>NC_062547.1:135196891-135821891 GCF_016906955.1 Phacochoerus africanus
TTCGTTGCCGAAAAAAACTTTCTTCTTCCTCCACTGAGGAGGGTTTAACGGGAGTCCTATTACTCTCAGGGTACTTAGGGGTTTGTGAGGAAGGAGGAAGGCTCTCGCTTTCATCCGAATCTGAGGATGAGGTATCCGTTTCTATGATTTCCCTTGATTTCTGGGAAGATTTACTTGTTGACTTATATTTCTTTTTCTCTGCTGAAGGTCGAGGGGAAGATTTCGACTCCTTTTTTAAGTTGGGTTTCCTTGAGCCTTTGGTGGCTGCTTTGTGCCTGCTGGAGGGCATGCTGGTGGCCATGTCTATAGGGGTTTCACTTTCTATCTTCAGGCCTCCACGGGGCTCTTCCGTAGCTGCCTTCTCTGCCTTTTTGGGTTGTTTTTTGCCTACAGTCCTCCTCTGTGCTGTGCTGTCACTCTGTGCAGGCGACTTCTGCCTCCCACGCCCACTTTCTGATCCCTTTTGGACAGTTTTGGAGTCTCGTCCAGGAGTAGCGGAACTTGTTTCTTTAGGACCGGCTGGATCCGTGTAGCTATTCCCTGTGCCCTGTTCTCGGCCTTCCTTTTTATAGCCTTGAGATGATGGAATATTACTGTCCACAGAAGAAGCTGGTGACACTTTATGTGGGTTAACTTTATTCAACCAATTATCAAGTTGCCACTTGTTTGTGGGTGGTGGTTCAGGCTGAAAGAGAAACAAGTATACTTCAGTACTGAAACTTTCTCCCTTCTCCATAATCTCAAGCAAGAGGAAAAACACAATGTCTAATGCCACAAACGTATTTGTTTTTCATAATTCGCACTGAACCAAAGCGAAGGGCTAAAAATACCTACTAATAGCTCCCTCTAATAACCTGAATGGGAAGATAAGCTTAGTGCTGTATGTGGTCTTCAAATATCTGTCAAGAATCCAACTTCAAAAGCAAAATTACAAATGACTACATAATATATTTAGTTCCAAAAGTAAGCAAATGATGTAAGTACCAGTAAAGATTTTTAACATTTTATCACTCGAGTGAAATTAGACTATTTTTAAACCTTTTTTCAGCATAAATAACATGAATTAAGAGACTAAAACAAAAACAAAACACAAAGTAAATAAATCCAGTATTTTAGTGACCTGAAACATGATTTCAAATAGTTCCTAATCAAGACCAAATAGGTTTATTTACCTAACAAGAAAAGAGAAGTAGCTAGGTTTCCTCTAAGATGCATAGTTCAATCTCTTTTCGTTAGAATAGGTAACCTTCTTTTCTTCCTCTTTATATCTGAATCAAGTCTTAACTGACCTTCACCAGGGGCCTAGAGAGGGCCCAAGGAAGGTACCCCTGCCTCCCTCTCACCTCAGGAGATGCACTCTGGGACGGCTCATTTGCCTCACTGTCGCTGGAACTACTTTCACTCTCTGAGTCAGATCCAGAGCTGCTTTCAGATCCACTGTGGCTGCTAGAATCATCCCTGGAGTTATCTGCCCCTTCACTATTATGGTGTGAAGGTTCAGAGTTACTAGAAGAGAGAAAACATATAAATGACCAAAAGGGTTTTATTAGAGCGACAATAGGTAAGCATCTAAATCTGACAACCAACTCTATTTAAAATGTCCATTATTTGGTAAGTTCTTAAAATTCCATGAATCCAGAACTTCAAAAATAAATGAAATAAATACTTCCTTAAGAATTTTCTGATATGCTGTTCAGCCATTAGTACTTATCTTTTAAAAAGTTTTATTGAGGTATAAATTACATACCATAAAATTCACCTATTTCTGGTATAGAATTCAATGATTTTTAGTTAATTTACAAAGTTGTACAACCACCATCACAACTGATAATATTTACTATTAAGGTCAATTACTCTATCACTACAGTGCTACCAGGTTGACCTCACCACTCTAAATAAAACAAATAAAAGGATGCCTACCTTCCTGGTGTACTCCTTGGCATTGTCTTATCACAATCCTAAAATTAAAACACAAGAGGAAATCTATGAATGAAAAAACAGCACTCTATCTGCTTAATGTGAATAACACCTGACATCTTAGTAGAAAAACTGGCTTCTTTCATGCATGCACCAAAGGTCAATTAACACAAACAAAATACTGTTTTTACCAAAAGAAAACCAAAGGCCAGGATAAGATTAAAATCTTTGGTAACAGTTCTTCTTGTCAATCATTTTGTGCTTCAAGACTATGTTCTGATACATAGCATTTGTTTTTAAATAAGAAAAAAAAAGCAGATTTAAAGACAGAGCAGAAAACTACAAAATTCCAGTGTCAGAAAGCAGGAAGGAACTTACTCTAAACAACCAGATCATAAATGTATTATTCAATTACAATTCTTATGATACTACAGTAGACACACCTGTTCTCCATCACTGTCTTCACTGCTGCTTAGTTTTAAGTCATCTTTTAACATGCTAGAGGGAAGAGGCAGAAAGGACTATTATTTTTGGAACATTTCAGCATGGCATGCCAGAGTATTAAATACCTACCAATAATCTTAGAAATAATCACTGTGGTAGCTAAAGACTTAATTGAAAAATAAAGAACCAGTGAGTCTTACTCTGTCTAGTTTGGCTCACATCTAGAGTAGAAATTGAGAAAAGTGGAATTTAACAATTTTGGAAGCTCTAACTTTTCCCATACATATTCATCTTTCTTTTCTAATTAAACAAAAGCTACCTTCTACAAACTTTTATACTCACTTGTTATCTCTAATTTTTTTCCAAATGCAACACACATGCATTATTAAAACAAATTACCATACTCATATCCAACAGTCCACTACCAAAATATAACTCCTAAAAAAAGGAAGATACAATGAAAGCATCAGTAATTCTCTTCCACTAATCCCAATGTTCCATGAAAAGATACGTAAACTTGGGTAATTGTGAAAACCAGAACACAAAGTCAAAGCTCTAGTTCATAAACACCGTGCTGTGAAAGATGAGTCTGCTCTGTAGATGTAACAAATCTGGGTAAGAATTTTGGCTTACAAGAGAAATAACCATGTGTGAGTTAAAAATAAATTCCAGGTTCCAAATCTTTCTTGATCAAAATTCAAATCAATTTAAAAAATACCAATAAATACTTTAAGTTGATAGTTTCTAGAATTAGCTTTTGAAAGTAAAATTACAGATTTAAATTTTCCTTAAGGCCAAAAAAAATCAAAATTTAAAACTGGGTAACGAACTACAAATCATTCCTTGCCTTTTTACAGGAAAGGAAAAATTAATACAAACCTTAGGGAGAACTAAAACTAGAAAAATGTTTCATTTCTCATTACCACTAGTTACATTACCTTTCTTCTTAAAATTTCATGACAGTCTCCAATCAGTGGAAAGGCAATCTTCTTTCACTCCAGTAACTACTTATACCTCCTCCCCCTCAAAGCTTAACCTAAGTTTCTAAATCTGATCCCAAATTTCAAGTATCATATAAAAAGATCACCCTGAAACAAAATAACTAGATGATTACAGAAATGAAAAGTGTTTTCAAGGTGACCAAATAAGTGGGACAGACAAAAAGAGTTTTCTTTTGGACAAGGGCTTAGTGCATCTCTATGACTCGTTTCCTGTAAAGAAATGTACTTACTCTGAATTCTCTCAGCCCTTATGATTTAATAATGGCAGCTCAATGAACCTGTTTACACATGTGAATATGTCAAAGCTTTTACCAGACTGCTCAAGGTCCTGCATGCTTGTGCTCCCTCAGCAACCAAAGTGATATGCACATATATGGTAAGCTCCCATCAGTTTTCTGCATATGAATAAATACGATAAATAGGGCTTTGCATAATTTGAATTCTTCAGCAGTGAGGGTAAACTTCTTGCAGTCATCTATTTTCATGCTCACTCAGTTCTCCTGTTCAGCTGAAGACTCTGAAGTCAGCAGTATAAACTGTGGTTATGGCATAAAGAAGCTAGCTAGCTCTGTGGCCATGGATCCTTCAGAATTTTGTTTTAACCACTGGGTTAATTTGCTGTCTCAGAAATTCTGTACCTCATTCATTCTTTAAGCTGAAATTTATTACCATCCAATATACCACCCTATTACATTCTGATATACATTCCTGGGTCTACTTATAAAATAAAGATAGGAAAACTTACAAACAGTACAAACTATGTTGCTTTGAGTAGTTAAATGGAGGGCTTACAAAGAAGAATCCTGCGTTTTCACATCTTTTTAATTAAAAACAAACTATCAACACATACACACACAAACATACATACTTCTGAAGAATGAGAAAAAAATCACAGAGCTGGGGTGGGCAAACTATGGCCTAAAAGACAAATATAGATCTGTATGGAAAAGAAAGCTTTACATCCATAGTCTATGACTGCTTTCATGCTACAATGGCAGAGCTGAATAGTTGAGACAAAGACCATTTGGCCCCTAAAGCCTAAAGTATTTCACTCTTTGGCCCTTTACATAAAAGGCTGCCTACCCTTGCCTTAAAAGATTAAGTATGGAGTTCCCGTCGTGGCTCAGCAGGTTATAAACCCGACTAGTATCCATGAGGACATGGGTTTGATCCCTGGTCTCGCTCAGTGGGTTAAGGATTCAGCGCTGCCGTGAGCTGTGGTGTAGGTCACATACGCGGCTTGGATCCTGAGTTGCTGTGGCTGTGGTGTAGGCCAGCAGCTGCAACTCTGATTCGAACCCTAGCCTGAGAACTTCCATATGCTGCAGGTGCAACCCTGAAAAACAAGAACAAAAAATAAGATTAAGTACGTATTTCTAGGTGTTGTTCTAAATATCCAAACACTATCGTTAAACTTTTATCAAAAAAGATAAACATTAAACTTACTAAGAAATAAACTTACGATTTAGACTGGTGCCCATTTGAAGTTTTAGAAGAAGGATTATATCTCTCTAGAACAAAAAAGAATGGAGAAGTCATTTGAAGTTTTAGAAGAAGGATTATATCTCTCTAGAACAAAAAAGAATGGAGAAGTCAGAATCTACAGCAGATCTATCTGTGTGTGTGTGTGTGTACACACACACACACACACACACACACACACACACACACACACACACACACTTTTTTTTGTCTTTTGTCTTTTTAGGGCTGCACTGGCAGCACAGGGAGGTTCCCAGACTAGGGACCCAATTGGAGCCACAGCTGCAGGCCTGTAACACAGCCACAGCAACACCAGATCAGAGCCGAACCTGCTACCTGCACCACAGCTCATGGCAATGACGGATCCTTAATCCACTGATCGAGGCCAAGGATCAAACCCGCAACCCCATGGTTCCTAGTTGGATTTGTTTCTGCTGTGCCGCGACAGGATCTCCCTGTATTTTAAAATGTGTAGCGGAGTTCCTACTGTGGCGCAGTGGATTAAGAATCTGACTGCAGTGGCTCAGGTCCCCATGGAGGTGCAGGTTTGATTCTCAGCCTGACACAGAGCGTTAAAGAAGCTGGTGTTTTGCAGCCGTGGCACAGGTGACAGCTGCAGCTATGAGTCAATCCCTGGCCCAAGAACTTCCATGTGCTGCAGGTGAAGCCATTAAGGAAAAAAAAAAATCTATCCATATAACCTCAAAGAAATACAATTCAAAACAATGGGATGTAATTCCTCATCCATCAAATTGGAACACTTTAAAGTATAATAATATGAAATACTGGTAGAAATAGGCATGTTCATATGGTAGGACTATAACCTCATACAATGTTTCTAGAGGGGAATCTGACAATATTATCAATACCGTAGATGCACACATCCACTGACCTAGCAAGTATAAGGAAAGGAATTTAACTTAGAGGTCTATCTGGAGAAATACACACACATACACTATAGTATGCTTTGCAACAGCAAAAACTGGAAACAAATGTCCATCTACAGGAGACTAGTTAATATGATACTTTCAGGAGTTCCCGCTGAGGTGCAGTGGAAAGAAATCTATTATCCATGAGGATGCAGGTTCGATCTCTGGCCTCACTCAGTGGTTCAGGGAGCTGGCACTGTGGTGAGCTGTGGTGTGGTTTGCAGACAAAGCTCGGATGTGGCATGGCTGTGGCTATGGCTGTGGCACAGACCAGCAGCTGTAGCTCCAAGTCGATCCCTAGCCTGGGAACTTCCTTATACCACTCCTGCAGCCCTAAAAAGCGAAAGAAAAAAAAAAGAAAGAAAAGAAAAGAAAAGAATACTTTCATACAATATAACAAAATTCTATCATTAAAAAGAATGAATTGAGCTTTACACTGATCTAAAACCAGTTCTAAGTTCCCACTGTGGCTCAGTGGGAACACCTGACTACCATCCATGAGGATGTGGGTTTGATCCCTGGCCTTGCTCAGTGGGTTAAGGATCTGGAGTTGCCATGAGCTGTGGTGTAGGTCACAGACGAGGCTTGGATCTGACGTTGCTGTGGTGTAGGCCAGCAGCTATAGCTGATTCGACCTCTAGCCTGGGAACTTTCATATGCCAAAGGTATGGCCCTAAAAAGCAAAAAAGTTCTAAATAAATTTATTGAAAAATACTAGGTAATAAAGAGTAGGTGCATCTTGCGATTCCATCTGCCAAAAGTTACCTTTGGGGAGAGAGAATGAGGGAAGAGGTGTAGAAGGATGAGAAATACTCTCTTTTTTTTTTTTTTGCCTGCGCCCACAGCATGTGGAAATTCCCAGGCCAGGGATCAAACCCATACCACAGCAGTGACCTGAGCTGCTACAGTGACAATACTGGATCCTTAACCTGCTGTGCCACAAGGGAATTCCAGGATGAGATATTCCTGAAAAATTTTCATAGAAAATGTAAACTTTCTGGTCTACCTATAGCTAGCTATTTACCGTGTATCAACAATGCTGCATGCCTTTTCCTTTTAACTGCAGCTTTAAAGCAGAACTAACAAATTGATACAAAGATAAAGTTTGTTAACCTTTAAATAAATTTTCTTCTGGTTTTTGTGTCTTTGCTTTAAGATCACTAAGGACAACAAACTAAGGATAAAAAAGGTCCACATTTTAATTTCCCAAATTAGCTTATTACCAGTGTAAATCTACCTTATTTAGGAAGTTATTGCTCTTAGCTAAGAACATTTGCTTTATTAGAGAGTTATATGGTGAAGCACGAAATCTGCAAGGTTCCTAACCTTACTGCTATCAATTCACTCAGCCATCCTCTCTTGGAACCACACTTGAGTTTGTCAAAACTATCTTCCCCTCAAGTTCTCTTGAGAGGCCAAAACAATGAGGGTAGAAGGGGGTGTGTGTAGCAGACAACAGACTTTCTTCTCAACCCAAAAGATTCAGGAAGAATAAATAAATATAGATATAGGAAGAGAAGAGCCTTGGTAAGCAACAATGACTGCTTCTTGCCTGAAGTTTTAGCATCACACAACCAAGTATCTTCATGAAGGAGACGGAAAGACAGAAGACTGGCTCTTGGGGCTCTGTATTATTAGCTTAAATACTTAATAAAAATAGTTAATTTTGATCTCAAAGGATCTGTAATTCTTCACTTTTTAGGCCAAGATTCAGCTAAACCCATCACTAATCACTGGATCATAAATATTGGGATAAGACATACAAAAGAATTATTAAAGAAATATATGGTATGACCATGAGAAATGAATGCTCAATAAACAATTTGGAAACCAAGAGTAAAAGAAATACTCACTTTGCTCTCCAGGACCAAAATTGGACTGCTGAGACTCCTAAGAAAAAATGACATAAAATTATAAAGTGACATTAAGGAGAAAAAAGGTTCATTAGAGAAAAATACTTCAAATTAAACTATTCAATTCCAGCTAACTCATGAAAGATCCTGTTGAGTTTCTATGAATAAATAAAAGAAAAAACATGGAAAGAACTGAATGATACCATCTGAACAGCCTCAGCAATTTTGTGGCCAAAACAGCTTCCCGGAGCTTAATACAAAAAGCAACAAGCTACAACTATAACAAGCTACAGCTATAGCTACAAGCTAAAACAGTCCTTTATCACTCATTTCTTTTCAGTGGCAACCACAGTATTCATATCCTAATTTATCTTGGTCTTAAGAAAATGTTATTTAAAAAAAATAATACTAAAAACCATATTCTAGAGTGAAAGTAACTGCACATCCTATATGGATTCAAAATATAACACTGGAGTTCCCTTTGTGGCTCAGCCGTTAACGAACTCAACTAGGATTGATGAGGATGTGGGTTCAATCCCTGGCCTTGCTTAGGGGGTTAAGGATCCGGCGTTGCCATGAGCTGTAGTGTAGGTTTCAGATGCCTTGGATCCTACGTTGCTGTGGCTGTGGCATAGGCTGGCAGCTGTAGCTCTGATTAGACTCCTAGCCTGGGAACTTCCATATGCCTCGGGGGTGGCTCTAAAATGCAAAAAACAAACGAGAAAAAAAAAAAAAAAAAAAAAAACAAGAAAAAAACCACTTTTATGGACTAGCAAACCCTACACGATTATTCCCATGTCATTTTACTCCCCTACCTGCTCCCAGTATCTTACAGTTAGCAACTTGAGGATGAGATTTGTCAAAATACTTCTTTGTAAGCGCTATATACTACCCTAACGTCTGGCATGCAGGAAGCATCAGTAAAAAGAAAGTCAAAATGTCATTGTCTGTGTGAGAAACATGACTTTCCAAACTCAACTTTCAAGATCAGAACAGCTGTGCATTTCCTTCGTTAAGATGTGGTACACAATGCAGTACTAAGATTACACAAACATCCCTAACATCCTTCAAAGCTTACTTAAAAATAAGAACATGGGGGAAAAATGTAATTGTAATGTATACATGTAAGGATAACCTGACCCCCTTGCTGTACAGTGGGAAAATTAAAAAAAAAAAAAAAAGAACAATCCTCCTTTATTTATTTTTTATTTTTTTAATTTTTATTTTTTATCTTTTTGTCTTTCCAGGGCCGCACCCAAGGCATATGGACGTTCCCAGGCTAGGGGTTTAATCAGAGCTACAGCTGCTGCCCTATGCCACAGCCACAGCCACAGCCACGCCAGATTCGAGTCGCATTTGCAACCTACACCACAGCTCACAGCAATGCTGGATCCTTAACCCACTGAGGGATCAAACCACAACCTCATGGTTCCTAGTTGGATTCGTTAACCACTGAGCCACGACGGGAACCCCACAATCCTCCTTTAATGACAGACTTATCTGTGAAAGAAAAATTCAAACAGTATGAAAGCTAAAACACAGTTTTTCTGTTTAAAAAAATATTGTAAACCTATATCAACAGTCAACTAATTTTCAGCAGTGATGTGAAGACAATCCAACAGGGCAAGAATACTCTTTTCGACAAAAGGTGCTGGGACAAGTCGTGAAGAGCCGCATGTAGAAGAACGCAGGTGGATGCTTACCCCTGACAATATAAAAAAATTAGCTTGAAATGGAGCAAAGTCCTAAATGTAAAAGATAAAACTACAAAACTTTCAGAAGAAAATGCAGTGCCAAACCTTAATGACCGTGGATTTGGCAAAGAATTCTTACATATGATACCAAAAGCACAAGACATAATAGAAACAGGTAAGTTGAGCTTTATTGAAATTAAGAACTTTTGTCCTTCTTCAAAGGACACCATTAAGAAAGTGAAAATTCAGACAAATTGGGAGAAAATATTTGCAAATTCTATCTGATAAGAGACTGGTATCCACAATGCATTAAAAAAAAAAAACTCAATGATTTAAAAAAAAAAAAAGTCAGGTAATCCAATGAAAAAACTGGCAAATGATCTGAATATATATCTCCCCAAGAAAGATATACGAATGGCCAAAAAGCACGTGAAAAGATGTTTGACACTGGGGGAGAATGGAAATCAAACCCATATTGATATACCACTTCACACTTACTAGGATAACTAAAACCAAAAAGACAGATAACCACAAGTGGAGAAATAGGAAGCCTAAAGGCAATACAAAATGGTGCAGCCAGCTGCTTTGGATAGCATTCTGGCAGTTCCTCAGTTGATTTCAACATAGAGTTACCATATGACCTAGCAATTCTGCCCCCAGGCAAATAAACAAGCAAAACAAAAACATAAAAACCTATACACAGAAACTTGAATACAAAGGTTTACAGCAGCATTATAAATAGTAGCCAAAAGCTCAAAACAACCCAAATGTCCATGAACTGATGAATGTACTAACAACATGTAATACATATGGATACAATGGAATGCTATTTGGCCATAAAAAGGAATGAAGTTATCGATACATGTTACAACTCAGAAGAAACTTGACAACATTTTGCCAAGTGCAAGAATCCCTTTGGAATGGGCTATGTATGACATAATTCTGTTTACATGAAATGTCCAGAAAAGGGAAATCTGTAAAGAGGACAGATTAGTGGTTGAGTAGGACTGGGAAGGGGATAGAGGGACAAAAGTTGATAGCTAAAGAGTAGGGAGCTCCTTCTGAGGTGATAAAAATGTTCTAAAACTGACTGGAGTGCTGGTTGCACAATTCTATAAATATACGCAGAACTATTCAATTGTACACTCTGAATGGGTGATTTGCATAGTATGTGAATTATAGCTCAATAAAGCAATTCTAAAAAGTCTTTGAATAGAGCAGTGGCCAAAAGGTTGCTGCTGTGAACTTTATTAAAAAATGAAAAGAATTCTTGAGTTCCTGTTGTGGTTCAGCATAATGAACCCAGATAGTATCTATGAGGATGCAAGTTCAATTCCTGGCCCCACTCTATAAGTTAAGGATCTGGCATTGCCATGAGCTGTGGTGTAGGTCTCAAACGAGGCTCAGATCTGGCATTGCTGCAGCTATGGTGCAGGCCTGCAGCTGTAGCTCAGATTTGACCCCCTAGACTAGGAACTCCGATATGCAGCTTGCAGCAATGCCAGATCCTTAACCCACTGCTCAAGGCCAGGGATCGAACCCAACTCATCAGGTTCTTAACCAGCTGAGCAATAATGGTTTCTCTTTGCTTTTTGGTAGAGAGCTAGCAAGGACAATCATAAGTTCTCCTCATGTTTAACTATGTATTCAATTAAACATCAACATGTAATTCTTTTTTATTTTGTATTATTCCATTTCCACAACCAAAAGTTTGGCACATCGGGAAGAATATTTTGTCTTTTGCATTCTCTTTCAGTTCTCATCACAGTGCCCAGAAAACTTAACTTTTAATGGCAGAAGTACATAGAGGAGAAAAGGAACAATCAAGAAACAAAATCAATCTAGATGAGCACCATATAGTGGGAGACAAGGAAGAAATATGTTAAACAATATTCGATCCTCATGAGAAGCCCAATGAAGGTAACAAATGAAACGCACTAGGGAGTTCCTGCCATGGCGCAGCAGAAACAAATCTAGACTAGGAACCATGAGGTTGTGGGTTTAATCCCTGCCCTGACTCAGTGGGTTAAGGATCTAGCGTTGCCATGAGCTGTGGTGTAGGTCGCAGACATGGCTTGGATCTGGCGTTGCTGTGGCTCTGGTGAAGGCCGGCAGCTACAGCTCCGATTAGACCCCCTAGCCTGGGAACCTCCACATGCTGAGGGGACAGCCCTAAAAAGACATAAAACTAAAAAAGAAAAAGAAAAAAAAAATGGCATTAATTGGATTTGTCAAAATGGGCCACTGGTGATCTTAATGGTGTTGATGAAACATTACAAGTGGAAGCAAGATCAGAACGGACTGAGGGGAGTTTCCATCGTGGCGCAGTGGTTAACGAATCCGACTGGGAACCATGAGGTTTCGGGTTCGGTCCCTGCCCTTGCTCAGTGGGTTAATGATCTGGCGTTGCCGTGAGCTGTGGTGTAGGTTGCAGACGTGGCTCAGATTCCGAGTTGCTGTGGCTGTGGTGTAGGCTGGCAGCTACAGCTCCGATTAGACCCCTAGCCTGGGAACCTCCATATGCCGCGGGAGCGGCCCTAGAAAAGGCAAAAAGACAAAAAAAAAAAAAGAACGACTGAGGACTGAGTGGAGGAAAGTATGTAGACAGTAAACATAAACCACTCTTAAGTAAATTTAACTCTAAAGAGGAGGAGTAGCTGGAGAACAACATGAAATTGAGGTGGGTTTCTTTTGGTTGTTGTTTTTAAATGGGACAGATAAAGAATGTTTAAGCAAATGATAGAGATTCATGAAACTAGCTACCCAAATGTGTTCTCAAACTCAACTTCTCACCCACACTGCAAACTGCTCTTTCAGAGCTGCTGATGGGCATGAACTCTCTCTGTTGGGTTCCTCATGGTCCCCCATGCTTTGGGCATTCCTGTACTTCCCCCTTTAACCCCAGCTGTTGTCACCTTCTTTAGGATGCCATCTCCAAATTCCCTAAGTATCAAACCTTTGTCCCTTCTCTGTCCTCTCCTTAGATCTAGTCCATATGGTGGTGCACAAAGGGGAAAAAGTAGATATTAAAGCTTCACATAAAGTCGTTGGGTTTTTTTCTTTTTTGGCTGTGCCCATGGCATTCAGAAGTTCCTGGGCCAGAGATGAAACCCACACCAAAGCAGTGACCTGAGCCACTTTAGTGACAACAATGGATCCTTAACTCACTGAGCCAACAGAGAACTCCCCAAAGCCTTAAGCTATACGACACATAAAGTTGTATTCACTGAAAATTCAGAGAATGAGATGAGTTATAAAAAAAGCAAAATTCAACCTGTAAAAGCAACCAAACCAAAGCAATAATTGGTAAGTAGCTAACGGAATTATTCCAAAAATATCAAAAACCAAAAGTTACCTGAGTGTATATATATATATATATCCAACAAAGACCTACTGAACACCTATAATGTGCCAGGAACTGTTTTATACATTGGCACCATCGAAGAGGTTCAATGTATCTATAGCATCTAGAATGCTGCCAGGGACTGTTCAAAACATACAGTGAATATGAGTAAAGGCAGTAAAAACTTTACTATCACTGGAAAATCCACTAACCTACTGCTAACCACACCCATTCATTCTCCTTTCACTCCAGTGAAAAAGGAGAAACTAACTGTGCTCTATTCTAAGGCCAATAGTCTGCACTTGGGCATGAATCTCACTGTGTATAAAAGGGAGCAGAGAAATGTAGTGTTGCCAAAAAGGATATGGTGATATGTCCTTGGACCATAATGAAATCAAACCACAAATCAGTAACAGAGAATATGGAAAAACCTACAAATATTTGAAAACAAAATGACACTTCAAAACAACCCGCAGAACAAAGAATAAAAAATCAGAAGTTATGCTGAATGAAAATGAAATCATAACAGGAGTTCCCACTGTGGCTCAGTGGTATCGAATCCGGCTATTATCCATGAGGACATGGGTTCGATCGCTGGTCTTACTCAGTGGGTTAAGGAGCTGTGGTGTAAGTCACAGATGTGGCTCAGATCTCGAGTTGCTGTGGGTGTACTGTATGCCAGCAACTGCAGCTCCAATTTGACCCGTAGCCTGGGAACTTCCATATGCTGCAAATGCGGCCCTAAAAAGCCAAAAAGCAAAAAAAAAAAAAGAAAGAAAAGAAAAGAAAGAAATCCCAATTTGTGGGATGCAAACAAAGCATTAGAGGGTAATTTACAGCACTAAAAGGCTGTACAGGAAAGTTAGAAAGATCTTAAACCAACAACTTTAGCTTCCACCTCGAGAATGTTTTAAAAAGAAGAACAGGACGGAGTTCCCATCGTGGGGCAGTGGAAATGAATCCGACTAGGAACCATGATGTTGGGGGTTCAATCCCTGGCCTCGCTCCGTTGGTTAAGGATCTGGCATTGCCATGGCTGTGGCGTAGGCCAGCAGCTGTAGCTCCGACTGGAAGCCTAGCCTGGGAACCTCCATACGCCGCAGGAGCGGCCCAAGAAATGGCAAAAAGACAAAAAAAAAAAAAAATTAAGATTAACCAATATATTCACTATTTTACAGACTTAAAAAGGAAAAATCCTATGATTATATCAGTACATTCAAAGAAAATATTCAACAAAATCCAAAACTGGTATCTAATAAGAACTCTCAGGTAAATAAAAATAGAAGGGAACTTCCTCAACTTAATGAATGACAGCTACAAAAATCCCAGAGCTAACATGATACTTAATGGTGAAAAACTGAATATTTCCCCCCTCTATGATCATATATATGACAAGAATACCTACTCACTACTTCAACACTACATTGGACGTTCTAGCCAGTGTAATAAAGCAAAAATAAGAAACAAGACATCCGGTTTGAAATGAAATTGTAATACCCTTTATTCTCAAATGATATGATTGTCTAGTTAGAAAATTCTGGAGTTCCCAGGTGGCCTAGCGGTTAAGGACCCAGTGTTGTCACTGCTGTGGCTCAGATCACTGCTATAGTATCAATTAGATCCCTGGCCTGAGAATTTCTGAATGCCATGGGTGCAGCCCAAAAAAGAAAAAAGAAGAGATATTCCTATGAGACCTAAAAAAATGTTACTGTATTAAATGAATTTATCAAGTTGCAAAATAAAAGATAAAATTACAAATGTATCTCTATAAACTGGCAAGAAAAAATCAGATACTGAAATTTTTAAAATAAAGTACCACTTACAACAGCATTAAAAATGGATTATTTAAAGAGAATTCTGACGAAAGATGTAAGACTACACACTGAAAATTACGAAACAGTAATCAAGAAACTAAATTATACTTAAATAGAGAAGATAATAAGTATTCATGGGTCAGAGAACTCACTATGGTTGAGACGTCAGCTGTCCCCAAACTGACCAAAAGATTCAATGCAATCTATATCAAAATTCCAGAAAATGTTTATGTTCAAATTGACAAGCCAATTGTAAAAGTCATATGCAAATGCAAAGGACCCCTCCAAAAATTTGAAAAATAAGAATTATAGGATTTACATTACTATAGTTTTATAATAATTCTTGGTGTCAGATAATCAAGATACCATGACACTGGGCACCATGACAGAGAGAGATTAATGAAACAGAACACAGTCAAACATGCACCATGCATATATGGTCAACTGCAACTATAAAGAGGCAAATGCAGACAAGCTTTTTCAACAAATGATGGTGGAACTGGGTATCCATACACAAAAAATCAACTATTACCTTGTCACCATGTATAGTAATTAACTTAAAATGGATCACAGACCTAAACATAAAACCTAAAACCATAAAAAGTCTAGGGGGAATTCTCATTGCGGCTCAGCAGTTAATGAACCCCACTAGCAACCATGACGACTGGGGTTCGATCCCTGGCTTCACTCAGTGGGTTAAGGATCTGGCGTAGCCGTGAGCTGTGGTGTAGGTCAGCAGCTACAGCTCCAATTTGACCCCTAGCCTGAGAACCTCCACATACCGTGGGTGTGGGCCTAAAAAGACAAAAGACCAAAAAAAAAGTCTAGGGAAAAAAATGAAGAATCTGGGTTAGGTGAAGAGTTCTTGGAGTTCCCTGGTGGCCTAGCAGCTAAAGGATACGGCATTATCACTGCTGTTACATAGGTTCAATCCCTGGCCCAGGAAGTTCTGCACGCCATGGGCACAATCCAAAAAAAAAAAAAGTTTCTTAGACACTGAAAACATGATCTGTCAAAGAAAAAAAAGCTGAAGAATTAGACTTCATCAATATTAGCAATTTCTCCCAATGTACAGCACAGGGAACTATATCTAGTCACTTATGATGGAGCATGATAATGTGAGGAAAAAGAAGGTATACATGTATGTGTGGCTGGGTCACCATACTGTACAGTAGAAAACTGACAGAACACTGTAGACCAGCTATAATGGAAAAAATAAAAATTGTTATTAAAAAAAATATATTAGCAATTTCTACTCTTTGAGAGAATGCTGTGAGAATGAGAAGAAAAGCCAGTATGGGTGGAAAAATTTGCAAATCTATCTAATAATGGACTTACAAAAAAGCAATAAACAAACTCTCAAAACTCAGTAAGAGGGCAACAACCCAGTATAAGATGGACAAAAGAGTCAAACAATGCACCAAAGAAGAGACAGACATGGAAAATGAATATATAAGGAGATGCTCAATATTCTTAGTCACTAAGGAAATATAAATGACTATCACAACGAGGTACCCTCTACACAACTGCTAAAAGGGCTAAAATTTAAAAAGACTGACCATACCAAGAGTTGGTAAGGATGTGAAACAAGAGAAACTATGAGGAGGAACAAAAAATGGTTCAACTGGGAGTTCCCGTTGTGGCGCAGTGGCAACGATTCTGACTAGTAACCATGAAGTGGCAGGTTCCATCCCTCACCTCGCTCTGTGAGTTAAGGATCTGATGTTTCCATGAGCTGTGGTGTAGGTTGCAGACGTGGCTCGGATCGTGGGTTGCTGTGGCTGTGGTGTAGGCCAGCAGCTACAGCTCTAATTTGACCCTTTAGCTATGGAACCTCCATATGCCGTAGGTGCAGTCCTAGAAAGAAAGGCAAAAAGACAAAAATAAATAAATAAAAATAGAAATAAAATTAATACATGTGGCCGGCCTACACCAAGCCACAGCAATGTCAGAGCCGAACCACGCCGGCAACCTACACCACAGCTCACGACAATGCTCCTTAACCCACTCATTGAGGCCAGGGATTGAACCCTCACGTTATTAGTTGGGTTTGTTACAAGTGAGCCACCATGAGAACTCCCAAAACTACATACTTCTAAGTAACTCATGAATCAAAGAAATCACATAGGAAATTAGGAAATATTTTGCAGTGAATGATAATAAAAACACTATACATTACAATTTGTGAGATACATTTAAAGCAAGGCTTAGAAACTGAAAATTTTAAATCCTTAAAACAAGAAATGTTTCAATCTATGATCTAAGCTTCCACCTAAAAATCAGAAGTAGAGCACATAAAATTCAAAATAAGCAGAAAGAGGAGTTCCCGTTGTGGCGCAGTGGTTAACTAATCCAACTAGGAACCATGAGGTTGTGGGTTCTATCCCTGCTCTTGCTCGGTGGGTTAGGATCCCGCGTTGCCGTGAGCTGTGGTGTAGGTCGCAGACACGGCTTGGATCCTGTATTGCTGTGGCTCTGGCGTAGGCTGGTGGCTACAGCTCCGATTAGACCCCTAGCCTGGGAACCTCCACATGCCGCGGGAGTGGCCCAAGAAAAGGCAAAAAGACAAAATAAATAAGTAAGTAAGTAAATAAATAAATAAATAAATAAAACAAAATAAGCAGAAAGAGAAGTTTCCACTGTGGCTCAGTGGTTAATGAACGCAGCGAGGATGTGGGTTTGGTCCCTGGCCATGCTCAGTGGGTTAGGGATCTGGCATTGCTATGAGCTGTGGGGTAAGTTGCAGACACAGCTTGGATCCCACACTGCTGTGGCTGTGGTGTAGGCCAGCAGCTACAGCTCCAATTCAACCCCTAGCCTGGGAACCTCCATATGCTGCAGGTGCAGGCCTAAAAAGACAGCATGAACAAACAAACAAAATAAGTAGAAAGATAAAAATAATCACAATAAAATAAAAATTGGAGTTCCCTGATGGACTAAAGGGTTAAGGGCCTGGTGTCACTGCTGTGGTTGGGTCACAATGCTATGGCACGGGTTTGATCCCTGGCCCAGGAACTTCAACATGCCAAGGGCCTGGCAAAAAGCAAAGAAAGAGAAAACTGGTAAGAACTAAAAGATGGTTCTTGGAAGGACCAGTAAAAGTGATACACATCTAACTAGACTACTCAAGGAAAATGAAAAAAAGAGAAACTACAAATCACTGATAGCAGGGGAATAAAGGACTTCACTACAGCTCTTACAAACATTAAAGAATAGGTATATATTATAAATAACTGTCAATAAATTTGACTGAAGTGAACAAATTAGCAAAATGACACAAGAATAGAAAAACTGAATTAGCTCTGTATCTAATAAAGTTAATTTCTAATTGAAAACTTTCCAATAAAGAACACTATAGGTACAGATAGCTTCTCTGCTGACTTACATTAAACATTCAAGGAAGAATAATACTAACATTTTGCAAACTCTTTCAGAAAATAGAGATGAAGAGAATATTTCCTTGCTCCTTTTAAGAAGCAACACTACCCTGTATCAAAGCAAAGACATTATTAGGAGAAGAAAGAAAAAGAAACTATAAACATCACCCATTCAATCCTGGCACTCCCGCCCCCATCACTCACATACCCACACAGGGTAGAGGCAAAAGATTTGAATTGATACTTCAAAAAGAAGAATGGCCAATAAGCTCACAAAATGAGATTCAACATCATTAGTCATCAGGGAAATACAAATGAAAACCAGTATGAGATACCTCTACATGCCCAGAGGTAATACAGCATAAAATGGAGCAACAAAAACAAATGTAGACAAGGATATAGAACAGATGCAACTATCATAAGCTGCTGGGAAATTAGAGTGGAATAAGGCAGGAGTGTGCTATCATCACTTTACAAAATAGTTTGCAGTTTAGTATCTATTTAATATATACTTAACATATGTCCCAGTGATTCTACTCTTCACCATAGACCCAGGTTTAACCATAAAAGAAAACATAAATTCACACAAAGAATTATAAATGAATGTTTACAGATACTGCATTCTTCTTCTTCTTTGTTTTTAAAGAGCTGTACCTACAGCATATGGAAGTTGCCAGGCTAGGGGTTAAACTGGAGCTGCGGGCCTATGCCACAGCCACAGCAACAGAGGACACGAGCTGCATCTGCGACCTATGCCCTTAACCCACTGAGCGAAGCCAGGGATCAAACTCACATCCTCATGGATACCAGTCGGACTCTTAACCCGTTGAGCCACAATGGGAACTCCTAGATACTTAATTCTTAACAGCCCAAATCTGGAAACAACCCAAATGTTCACCAACAGGTGAATGAGTAAACAAATTTAGGTATTTTCATACAAAAGGAATAAAAATGAACTCATGAATAAAAAGGAACAAATTACTGATACATTTAAGAACATGGAAGAATTCCAAAATTCTAAGCAAAAGGCTGCAAGGTACGCATTGTATGGATTACATTTATATAAAATTCTAGAAAAAGCAAAACTTACCTAGAGTGACTTAAAACAGGTAAGCAATTGTGTGGGGCCAGTGGTGGGGGTGAGGCAGACTGCAAAGGAACATGAAGGAGCTTTGGGGGTGATGGAAATGTTCTAACTCTTGATGAAGGTGGTGGTTACACAGGTGCCTATGTCTATGAGACTCTGTACATTAAATATCTTGCAAATAAAGTGAAGGAGTGGTATGGCACACATATGGGCAGAAGGTTTTACCTCTATCTCACATCACTCACAAAAACAAACTGGGCTAAAGATAAAGTAAACGAAACTGTAATCACATTAAAAGAAAAGTAAGAAGTTATGTTTATGACCGTGGAGAAGAAAAGCCTTCTTTAACAAGATTTTAAAAAGCAAAAGCTTTTTAGAAGAGAAAGATCAATATATTCATCAAATCTAAAATCTTCTAGACCATAAAAGTTAAAAGGGCTCTATAACTGGGAGAAACATTTGCAGCATGTGGAATAAATTATTTGAATCCAGAATTCAAAAAACACAAAAGAAAACAAATTATCCTAAAACTCATTAGGTGAAAAGATGCAGCCCCAAGGGCAGAGGAGGTCAATTCATCCACACAGATGACAAATGTGGAAAGATGATGAACCTCACTAGCAATCTAGGAAATGGATCAAAAGATTGGTGCTCAAAATAACAAACGGTGGTGTGCATGTGAGGAAAAATAGGGAACACAAGTGGGAGTACTGATTAGTACAAACACGATGGAGGGAATCTGAGAGTATGTTAACCATATACCCTCAATATCCAACAATTATACAATATTCAACAAATTACACTTCCTGCTTTTTACACAAAATAAACCTACATGCACCCAAGAAGGCATGAACAAAGATATCCCCTATAGCAATGTTTACAGAAGTGAAAACTTGGCAACAAGTTACATACCAAAGGGAAATGGGTTAATAAACTAATATATATATAAAATGGATACTATTAAAAGAACTGAAATACCTCTTTATGTAATAATTATCTCTATATAATCTGTGTATGTTTGTGTATATACATATATACATACACACATAAAATAATGTGGAAAGGTCTCTAAGCCCTATTGCTGACTAATTAAAATACAGAATAATATATCTGCGCAGAAATAAATGAGACGTTTATATGTGATGATTACATTATATGCATATGTAAATGCACATGAAAAGACTTGCAAAGGAATGTATGAAGTGGCTCTGGTAAGATGGAGGAGGCAGTATGTAGGGAAGGCTAGTATTAGCGATCCTGCTCAAACTTTCCTAATAACATATTCTTGCATTATTTGTGTGAGTATAGATTAATGTAAAAAATCCCAAATCTGCTGGTTTTAGATGAGCTTGGAACGTCATCTGAGGAACCATTTTCCATAGGAGAAAAGTCTAGTTGCTGTGTCCTCTGGAACGGAGTTCCTCATCAACAGTTTGGGAAGCCCTTACCATTTGTGGCCTAGACTATCACAAGGGTTTGCAGCAAACACTGATGCCTTCTAAGTCTCCTTCCCATACTGCCTGCCGTCAAAGATTTTCCAAGTATCTCTCAATGCAAGTCACTCTTCATGCCATATTCTCATTTTGTTTTCTTAATAGTAATTATCACTACCAAACTTATCTATTCACTTACTGTCTATCTCCCACTAGAATGGGAATGGCAAGACAATTTTGAATGCTTATAATTTTAGTCAAGCCATTTAATTTCCTTACAGTATCAAAGACACATTTTATTTACTTACCTTAGTAGGAAAAGGAAATTTGGAAGGTTCTGTTTTGCATGGTGTATGAATAGCCGTTAGAGGGGGAGGCCATGAATGCGTCATCTCCTGAAATGTAATTATTACAGTTTGTTTTCAAGCAGGTCAAGGATAAAAATTACACAGCTAAAAACCAGATTTGGTGTTTTTTTTTTGCTATTTCTTGGGCCGCTCCCACGGCATATGGAGGTTCCCAGGCTAGGGGTCTAATCGGAGCTGTAGCTGCCAGCCTACACCACAGCCATAGCAACGCGGGATCCGAGCCGCGTCTGCAACCTACACCACAGCTCACGGCAATGCCGGATCATTAACCCACTGAGCAATGGCAGGGATCGAACCCGCAACCTCATGGTTTCTAGTCGGATTCGTTAACCACTGCGCCACAACGGGAACTCCTAAAAACCAGATTTGTATTATAAATGCTGGTTTCACGATTGCTCCTCCAAAAGTATACATATTTAATCAATACATATTAATTAAGCACAATGTGTGCAAAGCATATGGGGTAGGCAATAGGAAGATAAATAATTTACACTCTTTGGCTCCAAGGAGCTTACGGAGTTAAGATGATAAGACCTGTGAATAGTTACAGAAATCAGCCTGCAATCAAATACAAGGCACACAGTAAAATGCACAATGAGGAAGAGCTTGCTGGGGAGTGAGAGGAAGAGGATTAACAGTAAGAAAAGCAGCTGACATTTACTGCGTACCTTCAATGCGCTATTTTAGCTGTCTGTTACTCCTTTAGTACTCACAATGACATTATGAGGTAGACACCACTAATACCCTAACTCCAGGTAGGACCAAACTGAAGCAGAGAGGTTACTTATTCAAGGTCACACACCTGGTAAAGCAATGGACACAAAATTTCATCCTAGGTAGTCTGGCCACACAGCCCATTCACTGACAGGAAATTTTGGCCAGGTAGAGGAAATCAGAAGAGAGCTACTAAAAAAAGCACATGAAGAGGAAGACAGACCACAGATCTGATTTCATTCAATGCCTTCTGTCTAATCATATGCCAAGTATGTCCAAGTGGAGGTTTGGATATGATCACAACGTACATGTCAGAGAAGCAGCGGAAAGAGGCAGACTTAGAATAAGGAGGGAGTATTTCATTTCTGGAATTCAGTTCAAAGTAAGCCATCAAGTAGACTGAGAAAACACAAAAAATTAAAGGTGGTATAACTTTCAGGAATTTACTCTATAGCTATACCCACAGGATTATGTAAGGAAACATGATCAAGGGGCTCACACTTTAAAAATAAAAACAACCTAAATATCCAACACAGGATTTAAATTATCAGACATTCATACAATGGAACACCAAGTAGACAGAAAAATGAAAAATTTACCTACCGATACGACATGATATCCACAATTATTAAGTGGAAAATACAAATCATGGCATATGCCCTAATAAATGCTTGTGTGTGAAAAAAATCTCTGGAAGCTAGTTAACAGTGGCTCCCTTCAGACGACAGAGTAACTGAAAGAAGAGGTTTCTACCACCTGGAATAGGCATTTGCACTATAAATGCTCTCTATCCTCTCACCATGCTTTATTTTTTGTTTGTTGGGGGGGGGGCTGCACTTGCAACATGCGCAAGTTCCCAAGCCAGGGACTAAACCCACACCAGAGCATTGATCTGAGCCCCTGCAGTGACAATGCTAGATTTAAACCTCTGTGCCACAAGGGAATTCCACGACACTTTCTTTTTTAAATAGCATTTCACTTTCTGAAGTAATTATATACCCCCTGCTTGAGAATGTCAGCTCAAAAGGCTGCAACACTATCACTACTACCACCACTATATCCCCAGTGCTTCACACATATAGACACTCAATTAGTAAGCCTTGAATTAATAAACGATTTGGTTAGAATAAGCATACATCACTTTTAGATTTAAAAAAACTTTTTTTTCTTTAAGTTTGTGATGGGGTTCCTGGAAGCAGCATGACTACAAATATCAAAGAAACACCAAGGGAGCTGAACTTTCTATATGTCCTTGTACGCTGCACATAGGGAAGAGGCAGGAAACAGAAACTGACATGCTCCAGGTTTTCTTTCTTTTTTTGTCTTTTTGGGGCCACACTCACGGCATTTGGAAATTTCTAGGCTAGGGGAAGAGTAGGAGCTGCAGCTGCCAGCCACAGGAACATCTGATCCGAGCCGAGTCTGCAACCTACACCACAGCTCATGGCAACGCTGGATCCTTAACTCACCAAGCAAGGCCAGGGATTGAACCGAGTCCTCATGGATACTAGTTGGGTTCGTTACTGCTGAGCCATGACAGGAACTCTGCTCCAGGTTTTCAATGTTGGCATTTTATACCTCAAATACCAAAATACTCAACAGAAAATCTAACTCCCTATCATCAAATGACTGAGCACTTATTACACCCAGGGCTATATACCAAGTCCTGCCTATATAAAATGTAGACTAAATGGTCAGTAAAGAGATAATTAGATATTAAGAAAATCTAAGATTTCTTCTAGGTAGTAAGGTGCCATGTGCATCTTTGAGGATTTAAGAGTAAAGCTATAGGCTATAGGCTCCCTTACATTTTTTGCATACATGGCAACTGAAAAATGAATGTAATATGAGATCCAAAGGAAAGAGTCTTATCACTGTGGTCTGATGACCTGATACAGGCAAAAGAATTTCCATGGAATTCTAATAAAAAGCAGAATCTATATATAAATGAAGAGGAAAGAGAAACACATTCCATGAAAATTTACTTTCTACAAAGGTGAAAGGGAAAGAAAATGCACAGCTTAGGGAAATCAGTTGGGCAAGAATGGTCAATCACTCGTGGGAGAAGGCCGTGGAAGGCTTGGAATGTTAAATTTGGACACTATTCTTTGTTTGGGCCTTAGAAAGCCACTGAAAACTTCTAAGAAGGAAATCGATTTATGAAAATAAAGGATTAAAGCAAAGACTCTGGTAACAATACAGAAGACAGATGAGCAAAGAGACTGGAAGCAGAAAGGCAGAGTGAAGACTGTATACTGCAATTCTTGAAGCTCAAAGTGCCCAAACTGGAAATGAAGGAATAATTTCGAGGAATTTTCAAAGTTCTGTGATTAAAGAGAACATCAAAGAAAGAAGTGAAAGATAATTAAGGTTCTACACTTATAAGCAAGGGACAATGGTGGTCCTACTAACACAAGTCTGATAAATACGGCTTTAGACATGCTGAGTCTAAAGAAGTAGGGAGAAATTCAAACAGAGACCTAGCTAAGAAGCAATTTAGAGGCAAAAAATAAAACACGAAGGAGGCCAAAGGAGGAGAGAAAGACTGAAGAGCTAACAGATAAAGCCCAAAGGATAGAGGAAAATCACATCAAAGAGAAAGGGGAGTGGTAAGAAACCATAATTTTAAGAGATGACACAAGTGTTCCCAAAGGACAAAAAGTATGAGACAAGAAAAGTGTGTGCAAAATAAAGACAACGAAGTATAAAAACAGTTAAAGAAGGAAGAATGAGGTTTCCTGAAGGAAAAAATAAAAATTATTTAAAATAGTAGAAAAAGCAAAGAACTCAAATGAGGGAGTTCCCACTGTGGCACAGTGGGAAACGAATCCGACTTGGATTCATGAGGGTGAGGGTTCCATCCCTGGCCTCGCTCAGTGGGTTGGGGATCTGGTGATGCCATGAGCTGTGCTGTAGGTCACAGATGCGGCTTGGATCTGGCGTTGCTGTAGCTATGGTGTAGGCCGGCAGCTGCAGCTCTGAATTTGACCCCTAGCCTGGAACTTCCTTATGCCACAAGTGTGGCCCTTAAAGGAAAAAAAAAAAAAAAAAAAGGAACTCAAAATGAAGCCCCTGATGAAATGGAAGATAATGACTTTGGAGAAACAAGTTCAGCAGGATGGCAGAGGTAAAAGACCGCAGAGGGCTAAAAGAAAGAAGAAGAGAATAAAGCAGAAGCAGCCAATCCAAGTAGTCTTTCAAAAGTATCCATAGTAAAATCCAAGTATAGACAGAAAAATTCAGAAGCATACGCAGAAAGTACAATTAATATGCAAGTGATGGTTCTTCTCTATTGAGCCAGAAGCAGTCACTGTCATTCATCAATTCACTGGACTATTTTTCCAATAGACAATTTTTTTTTCCCCAAGACTGTACTCTTTGGTCATGTGTCAAGTTTAAACATATTCAAACTGTGCAGTATTCAGAGAAGGCTTTTCATTGTAGGATCTGAGCAGTATATACAGATGAACTGTGCAGTATTCAGAGAAGGCTTTTCATTGTAGGATCTGAGCAGTATATACAGATGAACTACAAGCTATTTTCAAAACAATGCTTTGACTGATAACTACTGAGATTTTTTTTTAGCACTTCAAATGATTAATAAACCTGAGAAAGTACAGTTATATTTGGTTTCTTCCTTTTTTCAAAGCAAACTGTAGAATTTGTTTTTACTTACAAACTAAAACAAAACAAAAAAAAAGGAACAGCTTTTTGAGGGCAAATAGTAAACAAACCAAGTAATTCAGAACCTAGGTATGAATGTAACCGAAAAAAAAAGGTCAGTTATTTTCGATGGACATTATGAGGTTATACATGTAAGCAATCTGTTGCTTCAGATATTCTGTGAAATACAGAGGGCAGCAGAGCATCATTAATTAAAGAGAAACTATTTTTTGAAAAACTTACTTTAAGAATTTCATCTACACAGCTTACATCACCAGAAGCAGATGCCTAAAGAAAGAGGAAAAGAAACATGTATTAGATGTGGAGAGTCATTTACTATTATGTTTTGATCATCTGTTGCACAAATTTAACATTAGAAATGAAAGTGAAATTTGAAGGAGTATTTAGTATCCCACTACTCTAAATACTAATTAGAATTTTTAGAGTAATTTCCTTAACTACAATTTTTTTTTTTTTTTTTTTTTTGCTTTTTAGGGCTGCACCTCTGGCACATAGAGGTTTCCAGGCTAGGAGTTAAATCAAAGCTATAGCCGCCAGCCTATACCACAGCCATGGGAATGCAGGATTGGTGCCTTGTGTGCGACCTACACCACAGCTCAAGGCAACACCAGATCCCCAACCTACTAAGCGAGGCCAGGGATCAAACCTGAAACTAGTTGGATTCACTTCTGCTGCACTACAACGGGAACTCCCTTAACTACAAATTTTTCAAGCACTAAAAAATTTTAATAATCAAACTGTTTATGATTGGAAGAACTTTGTATTTTTTAAAAGGTTTTTAAAAATCTTACCTTAGATTAGAAAAAATTTTGGAGTGGACAAGCAATGAGATACTGCTGTATAGCACAGGCACTATATCTAGTCACTTATGATGGAACATGATAGAAAATAATGTGAGAAAAAGAAAACGCGCACACAAACACACACACACACACACACACACACACGACTGGGTCACTTTGCTGTACTGCAGAAATTGACAGAACACTGTAAATCAAGTATAATAAAAAAAATTTTTTTTGAGTTTTTTTTTTTTAAGGCCACACCTGCGTCATATGGAAGTTCCCAGGCTAGGAGGTGAAATGGAGCTGCAGCTGCAGGCCTACAACACAGCCACAGCAACTAGGGATCCAAGCTGCATCTGTGAGCTATGCCACAGCCTGCGGCAACACCAGATACTGAGCAAGACCAGGGATAGAACCCGCATCCTCAAAGACATTATGTCGGGTTCTTAACCTGCTAGACCACAACGGGAACTCCAGAAATAATTTTTTAAATGTAATTTTTTCAGATAAGCAATATGTCAAATCTTAAAAAGTTTATTTACATACAAAACATATCATGATACTGAGGTCAATTATTTCACATAAACTAGCAAACAATAAAATCAATATTAGGTTGTTTATTGTGAGGCTCAAACAGGACCTGGAGAGCTACAGTAAAGTGACTCCAAGGACCATGTTATATTGTGTGAAGAAAGAACAAATTACCACTTTACTGTTCTCTTGAGAGGAGTAATCAGATGACAAATGCCATGAACAGTGTGTTTCCTAAGGCCACAGCCAAGATTTTTAAATGTCCTCAAAAGAGCATTTCACCTATCCCTGATCCCTTCCCCCACCATTTTAAGTTATGAGCTATGACTAACTATTGACATTAAAATTTTTTATTGCAAAAACTACATTAAAGAGAAAACTTCAGCTATTTCACAACAAATACTCATTTCTTTGGTAATGAAGTTAAAAATACTGTAAATTTCAAACCACTATGTCCGGAGCAGCTGCCTCAAACCTTTAAGTATAACCACAGAAAAGGATCACGGCATCCAAACCAGAAAAATTTACAATCTCCATGGACCCAAAAAAAGTTCCAACATCAACCACACTGAACCATGCCCACATCTCATTGATGAGTATTGCAATAAGAACAGAAGTCAATTTTCTTAAAAACAAAAGAAGACAAGATGTATTATTCCATAAAATCAAAATGAAGAAATCTAGGATACTGATTGACTATGCTTTTAATTCTGTAAGTGAATTAACATTTGAGAACAATGAATGACATTTTCCCTACCGCTGAAGGGGGTAGCTAAGCGCTCTACATTCACTTGGCAGTCAATCACAAGCCTTCCTTTAAATTTTTTACATTCCTTACTACTAAGAAAAAGAGACAGTTCAAGTTTAATCATAAATTCAGGGTCAACTGCTCCACACAGTTACAATGTTAAAAAGCTCTGAACTTGTGACTTACATCCAATGGTTGGGAAGGTATTTTCAGCTTGGTGAGATGTGCTTTGCTGCTGGGCTTCAGTTCAGTCATACTGTTGCCATGGGATTGGCTGCTGTAGTGTTCAGAGGACAGCTTTGGTTCCATGGATTCTTGTCCATCCATGGGTCGCACATAGGCAGTGGGTTTCTGTAACATCGAGCTGGACTTTGACATCAAGGAAGGTGGGAAAGACTGATTTGAGTGCTGCCCACTTGAAAAAGGTACACGGGAAGGAGAATCCCAGTTTGCGTCAGGGTCCCGAGGAGATTTGGAACGCTGGTGTTCCTTACTATGGTGATCACTCCCATGAGACCTGGAATGACTGGAGCTTAATGAAGAAACAGCCTGGGGTTTTCCAGGGCTGGAAGAGCGTGATTTGGAGTGTTCTGATCCATGCTGGCCTTTTTTCCGGCTACTGCTCCCACCACTGCTATATGAGTCACGGTCATGCCTCTGGCCACTACTATTAGAGCCACCACTGCTACCTGCACTGGCCCGCTGGCTACTGTGTCCACTCTGTAAGCCCGAGGACCTTTTTTGAGACTGAGAAGTGCTGGGTGCAGGTCCTACTGGAGTCCATTTGCTGCTCTGATGAGAGCTCCCATGTCTCTGTTCAAAGAAATTTGGGTTTGATTTTTCATCTGCTGTTGGCGGTACTGTAGGCTTGGGAATTGCAACAAGCTTTGGTATAGATCTGTCTCCTATGAAATCCTTCATTTCATCGTAATTTCCAAGCATACTCTGAATACGACTTGACAGCTTATCTTCTTTGCTAGTCTACAAAAAAAAGTAAAAGAAAATTATTAAATTAGCATAACTAGAAATAAAAGATGCTTCTAAACTAACTTTAGAAACTTCAAATGGAAAGGGTCTTTTTCTTTTTATGGCTGCACCTGAAGCACATGGAAGTTCCTGGCTAGGGGTCAAATTGGAGCCACAGCTGCGGGCCTACACCACAGCCACGGCAACACCAGAGCCGAGCCACCTGTACAACTCCCACCGTAGCTTGCACCAACGCCAGACCCTTAACCCACTGGGCAAGGTCAGGAATCGAACTTGCATCCTCAAGCAAACTACGTTAGGTTCTTAACCTGCTGAGATACAACAGGAACTCTGGAAAGGGACTTTTCAAAAGGAGGTCTCATCTCATATCTTAAGGTGAAAATCTCAAAGCAAACTCAAGCGCATATTTTTTATGGTGGAAAAAAATACACCGAAAGTGAGAAATCTCCATGTTAAAACACAAATATTCTAGAGTGCACTGAGAAATAGGTACAACAGACCACAGATTTTTTTTTTTTTTTTGTATTTTTAGGGCTGCACCCACAGCATATGGAATTTCCCAGGCTAGGGGTCTAATCAGAGCTATAGCCACCAGCCTACGCCACAGCCACGCCAGATCCAAGCTGCATCTGCAACCTACACCACAGCTTATGGCAACACTGGATCCTTAACCCGCTGAGCAAGGCCAGGGATCAAACCTGAAATCTCATTGTTCCTAATCGGATACATTAACCACTGAGCCACGATGAGAACTCCCAGATTTTTTAAATACCCGAATGTCACCAATAAATATACTGTAAAAATCTTGGGAAGAGCAGAAAAAGTAATTACATGTTTACAAAGTTAATTTCCAAGTCAGGAGATTAGCCAATTCTCATTTTAATAGGCAGTCGAGTAAAATATCATATTCTTTGTAATTAAATGTTATAGTTAGAGGAGTTCCCGTCGTGGATCAGTGGCTAACAAATGTGACTAGCAAGTTAAGAATCCAGCATTACCGTGAGCTGTGGTGGAGGTTGCAGATGTGGCTCAGATTCCACGTTGCTGTGGCTGTGGTGTAGGCCAGCAGATATAGGACCCCTAGCCTGGAAACCTCCACATGCTGCAAGTGGGGCCCTGAAACAAGACAAAAAAAAAAAAAAAAAAGGAGTTCCCGTCGTGGCGCAGTGGTTAACGAATCCGACTAGGAACCATGAGGTTGCGGGTTCGGTCCCTGCCCCTGCTCAGTGGGTTAACGATCCGGCGTTGCCGTGAGCTGTGGTGTAGGTTGCAGACACGGCTCAGATCCCGCGTTGCTGTGGCTCTGGCGTAGGGCAGTGGCTACAGCTCCGATTCAACCCCTAGCCTGGGAACCTCCATATGCCGCGGGAGCGGCCCAAGAAATAGCAACAACAACAACCAAAAGACAAAAAAAAAAAAAGCCTAAACTACCACTATTTGAGACTGACATGAATCAGTAAAGATTTTAGATTATTTGAAAATCAGTCCAATCCCTATTAAACAAGAAAGGTAAATACATAGCAATTTATGGACAACATCAAGATCAGAAATTGATCTAATTTATTACAACGTAATTAAAAATAAATGGCAGTATGATGCAAAGATTCTAGATGAAACTCCTGTGTTTTTCAAAGTATCTTTAACACCTAATCCCAAATTTTGTGTTACACTCATAAATGATATCAGTAAAACTGCCTTTCACTGGAAAATCCTTAAAAGCTCCGAATAAATGGCTTTTTATAGATCTCACGAATGATTTCTACAAACACCAAATGTTATAACATGTTATAAGTAGTTAAATTTGTATTTCATTAGGAAAAAGTCTAACACATTCTCAATCTTTTTTTTTTTTTTTGTCTTTTTGCCTTTTCTAGGGCCGCTCCCTTGGCATATGGAGGTTCCCAGGCTAGGGGTCTAATCGGAGCCGCAGCAACTCTGGATCCAAGCTCTGTCTGCATGGTTCCTAGTTGGATTCGTTAACCACTGAGCCACGACAGGAACTCCACATTCTCAATCTTATACTGTAAAGCCAACAATGGTCATTACTAGGGCAATACATAGTATTATGGCTATTATAGACAGTATAAGCATTTAAATTATTATAACAGTATTTCCAATTATACACATAACTGAATCACCTTGCTATATAACTGAAGCACTATAAATCAACTATACATCAATAAATAATTCAATAAAAAAAGCAAAAAAAAAATTTAACAACAATACAAATAATACTTCTACGGCGTTTCCTGGTAGTCTAGAGGTTAAGGATTCAGCATTATCATTGCTGTGGAGCAGGCTCAGTCTCTGGCCCAGGAAACTTCAACTGCCACAGGCATGGCCAAAATAATAATAATAATTATTATTCCAGTGAAGTATAAGGCCAAACCAAAATATTAAAGCGACACTTGTGGCCACTACAGCTACATCAGTCATCAGATTCAGTGTTTTATATAATCCCAAATCAAATAAATTGATAGTTATAACAACAACAATTAGTTCAATTGGTCAACCAATTGTTAATTAGCAATTAGTCAACACTTCTAACAACATGCTTTAATCTTATTTTATCTTTTTAGGGCCGCACCCATGGCATATGGAGGTCCCCAGGTTAGGGGTCCAATCAGAACTATAGCCACTGGCTTACTCCACAGCCATAGCCATGCCAGATCTGAGCTGCGTGTGCAACCTACACCACAGCTCACAGCAACGCTGGATCCTTAACCCACTGAGTGAGGTCAGGGATCGAACCCGAGTCCTCATGGATACTACTCAGGTTCATTAACCACTGAGCCTTGACAGGAACTCCTAAACTTGATAGTTAATTAAGCATTAAACATATAGAAAGAAAATCAAAGAATTTAGTATATGGTAACAAAAAAAAACATTGATACTGAAGACACATTTATTCAAATATACTAACAGTCAATAAAACTTAATAAAATAAGTAAGCAAATACTAAGAGATAGAAACAAATGAATCTATGAAATATTTGTCTTTTTTGGCTGTGCCCGCTGTGGCATACAAAATTTCCCAGGCCAGGAATTAAATTCACACCACAGCAGTGACAATGTTGAATCCTTAACAACTAGGCCACCACAAACTTCCTGAAACATCTGTCTTTGATTGATGTTATACCCAAACAGCCAATGTTAACAGCAGATGATAAGCACAAAATTTTAAATTTAATTCAAGGCTCAGAAAAGTGAATTACCTGCCCAGGGTTAGTGGCAGAGTCAGGAACACGGACATTTGTGCTAATCCAGACCGTATTTCAAGGGTACAGGAATGCAATGGGGTTGGGGTGTGTGAAGATGACCTTAGGGCTCTAGTAATGCTGTTTTTTTCAATTTTGTTTTTTTGTTTTTGTCTCTGTAGGGCCGCAATGACAGCATATGGAGGTTCCCAGGTTAAGGGTTGAATCGGAGTAGCTGCTGGCCTACTCCACAGCAACACAGGATCCGAGCCTCGCCTGCCACACACAAGTAACACTGTATTTCTTGATCTAGGCACTAATTATGTGAGGTTGCTCATGTGGTGAAAATTCTCTCAGCTCCAAGTACACCTATTTTGTGTACTTTTCTGTACATACTTTGTGCTGTAATGAAAAGTTTACACCAAAAAAGTACATTCTATTATGAGGAAGAGAAAAAATATTGCAAGTTGTAACATAATAATTACCCTACTATAAAAATTTAAGTTTAAACATTTTAAAAGCAAAAAAAGGTCATTTTAGGGGAGGAAAAAACATTCAAAGGGCAACTTACAACTTTGTATGGCTCAGCAAAGAGAGGAGAGCTAGGTGGGAAGGCGTCGTCGCCCTGCTGAATTTCCTGATTCCGCCTTTCCCGTTCTTTCATACGCAGCACATTCCGGTCTTCACGGTTCATGTTGCTACGAAGAGAGACACAACCTTCACATCATAAAAAGAAAAGGAAAAATTAAACGTTCTGCACTCATTTTGTCAGTGCAATACTTCAGTCAGATATTTCCTTTCAAATTCCCAGAAATAACACACATGAGTACTGAAGGTGGGTTTGGCAATGGTTTTATCATCTAACACCAATAGCATCTTCCACAATATCCACACAGGAATCACTAGCCCAGAATATTAGGATCCACCCCACTGAAACATGTAACCTTAGGAATTTTTAAGTGTTCTGCTAGCTAAAAGTCAGCTAAAACTAATACACTCAAAGTGAAGGTGGTACTTAAACCCAAATTCTTAGTATTTCCTATAAGCCTTCTGTGGCTTCATCTTCAGAAATCTAACTAGTCTTTGCCATTAGAGGCATATAACCCACTCCCACCTACCACCCCCTCCCCCCAGGGTCCAGTTCTTTTCTCTACTTTGCATCTACCTTATCTTGATTTCCTTTTGTCCCAAACACAGCTTCCTTGGTGTCCATCCTTATGGCAGTTTGACCTCAGCTTTGCTGTTGCTCTAGATACCCTAAAAAACGACATTTCTGCTCTAAATACATTAATATTTCAATTCACACCTCAATAAATGGCAAAACTGAGGCTTTCAGCAATAGAATCTAAAATTAACTTGGGTTAGTAACAGTAGTCGAAATTGTATCAAAAAGAAAAAGTCTTTCGGGAGAAAGGGTAAATGAGGGTGTCATTTCTATAATCATGACAGAATGCTGTATTTGCATTAAGAACAAACCAAGGAAAATAGTTTATTTATAGTAGGAATTGTGGTTAAATGGAAAATAATGAAAAAGGTTATCAAAACCTTGGGACAAGGGATTATCAGAGACTGCCACACACACTTCCCTGCAGTAGATAAAAATCATCTGTCCTAGTTATGTTCTGTTTTGTTGTTTTCAAAGTCCTATCGGAGACCAAAGAGAAAAATTAGGTTATACTGTGGAGTATCTAGCCTTGTGATTCATAAATCAAATCAGAAAATTAAAGTCAATCAAGACTGGGGGAAACTATAATTGTAAAATGAGAGTGGATAGCAAAATCAACATACTCTTGAGGATTTTTATAAGTGCAAGTAAACATTCAAAAACAAAACTTTCTGATTTGCACAATTTAATAGCATGCAAATAAAGGAATTTAGTGGGTTTTTTAAGTTCTAAGTATCCAAATGTGTGTTCAAGCTCTTTCTTGTTTGCACAATTTTCTAGTAAACTTATAAAAGAATATAAGCTATTCTGAGGTTATGGAAATAGTGTGTGCTTTCTTTGGTCTCCTATCAGAACTACAAAAAATATTTGATTCTTTCATTATTAAATGTTATAAATTATCTATACTTTGGTAGTCAGAGAATAAAACCAAAGAACAATTACTGTCTCCAGCATACCTGAACAACTAATAACTATACCTCACTAACAATCAAGTTTCAAATAGACCTCTAGAGCCAAGGTACTGCAACATATGGAGTTACCTTTATCTTTTGTTATCTGTATCTGTTATCCTATGTTAACTACCAACTTCCTTACATTTCTTAAATTCAGTCCTTGAAAGATCAGAAAACAACATAAATGCCTAATTTCAATTGACTTAAATTTTATGCATTCAACAGCACTAAAACAATCACGCAAAAAATATGTGAACATTTATTACAAAAACCAGACAATTCCCACAGTAAAAACCCTCCTATAATCCAGTAATAAGAAACTTTTTCTTTTCTTAACAATAAAAGTCATGACAGTGAATGTTTCCCCCTTTGACAAGGTGCCAAGAAGCTCATAACTGAATTAAATGATTGCTTATAAAAAATAATATCCCAGCTGTAGCACTTATTCTCTTAATTTTTTTCTGATCTGATTTACTTCCACATCTAATGTATCAGTTCTATTTTTCTCTCCTGTGTCTTTCAACATCAATCTCTCTGCCTAAAATAAAGCTTCCTCAAAAGCAGTAATTTCAGTAATCCTTTTGAGCCCCCTTCCATTGTTATGAAATTTAGACATGACTCAATTTGAAGTGTATCTCTGTTGTACAGGCAAAACTATCTTATAACATATCCCTCAGGACATCTGCAACTACTGCACTGACACAGTTAAAAATAACAAACTGCAGGAGTTCCCATGTGGTGCAGTGGAAAGGAATCCGACTAGGAACCATGAAGTTTCAGGTTTGATCCCTGGCCTCACTCAGTGGGTTGGGGATCCAGCACTGCCATGAGCTGTGGTGCAGGTCACAGATGTGGCTTGGATACTGTGTTGCTGTGGCTCTGGTGTAGGCACGCAGCTGTAGCTCCGACTGGACCTCTAGCCTGGGAACCTCCATACACCATGGGTGCAGCCCTTAAAAAAAAAAAAAAAAAAGGCACTATGACAACAAAATCTGTGGGACTACTAGATAAAATACTTTTTAAAAGGAAATTACCAAGCAGAAAGGGGCTCTTCATCTACAATTTTTAATTACTATTATCTCATACAGATACAAAATTAAAGAAATAGAAAAAATATTTTTCTTGTGATGAGATCTCTTAGGATTTACTTTTAACATACAGCAATGTGAATTATATTTATGTTATACATTACATCCCTAGCACTTACTTATAACTGAAAGTTTGTACCTTTTGACTGCCTTCCTCCAATTCCCCCTCCTCCACCCTACATCTCTGGTAACCACCCATCTGATCTTTTTCCAGAGTTTGTTTTTGAAGTATAATTGACCTACAACACCATGTGAGTTCCTATTTGATATTTCTTTACATCTGAAACCTGAGCACAGTAAGTCTAATTAAGATATGATGTCGCCAAAGATGTTACATAGTCATTGAATAATATATTCCATTCCCCACACTCATACCCTTGACACATTTACTTTGCAACTGAAGTTTGTTCCTCTTAATCTCCTTCACCTGTTTCTTCCTTTCCTCTGATACTCCCTACTATTTCTGTCTTTCTCTGACTTATTTCACTTAGCATAATACCCTCTTGGGCCATCCATATTGTTGCAAATGGCCAAATTTCATTCTTTTTTATTATGGTTGCGTAATTTTCCATTTTATACACACACACATCTTCTTTATCCATTCATCTTTTGATGGGAACTTCAGTTGCTTCCACATCTTGGCAAATAACGCTGCAATGAACATACAGGTGCATATATTTTATTTTTTTTAAAAACAGCCACGTCTGTGGCATATGGAAGTTTCCATGCTAGGTGTTAAATTGGAGCTGCAGCTGAGGCCTATGCCACAGCCATGGCAATACTGAGCCACATCTGAAACCTTCACCACAGGTTGCGGCAATGCCAAATCTTTAACCCACTGACCCAGGTCAGGGATCAAACTCACATTATCACAGAGACAGCGTTGGGTCCTTAACCAGCTGAGCCACTATGGGAACTTCACATATCTCTCCTAATAAAAGCTTTTGTTTTCTTCAAACACCCAGGAGTGGAACTGCTAGATCATATGGTAGTACTGTTCTTAATTTTTTGAGAAATCTCCATACTGTTTTCCTTAGTGGCTACACCAAATTACATTGTCACCGACAGTGCATGAGGGTTCTCTCTCTTCCACATCCTTGCCAACACTTACTATTTGCTGTCTTTCTGATAATGACTATTCTGTGTGACGTGACATCTCATTGTAGTGTTTTATTTATTTTTTTTTCCTTTTTCAGCTGCAACCATGGCATATGGAAGTTCCTGGGCCAAGGATCAAATCTGAGCTGGAGCATGACCCACGCCACAGCTCCATCAAGGACAGGTCCTTAATCCACTACACCAGGGCAGGGTTTGAACCAGAGCCACCACAGAGACAAGCCAGATCACTAACCCACAGCAGGAACTCCCTCACTGTGGTTTTGATTTGTATTTCCCTGATTAACGATGTAGAGTATCCGTCATGTGCCTCTCGGCCATCTGTGTATCTTCCTTGGAAAGATATTCTATTCAAGTTCTCCAACCATTTTTCAATTGGGCAGATAATTTTTTATCCTTTACCTTTACCAAATTCACTGATGAGCTCCATTAGTCTTTTGGTGGCATCTTTAGAATTTTCTATTTATGTCATCTGCAAACAGTGACGGTTCTACTTCATTTCCAATTCAGACTCCTTTCATTTTTTTTTTCCTGTTTGCTGTGACTAGGACTTCCAACACTATGTTGAATAAAAATGGCAAAAGTAGGCATTCTTGTCTGAGTACAATGTGGACTTATCATATACGGCCTTTATTATGTTGAGACATGTTTCCTCTATACAATCATTGTGGAAAGATTTTTATTATAAATGGATGCAGAATTCTGTCAAACACTTTTTATGCATCTATTAAAATGATTATGTGATTTTTATTCATCAATTTACTAATGTGGGAATTTCCATCGTGGTTCAGTGGTTAAAATCTGACTAGCATTCATGAGCATGCAGGTTTGATTCTTGGCCTTACGCAGTGGGTTAAGGATCTGGCATTACCGTGAGCTGTGGTGTAGGCCAGTAGCTACAGCTCCAATTGGACCCCTAGCCTCCTAGGAACCTCCATATGCTGCAAGTGCAGCCCTAAAAAGAGGAAAAAAAAAATTTGATGTGTACCTCACTGCTTGACTTTCAGAGGTGGAACCATACCTGAATCCCCAATATAAATCCCACCTTGATCATGATGTATGATCCTCTTAATGTATTATTGAATTCGGTTTGCTAATATTTTGAAGATTTTTGGATCTATGTCCATCAGTGACGTCAGCCTGTAATTTTCTTTTCTTGTGTTGTCTTTTGTCCAATTTTGGTATCAGGGTGATGTTGGCCTCAGAGAATGAGTTCAGAAGTGTTCCTTCCTTTGGAATTTTTCGAATGGTTTGAGAAAGATAGGCATTAACTCTTCTCCAAATGTTTGGCAGAATTTACCTGTGAGACCATCTAGTCCCATACTTTTTTTTTGTTGGGAGTTTAAATTTACTTAATTTCATTATATAATTAATCTGTTCATATTGTTTATTTCTTCCTGGTTCAGCAAAATTATAAGCAATTTTATTTTATTATTTCTTAAAATGTTTTTGGTCTTTTTAGGGCCGCACCCACTGCATATGGAGGTCCCCAGGCTAGAGGTCCAATGGGAGCTGTAGCCACTGGCCTACACCACAGCAAAGCCAGATCCGAGCCACGTTTGAGACCTACACCACAGCTCACGGCAACTCTGGATCCTCAACCCACTGAGTGAGGCCAGGGATCAAACCTGCGTCCTCATGGATACTAATCAGATTGGTTTCCGCTGAGCCACAACGGGAACTCCAAGAATATTCTTCCACTTGTGTATTTTTCAAAAGAGATAAACCTTGATGGGTTTTTCCAGTTAGACAAGTAATGCTTGCTTCTTGCTCAAAAATTCTGATATGGGTACTATAAAGTATAAAGTAAAATTCACCAATAATTTCACTTTCCTGAAAGAGATATTGTGAAGAGTCACACATTACACATACAGTTCTTACTTCATTTAATAAGTAATGAACATAGTTCCATATCAATACATACGAATTTTCTTTTTTTCCCTTTTTTTTTGGCTGCAACCATGGCAGATGGAAGTTCCCAGGCCAGGGATTGAATCTGAGCCGCAACTGTGACCTATGCCACAACTGCAGCAATGCTGAATACTTAATCCACTGCACCACAGCAGGAGCTCCTAAATTTTCATTCTTTCATTGACTGCGTAATATTCACTTAACCAGAAAGGCTCTGAGAGTTGGGTCGTATCCAGAATTTAGAATAACCAACATTATAATCATTTTATTTGTGTGTGTGTGCACACTATTTTAGTTTCACATAAATTTCTCACTATGATATTGCTAGGTCAAAGGATACATGCTATACAGAAAAATGTGTTAACTGACAGTCCACCAACGGAGTATGAGACTACACCTTAACCATGCCATTTTCACCCTCAGGCACTATGAGTCTTTTTAAATCTAAGAAGGAAAAAAAACTATTCCGTCATTTGTTTTATTTCATTTATTCAACAAACACATGATGAGCCTGCACACTATTTCTAGACACTGTGCCAGGAGCCAGGGATAAAATGGAGAATGACACCCAGATCGTCCTTGACCTTATAAAGCTCTAAGTCAACTACATTCTACTAATTTCTGATAGCTAGACTGCACATCTTTTTCACCTTAGCCATTCATATTTCTTTTGCGACGTGCCTATTCACACCTTTGGCCCACTTTTTATTAAAGTGAAAATCTTTTGATTATGTAATAACTATGCTATCTCAGTTTACCATAGGACTTAACGGAGGAACATAAGGTTAGGATTACATCTTATGATGAACTGCATCCTCCATCCACTGAGCACCTCCTTCAGGTCTTCTGCCTCTTCCTTCAGGACCACTCCCAAACTCTATGGGCAAGCTACACCTAAACTCTCCTCAGTCTGAGATAAAACCTAACTGCAGCCGTCGAAGTTTGTCAACACCCTTTCCAAGTCTCTTGATTTGTTTCTCGCAGCCTTTTACCCTTTCACCTTGATCTGCATCTGCTCAGCCTCTCTGGACTTTTTCACTCTTTATTTCTGTGGGGTAACAATCAATCTAAATAAAAAATTTAAACAGTCTATACTACATACAGTATGCCACCTATAACTTTATTTCTCAGTTACCTAGTATCCAAAGGATCAAAAGCGAACTCCACCATGGATTACATGGGGCTGGGGCACTAAAGGAAGGAAAGGGCTGGCTTTACTGGACAGCCTCTGCTACACACCGCAGTTGTTATAAATCTCATCCACCCACTCACTACTAACAGCTCCATCCAAGGGAAACAGCATTTACAGAGGAATTGGACAAATTAAAAAGAGGTTACTTCCTGGTCATTTATATCTCTCTGAAAATCCTTAGGACCTCTTGGGGGGAAAAGGAAGGAAATGAGAGGGATTAAGAATATTAATCTCAGAAGAGCATCAATAATAACTCAGAGCGCATATGGTACCTAATCAACAACTAGTTACTGGATGAATATGCAGGGGGAAAAAAGATGTCCTTCCTTATTTCTCCATAATCAATATCAAAGAGGCTAAGACAGCGATTCACATGATGACCCTTTATCTACTAATATAGAGTTCTTCAAATCATAGTGATTCAGATGTTTTGTTAGAAGCAAGGACTATTTGATAATCTTGATGTAGAGTTATATCGTTCCTAAAAAAAGTTCTCAAAAACATAAATGTCTAGTAACAAGCCAGGAGTTTCCATTGTGGTTTAGTGAGTTAAGAACCTGACAGGAGTTCCTTTTCATGGCTTAGTGATTAACAAACCTGACTAGGATCTATGAGGATGTAGGTTTGGTCCCTAGCCTTGCTCAGTGGGTTGGGGATCCAGCACTGCCATGAGCTGTGGTGTAGGTCACAGACACAGCTTGGATCTTGTGTGGCTGTGGCTGTGGCTGTGGTGTAGGCTGGTGGCTACAGCTCCAATTCGACCCTAGCCTGGGAACTTCCATATGCCTCGGGTGCAGCCCTAAAAAGACAAAAGACAAAAGACCAAAAAAAAAAAAAAAACCCCAAAAAAACTGACATAGCATTCTGTGGTACAGCAGGTTAAGGATCTGTGGCATTGTCACTACAGAGGCTTAGGTCACTGCTATACCTCAGGTTTGATCCCTGCCCCAGAAACTTCCACATGCCACAGAAGTGGCTAAAAAAAAAAAAACTAATAAACCAAATCCAGCAACTTTATAGAGGATTATATACCAGGTCTAAATGTCAGGAATGTGAGATTGGCTTAACATTCAATAATAGTTAAAGTGATACAGGCTAACAACATAATATAGGACAAAAACCAAATGGCCATCTTGACAGACACAGAAAATACATTTGACAAGCTGCAACATCCCTTCTTGATAAAACACCCAACAAACTGGGAATAAAAAGGAATTTCCTCAGGCTGATAAAGCTCACCTATGAAGAAAACACAACTATCACATTTACTGGTGCGACTGAATGCTGTCACCCTAAGATCAAGGACAAGGATGTTCTTTCATCACTTCTATCCAATACCGCACTGTAGGTTCTAGTCAAATCAATTAGGTAATAAAAAGGAATAAAAGGCATCTATATTGGAAAGAAAGAAGAAAAATGATGATTTTGTTCATAGAAAACCATAAAGAATCCACCAAAAAATGGTTAGAGGTGATCAACGAGTTCAGCAAGGCTGCAGGACACAAGATCAATACACAAAAAACCCCCAACTAATTGTATTTTTATATAAGAGCAATAAACAAAACAAAAATAAACAATTCCATCCACCAACTGGATCAGCATCATCATTATTATCAAAAGAAATAAAATACTTCAGAAAAAAATTTTTATTTTCCTTTTTCAGCCACACCCACGTGGAAGTTCCCAGGCCAGGGATCGAATCTGCACCGGCAACCTATGCACAGCTGCAGCAACACTGGATCCTTAACCCATGGTGCCAGACCAGAGATCAGACCAGCAATGCCACAGAGATGAGCCTGATCATTAACCCCACTGTACTACAACTAGAACTAGAAAAAAAAAAATTAACAAAAGAACAGCATTCTGGGAACTATAAAACATTATTGAAAGAAATAAAAGACCGAAATAGAGGAAAGACATTCCATATTCATGGACTGGAAAATTTGCTAAGATGAAAACACTCCCTAAATTGATCTACAGTTTCGACAGAATCCCTATCAATATTCCACCCAGCTGACTTTTTTTTTTGTTTTTTTGTCTTTTCTAGGGCTGCACCTGCAGCATATGGAGGTTCCCAGGCTAGGGGTCTAATTGGAGCTATAGCTGCCAGCCTACGCCAGAGCCACAGCAATGCGGGATCCAAGGCCGAGTCTGCGACCTACACCACAGCTCATGGCAACGCCAGATCCTTAACCCACTGAACAAGGCCAGGGATCGAACCTGCAACCTCATGGTTACTAGTCTGATTAGTTAACCACTGAGCCAGGACGGGAACTCCCCAGCTGACTTCTTTACTGAATTCAATAAGCTAAAATTCATGTGCAAATTCAACAGATCCCAAACAGCCAAAACAACCTTACAAAAGAACAAAGTTGGAAAACACACATGCCCCAATTTCAAACTTTACTAAAACCTGTAGATCAACAAAACAGAAGTGGAAGTCCAGAAATGTACCTTACATTATAATAGATTTTCCACAAGAATGCCAAGACAACTCAATCAAAACCTGGAAAAAGGACCTCAACAAACATTTCTCCAAAGAAAATATACAAACGGCCAACAAACACACGAAAAGATGCTCAATATCAAGGAGTTTCCTTCGTGGTTCAGCAGTTAACCAACCTGACTAGGTTCCACGAGGATGCAGGTTCCATACCGGGCCTCCGTCAGTGGGTTAAGGATATGGCGTTGCCGTGAGCTCTGGTGTAGGTCAAAGACGTGGCTCGGATCCCGCATTGCTATTGCTGTGGCAGTGCTATAGGCCACTGGATGCAGCTCTGATTCGATCCCTAGCCTGGGAACTTCCATATGCCACAGGTATGGCCCTAAAAAAGCAAAAAACAAACAAAAACGTTATCATTTCTTATAAGGGAAATGCAAATCAAAACCATGAGAAACAATGCCATTAAAATGGCTATTATCCAAAAATTAAAATAAAAAAAAAAGTGTTTCCAAGAATATGGAGAAATGAGAACCCTTGTGCAGTGCTGGTGAAAATATAAAAAGGTGCAGCTGCTATGAAATTATTGTATGACTCAGCAACTGTATTCTTACGTATATAGCAAAAGTACTGAAGCAAGGACCCAAACAATTGTACACCAATGTTCACAGAAACATTATCCACAAAAGTCAAGAGGTGGAAGCCACCCAAGGGTTCACCAACAGGTGAATGGACAAGCCAGAGGTGGTATATACACACATACAAAGAACTATCATTCATCCTTAAAAAGGAATGTAATTTAGACATATGCTATAACACAGATGAATCTTGAGGATACTATTCTAAGTGAAATAAGCCAGTCACAAAAAGACAAATACTCTATGACTCTAGTTACATGAGGTATGTTATGCAGAAAAGGCACATTTATAGAGACATACAGTAGAACGGTGCCTTGCAAGGGGCTGAGCATAAGGAAAGGAATAGAGAATTATTGTTTAATGGATATGAAGCTTCTGTTTGAGGAAAAAGTTCTGGAAATGGACAGTGATGGTGGCTGTACAACATTGTGAATGTACATAATGCCACTGAATTAGACACTTAAGATAATTAAAACGGTAAATTTTGTTACATGATATTTTACCACCACAAAAAAATTACAGCACTCACAAGGTTTTATTTTTGTTTTTTGTTTTTTGACTGTGTCTGAGGGACATGGAAGTTCCCTGCCAGGGATCGAACCTGCTCCACAGCAGCGACTCAAGCCCCCAGATCCTTCACCTGCTGCACCACAAAAGAACTCCTCACGAGTTTTTTTTTAAAAAAATGTGCTTTCCCAATGAACATTTAGAAATTCATCTTCCAGGAGTTCCCATTGTGGCACAGCGGGAACAAATCCGACTAGGAACCATGAGGTTGCGGGTTCAATCCCTGGCCTTGCTCAGTGGGTAAAGGACCCGGTGTTGCCGTGAGCTGTGGTGTAGGTTGCAGACATGGCTCGAATCTGGTGGTGCTGTGGCTATGGCTGTGGCGTAGGCTGGCATCTGTAGCTCTGATTTGACCCCTAGCCTGGGAACCTCCATATGCCTCAGGTGTCTTTTTAGATCAAAAAAAGAAAAAAAAAAAAAAGGCAATTCATCTTCTAGTCTTTTTTTTTTAAGAGGGCCATGCCCAAGGCATGTGCAAGTTCTCACGCTAGGAAAGGAACCTGTTCCACAGCAGTGACCCAAGCCATTGCAGTGAAAATGCCAGATCCTTAACCTGCTGCACCACACGGGAACTCTCTCTATAGTATTTTTAACAAAAACATGTATTAGTTTTATAACCTTTTAAAATCTAAAACTTTTTAAAGAGTAAAACCTGACTTTTAACTCACCTCTTTCAAGTGTTCAGAACCTGTTACAATGTTTCCTTTTTCAATTAGTGTCTTGGAAATAGCCTACTGAAAAATGGAATTTCCTTGTGGAGCAGTGGGTTAAGGATGTGGCACTGTCACTGCAGTGGCTCAGGTGCAGGTTCACTCCCTGGCCCAGGAATTTCCACATGCCTCAGGAATGGCCAAAAAAGAGAGAGAGAGAGAGAAATCTCATCAATCAATCATCAACTTTCAAACTATCAGCATTCCATCCATTCTCTTCTCTCCTCTGGTTAAAAAAGTACCTTTCTATCAGAGAAAAATTATGCCCATTTTGCAATCTTCTCCCTTATCAGTTACTAACTTCTCTCCAACAACTCCAACTTTTACCTCCTTTTTTTTTCAAGTTACGGCCACACCTGTGGCATATGGAACTTCCCCAGCTAGGGGCAGAATTGGAGCTGCAGCTACAGGCCTGCGCCACAGCCACGGCAACACTGGATCCAAGCCACATCTTCAGTCTACATGGTAGTTTGCAGAAATGCTGGATCCTTAATCCACTGAGCAAAACCAGGGATCAAACCGCATGTTCATGGACACTACATCAGCTTTTTAACCTGCTGAGCCACAATGGGAACTATAACTTTTCCCTCTTTAATAAATCCTTTCCATCATATTCAAATATATTCTTTAAAAAAAGTCTTCTGTGGCCCCACAGATCTCTCCAGCTACCACTCTATCTTTTCTGTTCTTCTTTACAGACAAAAGGATTCTCCACTTCCTCTGCATCCATTTCTTTTATTAAAAAGTTACCCAAATACAACATTGTAAACCAATTATAATTTAAAAAAAAAAAGTTACTCAAAAAAGTGTAAGGAGCAATATAGTGATCTCTTGTGTTATCCATGAACCATCTTGGGAAATACACATTGCCAAGACACCTATAGTAGCCACTATTCTAATTTTGGTGTTAATCATTCTCACAGTTTCTTTATACTTTTACTATATATGTATGTATCCCTAAGTAAGACACTAATTGTTTTGCATAATTTCCAAAAAAATTTTTTTTAATGGTTGCACCTGAGGCATATGGAAATTCCTGGGCAAGAGACTGAACCAATGCCAGATCCTTTAACCCAATATGCCGGGCCAGGGATCAAACCCTTGCCTCTGCAGCAACCTGAGCTGCTGCAGTCAGATTCTTAACCCACTGTGCACAGCGGGAACTCCTTTATCAACTTTTAAAAAGGGTATACTCTAAAACCTGACTCAGCCTTTTTAAGTCTCAGCATTATGTTGAGGTTAATCCATCCTGATGATACATGTTGCTGTATTTTATTTATTTTCACTGCTGTGTATCCACACAATTTACTTATCCACTCTCCAGATGATGGATATTTAGGTAGTTCCCCTTTATCTGCCATTACAAACAATGCTGTGATGACCATTGCTATACATTTCTCCTTGAACCAGCGAGTGAGAGTTTTCCTGGAAGAGACACTTAGGAGTGGAATTGTTAGGTTGCAGGGAATGAGCATCTTCAATTTTTTTTTTTTTTTTTTGGTCTTTTTAGGGCTGTCCCCTCAGCATGTGGAGATTCCCAGGCTAGGGGTCTAATCGGAGCTGTAGCCGCTGGCCTATGCCACATCCACAGCAACGCCAGATCCATGTCACATCTGTGACCTACGCCACAGCTCACGGCAACACCCGATCCCTGACCCACTGAGGGAGGCCAGGGATCGAACCCTCAACCTCATGGTTCCTAGTTGGATTCGTTTCTCCTGCACCACTACGGGAATTCCCTCGATTTTAACTGATACAGAAAAATTGCTTTCCATAATGTATCCAATCACTATTTGATATTCTATTTCCAGCTTCCCACACTCTACTCCTCTGCCAAGACCACAGAGATTTACAAGTTGCTAAATTCAACACACGCTTGATCATTTTAGTTGACATACCATTCAATATATTCAGCCACTGATAGCTCCATAACATACTTATGGTTTCCATAACCCCAGCCCTTTCAGTTTTCCTAGCACTTCTGGCTCCTCCCATTCTACCTACCAAAGTTCTTAAAAACCGGCACTCCTCTGCACTCAGCCAAGGGTCTTATTCAGGCTCTGATAAGTCTACATTCTTTCCCTACATTCTCATGGCTTAATATACCATCTATATGCCTACATTCCAAATACCCAAACATGTTCCACATCACATCTTTCTTTTTTGAGTGCAGAACCACATTTTCAGAGACATGTCTCATCATATCCTTTGACTGAGGAATACCAATCTTATCTTAATGTACCTGAAATTGATTTCTTGATCTCTTTTCTCCTACCTCCAACTCCTGCTCCAATGATTCTCATGCTACCAGCCAACCAGTCTTGCCAAATCCTTCCTTCAACCTCTTTCCACATTCAATCCTTAACCACAGTATCCAAAATATATTTTGAACTTATCAGTACACTTCCTTGTCCATGGCCTCTGTTCAAAACAAGTCATCATTTTATCTCTGAGTTTGACAAATGCTGCAGCCTTCTAATTGGGACTCTCAGTTCCCCTCATCTCTCTCTAATCCATATTTCATACAGCAGCCAAGTAACCTTTTAAAAACACAAACCACATTATGTCATCAACTCCTGCAATAAAAATTTAGTACCCTTTCCACTTACCTTAGGATAAACTTTAAGGTACTTAACATGGCCTACAAAGCTATAATCTGACTTTCCATTGATGTGACCCCACCTATCTTAACAGATTCATTTTATATCTTACTACCTTCCTGTCCCAGCTCCCACCAAGAGCCTTTTTGGGGCTTCCAGAACTTGTGCCTCTCTTTCGGGCTTCAAGAAATTCATGCAGGAGTTCCCGTCATGGCGCAGTGGTTAATGAATCTGACTAGGAACCATGAGGTTGTGTGTTCGGTCCCTGCCCTTGCTCAGTGGGTTAACGATCCGGCGTTGCCGTGAGCTGTGGTATAGGCTGCAGACACGGCTCGGATCCCGCGTTGCTGTGGCTTTGGTGTAGGCCAGTGGCTACAGCTCCGATTCAACCCTTAGCCTGGGAACCTCCATACGCCTCGGGAGCGGCCCAAAGAAATAGCAAAAAGACCAAAAAAAAAAAAAAAAAATTCATGCAGACAATTCCTTTTTCTTTCAGGGCACTTGATTATAATTAAGTATATACTTATTTTGATATTTGTTAATATTTCATCTCCCCCTAGAAAATAATCAGAGAATGTATTTGTTTTTTCACACTACATACCTAGATAATCACTTAAGTGAGTAATGAAGTTCGTAACTTGGTTAGAAAGGACTGGTCATCTCACTAGGAAATAATACCTTGAGATCATGATTTTATTTACCTATTACTACAAAATACTAATATTTCAAAACTAAAACAATTAGTACTTTATATAAAACTAAAATTGGATACTAATCTGCAACACATTTTAATTTAGCAGACTTTTTTTTTTTTTTTTTGCTCTTTTTAGGGCACACAGCATATGTTAGCTCCCAGGCAAGGGGTCAAATCGGAGCTGTAGCTGCCAGCCTACACCACAGCCAGAGCAATGCGAGATCCGCGAGACAAATCTGCAACCTATACCACGGCTCACAGCAATGCTGGATCCTTAACCCGCTGAGCGAGACCAGGGATCAAACCCATGTCCTCATGGATACTAGTCGGGTTCATTACCACTGAGCCACAATGGGAACTCCTTAGTTTAGCACACTCCTAACATCTGCATTTAATTATTTCAGACTGATCAGAACTGAAATGTATTTCTTTACTAATGTGTTAGCTATACAACTCTGATCCTTTAAAATGACAACTCAATTCACTTCCTCCATGAAGCTTTTTCTCGTAAAGCAAAACTGTATTTCCTCATCTTAGAAACCAGACAGTATCACAATCAATATTTATTATGCCATTCAGCAATTAAGCAGATATTTGATTGTTCAGGAATTTGAAACAGTATTTGCCAAACTGATTACTAATCAACTGAGTTGTTCTTTTTAAAATATTAGACAATTTAAAACTTCAATTCAAGAGAAGAAATGAGAGGTAACCAGCTGCCTCTCTTTAGATAATGTTTCTCTTAGTAATAAAAGTAAATTTTCCCTTTTTCCCCCAGTAAGTAGTCCTGTATGGTTATGCCACATAGCTGTTTCAGAGACAAAACCAAATAAAAATATACTTCTTGGGCATTTATTAATATTTGATAAATGTTTAAACCAAATTAAGCTGGTTTAAACTGATCTCAAAACTGCACTACCAAACTGAAAGCATATAGACAAACCAAATTGAGAAGTCTAGGTGGAAAAAATGATTAAAAAGTCAAATTTCACGAATCCCTTTATAAAGAAGAAAATAATCTTTCGATTCAGTTTTTTACTCTGAAAGCATACAAATATCTAAAACCCACAAAGGTATCTTATTAGAAACCTATGTGCCATACGCATAAATAATTACCTTTATATCTTTATAAAACAGGGCTAATTAAGACATTCTCCTGCTTAAAGTCATTAATAGCTCGAAGCTCTATGGAAAATCTAAGTACAAAATTTTTACCTCAGGTTTCAAACCTGTGTGCAGCTAAATTCCTACCTACTTCTACAAAGCCTTGAGGACTTAACCAAGCCTGGGAAAAAAAACTACTTATGTTCAGATCTAGGTCTTTACTCAAACTAGTCCCTCTACATATAACGTCCTTCCTTTCCCCTATCCCTAAATACGTCCATTTCAAAGTTCACCACATATCCTTTTTCTTGCAAGAAGCTCTTCAAGAATCCTCTGAGAACTAAAATCACTCACTTGCCAAAGTACTTCTTTATATTTCATTTGGTGCCCAACACCCGCCTTACCTTAGGATTATTAAAATGTTTTTCTTCTATCCACCCTCCCTACTCACCTCCATATCACAAGCCTCTGAAGAGTAAGAACTATGGGACATCATTCAACTTCCCATCTCCCTTCGAGCAAATAATACAATGGCGACATACAACAGATACACACTCAAAACACTTCACGGATTTTATAAGGGTCACAACTATACTCTTGTTGCCTCGAGTCAAACAGTCTGGAGAACAGTATGGAGGTTCCTTAAAAAGCTGGAAATACGAAGTTTCCATTGCGGCGCAGCGGACACGAATCTGACTGCGAACCATGAGGTTGCAGCTTCCATCTCTGGCTTCGCTCAGTGGATTAAGGATCTGGCGTTGTCATGAGCTGTGGTGTAGTTCACGGATGCGGCTTGGGTGTCACATTGCTATGACTGTGGCGCAGGCCAGCAGCTACAGCTCCGATTAGACTCCCTAGCCTGGGAACCTCCATGTGCTACAGGAGCGGCTCTAAAAAGAAAAAAAAAAAAAAAAAGCTGCAAATAGGAGTTCCTGTCGTGGCTCAGCAGAAACAATCTCACTACTATACATGAGGATGCAGGTTCGATCTCTGGCCTCACTCAGTGGGTTAAGGATCTGGCGTTGCCATGAGCTGTGGCGCAGGTCACAGACATAGCTGGGATCTGGCGTTGCTATGGCTGTGGTATAGGCCAGTGACTACAGCTCTAATTTGACCCCCAGGCTGAGAACCTTCATATGCTGAGGGTGTGGCCCTTAAAAAAAAAAAAAAGCTAAAAATAGAGCTGCCATATGATCCAGCCATCTCACTCCTGGGAAAATATCTGGAGAAGTCCATAATTCAACAAGATACATGCATCCCAACGTTCACTGCAACACTATTTACAATAGCCTAGACATGGAAGCAACCTAAATGTCCGCTGATTAAGAGGTGGTACACGGAATTCCCCTGTGGTACAGCGTTGTCACTGCAGCAGCCTGAGTCACTGCTGAAGTGTGGATTCAATCTCTGGCCTGAGAACTTTCGCATGCAGTGTGGCCAAAATAAAAATAAAAATAAAATAAAGAAGATGTGGTAAATACATACAATAGAATATTACTCAACCAGAAAAAAAAATGAAATAATGCCATTTACAGCAACATGGATGGACCTAGAGATTATCATACTAAGTGAAGTCAGACACAGAAAGACAACTATACGATATCACTTATATGTGAAATCTAAAAAATAGAGTCCCCCCCAAAAAATGGAGTTCCCTGGTGGCCTAATTGTTAAGGAGCTGGTGTTGTCATTGCTGTGGATTTGTGTCCTAGATTTGATCCCTGATGGGGGAATGTCTGTCTGCCATGGACACATCCCCTCCCACCAAAAAAAGGATACAAATGAATTTACTTATAGAAACAGACTCAACAGACATAGAAAACAAAGTTATGGTTACCAAAGGGGAAAAGGTGGTAGGGGAGGGATAAATTAGAAATTTAGGATTACCATATACACACTTACTATATATAAAACAAATAATCAAGGGCCTACTGTATAGCACAAGTAACTCTATTCAATGTTCTATAATAACCTATACGGGAATAGAACCTGAAAAAGGAGAGATGTATGTACATGTATAAATGAACTGCTTTGCTATACACCCGAAACTAACACAACATTGTAAATCAACTATACTCCAATATAAAATAAAAACTTAAAAACAGGAGTTCCTGTCGTGGCACAGCAGAAATGAACCCGACTAGGAACCATGAGGTTGTGGGTTCAATCCCTGGCCTTGCTCAGTGGGTTAAGGATCCAGTATTGCTGTGAGCTGTAGTGTAGGTGGCGGATGTGGCTCGGATCTGATGTTGCTGTGGCTGTGGCCGGAAGCTGTAGCTCTAAATGGACCCCTAGCCTGGAATCTCCATATGCTGCAGATGCAACCCTAAAAAGCAAAACAAAAAACAAAAAACTTTAAAAACAAAAATGAGTAACCATTTGTTCAACAGTTCAAAAAAAAAAGTCAGAGTCAATGGGAGCAGTCACTAAAAGTTAGGTTTCAGGTATGTCACCTACCCTTGTCTACCCACAAATAGTCTCCCATTTCCTAAGACTTTTGCTAATTTTTTTTTTTAATTTTCATTTTTTGGCTGCACACACCTGCAGCATGTGAAAAGTTCCCAGGCCAGAGATCAAACCCACACCATAGCCGCAACCTGAGTTGCTGCAGTGACAATGCCAGATTTTTAACCTGCTGCACCACAAGGGAACACTAAGACTTTTATTTTTGGTAACAGTAAGAGAACAGGTCTTCTTTTTACTGTGTTCAATACACTGTCAACCCAAACCTCAAGAGTCACATAGAAATGAACATGGTAGAACGCAGTCAAATAGAGCATCATAAATGGGAGACTGAAAAATGAGCAAGACAGGAGATAGAACAATTAACAAAAGTCAACTTATTTCTAGAGACACAAGCAGTATCTCAAGAAAACTTGGTGCAGTTATGGGAAAATAACTGTGTTTCAATAAGAAGTGAAATGGGAACTCAGAATTAGAGATCTTGAATCTGAACTCTCCAAAGCGGAAACTTTTCAAGAACATCCTAAAGAAACAGAATTGGAAACATATAAGCAACTCTATCTGGAATAATTAAAAGTAAGAAATTAATTGGACAATAAACGAAACAAGACTAATGAGAGGCTGGCCGAGACCACTACCAAACTTCTGGTGGAGAAAGAGCAGAATAGATCTTTATTCCAAACTGACTATGAGGCCAGTCCTGGAGCCACCCTGTGCTGGAAATCTTCCTAAGAGTTCAGTGTTTAGTGGAAATCTTACTCCAAGAGAAAATGTAGTGATTTCTACCTCACGTTTACCTCCTTCAAATAAAAGCATTGAGACTTACTTGACCAAGATTCACCAGGAGTGGCAAGAAAACATAACTAGAGAACTAGCAAAAGATGCTGCTAACTATTAATCTGGATCTTATAGAGCTTCTCCTCCAAGGTGTACCGATCATGAACTTGTAAAAGCATCCCAAGAATATGTACAGATTTTGAAGAAAAATTACATGATCTAAAAGATAAATGGTAAATTTTTATCTACCGGACTGTTTATCTAACATTTTAGTTGTTTTCCATTAAACAAGATGTGAAAATCTTTATGCAATGAAAACATTTTTGTATCATACGTGTATAATTAGAATGTATAAAGTATTTTATACCATGTTTCTCTGCATCTTACTTTTAAGCAGACTTTGTAAATTAAAACCAGAATTGTTGAGTTAAAAAATACACTATCAACCCAATAAAGCATTAATACTGACATAAATGAATTCTGCTGTTTTTAAGGCAATTCTTCTAAAAGTGTTTATCTAGAAGAAAAACAACATATGTACAAGAAAAAAAAAAACACATGTACAGAAATGATCAATTTCTATTTTTACCGAAACTCTGTACTCTCAAGTGTTCACAAAATATAAGCGCTAGACTGTAAAATCTCAGAAAAATACTTGGCAAACTGAGACAGTGTAAAAACTGAAGAATGTTTCAGTAACAACATCCAGAAAGGAATGATCTACTCAACAGAGTACAAGACTGCTTTCATTTATAGTACCTGAGGAAGCCAAGAGAAAATAACACAGGGCCAAATGGCAAAATAAAAGCAATTTTTACTGCTTAAAAATGCATATAGCAAATTAAAAAGTTAAAAAACATAGTATAGCAAAGCCTGCATAGATTTTACAGTAACAAGAAACTATTTCTTATCAATTTCATCTTCCTCTGCCTATGTGGAAGACAGGTGGTAACAAAGTATTTAGATTTCCTGAAATATATTTAGTTCCTTAGAATATTGTTTAAAAGGTTAGAAAGAAAATGCTAACGTACTGAAGGAAGAAGCCACATACTCAAGGCTTGTGAACTTAGCCCTTGTCCTAATTACCCTAAATTCTTGTTAATAAGATTCTACTAAAATGTGAATAAGGCATTTAGGCTGTGGCGCAAAGGGATCGCTGGCATCTCTATAGCACCAGGACACAAGCTTGATCCCCAGCCTGGCACTGTGGGTTAAAGGATCCAGTGTTCCCCAGCTGATCCCTGGCCCAGGGAGCTTCACGTGCCAAGGGGCGGCCAAAAAAAAAAGTAATTTAAGGTTACTGCTCTTTAATCACTGTAATACAAACTTATAAATGAGCTGTTTATTATGGCACAAAGATTACTTACTTTTAAAATCAATTTGTGAGTGATAAGAGTAAACCTATTATCAAAATATTTTCTAATTTTCACCTGCAACATATTTAAACAGAAATCAGAAGGAATTTTGAAGGCTTTATTTAAAAATCTCTCTTCAGGGGAGTTCCCGTCGTAGCGCAGTGGTTAATGACTCCGACTAGGAACCATGAGGTTGCGGGTTCGGTCCCTGCCCTTGCTCAGTGGGTTAATGATCTGGCGTTGCCGTGAGCTGTGGTGTAGGTTGCAGACGCGGCTCGGATCCTGCGTTGCTGTGGCTCTGGCGAAGGCCGGTGGCTACAGCTCCGATTCGACCCCTAGCCTGAGAACCTCCATATGTCGCGGGAGCGGCCCAAAGAAATAGCAAAAAGACAAAAAATAAATAAATAAATAAAATAAAATCTCTCTTCAGTATAGACCAATACATCTATAAGGTACAATGTTAATACTGTGTTAACCAGTACATACACGGTGTCACACAATGCACTAAGACTAAGGACATAAAATTTAAATTGGAGTTCCCATCATGGCTCAGTGGAAACAAATCTGACTAGCATCCATGAGGACACAGGTTCGATCCCTGGCCTCGCTCAGTGGGTTAAGAACCTGGTGTTGCCATAAGCAGTGGTGTAGGTTGCAGACACAGTTCTGATCCGGCATGGCTGCGGCTGTGGTGTAGGCCAGTGGCTACAGCTCCGATTCAACCCCTAGCCTGGGAATCTCCATATGCTGCAGTGCAGCCTTAAAAAAAAATTACCCATCACCTTCAAGATCTGGTCACAGCTAGCCCTAACCTGACTACAGAAAGGTGGCAGGAGGGTAGAAGGAGGGAAAGGAAGGAAAAAGATGGAGGGAGGGAGGTTAGTTCTAAGCAGAGAGAACACCATGTGCAACAGCCTTGAAAAGAGAACCCAGGGAAAAGAGGTAGCTCAACAGTAGTTGGAAAACAGGATTGGGAGAGTAAAAAATGAAAGACAAGACTGGAGAAATACAAAGGATCAGACCAGACCTATATGTTTGTTTCTCAAATCTGAAAGATATAAGGATAGCTTTTCAGAGAAAATTCTATTTCCCTGATGTTGAGTGATGACCTTTTAAAAATTATAATCTTTTTTTTTTGTCTTTTTGCCATTTCTAGGGCCACTCCCTAGAAATTGAGGGAGGCATATGGAGGTTCCCAGGCTAGGGGTCTAATTGGTGCTGTAGCCACCAGCCTACACCACAGCCACTGCAACGCCGGATCCTTAACCCACTGAGCAAGGCCAGAGACTGAACCCGCAACCTCATGGTTCCTAGTCGGGATTCGTTAACCACTGTGCCACAACGGGAACTCCTAAAAATTATAATATTAAGAACTTGGTATGGATATAAAATTAGGTATAAACCCATTACGTTTACAGCTTTTATGTAAGTGTAAAACTAAAACAATTTTAAAATTAAATACAAAACAAAATTTAGGAGTTCCCACTGTGGTGCAGTATGTTAATGATCCACCTGGTCTCTACGGAGGCACAGGTTCAATCCCCAGCCCGACACAGTGGGTTAAGGATCTGGCTGTGGTGTAGGCCACAGCTGCAGTTCAGATTCATTCCCTGGCACAGGAACTTCCATATGCCATGGATGCAGCCAAAAAAGAAAAAAACAAAAACAAAACTTAACTCTAATGTAACAATTATCCTGTTTTGCACAAACTAGACCAATGATATACTCAATCCTGAAAACATGTAGTCTTAGGCCTAGTTCTGTATTTTTAAACCACTTCTGTAATTTGACTTCAATAATACTAGCGCAAAAAATGCTTATGAATGTCATACTAAATAGATTTAATAACTGCAAGTGTTTATTGGCTAATTTAGGGAAATATAACCTTATATATACAACCTCACCAGTCCTTAAATGTCAATTTTTTTTTTTTTTGGTCTTTTTGCTATTTCTTTGGGCCGCTCCCGCAGCATATGGAGGTTCCCAGGCTAGGGGTCGAATCGGAGCTGTAGCCACTGGCCTACGCCAGAGCCACAGCAACGCGGGATCCGAGCCGTGTCTGCAACCTACACCACAGCTCACGGCAACGCCAGATCATTAACCCACTGAGCAAGGGCAGGGACCGAACCCGCAACCTCATGGTTCCTAGTCGGATTCGTTAACCACTGCGCCACGACGGGAACTCCCCTTAAATGTCAATTTTAAATTGGCCTCAATTGTTAACTCTGGCGACTCTGTCTTGTTCATCTGTTAAGTTTAGTACCTTAATGAAATCTACATTGAATGTGTATCCAGTATAACCACTGCTCAAGTTTGGACTCAAACACTCATGCTGCAAACAGTTTCCAGTTGATTAATTATAAAGATGGGATCTACCAGATACATCTCACAGTGAAAACATGACAGTAACTACTATGCCAGGCCTACTATGCCTGCCTGTATTAACATATACCATGACAGGATCCAATTTAACTCAACAGCTTTTCCTATATGAGCACTGTTAGTTTAATGCTTTATAACTTGGCACAAACACAGTAATAAACAAAATCTAAACACAGCAACAAACTCCCAAGGGATTACCTGGCTATAAGGCAGTCCTTTAGAACTTATGTAAATCTCATTAATGTAGAAGAATCCCCAGTTAGGAAAAAACTATAGAAAAATGCAACATTACTAAGGAATTTTAAAAGAAGTGAATCTGCAACTTAGAAAAAAAATTTCACTCTGGTATAGGGTGAGGCAGATTATAAGGAAACAAATGAGAAACCTGTTTCAACGATCCAGGTGAGAAACGATGCCTGGATTAGAGCAGTTAATAGGAGTGTGGATGATGTAGATAAAGGGTTTGGATTCAAAGATGTTAAAAAGGAAGAACTTTGGGGCCAATTAGTTGTGAGATATATAAAAGAGAAGAGTGAAGGACAATGTTCAGATTTCTGAAAAAAAAAAAGAAAGATTCGTTGCAATCTCCAAAGCAAGGAAAACAGCAGAATTTAGGGGTGAGAGACTGAGTAGTAGTAGAATAGTTAATCTGTACGTGATCAACATTATGGGAACTATGTGATCAGCTTCTAGTCTCACCTCACCCTAGCTTTTCTCAAAATTCTCTCCCCTATTCACACAGCTGTACTAAGAGCAACCATGCTTCAGTGTCATCTACACTGTGATTCCCTACCTTCAGGGTGCAGCTGACTACCTGAATCCTAACCTCAACTAGGCCAATGTGCAGACCCCACCTGCTTTATTTATGTATGTATATGTAAATGTATATGTATACACACACATAAATGTATACACAGATATAGACACATACACACAGAGATATATACATATACATGTAATCTACAAACAGAAAAACCCTAACAACTACCACAGTAAATAGGACCTTTTAACTAACTACTAACCCTAAGTCAATCCTGACTCAAGAATCCCCTAAGAGCCATCTGATCTGCTAAGACAAAAGTCGACAAACTTTTTTTAAGCCATACACTAAATATTTTAGGCTGTGCAGGCCACAGTTACAACCACTCAACTCTACCACTGCAGCAGCAAAGGCAGCTACACACAATACATAAACGAATGGGTATGTTGTCTGTCTGTGCTCCAATAAAACTGTATTCATGGGCACTAAATTTTGTGTTTCCTACAATGTTCACATGCCACAAAATATTCTTCTTTTGACTTTTCCCCCACCATTTTAAAAAATGTAAAAACTACTCTTAGGTCTCAGGCCATACAAAAGCAGGCAATTGGGACTACTAACCATAGTTAGTCCACCCCTGCACTAAGGCAACAAAGAACTGCCCTCCTCCAAAATTCTTCCAAATGTCCTCTCAGTGTAAACCTCAACCAAAGACGAGAGAAAAATCTTCCTTCTGGACAGAACTGAAAATCTTCATTTGGCTGACCAAAGAACTTAATCCACTCGCAAGGAAGTAACAAATAAAGGCACAGGCAATGTGCTGGCTCTGTGGTTCAACTTCTGTACCTGTCGAGCAAGTTATGTTGTTAGGTTTTGGAACAAAACTCTGTTCTCCCCTCATAATAGCTTTAGATACTTTTTTCCCACCACTGTGTATAAGTTACGTTAGAGACGGTTAAATTTAGTATTTAGCCCACAATTTTCAGACATGTGACAAAGCATATTTATCACTTTTAGAATCCAGACTCAGAGAACAATGACCTCTGGATATGGTAAGTAGGTATGAATTTGAGTTGTCTCCATAAAAGAGATTAGAGTGTTTGCTGGTATATACAGATAGATTATGTTAAAGAAAATATTTTATATATATAGGAAACAGTAGGACTGTGTGTGTGTACTAAATAGCCATGGAGTGAATGAAGTGGACAACCATGTTTTGATGTCCTTTACTCCATTTCTCTCTGGGATGGTGCACCTAGAGCATGTTATTACAATGGAGACCCCTAGCCAAAGCTGTGGTCCAGAGGTGGACATATAACCTAATGAGTTCCTTTCCTGAGCTTTGGGATGGGGAATCAGAGAGGTCTCTCTCTGATGCCAGAAGTTGTAAGATTTAAAATTCAATAGATATGAGTGTTAAAGTTGTTCTGCAGCAAGAGAAAACTGAACACAGAGTATCTTGGGGGGTGAGGGGGGAGAGTATCCTGTGAGATATAAAGAGGCAATTCCTGACCCACATGGAGCCCCTGAATCCAGCTCTTTCGGAGTCTTAGCTGTCCTCCTGTGGCATGACTGCCTTTCTGAGAATTTATGGGATACCTTTATGTTCCCAATAAATTCCTCTTTTTGCTTAAGTCAGGTATGTGTCACTCTCCTACCTAAAACAAAGTACCTAATGGACAATCTAAAGAGGGGTATTCAGTTGGATGAAAGAGTTCTGGTGAGTTCAAAATGCTTCAAGATGGTAGCTAAGGCTACCCTGGAATGAATGAAGTGGACAAAAATGGATGAAATCACCTGGAAGGGTGAAAAGAGAGTCAAGGCAAAAATACATAACTATCAATACAAAGGGATTAGCACAGAATTAAGAGTCTGCAAAGAAGCAGCAAGCAGTAAGAAAACCAGTAAAGGGAGTCATAAAGGTCAAGGAAAAAACCAAACAAAACAATATCAAGGAGACTATGGTTAACAGTATCAGGCACAGAAAAATGTAAAAGAGTAAGGAATGACTATACAAAGTGGTAATGGAGAAGTCACTGGTGGCCTTGGTAAAAGCAATTTCACTGACATAGTAGGATGAGAAGACAGACTGAGGATTTAAGAATACATATAAAGTATACAGCTTTACCTATGAAATATTCTTGCCATTAAAAAAAATTCAAGCCCGAATTGGATCGAATTTCTAGATATAACTACTAATTTGCAGGAAAAACAGTGAACAGAAGAACATATTACATTAAACCACAAGGATGCAATCAGCAAAATCCAGACCGTGAGAAATCTCATAGAACAAAAACCTGGTTTCTTTAACAAAGGGAATGTATGGGAACGCAAACAAAAAGACAAGACAAGAATTCACAGAGGAAAAAGGAAAAGAGAGTTGAAACACATACCAATCCAATACAATGTATGAGCCTTAGTGGGATCCTAATTCAAACAAATCATTAAAACAAAAACTGTAATCAGGGAAATTTGAACACTGACTGGCTATGTGATGACATTAAGGAGTTAGTGTTAAATTTTTTGTCTTCTCTTTCTTGCTGGCCCACAGTATATGGAGTTCCTGTCCCAGGGATCAGATCCGAGCCACAGTTGCAACCTAAACTGTACCTGTGGCAACGCCACAGTGCCCAGCAAGGATGGAACCTACATCCCAGGGCTCACAAGATGCCACTGATCCCACTGCACCACAGTGGGAACTCCAAATGCTAATTTTTTTAGTCAAATTTTAAATTGAATTATGTTTTAATTTTTATTTTTTAGAGATAACAGCCTTTATTTCACTAGTGAGTCTTCCTGATAATGCTCAATGTCAGCCAGCGCGATACAGTCCCACAGCTAGCTGCTGAACAAATAAAAACAATACAAAGTGATGCAGGGATTAAAAGGACATTGGTCACAAGAGGAGCAGGGTGGGGACTCAAGCAAAACTTAAGAAGACAACAGTACTTGCACTGGGCCTTAAAACTTAAAAGATGGTAAATGTTAAGCGACAGGGCACAAGACAGGAAAAGTGATATTCCAGATAGAAGAAATGAAAGAAACTGGCAAGAGTGGGAAGGCCTGCCTATGCAGAGTATTGGCCTGTACTCACCTCTCCAGAAAACTATCCTAATGATGACAAGAAAAGGAAAAGTCAAAGTAAAATGTCATAACCCACTAGGCAGCTCCAAATTGACAAAATTATGGCAGACTCACTCAGGCCCAAAGCAGCCCAAGGGAGCCCCAGTCTCAGGACAAATCATGACAATATCTGAGTAGCCAAACCATACTGGCTTTCCAGTCAGTCACTGGGTGTGGGGAGTTACAAGGAGGGGTGCTTTTCCTAAACCAAAAAAGTAGCAAGGTAAGAAGTCAGGTTAGCTTTAAGCAGTTTTTCGTCCTGACTACACCTTATTTCACAATAACTGAGACTGACAAACAGCCTCCCAGAAATCAAATTTAATCGTTTCAACTTAGAGGAAATAAAAAAGGAAACAGGTGAAACAAAATGAGGATCGGGGGTTCAAAAGCTGGGAAACCTTTACATGATACGGACAGTTTTTATTGTAAAACATCTGTAGCACAGAGCTGAAATAAAAAATAAAATCGAAGCCATCAATTTTTATAATACACACTGCACTTCTGGGTCACTGTTCAGGTGTCCCTTCAATACTTAAGCGTATCCCTTCGATTTTATGAAAAATACTAGGAAGAGAAGGCCTCATACATTTTGGACCCCATTCTAAACCAGACAGCCACAAAAAATCAAATACCTGTTTTCTATGTTCCTCTCAGGTACACAAAAAACCGTGACATTTACCTTAACTCTTAAAAAAAGGTTAACATACATAATTTTAAAAGGCTTCACCTTCTGTCATCTTCTGCAACTGAGAGTTACTTTTCCCCTTCAAATACAGATAACTTGCTCATACAGCTGTTTTTAGATTACCCTTTTGTGAAATCTTGGGTTGGACATCACATATTCAATCTAATAATTGTGTAAAATACTGGGGAGCATAGGGAGAGGTATAAATATAGATCTTGCTCTAAAGACATGACAGACCTATTTTTAAAAATTACAATACAAAAAGCAGAATGTCACAAAGAGGGTACAAGAACTCAAGAACACAGAGAAGGGAATGTATGTCCTATGACAAGTAGAAAGTGAATCTGAATGAAAATATCCTATCTTTAAGAATTCTTAATTACACAGCTTCACCAAAGCACTGTAGAATCAACTTCGCACTCCAAACCTGTAGACCATTTGCCAATGAACACAGCTAAGCTCTTTTTAAAAAAAACAGTAAAGGTTGGGTCATTTACAAACATCCTACCTGCCTACTGTTCCTGTAGAGCTAACAAAAACCCGTCATCAGCCTGCAAACCATCACAAACTGAAACTGTTGGTATAAAAAATTAACTTTTAATTGCTTCCAATTAAGTTAATGCTAAAAGATAATTTACAATAATTTCTTAAGGTTTTTTTTTCATGTTTGGAGACTGAAGGAGGCATGGACGAATAAGTAGAAAATAAACCTGAGAAATTTAAAGAAGCCAGCTTTGTTAAAAACCAGGTGGCAACCTGCCAACACTTCTTTATACGCATATGACAGAAGATGATTCTAGGCAGATTCACAGGCCACAGAGGCTCTTTATTAAATGCCAAATTAAGAAAGTTCTCATAAATATTTCAACTTTGACAAGTTAAAGGACAAGTACACAAAAGGAGCACTTTCCAAAGCTTTGCAAAATCAATATGGAAACAAAGCTTTGAGCTTTTTAACACGTGGGTTCTCAAAAATAAGACACAATTTAAACACCTCATTTATAAACATCCTATTCACAAGTAACTATAGACTAGATGCCGTCAGGAAAAATACTGATAACTGGAAAAGGGACTAGCTTTAGTTTAAAATCTCCCTAGCCAGCAGGAAAGAAATCGCACCATTCTGAAATGAAATGACTCTGAGAACCCTAAATCGAACTCTGCATCTTAGTCTGAACTCCACACGCAAGCATCGCAGATTTGTATCTTCAACTTCCTATAAACGACAGTCTTTGCGAAAGAAAAGGCAGTAAGGAGACTCCTCCAACTCCTGGATCCCATGATCCATCCTCAAAGAGTGGAAGGAACAGCAAAGTGGAAGGAACAAAGCACTGACGTCAATTACGAGATTAACCCCGAGCACCGGCAGCTGGAGGAAAGGCCTACACATCCATATCCAAATACAAGCTATCGGGGTAACGAGCTGGACCGATTCAGAAGTTATGGGGGGGGGGGTTCCAGTATTACACCCCCAACATTCCCATTTTTAGTCAACCCCCTTAACCAGCCGAAGGCGGAAATTTTTTTCCCTTTTTTTTTTTCCCTTTTTGCGGGGGGAGGGAGGAGGAGGAGGAGGAGGAGGAGAAGGAGGAGGACGTGCGCAGGATCGCGAGAAGGAAAGCGAGAACTAGTTGGGTAATGCTAGCCAGCATCTAGGCCCTCTTTTCTCTTCAACTAGAAACACCCTGAAATTCAGGAGGGGCTTTAAAAGCAACGATGCAGTCGAAGGAATTTCTGAGGGCAAGAATGGATTGAGAAATGGAAGGGGAAAGACAAAACTGGGAAAAGATGGATTTCTGGGAATTTTTGTTAGGATTGGGTTAGCCATTTCATTAATGTTTTGTGTGTGTGTAAGGGTAGGGGGCTGGAATGCGAAGACAAGAAGAGATGCCGGATCGAGCAGCCCGAGCCCGGAGGGTCCCTCCGAGTCCGGAGGCGGACCCCGTCCTCCCCTCCCCCACTCCCCCGCCGCCCGGCCCGGCCCTCCGTCAGTCCGTCGGTCCTTCTCACCTCCAGTCCCGGCTCCGCTAGGCCCGAACCATCTCCCGGCTGCGGCAGTGGCAGCGCCGGGCCTGCACCTTCACCGGACGCGCATTCGAGCCCGCCCGAGGGGCGGCGACAGGCTGCCAAGGGCGAGGGGCTCCGGGCGGCGGCGGCGGCGAGGGTTCGGGAGGTCTCGAAAAGCGCAGGCGGTGGCGAAGCAGCTCACACGGCACAGGCGGAGGTCCCGCCCCGCTCCATGACGGTCGAGCCCAGGCCGGGAGGGCCGGCTGAGGCGGGCTGACGAGGACCTGGCACCGGGATCCCCGCCCCGTCCGCTGGCGGCGGCGGCGACGGCGGCTCGACTCCCGCAGCCAGGGCTGTGACTGACGCAGCGGCCGCGCCACCCATGTGACCAGGGCCGGGCGGGGACGAGGCGTCACGTGGCGACGCCGGGCCCCTCCCCTCCAGAAAAGCGGAGGGCTGCGGGGCCTGCAGTGCCGGGAGGTGACGTCGGTGGGTGGTGACGTGCGCGGCGCTCGGGTCCGAAGACCGTGGCCCGGCCGGGTACTGGCCCCGGCGGCTTAGGCCCGAGCCCTCGGGCCCGGCGGCCGCGTCGGGCCGAGGGGGCGGGGCGTGACCGGGCCTGCGCCTCCCGCGCGCGCACCTCGCTCGGCGTAGCCGCTAGCGAGGTTCGGAAGGGCGGGGCCGGGCTGAGCCGGATCTACCGGTTCTGGGGCTCAGGGGGTTGGGCGGACGGCCCCTTCTGGGGGTGTGGCCGAGGCCGAAGCCCCCCTAGACCCACAGCCTCGTGCTGACGTTGAAGCCCGGAGTCAGTCCAGCGGCCCTCGCGGGTCCGGCCGAGAAAGGAAGGCTGCGGGGAGTTTCTCTACCGGAGGCCGCCCAGAACCTGGCTTGATCACCCGCGAAGCCAAGCAGGCCTTTTTTTTCTTGGTCATCTAAGCATCTTCGGCCGTGAATACTTTTCGTCAAGATAACGTTTTCCACACTTTCCTTCTAACATCCTCGGGGAAGCTGTAATTGAGAGTAAAGTAATAGTTATAGACTAGACAGAATTTTCAGAGGGTCTCACAGAACCCAGTGTGGTAACTGTCCAGAGAAGTGACTTTGGGGTTATTATTTGGAAAACACTTGATAATTTCCTGCCTCTTAGATGATGTCTTTCTATAAAGGAGCCTGGTGAAGCCGTTTTTTTCACTTTCTACAAGCTAATTTTGAAGCAAGCATTTTAAAGATGTCTAAAAATGAAATGCAAGGCTTTTGAGGAGTTTTATGATAAACTGTAAGGAATGTGCGTATGAATATGTTTTTATCAGCCCTAAAGCTGGTAATTCATCAGCATCAATAGAAGTTTCTTCCTTTTTAAAATTCTGAAGTGACCACAGAATTTTGCTAAACACGCCTTTAAGCTAAACACTTGATGTAGATTTTATATATCTATTTGGAAGTGTATTCATGTAAAACTAAAAATGAACTGTGACAAAACAGTGAAAAATAATCGACGCTCCCATCCCTGCCATTTTAACTACTCCAGTTCTGGAGGCAGTCATTTAGCATTTTCTCAGTAACTTTCCCAAAACATTTATAAATATATTTTATTTTATTTTTTATTTTATTGTCTTTTTAGGGCTGCACCCGCGGCATATGGAGGTTCCCAGGCTAGGGGTCAAATCAGAGCCACAGCAATGCCAGATCCAAGCTGCATCTGCCACCTACACCACAGCTCATGGCAATGCTGGATCCTTAACCCACTGAGCAAGGCGGAGGATCAAACCTGCATCCTCATGGATACTAGTCAGATTCACATCTGCTGAGCCACAGGGGAACTCCCTAAATATATCTTAAAGTCCAGTTATACATATTTTTTACACAAGTGATCACATACTGTATATACTATTAAGTTCCTTCCTTTTCTCAATCAAAATATCTGAATATGTTTCCATATTACCACTGAAAGAACCGCCTCACTCTTCTACGAGCAGTATAATATTCTATTTTATGTAAATAGCATAATTTTTTTTTTTAACAAATCCCCTACAGGTGGACATTAAGGTTGTTGTCAAGGCTTTACTAAATTACAAACTAAGCTGCAACTAGTAATCATAAGAAGAACAACTATACCTATAAATCCTTAGATTGCAATCTTTAGGTCAAAAGGTATTTTCCATTTGAGTGGATATTGCCAAATTAAACTCCATAGATGTGCCAATTTAATTTGCTTTTTTCATATTCTGTCTAGGAAGATTTACAAGGCTGTACTGGAACAGAGTGAAGGTGGAGAGTGACAATAAGATTACCATTTTACACAATAATTAAAGTATTAAAACATTGAAGATATTTCCCAAATGTTACAAGGAGGCTCCTTTACTTATTTTGTAGTAAATGTTATTTGACCAAAAGATAACATACTTTTTGTTCCATAAAGGATCACGATAATTTTTCAATGTAAAATGAAACCTTACTTTAAAACCAAAACGGGGGCAGGGTGGGGGGCAGGTCCTGGGGGTTGGAAAACGGAGACTTTTCTTTGCCATTATTCTGCAATTAAGAATTTATTGGAGTTTCTGCTGTGGTGCACTGGAATCAGTGGTATCTCTGTAGCCCTGGGATGCAGGTTGGAGTGGGTTTTGTTGTTTTTTGTTTTTTTGTTTTTTAACTTTTTAGGGCCTCACCTGTGGCATATGGAGGTTCCCAGGCTAGGGGTCTAATGGGAGTTGTAGCTACTGGCCTATATCACAGCCACAGCCACAGCCACAGCAATGAGGGATCCAAGTCACATCTGCAACCTATGCTACAGCTCATGGCAACACCGGATCCCTAACCCACTGTGCAAGGCCAGGGATCGAACTCATGTCCTCATGGATCCTGGTCAGTTTCATTAACTGCTGAGCCAAACTCCTGGGATGCAGGTTTGATCCTAGTGCAGCAAGGTGGGTTAAGGATCTGGGGTTGCAACTGTGGCTTCGATCTGATCCCTGGTCCAGGCAAAATGAAGTTTCTGTCTTCATGTTCTAGAACAGCATGAATCAACTACACAGAAAATAGCAACCATAAAACATTGAGAGAAAAAAAATCTCAAAAATATGACTATTTTATTAACACACAATATCCAGATTATTCAGGATATATTATTAGAGCAGCAATTATTTTTATTTTTATTATTTGTCTTTTTAGGGCCACACCTGCAGCATATGGAGGTTCGCAGGCTAGGGGTCAAATTGGAGCTACAGCCGCCAGCCTACGCCAGAGCCACAGCAACTCGGGATCTGAGCTGTGTTTGGAACCTACACCACAGCTCACGGCAACACTGGATCCTTAACCCAATGATCAAGGTCAGAGATCAAACCCAAGTTCTCGTGGATACTAGTTGGGTTCATTAACCATTGAGCCACAACAGGAACTGCTAGAGCAGCAATTCTTAGTAGAGTTCTGGGGAGTTTTCAAGTCAGATTTTTGTGGAGGTGTAATTTACGCACAGAAAATATGTATATATGAATCACTTTGCTGTATACCTGAGACTAACACAGCATTGTAAATCAACTCTACTTCAGTAAAAAATTAAACAATGAAATTTACATACATTAAAATTCATCCTTTTTAATAAATGGTTCTATGAGTTCTGATAAATGCATACAACTGTGTAACCACCACCACAATCAAAATATAGAACATTTCCATGATTCCCAAATATTCTCTCCTATTCCTTTGTACGAACCCCTCACCTCATCCTCGGGTCCTGGCAACCACTGATGCTTTCTGTCCCAATACTTTCACCTTTTTCAGAATATCACATAAATGGAATTGTACAGATGTAGCCTTTTGAATCTGGCCTCCTTCACTTAGCCTAATGCCTTTGAGACTCAAATATTTTTGTTCCATGTATCAGGAATTTATTCCTATTTATTGCAGAGTAGTACTCTTCTCCTATAACATATTTGTTTAGTCATTCAACAGTTGAAGGGCATTTGGGTTGTTTCCAGTTTTTAATGATAATGAATAAAACTTATATAAACATTCAAGAACAAGGTTTTATTCAGGTTTTAAAATGATTTTCTGAAAGTCACATCAAGACATAGGAAGTACTAAATTGTAAATATATCTAATAAATATTACTCTGTTATTTTAGAAACTCAGATCGAACATTTTTTTTTGAAATTTTTTATTATAGTTGATTTACAGTGTTCTGTCAATTTCTGCTGCACAGCAAAGTGACCCAACCATACCTCCATATACATTTTTTTTCACATAGTCCTCCATTAGAGATCAAACATTTATTAACACCTACTATATAACAGGTACTATTCTAGGCACTCGGAGAAAACAATTGTCAAATGCTGGATCCCCAAAAAATACCACCAAAATAAAGTGTTGATAAGGCAAAACTGAGTTTCTTACTTACTGATAAAGGAGACCAGAACCTTGATGGTTTCCGTAGTATTTCCCAGGGGAATTGGTGGGGGGGGAGATTTATAAGGTTTGGGGATATGGTGTCGGGAGTTTTTCAGTTTAAGGAGCTTGATTAGGATTGGGTAAGAATCATGGTATAATAAGTTAGTGGATATGCAAGGTAAAGTTTTTAAAGAGTCTTGGAGAATGTATTAGTTTTTATTGTTGCTGTAACAAATTGCCCCAAAATTAGGGGCTTAACATATTTATCATTTTACAATTTTATATCTCAGAAGCATGACACAGGATTACCTGTGTTAAAATCAAGGTGCTGGCAAGACTGTCCTTTCCAGAGGCTCTAGGGGAGAACCATTTGCCTTGACTTTTTCAGCTTCTAAATGCTGCTCACTCAACTTGACTTGTGTCCCCTTCATCCATCTTCATAGTCTGCAAAAACCAGTTGACTTCTTTTTAAATCACCTTTTGTTTTGCTTCTCTCTTCTATTTTTGAGAGCCCTTGTGATTATCATGGGCCAATCAGATAATTTAGGGTAATCTCCCTATTTTAAGGCCAACTGAGTTAGTAACTTTTATTTATTTATTTATTTTTGTCTTTTTAGGGCTGCACCCACAGCACATGGAGGTCCCCATGTTAGGGGTCCAATTGGAGCTGTAGCCGACAACCTACGTCACAGCCACAGCAACTCAGGATCTAAGCCACATCTGCGACCTACACCACAGCTCACAGCAATGCTGGATCCTTAACCCACTGAGTGAGGCCAGGGATCGAACTCAAGTCCTCATGGATGCTAGTTGTGTTTATTAACTGCTGAGCTGTGTCGGGAACTCCCTGAGTTAGTAACTTTAATTCCATCCACCACCTTAATTCCACTTTGCATGTAACACAGCATATTCAAAGGTTTCAGGGAGTAGTTCATAAACATCTTTGAGGAGCTATTTTTCTGTATTCCACAGAACATGAACTGCTTTTTTTTTTTTTTTTTTTGGCTTTTTAGGGCCGCACTCACGGCATATGGAACTTCCTAGGCTAGGGGTCAAATCGGAGCAGTAGCTGCCGGCCTACCCCACAGCCACAGCAGTGTCAGACCCAAGTTGTGTCTGCAACCTGCACCACAGCTCACGGCAACGCTGGATCCTTAACCCACCGAGTGAGGCCAAGGATCGAACCCGCATCCTCATAGATACCAGTCAGATTCATTATTGCCAAGCCATGACGGGAACTCCATAAACTGTCATTTAGAGTCATCTATTGACAATTTGAGCAGATCAACGTTCATTTAAATGGGTCTTCAAGCAGTTTCAGAAATGAAAAATTGCAATTTTTCTATTCTTGATCAAATGTTCCTGGAATAGCATTTATGTTGAAGATGATAATGAAACACTAAATTATGTTAATGATCACAGTAACCCATGTGGATAGAGACCATGTCAGTTCTCAGTGTCTCACTTTGCAGCCATTGTTTAGCCCATGTTGGAGAATATGAACATTTGTGGCCATGACAAGCCAAATCTTCACCCTTACTTGGGATGTCATGATTATGAATTAAATTTCTAGGAATGATTTTTTCCACTTAGGCAAGTACCGAGTTTTCCCATTCTTAATCCTTCTGAGGAACTCTGGGGAAAACTGGACAACATGTATCTCGGTTCTAGCATCTGAGGGGCAAGGGAGCTAGAGTATTACATAACTACTCCTATTGATCCCTGTTGAGGGCTGCTCCTGGGGATGCTCACTTTCCAGCAGCTCCAGCCTGTTACATGTCAGTAGCACAAACTACAGCAGCCAGAGAAGGTTTTCGGGCAAATAATATCAGGAACATCTGCACAATTATATTACACCAATATTCCTAAAGTGGTTGAGAGAAGAGACATGGGCAGGGCATAAACATTATCTGCTTCAACAATAATTAATCTACATGCTATGCTATGTGGCAGGTACAATGCTGAGCACTTCAGATGCATTATTTAATCTTTTTCACCTTTTCCTCTCTGTTTTGCCTTCTGTCACCATGCCACTGAACCACGCATCAAGATCACCAACAATTCCCACACTGCCAGCTTCAAAAGCTGAATCTTTGTTTTTACCTTGGTAGTGTTTAACACGGGTGAACAATTTTCTCTCTTTTTTTTTTTTGTCTTTTTGCCTTTTCTGGGGCCGCTCCTTCGGTATATGGAGGTTCCCAGGCTAGGGGTCGAATCAGAACTGTAGCCACTGGCGTACGCCAGAGCCACAGCAACGCAGGATCTGAGCCTCGTCTGCAACCTACACCGCAGCTCACGGCAATGCCGGGTCCTTAACCCACTGAGCAAGGGCAGGGACCGAACCCGCAACCTCATGGTTCCTAGTCAGATTCGTTAACCACTGAGCCACGACAGGAACTCCAATTTTCTCTTTTTTGAAATGCTTTCTTCTCTTGCTTTTTGAGATGCTGCTTTTCAGTCTCATCTGCAGGAGATCCTTTCCCTTTCCCTGACTTCTCAACAGAGGTGTCCCAAACTTTGATCTTTAGGTCTTTTCTCTCTCATTCTCTCTGGAATTAGCCTTTTTTTTCCCCCCTGTATTTATTTATTTCCCCCTGTATGTAAAGACCAGATAGGAAATACTTTAGAATTTCCAGGCCAAGTGGCAAAAATGAGGGATTTTGTGGAGGTACACAATAACAGATATAAATGTTTTTCCATAATTTTTTCATGAAATGCAAAATATAGTAATTAAGCTTTGTAATTCAATTTTACTAATGAGGATAATAAATTCTCTTTTGGGACAGCGAGTGGAGATAACATTTCACTTAACTGGGAATCAAAGTTAATATTTCCCATCATCAAATGGGATTTCAGATATTCTTCTGTTAATGCTTACCTGAAATAAAGTTTTATGTATTTCATTTTTGAAAACATCTATCACATGGCTAGGTACTGCCAAATATTGAAAATCAATCCACTGGTATGTGGTCTTAAAAATATTCATTGCTTGATGAGGTCTTACTGTATAGCACAGGGAACTATATCCAATCTTTTGGGAGAGACCATGATGGAAGATAAGAAAAGGAATATATAAATATAAATACATACATACATATATATATGAATGATTGGGTCCCTTTGCTCTACAAAGGGCAGAACATTGTAAATCAACTATACTTTAATAGGGAATTTCTGTTGTGGCTCAGCAGTAAGGAACCTGACTAGTATCCATAAGGATGCAGATTTGATCCCTGGCCTCACTCAGTGGGTTAAGGATCAAGCATTCTGGTGAGGTCTGGTGTAGATCACAGACTCACCTCGGATCCCATGTTGGTGTGGTGGTGGTATACATTGGCAGCTGCAGCTCTGATTTGACCCTCTGCCTAGGAACTTTCATACACCTCGGGTGCGGCCCTAAAAAAACAAAAACTATAATAAAAAAATGTAAAAAAAAAAAGAATATTCAATGCTTGGAAGAAATGATGTAATTTTATTAGATTCTTCTGCTGCTATATGCCTTAGAATACATCATTACACTGAAGAGTAATCACTTCTAACTGAAGAGTAAAAGTGAATGGATTTTGTACAGTTAAATGAATTTTGAAATGTGAAAATTCCTTTTTGATCTCAAATAAAGTTCCAAAACCTCTATCGGCATCGGCACTGTAGTTTGAGCTCAGAAAACATATATGCTGCAAATTTGTGTTGTAGTGGAAATTTTACTTGTAACTTTTTTTGGGGGGGTGGTGTGCGGCATGTGAAAGTTCCAGGGCCAAGGTTGGAACCAATCCAAAACTACGACCTGAGCCATAGCAGTGACAACAACTGGATCCTTAACCTGATAGGCCACCAGGGAACTCCTTACTTGTAACTGTTGACAGCATACAAAATGTATAAAGCAACTTGATATTAGTTGTGATTCAAAAAAATTTATTTTTGGAGTTCCTGTCCTGGCTCAGCAGTAACAAACCCTACTAGGATCCATGAGGACAGGAGTTCGATCCCTGGCCTTAGTCAGTGGATTAAGGATCCAGCATTACTGAGAGCTGTGGTGCAGGTCACAGAGGTGGCTTGGATCCTGAGTTGCTGTGGTGGAGGTCCGCAGCTGCAGCTCCAACTAGACCCCTGGCCTGGGAACCTCCACATGCCTCGGGTGCAGCCATAAAAAAAAAAAAAATTACTGTTACTGAAATGACTTGACTGCTGTTAAATTTCACATATAAACAGTTTGCAGGAGTTCCCCTAGTGGCACAGCAGAAACAAATCCAACTAGTATCCATGAGGATGCGGGTTTGATCCCTGGCCTTTCTCAGTAGGTTATGGATCCCGCATTGCCATGAGCTGTGGTGTACAACGAAGATACAGCTCAGCTCCTGAGTTGCTGTGGCTGTGGCTGTGGTGTAGGCCGGCAGCTGTAGCTCCAATTTGACTCCAAACCTGGGAACTTCCATACACTGCGCGTGTGGCTCTAAAAAACAACCAAAAAAAAGCTTGCCATGTAATTTAGGGTGAACTCCTTAAGAAGTATGATTGAGTCTTCTGTAGAAGCTAATTTCAAGCCATTTGGTGTTCAACAGTGGTTGAGGCACTTCTAGTTCACAAAAACTTCCATCTGCCAAAATTATTCACAGTAGCTGAAAGGTGGAAGCAACTCAAGCGTCCATTAACGGATGAATGGATAAGCAAAATGTGTTATATTCATTAACAAAATATTACTGAACCTTAAAAAGGAAGGAAAATTTGACCACATGCCACAACATGAATGAACATTGAAGATATGCAAAGTGATATAAGTCAGTCGCGAAAGGCAAACACTGTATGATTACACATATAAGAGATAACGAAGAATAGTTAAAATCATAGAGAATGTGGTTGTCAAGGGCTGGGTGGATGGAATGTGGAATTATTTAAAAAATGTTTTTATTATAGTTGAAGGAATTATTTAATGGGTATAGAGTTTCAGTATTGCTACACGAAGCAAATTTTGAAGATGGATAGTGGTGATGGTTGCACAGCAGCATGCAGGTATTTAAAACCATTTTAACTAAAAACTGGTTAAGGATGTTAAATTTTATGTTATATGTATTTTATCAAAATTTCAAAAAAATTTCCATCTCAGCCCAGATCTCAAATAATCGCAATAATACTTTACCATTACTAAGCCAACAAACTTCTGTGTGGTACAGCAAGTCAGGATATTCAGATTATTCAGATTTCTTTCTTTCTTTCCTTTTTTTTTTTTTGCTTTTTAGAGCCGCACTCTTGGCATACGGAGGTTCCCAGGCTAGGGGTTGAATTGGAGGTACAGCTGCTGGCCTACACCACAGCAACAGCCATACGGGATCCAAGCCGTGTCTGTGACCTACACCACAGCTCACGCCAATGCCGGATCCTTAACCCACTGAGTGAGGCCAAAGATCAAAACTACATCCTCATACATACTAGTCGGATTCGTTTCCAATGCGCCACAACAAGAAATCCTCAGGTTTATTTCTTTAAAAAAATTCTTGGGGAGTTCCCTTCATGGCGCAGTGGTTAACGAATCCGACTAGGAACCATGAGGTTGCGAGTTCAATCCCTGCCCCTTGGTCAGTGGGTTAATGATCCGGCGTTGCTGTGGCTCTGGCGTAGGCAGGCAGCTACAGCTCCGATTCGACCCCTAGCCTGGGGACCTCCATATGCTGCAGGAGCGGCCCAAGAAATGGCAAAAAAAAGACAAAAAAATAAAAATTAAAAAATTAAAAAATTCTTGGAATCGGAGTTCCCATCATGGCTCAGTGGAAATGAATCTGACCAGCATCCATGAGGACACAGGTTTGATCCCTGGCCTTGCACAGTGGGTTAAGGACTAGCGTTGCCAAGCTGTAGTGTAGGTCACAGACACAACTTGAGTCTGGCACTGCTGTGGCTGTGATATAGGCCAGCAGCTACAGCTCAGATTAGAACCCTAGCCTGGAAACCTCCATATGCCATGGGTGCAGCACTCAAAAGACAAAAAAAAAAAAAAAAATTCCTGGAATTCATGACGGTTAAGTCCAGAAGAGCAAATGAAATTCACCATTGATACTATTGGCTTGATGACACATGCTAAGGATATTTGCGACAAGACTTTAACCATCTTACATTGTCAAAAGCTGTCCAACTAAGCTTTTTCTCCTCCGCACATATTGGTATCACCATCAATTACAACACATTTTTTTTTTCCTTTATTTTTCAGCCACACCTGGGGCATATGGAAATTTCCAGGCTAGAGACTGAATTCAAGCCACAGGTGCAAACCAAGCCACAGCTCCAGCAATGCTGGATCCTTAACCCACTGCATTGTGCTGGGGGATTGGACTTGCACCACAGCAGCAAGCCACTGCAGAGACAAACAGGATCCTCAACCCTCTGTGCCACGTGGGAGCTCCTAAAACTGTGACACTCTTAAAATATAGGCTTAAATCATCAAGACTTTAATCAGGCAATGGTTTATCAGATGACACCAAAAGTACCAGCAAAAAAAGAAAAAATAAATAAAGTGGATTTCATCAAAATTAAAAATTTTGGGAGTTCCCGTCACGGTGCAGTGGAAGCGAATACGACTAGGAACCATGAGGTTTCGGGTTCTATCCCTGGCCTCACTCAGTGGGTTAAGGATCTGGAAAAAAAAAAAAAAATTGGAGTTCCTGTCGTGGCACAGTGGTTAACGAATCTGACTGGTTAACGAATCCGACTAGGAACCAGGAGGTTGCGGGTTTGATCCCAACCCTTGCTCAATGGGTTAACAATCTGGCATTGCCATGAGCTGTAGTGTAGGTCGCAGACGCAGCTCGGATCCCTCGTTGCTGTGGCTCTGGCGTAGGCCAGTGGCTACAGCTCCGACTCAACCCCTAGCCTGGGAACCTCCATATGCTGCGGGAGCAGCCCAAGAAATGGCAAAAAGACGAAGAAAAAAAAAAAGGATCTGGCATTGCCGCGAGTTGTGGTATAGGTGGCTCAGATCCTATGTTGCTGTGGCTGTGGTGTAGGCCAACAGCTGTAGCTCCAATTGGACCCCTAGCCTGGGGACCTCCATACGCCATGAGTGTGGCCCTAAAAAGCAAAAAAAAAAAAAAATTTTGAGGAAGTTCCTATTGTGGTTCAATGGTAATGAGCCCAACTATTATCCATGAGGACTCAGGTTCAATTCTTGACCTTGGTCAGTAGGTTCAGGATCTGGTGTTGCTGTGAGCTGTGGTGTAGTTCACAGACTTACCTCACATCCAGCGTTGCTGTGGCTGTGGTGTAGGCCAGCAGCTGCAGCTCCTAGTTGACCTCTAGCCTGGGAACCTCCATATGTCGAGGGTGCAGCCCTAAAGAGCAAAAAAAAAAAAAAAAAAAAAAAAAAAAAAAAGTTAAAAATTATGAGCTTCAGGAGTTCCCGTCGTGGCGCAGTGGTTAGCGAATCCGACTAGGAACCATGAGGTTGCGGGTTCGATCCCTGCCCTTGCTCAGTGGGTTAACGATCCGGCGTTGCCGTGAGCTGTGGTGTAGGTTGCAGACGCGGCTCGGATCCCGCGTTGCTGTGGCTCTGGCGTAGGCCTGTGGCTACAGCTCCGATTCAACCCCTAGCCTGGGAATCTCCATATGCCGCGGGAGCAGCCCAAGAAATAGCAACAAGAACAAGAACAACAACAACAACAAAAGACAAAAGACAAAAAAAAAATTATGAGCTTCAGAGGACATCAAGAAAGTGAAAAGACAAAAGGCAAATCCCCAGCTTTTTAAAAATGGGCAGAGGATCTGAACAGACACTTCTATAAAGGGTTTATACATATAGCCAATAACTACACGGGAAGAGGTTCCACATCCATTAGCCATCAGGGAAAGACAAATCAAAGACATAGTAAGATTGGAGTTCTCACTATGGTGCAGTGGAAACGAATCTGACTAGGAACCATGAGGTTGTACGTTCAATCCCAGGCCTCACTCAGTGGGTTAAGGATCCAGCACTGTTGTGAGCTGTGGTGTAGGTCTCAGACACAGCTCGGATCTCATGTTGCTGTGGCTACGGTTTAGGCCGGTAGCTACAGCTCAGATTCGACCCCTAGCCTGGGTACTTCCATGTGCTGCACTTGTGGCCCTAAATAAAAAAGGAAAAGAAAAAATAAAATAAAAATTTCCATGTCTTTTAAGATCTAGCCTCAGAAATCACATTCATTACTGCAGTATTTTCTGTTGGTTGCCCAAGTCAACCTTACTCAGGAAGCTTAAGAGGACAGGACTCAGGAGTCATGGGGCCATTTTAGAGGCTGCCTACCACAATGCCTTGTTAAGAAAAGGGAATCTGGGAGTTCCCGTCGTGGCCCAGTGGTTAACGAATCCGACTAGGAACCATGAGGTTGTGGGTTCGATCCCTGGCCTTGCTCAGTGGGTTAAGGATCTGGCGTTACCGTGAGCTGTGGTGTAGGCTGCAGACGCGGCTCGGATCCCGCGTTGCTGTGGCTGTGGTGTAGGCCGGTGACTACAGCTCTGATTGGACCCCTAGCCTGGGAACCTCCATATGCCGAGGGAGTGGCCCAAGAAATGGCAAAAAGACCAAAAAAAAAAAGAAAAAAAAGGGACTCAACAAAAAAACGTTGGTGTAAAAATGATTCTAAGGCAAACAGTAAGAAAAGCAGTTAGTGCCATTTCACATAAGCATCACCATCTCTATACATATCCCCAGCGCCAGAATAAAATGTAAGTATACTATTAAGGCAAACAAGAATGTTCATGATTTTATTATTATTCATTTATTCATTCTTTCAGCACTTATTGGTGAAGTGCCTATGATATACTAGGTAGCATTCTAAGCAGTCTAGGTTGTAGGGGCAGCAGTGAACAAAACAGTCCTTGTTCTTTCATGGGGCTTCCATTTTAGTGGAGAAGACACATACACACACACACACACACACACACACACACACACGCACATTCATACATTAAACTTCCAGGTGTTAATGTTAAGAAGAAAAAGCAGAACAAAGGGCTAGAATGAGTTCAGGGACTGTTCCAGTAGGTTGGCAGGAAGAACTCCAAGGGGATGAATTTTGAGCAGAAACTTGAATATGGACTTTTAATAAATGTTTGCTTTAAAAACACATGAGCGTTCGGTTTTTAAAATTATTGCGTATAAACCAACTATAATGGAAAACATGAAAATCATTATAAAGTAAAAATAAATAAATACAATGATTGCATAACGGGAATTCCCTTGAGGCACAGTGGGTGAAGGAGCCAGTGTTGTCACTGCAGCAGCTTGGGCCGTTGCTGTGGCGAGGTTTTGATCCTTGGCCTAGGAACTTCCACATGCCTCAGGCACAGCCAAAAATTAAACCGAAAAAGTATTGCATCATGAACGGCTTAAAACTTACTGGCTTACAACAACAATCACCTTTTATTATCTCTCACAATTTCAGCGGGTCAGGAATTCAGCTGTGGCTTTGCTAGGCAGTTCTGGCTCGGATCTCTCAAAAGGTTGTAGTCATTTGGAGACTTAACTAGGGTGGAGGATCAGCTTCCCGGGTGGCTTCCCGATGTGACTGGCAGGCTGCCACTAGTGGCTGATTGGAGGACTCAGTTTCTCTCCACAAGGATCTCTCTGCAAGGTTGCTGAGTATTCTCCTGCCACAGAGGCTGGTTCACCCCAGAGTGAGTGTTTCAAGAGACATGGCACAAACTGTAAGGCCTTCTATGACCTAGCTTCTGAAGTCACACACTGTCACTTTTGTACTATTCTGCTGGTGACAGAGGTTAGCACATATTTGGTGTGGGAAGGGACTTTACAAGGGCTTAAATAACAGGATACAAGGATCTTTGAGAACCATCTTGAAGGAATAGTTATACCAAATAGTTATACCAATCCAAATGATAATTTTCCTTCATATGATTTCAAGCAATTCACACAGGAAAAGAATTTTTTTTTTTGTCTTTTTGCCTTTTCTAGGGCCGCTTCCTCGGCATATGGAGATTCCCAGCCTAGGGGTCTAATCAGAGCTGTAGCCACCGGTCTACGCCAGAGCCACAGCAACGTGGGATCCGAGCCGAGTCTGCAACCTACACCACAGCTCACGGCAACACTGGATCCTTAACCCACTCAGCAAGGCCAGGGATCGAACCCGCAACCTCATGGTTCCTAGTCGGATTCATTAACCACTGCGCCCTGACGAGAACTCCAGGAAAAGAATTTTTAAACTACTAATGTAATGAACAGTAAAGTCTACTTTTTAAAAAATATTGGTTCATATATATATATGGGTTCAATTTTATTTCTAATCCTTATCCACACTATCTGCGTGCATTAACATTTATAGAACACTCCACCCAACAATAGAAGGCTATTATATGTTCTTTTTCAAAGTGTACCCAGCACATTTACTAGTCCATATTTCAGATCATAAAACAAGTCTCCATAAAGGTAAAAGGAGGGAGTTCCCTTCGTGGCTCAGCGGTTAATGAACCTGGCTAGAATCCATGAGGATGCAGGTTCAATCCCTGGCCTCGCTCAGTGGGTTAAGAATCTGGTGCTGCCATGAGCTGTGGTATAGGTTGTAGACATGACTCAGATGCTGTGTTGCTGTGGCTGTGCCGTAGGCCAGCAGCTGTAGCTCTGATTAGGCCCTTAGCATGGGAATTTCTATATGCCAAGGGTGCAGCCCTAAAAAACAAACAAACAAACAAATAAATAAATAAATAAAGGTAAAAGGATTCAAGTCATTCAAGGTATTTCCAGGTATATCTGAGCACAGTGGAATTAAACTAGAAATCAGTAACAAACATCTCTGAAAACTCCCCCAATATATGGAAATTAAATGATAAACCTCTATATAATTCATGGATCAAAGAAAAGTTCCAAAAAAAATTAGATAATATTTGCTATTGTAGTCTATAAATTTAAATATTTATAAAAGTACAGAATCACATTTTTGAAAATTGGTGTTCTCTTGTGGGAGGATTTTTAACTAAAAATTCAATTTCTTTCTATTACACGTATTCAGGTCATCTGTTTATTCTTGAGTGAAACTTAGGGTTTCAAGGAATTTTTCCATTTTACCTAATTTATTAAATGGGTGAAGTGATTAAGCTATTCCCCCCCCCCCTTTTTTTGGCCTTGCCCACAACGTGGAAGTTCCCGGACCAGGGATTGAACCTCTGCTAAAGCAGCAACCTGAGCCACTGCAGTGACGTGCTGGATGCTTAACCCACTGAGCCACAAGGGAACACCTATTTATTGCCTTTTTTTTTTTTTTTAATAGAAGGTCCCAGGCTAGGGATGGCACATCTGCAGAAATGCCCCCCTCTGCTTTTTTTATGCCAGCTGCATCTAGGACTTACGCCACAGCCACAGCAACACCAGATCCAAGCCGCATCTAAGACCTATGTTGGAGCTTGCAGCAATGTCAGATCCTTAACCTACAGACCTAGGCAAGGGATCAAACTTGCATCCTCACAGAATCAAAGTGTCCTCAACCCACTAAGACACAATGGGAATGCCTGCAGTCGATTCTTAACCTACGGCACCACAGCAGGAGCTCTACTCTTAGTGCCTTTGTAATGTACGTGAAATTTGTAGTGATAGCATCTCTCTCAAGTCCGACATTACTAATTTGTCTTTTCTCTCTTTTTGTCCTGAGCAGTCTGGCTAGAGATTTGCGGATATTACGAATCTTTTCATAGAACCACCTTTTAGATCCATTGACTTTCTCTATTTGTCTGTTTTCTATTTTATTGGTCTCTGCTCTTGATCTTTCTTATTTCCTTTCTTCTGCTTATTTAGGGATTTATTTACTCTTCTTTTTCTCATTTCTTAAGGTGCAAGCTGAAGTCACTGACTTGAGACCTTTTTTCCTCCAATATTTAGTAATTATTATTTATTAATATTTTCTCTGACTATGATTTGGAGGCATCCCACAAATATGGTTTGTTTTATCTTTGATTTTTTTGGTTGCTGTTGTCTTTTTGTCTTTTTAGGGCCAAACCCATGGCCTATGGAGGTTCCCAGGCTAGGGGTTGAATCGGAGCTGTAGGCACTGGCCTATGCCGCAGCCATGCCAGATCCAAGCCACATCTGCGACCTACGCCACAGCTCATGGCAACACCGGATCCTTAACCCACTGATGCACCACCACAGGAACTTCCCCAGAGGTGTTTCTGATGTTGATTTGTAGTTGAATCCCACTGTGGTCAGATATAACTTGTATGTACTCTAAACAAAGAAGAACAAGAGAGCGTTTTTACTCACCACCCATTTCCACAGGATGCCCTGTGCTTTGGACAGCAGTCCTCTTAGATAGATGTCTCTCTCAGGAAGAATTTAATGAATCCAGATTCTTATCATACACAGCAAAGCACTAACATTATTAACTTGAGATATCTCTTCTCTGCAACTAGCAGGAATCTTTTACCAAGATGTGTCTTGACTGCCAAAGAAATCACACAGAAACTGCTTTCTCCTCCACCTCTTTGGAGCAGTACACTCACTCAGAGCTACTGAGCGGTTGACTCCCAGGCTGTAATCCAAACTGCACTAGAGTTAAATAAACTGTATTTGTAGTCTGAGGATTGATGGGAGGTAGGGTAAGCAAAGAGGACTGGGTGGGAAGGATTACAAAAGGGCACATGGAAGCTTTGGGTGGGAAGTTTAATGATCTTGCTTGCGGTGATGACCTCACGAGTGCCTACATATTTCAAAACCTCTCTTGCGCTCATAACATATTTCAAAACCTATCAAATCATACACTTGAAATTTGTGCAGGAATTCGACGTGGCTCAACAGAAATGAATCTGACCAGCATCCATGAGGACACAGGTTTGATCCCTGGCCTTGTTCAGTGGGTTAAGAATCTGGTGTGGGTCGAAGATGGGGCTCAGATCCCTCATTGCTGTGGCTGCGGTGTAGGCCGGCAGCTACAGCTCTGATTCAACCCCTAGCCTCAGAACCTCCATGTGCTGTGGGTGTGGCCCTAAAAAGACCAAAAAAAAAAAAAAAAGTGCAGATTATTGTAGATCAACTGTACCTTATAAAGTTTTAAAAAGAAAATTGGGGGAGTTCCCGTCGTGGCCCAGTGGTTAACGAATCCGACTAGGAACCATGAGGTTGCGGGTTCGATCCCTGCCCTTGCTCAGTGGGTTAAGGATCTGGCGTTGCCGTGAGCTGTGGTGTAGGTGGCAGACGTGGCTCGGATCCCACATTGCTGTGGCTGTGGTGTAGGCCGGTAGCAACAGCTCCAATTAGACCCCTAGCTTGGGAACCTCCATATGCTGCGGGAGCGGCCCAAGAAAAGACAAAAAGACAAAAAAAAAATAAAAATAAAAAAATAAAAAGAAATTGGAAAGTAAGGAAATAAAAAGTGTAGTTTATAATCTTACCACACAAAGACAATAACTGTTAGTAATTAGGTCACTATCAAACTCTAGAGACACATTTTCAGACATTCAAGTAGTATTCGAAAATTTTAACAAGTTGTAGTATTCCATTAGTTAGAAATAGTCCAGGAGTTGGAGTTCCCATTGTGGCGCAGTAGTTAACGAATCTGACTAGGAACCTTGAGGTTGCAGGTTCGATCCCTGGCCTTGCTCAGTGGGTTAAGGGTCTGACGTGAGCTGTGATGTAGGTTGCAGACTCGGCTCGGGTCCTGTGTTGCCTTGGCTCTGGTGTAGGCTGGTGGCTACAGCTCCGATTGGACCCCTAGCCTGGGAATCTCCATATGCCGCGGAAGCAGCCCTAGAAAAGACAAAAAAAAAGAAAAAGAAAGAAAGAAAGAAAGAAAGAAAGAAAGAAAGAAAGAAAGAAAGAAAGAAAGAAAGAAAGAAAGAAAGAAAGAAAGATAGTCCAGGAGTTCAGTTCTCTTCGTGGGCAGCAGGTTAAGGATCCAGCATTGTCACTGCAGCAGCTAGGATCGCTGTCGTGGTGTGAGTTGGATCCCTGTCCTGGGAACTTGGCATATGCCTCGGATGCAGCCAAAAAAAGAAAAAGAAAAAAAAATTGTTTGACCTTCCTTCCATTGCTAGGATCAGTTTCTCTTTGTCAAAGTAGTAGTTGCTGTTATTGTTATAATTATACTGAAGTGAATACTTTTATTACCTAGTCATCCAAACCACAGATCTTGAAACCTTCCTAGGTACGTTTTTCTTACCACCAAAACCAACTGATTACTAAGTCTGTCATTTCTACGTTCTCAGTATCTCTCATCTCCTTCCTATTCTCATTATTTATGTGTTAGGTTAGTATATATGCGTTAGATTTGCATAAATTACAAACAAGAGCACAAAAATAACACTACAGAGACTCTACCTTAAGGGGGGGTGTGCCCTCTGGCCTTGCAGTGAGTGATGGGGATGAGTTGCTCTGTCAAAGCTCTGATGACCAACGTGCCCAAGAGTGACCCTCATTTCTCTTTTGAATAAATAAAATATCAGTGTCCATTCCGTGATCCTTTTTTTTTTTTCTTTTCTTTTTAGGACTGCACCTGTGGCCTATGTAAGTTCCTAGGCTAGGGGTTGAATTGGATTCTGCAGCTGCCAGCCTACACCACCGCTCACGGCAATGCCAGATCTTTAACCCACTGAGCGAAGCCAGGGATTGAACCTGTGTCCTCATGGATACCAGTCAGGTTTGTTACTGCTGAGTCACAATGGAACTTCTCCTGTTCTTTTATCTTAATAATAAAGATATGAAACCAACACGTCTAGTAAAAGGTGAAAAAATGTTTCCTGAGCATTTAAATGTTGATTACAGCTGAACAACTAATTAAATAACTGTATTATATATATCTGAGTATTAACCACATATACATAAATTTGCAAACACCATTAATATTATGGGTTTTATTAATTTCTTCATTTTTAACTAATTTTGGTCTTTCTAGCCCTACTGCTATTATTTTCTCTTTTCTTAATATTTTCTAAAGGAGCTGATAATATCTTGATTTCTTCCTAAGATTACATTAATATTACCTCAAATTTTATACCATCTCAAATTAACAGAGATTATGGAATCTATGTCATAATTAATGGAGTTATGTGGCTTGGCTTCTTACAGATCAAGTCACTTAACTGGTCTCTCTACTTGGAGACTTAACACTTCTTTTCGGCCCCGCCTGTGGCTTGTGGAAGTTCACAGGCCAGGGATTGAACCTGTGCCACAGCAACGACTCAAGCTGCTGCAGTGATAACGCCAGATCCTCAATCTACTGTGCCACAAGAGAACTCCTCAGTCTACCAACACCCAATGCTTTCACTGACACATGGAATCTGAAAAAAGGTCAGACTGAACTTCTTTGCAGAACAGATGCTGACTCACAGACATTGAAAAACTTATGGTCTCCAGAGGAGACAGTTTGGGGGGTGGGGGGATGTGCTTGGGTTATGGGATGGAAACCCTGCGAAAATGGATTGTTATGATCATTATACAACTACAGATGTGATAAATTCATTTGAGTAATTAAAAAAAAAAAGAGAGAGAACTCAGTCTTGAGACTCTTAAAAAGACTCTAAGTGTTTCTTCAATGTAAGGCTTTCCTATCATCTCTCAGATAAAATGCAAATTTCTCAGCATGACAAATAATACCCTTGATAACACTGCACTCTTCCCACTTTTGCAGTCTCCCACACCACAGGCTCTGGGCCATGCTCAACAACTCTTTCTTAGGCAAATACGCCTCCCTTGAAAGGCTTTATCAAACTCTCCCAGCAATTGTTTTAAGACTTTCAGCTCTCCAGCGACTTATGACTTGACTTATGCTTGCACCGCTTAAGGCATGTCTGTAGTGGTTTATTAATAGCCTATGAATCCTCAGAGGAGGACAAAGACAGGTTCTTAGTACTAGCTGTCAAATTTTGCATGAATGAGTGTGTGTCCACATACTCACTGATTCCCTTCAAGTGAGCTAAATAGTTAGGCATGATTTTCCTTGCGAGTATCTAGTAATATCGGTTTACATGTTTTGTGACCCTAGGCTTTTATTATGGCTTTGCCTAGTACAGAAATCATCTCTCCAGAGTACTCTCAGGATTTCTTAAGAAAGGGAATTGTTTTATCAAGTGTATACCACAATGTCCATGTAACAAAAGTTACCTAGCAGTTCTATGGTTTTCATTTTTGATTTTGTCCAGAATTTTTGGGAGTAAGATCCAGTACTGGGGATTTATCAATGTGGCCTACTAGCATTTATTATCTATAATCCAAGTAACTTGTAATAATAATTATAGTAATATTTGCTTCCTGGGAGTTCCCCTCATGGCTCAGTGGGAACAAAACCAGCTAGTATCCATGAGGACAAGGGTTCCATCCCTGGGCTCTTTCAGTGGGTTAAGGATCCAGGGTTGGTGTGAGCTGTGGTGTAGGTTGCACATCTGGCTTAGATCCAGCCTGACTGTGACTGTGGTGTAAGTCGGCAGCTACAGCTCCATTTAGAGCCCTACCCCAGGAACTTCCATATGCCAAGGGTGTGGCCCTAAAAATATATAATAGTAATAATAGTAATAATTGCTTCCTTCTATTTGTTTTATCTTACTCTCTCTTGCCTTTTCACATTTGCTGTAGCGCAATTTCCTTTAAAATTAGTTGACAAATACATCTTAATATTGTTTTGTGGAAAACTTGAAAATTTGAGAACAAACTTCATCTAGAAAAATGAATGTTTAAGAGCAATAAAGAGAACTGAGGAGACCTAGAATTATTTAGGAGAGACTTGACCTACCAGACATCAAAATAGTCTATAAACTATGGAAATCAAAGCCATACAAATACTGGCACAAATAGATCTTTGGAAGAAAACAGAATGTCTAAATGAATTAAATTGGTACAAAATCAGAGTTCCCGTCGTGGCTCAGCGGTTAATGAATCCGACTAGGAACCATGAGGTTGCGGATTCGATCCCTGACCTCGTTCAGTGAGTTAAGGATCCTGCGTTCCTGTGTGCTGTGGTGTAGGTTGCAGATAAAGCTTGGATCCCACGTTGCTGTGGCTCTGGCATAGGCCAGCGGCTACAGCTCTGATTGGACCCTTAGCCTGGGAACCTCCATATGCCGAGGGAGTGGCCCAAGAAATAGGCAAAAAGACAAAAGAAAAAAAAAATTGTACAAAATGGATTTAGGAGACTAAACCTCCATGATCTGTCATTAAATGCTAAAATATCCTTAAATAATATTTGTGTACTCTTTCCAGTTGACAAATCAAATTTACCTATACCCTTATAACATCACTATGATATACATAAAAATGTAAGTAATTAACATATACTGCACTTGATGGTTTGATAAGGTCAGCATTTTTCAATGGACGGTTTTTTTTGTTTTGTTTTGTTTTGTTAAAGCCGCACCTGCCGCATATATAAGTTCCCCAGCTGGGGGTTGAATGCAAACTGCAGCTGCCAGCCCACGCCACAGCCACACTGGATCTGAACCACATCTTTGATCTACACCGCAGCAGAGGCAACACAGGATCCTTAACCCACTGAACAAGGTCAGGGATTGAACCCAGCATCCTCATGGATACTAGTTGGGTTCATAACCCGCTGAGCCACTGACGGGAACTCCTCAGCTGATGGTCTTACTCATGTTTAACTCATTGTTTTTCACTTAGCTCTCCAGACAACTTCTAGTTTCTTCAACACTGCAGTTTCATTCATTTATATATAAAAATTCATTTGTGTATAAAGATGACCAGGAGTTCCCCCTGGCTCAGCAATAATTGAAACTGACTAGTATCCATGAGAACACGGGTTCGAGCCCCAGCCTCCATCAGTGGGTTAAGGATCCTACGCTGATATGTGAGGTGCGGTATAGGTTCCAGACGTGGCTTGGGTTCCCAGTTGCTGTGTCATAGGCCAGCAGCTGCAGCCCGGATTTGACCTCCTAGCCTCGGAACTTCCATATTCCACAGGTGAAAAAAGAAAAGGGAAGGAACAGATCAACACCTCATCGGAGAATGTTCTTCCCTGTCTCTCCTGGCAATTACATGACCCCATCCTTCAAAAGCCTTGTTCAGAAGAGACAATCAAACTCACTCCTCTTCCTCAAACAAGGGCCCCGACACAGGCCCAACCCCCTACTTGCCCCAGAAGCTGCCCCCGCGACTCGCCAGGCGGGACTAGCTCCGCCCACGCCGACGGCCTCCAGGGTTCGAAGGCCCCGCCCTCTTTGAGGAACTTCCCAAAATCCTGCGCGGCGGGCGTCAGCTGCGCTAAGATGGCGACTCCCATGCATCGGCTCATAGCCCGGAGACAAGCGTAAGTGAGGGCCGGAGTCGGGCCGCGGGGCGGGCTGGGGGCGGGGAGAAGCGCGTCAGCCAGCTGGTGAGCGGGCGCCGGGATGCTGGGCCAGTGTCAGATCCTCTTTGTGACTCGGCCGAAGGTGCCGTTTTTCTCATACGTTGCCTCCCCGCAAGGGGCTGGGGCCCGGGCGTTAAGTTTGATGTCCGGTGGACTAGCGATTTCGTGGACGACGGCTGCGTAGGACCGCTAGGCGGGACCTAGGGGTGTCTGAAGAGAGTTTATTTAGCGTTTGGCTCCCGGTTACGGGACGCCCCGGAGTTGGTCACTAAGCGATTGATGCCCCTTTGACAAGTTAGCCGCCCACCCCACGCGTGACAGGGAGAAGATTGCAGCCCTCATCCAACACCCCCTTTTCTCGCCGACGTAAACCTTCTGCTTCCTGTGAGGGCCTCCAGCCCATCTGGCTTTACCTGCTCCCTTCCTGTTACCTTCCCTCGAAACAGCTGACTACGACGCCGACGTTTTCCCGAACTATCTTCTCACTTTCTGCCGTTCATTCTCTTCAGCAGAATTTAATAAGCATTGCCTATCATTCTATGTCAGGTTTGGGGTATGAGGAAAAAGAAGTGTTCAAGGCAAAACCTCTGCTTTTAGAAAGCTTACATTCTGTTGGTGGAGTCGATAAACTAAACATTTTACGTAAATACAGTTGATAATAAGAGCTTCGAAGGAAATAAGAGGTGATGGAAAGAGAAAGATCCACGTTTGGTTGGTTGGACAGGAAAGACTTTTCTGAAGAAATGTTTCTGTGGCATTTGAAGAGATCTGAAGTGTGAGAAAGGAGCCAGTCCTGAGAGGACTAAAGGAAAGAGCATCTAGACTGGAGTAGATACCTTGAGACAGGAAAGAACTTCGTTTTTAAGAACCGAAAGATGGCCAGTTGTAGCTAATGAGCTAGTAAAAGAGCGCGCAACAAGAGGTTTGCAGTGAGGAGATAATGAGGGAGTTCATGCCGGATGCCCCCCAACGTTTTTTTTTTTTTTTTGGCCATGTCTGAGGCATGTGGAAGTTCGAGGACCAGGGATGGAACCTGAGCCCACAGTAGCCACCCGGGCCACTGCAGTGACAATGCTTCCTAAACCCGCTGTGCCACAAGAGAACTCCCCAGATGCCCCTTTCTTGTAGTCTTTTTTTCTTCTTCTAACCTGCACACTTACCTGTCTGCCGCTTTTTCACTCTCAGCCATTTTTGCCCTCACCATTTTCCCATTTATTGCCCACAGTCTGCTCGAATGTATGTTCATATTTCTTTTTATATTTATATTTTTTTATTTTAAGAACTCTGATCATCCACGTCTCCCTTTCTTCAGACTCTTCCTCTCATGCCCCATGAAAAGAGTCCCTTGAGCGTAAGGATAAAGACTTAGGGAATCAGAGTAAGTAGTATGCTGGATGGAGGAAGGACACTTTGAAGTCAAATGGTTCTGAGATTAAGAATGGAGTGACAGTACTTAATAGATGTGTGCCTAATAATGTCACCAGGGTCTAATCTCTAACTCTCAGGTTTGTTCTTTTGTGTGTTGGTTCCATACTTGGATAGATTCACTCCTTTGGTCCTAAGAGGCTGTAGTATTTAGGGTCCTTTATGTCCTCTCAGCTTCAAGTTGATAGCATCTCACTGTCTAGGTTGGGTTCTATGCCCTTCCCTGAACCAGGTCTATGGGATTATGAAGCTATGATTGATTTGGATATCATTTTTTTCCTAGCATAATTGAACGGATCTTTATAAGCCAAAGAAGAGCTCAGTGGTGGTGGTAGTTTGGTCAGAGGAGGTAATGATTGCTAGAGTGACAAAACCAACCAATATCCACTGTAAATATGAAGTGAAAGTAAGACTTCTAGTACTTTTAGCATAAGTTTTGGAAGTATCACAGAATTAAATGTTCCATTTTTGCAGTATGTCTTTATATAGTACGTGAGCTTCACCGAAGTAAAGGACAACTCAGTTTTAGGAGGTTTTGTTCTTACTGGGAAGCAAACATGGTGTGTAATAAAACATGTCATGGTTTACAGACTGTCAGGAGTCCCCAAGTAGTCAGAGAGGGAGACCCTTTAGAGGCAAGGGCAGTCCAGTATTTTTGGGGTGAGGGGAAGGCAGAATAGGAGCATTTACTTTGCATTTTATATTTATCAAAAAGATTTAACTTTGTAAGTTCTCTGGTGGCCTAGGAGGTTAAGGATCAAGCATTGTCACTGCTGTGCTTGGGTCACGGCTGTGGCATGTGTTCAATCCCTTGCCCAGGAACTTCCACATGCTACAGGAGCAGTGAAAAAAAAAGATTTAATTTTATTTATAAAGAGCATATATCACTTTCATAAGAACACTTTTAAACTACAGGTTATATATGAGAAAGTACTATTGACATTCTTTTTTAAAAGTCTTTGGAGGAAAAGAGGAAAATTTGAACTTCCCATTCAGCACATCTTTCAGGAACCTAACTTCGAATCACACTTAAACACAACTATATGCAGAATGAGAAGAGTAGAAGTGAAACCCAGTAAACTTGAGGAATAGGTTATAGAGTCCTAATCCAGTCTGAATATGTTTAAGGCACTTGGCCCAGGTATTTGCTCCCCCAACATACCAGAGATTTTCCAGGTGAGACGGTTGTGCTGCTGCTGGTAATCTGAGGAACTCTGGCAGACAGAAGTGGTGCTGAAGGATTGGACGTAGGCAAATACTGTTTTGATTTTCATAGTGTGAATAGTAGATTCCACAAACTAGACCAGTGAACTTGACATCCATTCCAGGCAAAATCTGGCTGGATCCACTCAGAAAGAAAAGCCAAAATCACCAGGTATCACATCATTACAGATGATGTGCCTTGTTGCCTTTTATGTATTTATATTTCAGTAAGGCACTTTGGAAAGTCTCTCAGGGTATCCCTGAACAAAACAGGGATTAGGTAGATCCATTGAACATCATGGACAAAGAATATTGTGTAATGGGTTTAATGAATATGTAGTGGCATCTCATGATGGCCTGCAGAGTCTGGTCCTGAGTTTGGTCTTGTCAGCATTTTTATAAATGACTTGGATGAGGACACATTAGCATATTTATCAAACCTGCAGTGGACACAAAGCTGAGAGGGATAACTAATACAATGGATGACTGAATCCCGACCCAAAAAGTTCTTGACAGGCTAGAACTCTATGTTGAGTCTAACAAGAAGGAATTTAACAAGGGTAAAGTAAATATTGTAATGGTATTTTTTGTAAAAATTTTAATTTCCAATTGTTTGTTGCTAGTATTTTGACTTTTCTATATGGACCTTCTATCTTGTGACCTTAATAAACTCATGTATTTGTTCTAGTAGCTCTATTTTGGATTCTTAGGGATTTTCTGGATAATCATTTACATTTTTTATTTAGTATGTACATTTTTGTTCATTTGTTTTTTAATTTTTTATTTATTATGGTATGTACATTTTTGTTATATGTTACCAGGTAGCCCTTCAGAAAGTTTCTACTGCTTGCATTCTTACCAGCAATTGAAACTTTCTTTCTTTCTTTTTTTTTTTTTTGTCTTTTTAGGGCCTCACCCTTGGCATATGAAAGTTCCCAGACTAGGGATCAAATTGGAACTGCAGCTGCTGGCCTACACCACAGCCACAGCAGCCAATGCAGAACCCAAGCCACATCTGTGACCTACGTTGTAGCTCAGGGCTTTAACCTATTGAATGAGGCCAGGGATGAAGCCTGCATCCTCATGGATACTAGTTGGGTTGTTAACCTGCTGAGCCACAACGGAAACTCCCTAACCAGCAAGTAAGAATGCATATCTGGGAGTTCCCATTGTGGCTCAGTGGGTTAAAGAACCTGACTAGTATCCATGAGGATGTGGGTTTGATCCCTGGCCTCACTCTGTGAATTAAAGTGTCTAGTGTTGCCATGAGCTTTGGTGTAGGTCACTGATGTGGCTTGGATTTGGCATTGCTGTGGCATAGGCCAGCCGCTGCAGCTCTGGTTCCACCTCTAGCCTGGAAACTTCCATATGCTGCAGGTGCAGCCCTTAAAAAAAAAAAAAAAAAAGTCTGTATCTGGAGTCCTGTTGTGGCTCAGCAGGTTTAGAACTTGACATAGTTTCTGTGAGAATGTGGGTTCAAGCCATGGTCTGGCTCAGTAGGTTAAGAATCTGGCGTTGCTGCAAGCTGTGATGTAGGCCTACAGCTGCAGTTCTAATCCAGCCCTTAGCCAGAACTTGTATATGCTGCAGGAGTGGCCGTTAAAAAAAAAAAAAAAAAAAAGAAGGAATGTATATCTTACTATATTCAGAGGGCCCACTCTCCACCTTTGCCAACAATAGGCTTAAAATCCAGTCTTGCCAATGTGGCAGGTGTGTCTCAATATTTTAGGTATCAAAGAAGTTGTTTCACATAAAAGGGCTGTGCTATTAAAACACTTTTTTTTTTGTCTTTTGTTGTTGTTGTTGTTGCTATTTCTTGGGCCGCTCCCGCGGCATATGGAGGTTCCCAGGCTAGGGGTCGAATCGGAACTGTAGCCACCGGCCTACGCCAGAGCCACAGCAACGCGGGATCCGAGCCGCGTCTGCAACCTACACCACAGCTCACGGCAACGCTGGATCGTTAACCCACTGAGCAAGGGCAGGGACCGAACCCGCAACCTCATGGTTCCTAGTGGGATTCGTTAACCACTGCGCCACGACGGGAACTCCTGAAACACTTTTTAAAGCCTTAGCTTAGAATATAGAAGTGGAATAATATTAAATACAGTATTCATTTGAATAGAAATAAATACTGATCTTGTTTATTTTGAAATTGTCTGTCTTATTCAGCATTCTTTGTGGAAGGTTTAAGTATTTTTAGGGGTGATTGGTTAATATTTAGACCACCGTAAGTGGGCTTTAGATATTGGTGAATGTTCTGTTTATAACAAGAAAAAACAAACTCCACGGGGCTGGTAGACAATATTTTTATTGGCTGGGATCCTGAGTAGTAAGTTTTTGTAATATTGGGAAAACAACCTATGAGTTGGAGAAGACTTTATTTCCTTGATTCTGAGAGGCTTCCACCCTCCCCTGTATTTTCATTGTTCGGAAATGTTGTAAAAGGCTTTGAAATAGATTTCAAAAAAAACAAAAAAGATTACTGGGTGTCCTACAGGACACCAGTCTTTCTGTCTTTGTGACTTTATGAGGGCCTGTGCCTCATTGTCATTAAGCTATTTTAAAACTCTGTGAATTGTAGGAGTTCCCGTCGTGGCGCAGTGGTTAACGACTCCGACTAGGAACCATGATGTTGCGGGTTCGATCCCTGACCTTGCTCAGTGGGTTAATGATCCAGCGTTGCCGTGAGCTGTGGTGTAGGTTGCAGACTTGGCTCAGATCCCGTGTGGCTGTGGCTGTGGCGAAGGCTGGCAGATACAGCTCGGATTCGACCCCTAGCCTGGGAACCTCCATATGCTGAGGGAGCAGCCCAAGAAATGGCAAAACAAACAAACAAAAAAACAAAAACTCTGTGAATTGTAGAAAGCTGGTAGAAAAGAATCTTACCCATGGAAATGTGGTAAATTCTTGCTCTGTGGCTATTGACCAGTTTTTAACTATTTGTAAATTTACTTCCCACCTTCCTGATTGCCCGTGTATGTGTGCTCTTTGGATTCTCTTTTGAACCAGTTGCAACATCCTACTGGTTCCCTTATTAATTAAATAAAACCTTTGACATGTGTGTGTGTTATATTTGTGTGAGAGTCACTATTTTACGTTTGTTAATAATTAGCCTTTAATGTTTATGAAATTATTTCTGGAATGCATATTACAATTGTGTATAAAATGTCTGAAAAGTGGGCAATTTAAAATTAAGTTCATAGAGTGTTTTATTATTAATAGCCTTAAAAATTTGCTACAATATTATGTATTCAGATAAGCTCTGAATTTAGAGTCATGGTTGTTTACTGACATTTATGAACTATTACTAGGCAAAAAGATGACTCTTTTTTATTATCTTTTCTTTTGTGTGTGTGGTTTTTTCAGGGCCACACCCACTGCATATGGATGTTCCCAGGCTAGGGGTCCAATCGGAGCTGTAGCTACCGGCCTACATCACAGCCACAGCAACACCAGATCCAAGCCGTGCCTGCGACCTACACCACAGCTCACGGCAACACCCGATCCTTAACCCATTGAGTGGGCCTAGGGATTGAACCCTCATCCTCATGGTTATTAGGGGTTTATAACACAATGAGCCACAAGGGGCACTCCGGACTTCTTTATTATCTTTTAATACTTTATCTACTGAGACTTAGTTCCTTACCTGAAACATTAGTTCTTCACATAAGGATTATTGGCTTAAATTTTGGACAAGTGCTAAAAAATAAACTATGAGATAATAGTCAAAATTACAGAACCTGGCCCACAATACGGGAATTAATGAAAAGCATTCTGTAAACAATGTATATTCTCTTAAACTCTTTCCTATTTTAATAGTCATTCATTTTACAAATATTTCCTGAACACCAATTACGAATTCTTCAAAGATAAAAAGGTGACTGCTCTAGGTCAAAATTAAGAATCCAGCATCTCATCCTGCAACCATGTTTTGTGAAAATTTAAATTGCTGTGTATCATTAGCCCAAATAATTGATTAACCTAATGTGTGGATTGATATTAATATCTCCCATTTACTTGTGTATTATTTTTTGCCAAATTCCATACTTCTTGCTGTACCAACATCCCAGTCTGTAGAATGGGGATATTGTTCCCAAACTCCTTGGGTTTTTAATGGGGATTAGATGTAATTATGCATAAGTGGTACTTAGCTAAATTCCTGGCACACAGTAGGAATAAGTCATGATTATGGTTTTACCTAATTCTTATAATGACCTAGTGAAGTAGGTATTATCCCATTTATTAGAATAGGAAACTGAAGTTCAAAAACCAGCTTGCTAAAGAGCCTAAAGCTGTATAGTGAAAGAGCCATGAGGTAAAAAAAAAATTTATTTCCCGTTGTGGCTCAGTGGTTAATGAATCCGACTAGGAACCATGAGGTTGCAGGTTTGATCCCTGGCCTCGCTCAGTGGGTTAAGGATCGGTGTTGCCATGAGCTGTGGTGTAGGTCGCAGACGCGGCTCGGATCCCACATTGCTGTGGCTCTGGCGTAGGCCAGTGGCTACAGCTCCGACTGAACCCCTAGCCTGGGAACCTCCATATGCCGTGGGTGTGGCCCTAGAAAAAGGCAAAAAGACAAAAAAAATTGTTATTGTGAACTATAATATATGTACAAAGAAGTTCATACAGCATAAATATGTCAATAAATAGTTATAAAGGGAACATCCCATGTGACCACTACCCAGATCAAATAATTAAAAGTTGCCAATTCCAAAAACAAACAAAAACAACAAAAACAAAGGAGTTCTTGCTGTGGTACAACTAGAGGGCAGCGTCTCTGCAGCTGCAGGACACAGACTGGATCCTTGGCGTGGCACAGTGGGTTTAAGGATCCAGCATTGCACCAGCTGTGGTGTGGGTCACAACTGCAACTGGGATCTAATCTCTAGCCCTGGTAACTCCTTATGCTGCTGGATGGGCAAAAAAGAAGAAAAAAAAAAGTTGCCATTTTACTGGAAGCCACAAAGCCCTTTTCCAGTCACAACCTCCTTCCTCCTTCCTAAAGATAACTAACCACTGTTCTAACATTTATGGTAATTACTTGCTTCTGTTGGTGCTTTTAGCACCTAACTATGCACTAGTTTGATTTTTTTTTTGCTTGTTAGGGCTGCAGGTGTGCCATATGGAAGTTCCCAGGCTAAGCGTCGAAATGGAGCCACAGGCACAGCAACTCAGGATCTGAGCTGTGTCTGCGACCTACACCACAGCTCATGGCAACACCAGATCCTTGACCCACTCACTGTATGAGGCCAGGGATTGAACCTGCAACCTCATGGATACTAGTCGGATTGTTTTCACTCTACCACAATGGAAATTCCTAGCGCTAGTTTGATTTTGCCTGTCTTTGACCTTTACACAGAATCAGACAATTTAGACTGAGTCTGGCTTCTTATATCTCAGCCCCACCTAAGTTAAATTAGGCTGTAGTTTGTTCTTTTATTTTTTTTTTCCATCCTTACAGCCACACCTGCAGCATATGGAAGTTAAGGGGTCAAATCAGAGCCAAATCTGCAACCTCAGCAGCAACATACAGCAATGCCGGAACCTTAACCCACTGATCCAGGCCAGGGATCAAACCTGCACCTTCACATAGACAACATTAGGTCCTTAAGCCACCGAGCCACAGTGGGAACTCCTGTGGTTTGTTCATTTTTGTTACTATGAAGTATTCCACTATCTTTTATACCCCAGATCATTCTGCTTTGATGTTATTTCCAATTTTAAGGATTTTATGAATCTTGTTAAAAGTGTTCTTTTTTTTTTGTCTTTTTTAGGGCAGCCCCCGCAGCACATGGAGGTTCCCAGGCTAGGGGTCGAATCACAGCTGTAGCTGCCAGCCTATGCCACAGCAATGCCAGATCTGAGCTGCATCTGCGACACCACAGTTCACGGCAATGCCGGATCCTTAACCCGCTGAGCAAGGCCAGGGATCAAACCTGCATCCTCATGGATACTAGTCAGATTTGTTTCCACTGAGCCATGACAGGAACTCCTTGTTAAAAAATATTCTTATAGTTCTTTCTCTTCCTTTTCCTTACTTGAACAAGTCAGTCCTAAAGCCATTAGGTGGTATAGAGCAGAATAGGTGTCCATGCAGAGGGCTGACCTGGCCCTGGAGCATTAGAGCTGAAGTCAACCATATAGGGGCATGACCTTGCCCAAGCGGGGTGAGGAGCATGTCCACAGGAGGGTGGGAGAGGACAGCAAAGGGCAGGATATCTAATCCCAAGCAGAGTAAAGAGGACCTCTGTAAGGGGGGAGGGGTGGCAGTGGACATTTGGCTGCATGAGAAGAATGGACCCAAATAAGTAAATCTAGTGAGGGTACTGGAAGCCCGATTTTTCACTGGAAAGGAAAAAATAGAGTAAACTTTGTGAAGTTAGATTGGAATTAAATATACTGGTATGAATTCATGGTTTTCAAAATATATAGTGAAATATAGCTGTAAATGTCTATATGATCATTGTGTATGTTGTTCCCTTGCTCTGTTCACTGAGAGTCGTTGGAAATAACATTGCAGTAACAGTGAGCACATGTGTGCCTTGATCTTGAATCTGAATATAATCAGGGTTCCATCAGGCTGATTTCCAGCTGGGACAGGGAAAATATAACATGAGCCTGGGTTTTTTTTTTTGTTTGTTTTACCAGAAAGCAAGGAAGTCCTCGAAGAATGAAAGAGCCATGTCAAAAGAACGCAGAATCCAACTAGGAAGGATTCCTGCTGACCAAATCTAGGACAGTCTGAGGATCAAACTAGATCATAGTAATGGATTATAACTCATTGATTAAAATAGAAAAAATGTGTTAATGCTGATAGATGAATAAGTGAACTAAAAATTAGGGTATTTATGTACCTTCAAATACCAACCCACAAAATACTTAATTGCTTTGTTAGTTATCAATTATAGTTATACAACAACTTACCTCTAAATTTAGTGACTTCTAATAGTTAACATCTCAGTTCTGTGGATCAGGAATTTGGGAATGACTAAACACATTGGTTCTGACTCAAGTTCTTCCCATATGTTTGTGGTCAGGATGTTGCCAGGGGCTACAGTCATCTGAAGATTTGACCATGACTGGAGGATGTGCTTCCGAGATAGCTTATTTAGGGCTATTGGCAGGAGGCCTCAGTTCCTCACCACATGGGCATCCCTAAAGGCTGCCTGAGTGTCTAAAGTTAGAGTCATGCTTCTGGCAGTTGTTTACTGACATTTATGAACTGTTACTAGGCAAAAAGATAACTCTTCTTTATTATCTTTTTTTTGTGTGTGTGTTTTTAGGGCCGCACCTGCAGCATATGGAAGTTCCCAGGCTAGGTGTTGAATGAGAGCTGTAGCTACTGGCCTACACCGCAGCCACAGCAACACCAGATCCAAGCTGTGCCCACCACCTATATACCACAGCTCACGGCAACACTGGATCCTTAACCCATTGAGTGGTGCCAGGGATTGAACCTGCATCATCATGGTTACTAGTTGGGTTTATAACACAATGAGCCACGAGGGGCACTCCGGACTTCTTTATTATCTTTTAATACTTTATCTACTGAGACTTAGTTCCTTACTTGAAACATTAGTTCTTCACATAAGGATTGGCTTAAATTTTGGACAAGGGCTAAAAAATAAACTACTGTCAAAATTACAGAACCTGGAGTTCCTGTTGTGGCTCAGTGGTTAATGAACCCGACTAGGATCCATGAGGATCCCTTGTTGCTGTGGCTGTGATGTGGGCTGGCATTCATAGCTCCAATTTAACCCCTATCCTAGGAACTTCCATATGCCTCAGGTGCTGACCTAAATAATAAAAAAAAAAGGGCAAAAAAGAATTCCAAACTCAAGAATATGTCACTTCTGGAGTTCCTGTTGTAGTGCAATGGTAATGAACCCAACTAGTATCCATGAGGATGTGGGTTCAATCCCTGGGTTAAGGATCCAGCGTTGCCGTGGTGAGCTCTGGTGTAGGTCTCAGATGCAGCTCAGATCTGGCATGGCTGTGGCTGTGGCCGGTGGCTGTAGCTGTGATTCGACCCCTAGTTTGGGAACTTCTCTATGCCTCAGGTGCAGCCGTAAAAAGACAAAATTAAAAAAAAGTCACTTTTTTTTAGTACTGTCTTCTAACCCTTATTTGGCCAAGTCTATAATCAGTGTTGGGTATGGTTAAGTCTTACTTTTACTATATGCATAACTAGTTGTTGTTACACCATTTATAATCCGTCTTTTGCCCTACTGCTCTTTAGTGCTGTGGTTGTGATAAATTGTTCATATGTACATTAGTCTATTTCTGGACATTCTGTTCGGTTCCATAGGCTTATTTGTATATCTTTGTGCCAATCTCACATTCTTAATTATTACAGTCATATCATAAGTCAGTGTCTTTTATATTTTTCTTTCAGTTTTATTGAGACGTAGTTGACATACAGCACTGTGTAAGTTTAAAGTGTACAGCATAATAATTTGATTTACACACATCATGAAGTGGTTAGAATAAGTATAGTGAACATCCATCATCTCATATAGATACAAAATTAAAGAAACAAAAAAATTCTTTCTCTTGTGATGAAAATTCAGGATCTATTTTCTTAACTTTCATATATTATATATAGCCCTATTGATTCTATTAATTATGTTGTATGTTATATCCTAGGTACTTATTTATCTTAAAACTGGAAGTTTGTGCCTTTTGATTGCCTTCATTCAATTTTTTTTTTCTTTTTTTGGGGGGGTCTGCACCCATGGCATATGGAAGTTCCCGGGCTAGGGGTCGAATCGGAGTTACAGCTGCTGGCCTACACCACAGCCACAGCAACATGAGATCTGAGCCCCATCTGTGACTTACACACAGCTCACTGCAACACCAGATCCTTAACCCACTGAGCGAGGCCAGGGATCAAACCCACATCTTCATGGGTACTAGTCGGAGTGTTACCCCTGAGCCACAATGGTAACTCCACGTTTGTTTGTTTTTGAAGTCTGACTGACCTACAGTACTGTTAGTTCTGGACGTACGACGTAGTGATTCAGTTTCTCCATACCTTACAAAATGACCACCGTAAGTCAGTTTCTTTTCATACAAGTCTTCCCCACTTGATCCTTTATAAGGGTATTTTGGCTCATCTTGGCCTTTTGAATTTCCATATGCATTTTAAGGAATAAATTTAAGTTCTATGCCAAACAAACAAAAACCTATTGAGATTTTGATTGGCTCTGCTTTGAATATATAGATCAGTTTGGGGAGAATAGACTTTTTGCAATATTGAGTCTTTCAGTCTATCAGCATGGTAATCCTTTTATTTAGCTACTTATTTAGATGTTTAATTTCTCTCAGTAATGTTTATTTTCTATATAGAATTCTTGCACATATTTTCTTTTACTCATAAGTATTTGTTATTTTTTAGGATATTATAAGTATCACTTTTTAGAATTTTATTTTTAACTATTTTTGTTAAATAGAAACTCACTTTTTATGTGTTGACCTTATATCTAATACATTTTGGCAAACTATATAGTCCGCAGAGTCCTACATGCTGCCTATTCTTGTAGACTTGGAAGCTAAGAATGCTGTTTATACATGTTTGTGTATATATATATATGATCAATTTTTTGGCCACTCCTGGGGCACGTGGAAGTTCCCAGGGCCAGGGATCAAACCTCCACCACAGCAGCAACCTGAGCTGCTGCAGTGACAATGCCAGAAACTTAACCTGCTGTGCCACAGGGAATTCCTTATATGATCAATTTGATGATAGGGGACACTGGCTTTGAACCTCAGTTCAGTGAAATATTATCTCCCAGAAAAGAATTCCATTTTCATTAATAAACCTCTTTTGTGTGAAATGTTTTCATTAATAAAATACTTGTAGAGGAGTTCCCATCGTGGCACAGTGGAAATGAATCTGACTAGGAACGATGAGGTTTTGAGTTTGATGCCTGGCCTCGCTCAGTGGGTTGGGGATCTGGCGTTGCCGTCAGCTGTGGTGTAGGTCACAGGCGCAGCTTGGATCTGGCGTTGCTGTGGCTCTGGCGGAGGCCAGCAGCTGTACCTCCAATTAGACCCCTAGCCTGGGAACCCCCGTATGTCGAAGGTGAGGCCCTAAAAAAAGGCAAAACAAACAAACAAAAAAAACTTGTAGAAATTTGTTTTCTCTCTCTTTTTTTTTTTTTGGTCTTTTTGCCATTTCTTGGGCCGATCCCTTGGCATATGGAGGTTCCCAGGCTAGGGGTTGAATCAGAGCTATAGCCACTGGCCTACACCACAGCCACAGCAAGGCGGGATCTGAGCCGGTCTGCAACCTATACCACAGCTCATGGATCCTTAACGCACTGAGCAAGGCCAGGGATCGGATTCGCTAACCACTGAGCCACGATGGGAACTTCTCTTTTCTCTCTTATTATACAAAAACCCATGTAATTTTGTGAAATTTGCCTCTTGGTATGCAAAGCCTAAAAGCCTAAAATATTTATTCCAAATATTTACAGAGTTTGTTGACTCCAGTATAAAACCTTGCTAAACTCACAAATTCTTATTATTAAAAGTTTTTTATCTTTCCAATTTCAGTTTTTTATGTTTCCAATTCTTTTTCTATTTCTCATCACTGCCACATTTTTTTTTTTTTTTCCCCTTCACCTAGCATGTGGAAGTTCCTGGGCCAGGATCTAACCTTCGTGACAACAGCAGCAACACCAGATCCTTAACCTGCTGTGCCGTGAAAGAGCTCTTTCAATTGCCACATCTTAATTCAATTTCAGGGACTGAGATTTTTCTTAGTCCCCTAGGTGGCTAGAAGCTGGGCTGCACACTACATGCAGATGCTTTATTCTTAAGTAAAGCCCTTTTGGAGTCCTACTTCTAAATGTGTAATTTGTCTCCCTTACTTTTCATAGGTGATGCTTACTTACTGTCCTGAGTTGGGCAAAAACCTCCAGCACAATAGTTAACTTAAATATAGGGCTGACCACTCTGGGGTTCCAACTTCTTCCATATCTTGGCTTGGTTATGCTTTAGCCCCTTGTAAGTTCTCTTATGTCTCAATTAGATTGTTTAAAATGTTTTGACTGTCTTTTCTAGTTCTGAGCTGAAGGCTTGGTCTGAGTTAACCTTGTATGCCATTACTGGAGTGGAATTGGGGAAGGAACGTTTGAACTTAATACTTTCTAACTCCAGGGTCCTTGCTCTTAACCACTTACTATATTGCCTTGTGATTAAGTCTAACAAATTATTTAAAATGTCTATTTTTGAGTTGTACCTTAAACATAAATGTCATTTTATGCTTATATTGTTTATGCTTTTCATAGCAGAAAATGTCAAATCAAAAATTTAAGGCCTGGGGGAGTTCCTATTATTGCTCAGTGGTTAACAAACCCGACTAGCATCTATGAGGACGCAGGTTTGATCCCTGACATTGCTTAGTGGGTTAAGGATCTGGCGTTGCCGTGAACTGTGGTATAGGTCGCAGACGAGGCTCAGGTCCGGCGTTGCTGTGGCTCTGGTGTAGGCTGGTGGCTACAGCTCTCATTCGAGCCCTAGCCTGGGAATCTCCATATACCAAGGGTGCGGCCCTAAAAGACAAAAAGACCAAATAAATAAATAAATAAATAAAATAAAAAATTTAAGGCCTGTGTTCTATTTTTTGCTCTGTAGTGAAGCAAATAAGCAACATGTGAGATGTCAGAAATGCTTGGAATTTGGACACTGGACTTATGAATGCACAGGGAAAAGAAAGTACCTCCATAGGCCTTCAAGAACAGCAGAACTAAAGAAAGCTTTAAAAGAAAAGGAAAACAGATTATTATTACAACAAAGGTAAGTTTACATATAGTATTTAAAGGAATATTTATTTGTATTTATAGAATTTATCATGAGACTAAATATTTCATAGTGGTTATCCAGATTTAGGTTATGATATTAGCTAATGCTTAATGAGTGTTACTGTGTACTAGGCACTGAACTAAGCTCTTTACAAGTATTAGCTTATTTCAGCATCATATCTATACCGTTAAGGTAAGTACTATTATTATTCCCATTTTACCTAGGAAGAAACTGAGGCATGGCAAGATTCAGTAACTTGCTCAGTGTCACACAGCAAGTAAGTGTAAAAGTTAAGTGTTAAACCAACTAGCCTGTATCCAGAGTCCATGGGCTTAATCACTTTGCTTTATTGCCTCAATTGCCAATGAAATGACAGCAGAATACTATGAGATAGATTATGTGAACTAATGTGGAAAGATATCCAAGATAAGTACCCGCGATACTTATACTAAGTATATAAACAGGGAGAGAAGAGTATATATAATATACTATCATTTATGTTAAAAAGGAAGAAAAAAGGAGAGATGGAAATTTTTTTGGAAATATAGATAATTGATGAGAGTGGTTCCTTTCTAGAGGGAGAACTGGGTAGGAGAGAAGCTGAAAAATTATTATTTACTCTTTTATGCCTTTGAATAAAGCTTTTTTTTAAATTCCCATGAACTAAGTAAGTATACATGTTTTAGAGAAACTGAAATAGGAAGGTGTCAGGTCTACTTTGTGCTGCAAATTAGAAGCAGCATCTTCATGAGGACTGTCAGCTGTATAATAGTGTCTTAAAAATGTGGCCTTTCCAGGCAACAGTCTTCTGTTTTGTGAACAGGAAGGCTCTTCAAGGCCTGTAAGGTAATCACTTTCTAGATCATTGATATTCATATATGCTTTTTCCAAAAATAAATCTGTATGAGACCTTGCCTAACCTCTAATTTCGCAAAAGAAAGGCATACCTCTTACCTGTCTCTAATCTTACCTTGGTATATTGTCCTCATGTATAAAATCCTAGACATTTTTCACAATACTGATGTTTGTAAAAAAGGGAAAGACCCTAATTATTGGGAGCAAATTCATTTGTAATTTTTTTTCCCAGCAAAGTTGAAGGAGGATCTAATTAAGTTGTCAATTTAAAAGTATATTTTAATGATACATCATTATGTGATGTGACTTGTGGCATATAACATAGGAATGCAAAGAAGTGAGTGACATTGCTGCAACAGAACCCTACACCACAGCCACAGCAACACCGGAAGCCACAGCAACACCACAGCAAAGCTGGAAGAAAACTCTATACCCATCAACTTGTTTAGGTTAACAATGTTTCTCAGGGTTCAATCTGTAAAAATTAAGTATAGGAATTAAATTGATACTGAACCCTGTCACAGTCAAGCAGTAAGATCCATGGATACATAAACTGGAAAAAAGAAATCAGTGTCATTAAGAATATAGTTCCAGGAGTTCCCTGGTGGCCTAGTGGTTAAGGACTCAATGTTGTTACCGCTATGGCTCAGGTAACTGCTGTGGTGCAGGTTTGATCCCCAGGCCTGAGGGCTTCTGCCTGCCATGGGCGCAACCAAAAAAAAAAAAGATAGAGAGGAGTTCCTGTCGTGGTGCAGTGGAAATGGATATGACTAGGAACCATGAGGTTGTGGGTTCGATCCCTGGCCTTGCTCAGTGGGTTAAGGATCTGGCATTGCCATGAGCTGTGGTGTAGGTTGCAGACATGGCTGAGATCTGGTGGTGCTGTGGCTGTGGCGTAGGCCAGAGGCTATAGCTCTGATATGACATCTAGCCTGGGAATTTCTATGTGCCCTGTGTGCAGTCCTAAAAAGACAAAAGACAAAAATAAAAAAACAATATAAATAAAAAAATAAAACCTTGGAAAGATACCGTTTCAAGTTATATCTATATTTTTTATTGCAGGGAAATATCATAAGTCATCACAAATTTTTTTTTTTTTTGTCTTTTTAAGGCCGTACCTGAGGTATATGAAGGTTCCCAGGCTAGGGGTCGAATTGGAGCTGCAGCTGCTGGCCTATGCCAGAGCCACAGCAATGCCAGATCTGAGCTACGTCTGCAACCTGCACCACAGCTCTCAGCAACTCGGGATCCTTAGCCCACTGAGCGAGGCCAGGGATCAAACCTGCATCCTCATGGGTACTAGTCAGATTCGTTTCTGCTGAGCCACAACAGGAACTCCTAACTAAAATTTTCAGGCATAAAAATATATTAGTACATATTTTATGGGGGAAAGGAGAATAAAAGTACAAGTTCAAAGAGGAAAAAGGAAAATATAAAAGTACCAGCTGTGGAAAGTTTGTTCATTTGTTGTTTTTAAAAATTAATTATGGGAGTTCCCTTCATGGCTTAGCAGTTAACAAACCTGACTAGGATCCAAGAGGATGTGGGTTCGCCCTGGCCTTGCTCAGTAGGCCAAGGATCTGGTGTTGCCGTGAACTGTGATGTAGGTTCGAAGACGCGGCTTGGATCCCATGTTGCCGTGGCATAGGCCGGCAGCTACAGCTCCAACTTGGCCCCTAGCCTGGGAACCTCCATATATCATGAGTGCAGCCCTAAAATAGCAAAAAAAAAAAAAAAAAAAGATAGGTAATTGAACTTTGCGGTATTTACATTTATCAGAATGATCTAGCAATTAAAAAATATATCAAAAATGTATTGGGGAAATAAGTATTAAAATAAGTAAATAAAATAGGAAATGTAAAAAATAAATAAATATCAATATTTTATATATAACATGCTAGACTTTATAGCCTTTGCAAATATTAAAATTTAGGATTAGGAGTTCCTGCAGTGGGGCAGTGATTTAGTAATCCAGTTGTAGAGACTTGGTTCCCTACAGGTTTGATCCTTGGTCTGGTGCCATCAGTTAAAGGATCTGGCATAGGTTGTAGCTGTGGCTCAGATTCTGAGTCCTGGCCGCGGAACTTCCATACGCCATGGGTGTGGCCATTAAAAAAAAAAATTTTGGATTAAAAAGCATGAGGGGACAGAGTTCCTGTCATGGCTCAGTGGTTAACAAACCTGACTAGTATCCATGAGGATGTGGGTTCGATCCCTGCCCTCAATCAGTGGGTTAAGAATATGGCATTGCCATGAGCTGTGATATAGGTCGCAGATGTGGCTCGAATCCAGCATTGCTGAGGCTGTGGCCTAGGCTGGTGGCTGCAGCTCTGATTTGACCTCTAGCCTGGGAACGTCCATATGCTAAGGGTGCAGCCCTAAAAAGAGAAAAAAAAGTATGAGGGGAAAAACATAATTTTCAAAATTCTTTTATTAGGAATGTAAGAAAAAAATGTTTGAAGACCTCTGTTCTAAAGAATAAAGAATTAAATAAATAAATAAATAATTTGGAATTTCCATCATGGCACAGTGAAAATGAATCCGACTAGGAACCATGAGGTGGCGGGTTCGATCCCTGGCCTTGCTCAGTGGGTTAAGGATCCGGCATTGCCGTGAGCTGTGGTGTAGGTCGAAGATGCGGCTCGGATCCTGCTTTGCTGTGGCTCTGGTGTAGGCTGGCAGCAACAGCTCCGATTAGACCCCTATCCTGGGAACCTCCACATGCCATGGGTGCGGCCTTAAAAAAAAATGGACAAAAGACAAAAAATAAATTAATAAGAATAAAGAATTATGAAGGTGTCCCCCAGTTGTCTAGTAGTTAGGATTCATTGCTTTTACTGCTGTGGTTCAGTCCCTGGTCTGGAAACTGAGACCCTACATTAAGCTGCTGCATGCCACAACCAAAAATAAATAAATTAATAAAGAAAGAGTTATGAATAATTTCATTTTGACATTTACTTTTGTTTTTCTGGTTGTATTACACAGTATCTTGGTCTTAAAAATACATAGAATTTTAGTTACGGTTGTTACATAAAGACTGCTGATTTTTTGGCTCAGTAATAAAATGATGGAAATGTGTGAATTTAAGTGATCATGAATTCTTATGGTGTGGCTTAACAGATGTATATCTACCACTTATTTTACTGCAAAAATGACACTTCAGTAAGTAATTCATTGTGTAAAACAACTTTATATAAATACATGTTTATATTTGAAGACTTAAGAAATAAGGATAGAGGGAGTTCCCGTCGTGGCGCAGTGGTTAACGAATCCGACTAGGAACCATGAGGTTGCGGGTTCGGTCCCTGCCCTTGCTCAGTGGGTTAACGATCCGGCGTTGCCGTGAGCTGTGGTTTAGGTTGCAGATGCGGCTCGGATCCCGAGTTGCTGTGGCTCTGGCGTAGGCCGGTGGCTACAGCTCCGATTCGACCCCTAGCCTGGGAACCTCCATATGCCGCGGGAGCGGCCCAAGAAATAGCAACAACAACAACAAAAAAAGACAAAAGACAAAAAAAAAAAGAAAAGAAAAAGAAATAAGGATAGAGGCATTATCTAGGAAACAGAGAAGTTCATAATATAAAAATGCTAAATTTAGGAGTTCCCTCTGTAGCACAGCAGGTTAAGGTTGCAGCATTGCCACACCTGTGGTGTAGGTTGCCTCCGTGTCTCGAATTTCATCCCTGGCCCAGGTACTTCCATTTGCCATGGGCGTTGCCCCCAAAAAGTTAAATTTATAGGACAGTGCTATTGTAATAGTATAGTATAGTATAGTAGTAGAAGTAATTCTGTAATTGTTGATGAATTCTGTAATCCTGATTTAGTATGCATGTTGTTTGGCAGATATAGAGCAGCAAGCCATCTGTATATTTTACTCAGAAATTGCCAGCCTTTGTTCTTTATAAATAATGTGAGGGAACAAAGTCTTGAAGTATTAAGTCTTTGGTTCTTAAACAGTACACAACTGAACATTTAGGGTACATGAAGAAAAAGAGATGATTATTTTATTTTTTATTTATTTATTTATTTTTTGTCTTTTGTCTTTTTTGTTGTTGTTGTTGTTGCTATTTCTTGGGCCGCTCCCGCGGCATATGGAGGTTCCCAGGCTAGGGGTCGAATCGGAGCTGTAGCAACAGGCCTACGCCAGAGCCACAGCAACGCGGGATCCAAGCTGCGTCTGCAACCTACACCACAGCTCACGGCAACGCCGGATCGTTAACCCACTGAGCAAGGGCAGGGACCGAACCCGCAACCTCATGGTTCCTAGTCAGATTCGTTAACCACTGCGCCACCACGGGAACTCCGAGATGATTATTTTAAATTAAAAGTTTTTCTTTTTCTGTGAAATGGCCATTCATTAATATAATTCTAGAAACCTAGATTATAAATTACAGCTGTTGGGCTATTATTTGCTTTGTTCTGTTTTTCACTAAGTAGCTGATTTAGTCATGTCAACCAAAGTTCAAAACCAAAAAAAAAAGGGAGTTAGTATTGTGACTCAGTTGGTTAAAAACCCAGCTAGTATCCATGAGGGTGTGGGTTCGATTCCTGGCCTTGCTCAGTGGGTTAAGGATCTGGCATTGCTGTGAGCTGTGGTATAGGTTGTAGATGCAGCTCAGATCTGGCACTGTGTGGCTGTGGCATAGACCTGCAGCTGCAGCTATGACTCAGCTCCTAGCCTGGGAACTTTCCTATGCTGCAGGTGCGGCCCTAAAAAAAAAAAAAAAAACAGCGCTAAAAAAGAGTCCATTGGTGCCTTTGTTCATCTTAACTGCTAACTTCCCTGGCTTCTAAAATATGGTTGATAACATCTGACTTGCCTAAGTGCTGGTTAAGTTGACTGCATGTACCACATACACCTGCAGTAGGAAGCTTTCCTCTTGCTTATTAAAAAAAGCCGTGGGAGTTCCCATTGTGACTTAGCAGTTAATGAACCGACTACCATCCATGAGAATGTGAGTTTGATCCCTGGCCTCTCTCAGTGGGCTAAGGGTCCGGCGTTGCCGTGAGCTGTGGTGTAGGTCGAAGATGAGGCTTGGATCCCAAGTTGCTGTGGCTCTTGTGTAGGCCGGCAGCTACAGCTCTGATCGGACCCCTAGCCTGGAACCTCCATATGCTGCAGGTGCATCCCTAAAAAGACAAAAAGACAAAACAAAAACAAAAACCCCTGGATTCTCCATACATGTAATAAAAGACAAAGTGTTTCTCCAGTGTGAAACAGCGTTGGGGGTGGCAGAAGGGTTTGCCTGAGCTATTTATAATCCTGATAACAGGAGCTTCTTTTCCCCCCTCATGTTCATCAGCATTGGAGAAAGTAATGTAGAAAGAAAGACCAAGAAAAAAAGGTATGTATGGCTTTTGGAGTATTATATAAGTAGTAAATAATACTAGTCAGAGGGATGGGGGGTATGATTTAAAAATAATAATTATAAGATTTGGATCTAAGGTCTCATTTGCAATTCATGATTAAATACCCTGTTTTCTGATACATTCCTCTCTTTACTGTCATTTCTCCTTTTTCTTCAACTTTCTAGAGTTCTTATACCTGGAAATAGTAAATAATTTCTCTTGGGTTAGATTAAGAAATGTTATTAGAGTAGTACGAGATTATTGACCAGCTATATCTGGGATAAAGTAGTTAAGGTTATGAAACATTTACTACTCCACAGGAGGTTTATATAAACCCAGTTGTTAATCTACAACTTTGTTCTAACATCATTCACTCTGGAGAGAAATATAGTAGATACACTTATCTTGAACTCCATCCAAGAGAGTTAAATTGCTAAAGTAAAAGACCTTGTGGTTGAGGGAAGAGGGTGGGCACGATGGGGTTAGTTAGGCAATCCCCAAAGCCTCAGAATAGGGAGAGCATGCTAGCAAAGCTACACACACAGACACAGACACAGACACACAGACACAGACACAGACACACACACACACACTATTCATGGGAAATTGCTTTTCGACATTCTATTAAATGTCAGCTTCTCATGCATATAATTGTCTAATAGGTCTAAGAGTGTGACCAGTTCCAGTAGCAACAGCAGTGACAGTTCAGCCAGTGATTCTTCATCAGAGAGTGAAGAGTCGTCTACCTCATCCTCCTCAGAGGACAGTGACACTGATGAAAGCTCCTCCAGTTCTTCATCTTCATCCTCCACCAGCTCTTCCTCATCCTCTGATTCAGACTCAGATTCCAGCTCTTCCAGTAGCAGCAGCACCAGCACAGATAGCAGCTCTGAAGATGAACCATCACGGAAGAAGAAAAAGAAATAGAATTGCTCCAACCGTACTGGACTGATGGACTGAAAACATTAATGTGATTCTCAGAAGGGAATTTAGAATGTGTTAAGGCCAAATAGATTAACTGGTCAAAATTTCTGGAGTCCAAAAGTTTCTAAATGTTTTTCATTGTAAGAACATAAAGAGTATTAGTAATTGATTATATTATAAAGACTTTTTTAAGGGTAAATCTTGTTTTTCTTTTTTATCTTTAAAATATATCCCTAAAATTAATCACAGCTGAAATCCAATAAATTTATGTTTTCTCCCTGTGAAATAAATGCCATACTTTATGATATGTTAGTGCTATGTACCAGCCATGTTTTTTGGATAATGCATCAAAATATCTGACAGTGAATTTTTAAAGCTTTTGGCTGTATGTTATTATGTAAGATTTAATACATTGTTACTATAAGCTTAGGAGTTTTCCTACTGTTAATAAATGTGGTCTATTTTTATGTTTATGTTCAGAAAGTTACTCTGACTTCTTGTCCTAAATTGAAAGTTCAAGGAACCTATTAATAAATTTATACCTTTTGGATGGTACAAATTTCTAGTTACTGTATCATATCATTCATTTTTTTCTGGTTCTTAGAGTTACCCTTTTCTGAGGAAAATTATTCTAGAGGAAATTTTAAAAGGGAACAAAAATTCTTAAACTATATAGGGATCTCATCTTGGTTTTCTGTTGATAAATCCAGTGTATCAGAAAAGAAAACAGTCATTTGAAAAACTAAGTTGAGTTCCCATCCTGGCTTTGCGGGTTATGAACCCGACTAGTGTCCATGAGGATGTGGGATTGATCCCTGGTCTCAATGAGTGGGTTAAGGATCCACCGTTGCCAAGAGCTGTGGTGTAGGTCACAAATGCGGCCCTTGGATCCTGAGTTGCTGTGGCTGTGGCATAAGCTGGAAGCCACAGCTCCGAAGAAAAGCTAACTTAAGTAAAAGTGATATAAATCCCTTGTGTGTTAATGGCTACAAAATACCATTCAGAAGGGGAAAGAGGTGGGAAGAAGAGAGGTAATTTTTACAGAATATTAGAGTAATATTGGTTGCCTTTTACTAAAATTTCTTTAAGTTTTCATAGAGATTGCCTTTTACCATTTTGCAATTGTGGTATGACAGTTTTTATGGTAACTGGTCATAGATGACAGTCTACTGCATAAATGTGAATGATTTGGATTAATCTGTTGCAGTTACATGGTATATACACAGTTGAAATCTAGTGTGAAAGTTTAAAAAGAAATACTGCACAATATTTCTTAAAAGTGAAATACTCTGTCCTGGTGAAATTATTTGGTTTAACATCAGATTATTTTGCGAAGTCTTTTGAACTTTTTGGAAAGTGGTATCACTTGTAGAAAAATTTTGATTTGGGTTAAATACATTTTTTTAGTATAGTAGATTTATAATGTTCTGTCAATTTCTGCTGTACAGCAGAGTGACCCAGTTATACATTTATACACATCTTTTTTTTTTTTTACATTATCTTCCATCATGCTCCATCACAAGTGATTATAGTTCCCTGTGCTATACAGCAGGAAATAGAGGTTTTTAAAATTACAGATATCTTTTATATTTCTATGAAAAAGTAGTAGAAGATTACTTTTGAAGAAGATGGACTTCTATTTAAATGTTTATGTGTGTTATGAGTTTAAGGATCTGTCATTTCCTGTTTTATCTGCTTTCAGTGATTGTCAATAAACTCTCAAAACATCATTTCAAGGCTCCATACAGATTGTGTCTGTTGACAGGCAAATTTAATAATTTGCTAGCAAAGTGCAATTTACAGTGTCTGTAATTTCTGTAAGAGAAATTTTAGCAGTTAAAAAACTTGGAAGGGAAAAATTGTATACATAGGTTATATCACTTGTAATTAAATAAAATTCAGTTTGTGCTGATAAGCTTAAGCTTCTGTTATCCCCTTGCTACTTTACTTCATGCTATTTCTTATCCATTTAGATGGTAAGGGCATTTCAATTATAATTATTTTTGCTACTACACCTGTTTAAAGGTTTCCCTGAAAAAGTTCAGAGGACAGGAACTTGAGGCACACAGTTTACTCAGAAAAGCAGAATCAAAGGCGAAGTGGAGGATACCTTCTAAAGGGAGTCTCCCCGTCTTGCCTAAAAGCAGAACTCTGGAATGTGAGTCTCTGGCAAAAGTAGTAAATGTATTATTTCTCGACCACAGCTATATTAAAAGGAGTCATCAGACTATAGGTTTTCATTCCACAAACGTTAGTGTGACTGTACAATATAGTAAAATCGTGTTGTAATCAGAATAAGGCATTAGGCTATAAGTGAGCTCTGGAAATGGAAAAAAGTACAGAGAAGGTGTACTTTATAGTCACAGTTTTATTCTTTTTTTTTTTTTTTTTTGGCCCCACCCACAGCATTGGAAGTTTCCGGTCTAGGGATCAAACCTGCACCACGGCAGTGACTCAAGCCACTGCTGTGACAATGCTGGATCCTAAACCCGGTGTGCCACAAGGGAACTCTGTTACTATGTATTTATTTACTTATCTGTTTATTTATTTATTTGTGGGCTGTACCCACCACATGCAGAAGTTCCCAGGCCAGGGCTTGAACCCAAGCCACTCAGTAACAACACTGAATCCTTAACCAAGTCCCCAAATAACTCCTCTGCTTTTGAACTTGCTGTTGTGAACTGACTGTAGATTTACAGAAAATTTGTAAAAATACTGCAGTCCATGTGTACCTCATAAGCTTCCCCTGATGTGAGCATCTTACATAACCATAGTACCATGATCAGAACTAAAATATTAACATTTGATCAAGTATTTGGTTTAATAATTAAACCAAAAACCTTACATGTATTTCACCAGTTTTCCCATAATGTCTACTTCGGTTCCATTATATCACCCAGAAAGTACATGCAGTTGCTTCTGAGTCTGCTGCTGTCTCCAAGTTCCTTAGTCTTTCCTTGTCTTTCATGCCCTTGTCGCTTTTGAAGAGTACTGCTCATTTTGTCTAATGTCCCTCCATTTGGGTTTGTCTGGTGTTTTTCTCATGACTGAAGGGATGTTATGCTTTTTGGGAGAACACCACAAAAATGAAGATTTCCTCATGCCAGCATGTCATTTATTATTCGTGATGTTGACATGCCAGCATGTCATTTATTATTCGTGATGTTGACGTTGATACCTTGGTTAAGGCGGCTTCATCAAGTTTGCTCATTATAAAGTTGCCATCTTTCCCCTTTTAGTTAATAGGTACCTTGAAGGAGATATTCTGAGACTTTGCAAATTGTTTGTCCTCAGAGTCACCCACTACTTTCAGTGGACCTTGTTTACAATAGTCATTACTCTGATGTTTTGCAGATGGTGATTTTCCATTTCCCTCTTTGCTTCTACACTAATTGGAATTATAAGGAAGAGTTGCCTCTTCCCCCCTATTCATTTACTCAACGGTACTGTGGACTCATGGATGTTTATGTTGTTCTATGGGTTAAAATTCAATAATTGCATTTTGCTGCTCAAATTGTTGTTCAGAAAACAGCGTTGTGAAATTGCATCCTGGTGCAAAGTCAAATGTGTGTTCTTTATATGCCTTTGCATATAATAAAAAGAGCTCCTCTTCCAGTAGGATAAGTGAATTTAACCAAGTTGGCTAAGTAAGGGAGACGTTCAGAGCAGGGAGATCATTTGGTTTGTAAAGTGTAGTGGCCATGTGAGGGGACTAGTAGAAAGGCACTCAGGCCTTTGTAGGTTTGAGGCTGTGGTCCTCCGAGTGAGAAAAGGATGGCCCTTGCTTCTGCCTCTGGCTTGGGGGTGAGAGTGGTACCTGAAGTTCCCTGGAATGGGGTAAGAGCTGCCTTCCTCAATGATTTCCACTTTTCAAGAGGGCTTGAAAACTACTCAAACGTTGTGTCACATTCTCTGATCTTCACACACAGCTGCTTGGGTTCTTGAGGGTCCCCGGGCCTTGATCGAGGCCTTGCTGTGATGTGCCTTCATGAAGTGATTGTGAAGCTGTGTGCTTGTGAATACAGGATTTGTTGGTGGAGGAGAGAAGTTTACGTGCAGAGAGAGGCAGATAGAGAGGCAAGAATGACCTACCTAGACTTGATTGTCTCTTCCTTCAGTTTTTGGGGTTATCACAGCTTCCCTGTGATTAATAGGGTTCAGGTTGGGGTTCTGTGTCTTGCCTCCAAAGGATCCATGTTTTACAAATTAAGGGACTGAGATGCAGAAGTCTTTAAGTCATTTATCTAAGGCTCACTGCCTGAGCTTTTTCCATGATACAACTCTCCTCTCCTCTCCAGCTAGTTTTAATTATGGTCAGCCCTCCTTATCTGTGGGTCAAGAGTCTATGGAGTCTATCAATTGCAGAACAAAAATACTTGGGGAAAAAAATTCCCAGAAAGTTCCAAAAAGCAAAACTTGAATTTGCCCTGGCAACTGTTTACATAGTATTTACGTTGTATTTACACTGTTTAAATAGCATTTACATAAAAGCCTTAGGTATTGTAAGTAACCTAGAGATGATTTAAAGTATACAAGAGGGAGTTCCCATTATGGCTCAGCAGAAAAGAACCTGACTAGCATCCATGAGGACACAGGTTGGATTCCTGGCCTCACTCAGTGGGTTAAGGATCCAGCGTTGCTGTGAGCTGTGGTGTAGGTCACAGACATGGCTCGGATCTGGTGTTGCTGTGGCTGTGGTGTAGGCCAGCAACTACAGCTCCGATTTGACCCCTAGCCTGGGAACCTCCATATGCCGTGGGGGTGGCCCTAAAAAGACAAAAAAAAAAAAAGTATACAGGAGGGCATGTGTAGATTTTATGCAAATATTGTGCCATTTTATATAAGGAACTCGAGTGTGTATGGGGTGGAGGGGATCCTGAAACCAGTTCCCCAAGGATACCTGAGGGGTGACTGTACTTTGAGATAATATAGAATGAGTTCCCTTATGTCTTTTAGGATTCAATTGCAAGAAGCACAAAATGCAACTTTGGCTAAATAAACAAAGAAGTTATTGGTAGTTTGTTGGCTAGCTCCTAATCTAGAAGCAAGAAGTGCACACCAAGCCTTGAGGAGGCATTGAACCAGAAAAGTCCAGCTCTTAGTCATGGGAACTTGAGTGCTCCCTCTTTAGGCGATGGCCAGCAGGTATTAGATCAGCCCCCCTGCAGTACCTGTGTGCCCTGATCTCAACAGTGAGGTTCTCAGCTATGAGTTTGCTTGGCTTCTTACTGAGATGCACCCAGGCCCCCAGTCAGGGGTAAGATTCTACCATTAGCAGGCAACCAGAATGAGGAAGACGAGAGCAATACTTTAGAGAATGAATGCTGAGCAGAAAAAGCAAAAGATATACATTATATATCCTAGCATAGGACGTCTCAACAAGATCTTTCCATGTAGATTTTTCATACCTAGATATCAGAGGTAACACAGTTTTGCAAAGGCCTACAGTGGCCAAACATTTAGAAAGGTCATAAGGCAAACAAACAGAGAACTAGCTGAAATGAAAATCCCCATCTCTGCTCTCTTTCTTGCTCCCTTTTCTGGTGAGGATGATAAATTTCTGTGCTCTAAATTCTTTTTTTTTTTTGGTCTGTTTTTGTCTTTTTAGGGCTGCACCCCCTGAATATGGAGGTTTGCAAGCTAGGGGTTGAATTGGAGCTGTAGTTGTCGGCCTGCACCACAGCCACAGCAACATGGGATCCAAACCGCACCTGCAACCTACACCTCAGCTCACAGCAACGCCGGATCCTTAGCACTGAGTGAGGTCAGGGATCGACCTGTGTGCTCATGGATTCTGGTCGGGCTCAAAACCACTGAGCCCCTACTGGAACTCCAGATACGTAATATTTTTAAGAAATGAAATATTTAACATACAATTAAAATGCCCAGATTTAAACCACATAATTTGACCAATTTAAACAAATATATACATTCATGCAACCACAAAAGACCGACCCACCACCTCAATCAAGATATAGAATATTCTTTCATGATGTGACAAATCACAAGATACTGTTACACAACAGGAGGCATGAGGAATGAGAGTCCCCCATCACATCAGTCCATCTGGAATGGAATGAAGTTGTCAGTTTTTTTGCATTTCACATTGTCCACCTAACTCCTATCCCCCTTCTTGGCTCTTAGTGGACATTGCTCTTCTACTGTGAAATTCTGACAGCTCCTTGCAGCTGTTATCAGCACCTAAAAAAGGTGTCAGGTTTCCTGTAGAATTGGTTTCTTTTTTTGAAAATTTGAGTTTCATACAGACCCATTTTCTCTATTCAGTCTAGACAAAATAATTTCTTAAGTTTTTGACTCTACTTTTTTTTTGTCTTTTTGCCTTTTTTCTAGGGCTGCTCCTGCAGCATATGGTGGTTCCCAGGCTAGGGGTCGAACTGGAGCTACAGCTGCTGGCCTGCGCCACAGCCACAGCAACGCCAGATCTGAACCACGTCTGCGACCTACACCACAGCTCACAGCAACACCAGATCCTTAACCCAGTGAGCAAGGCCAGGGATCAAACGAGCAACCTCATGGTTCCTAGTGGGATTTGTTAACCACTGAGCCATGATGGGAACTCCAAGTTTTACTTTTGGTGAATGTAAAAAACATATGGAAAAACACAATTTACTGTTAGGTCCTTAGGCACATAGAAATTAAACTTTAAAAAAAAAAATCAGTATTGTTGGCGTTCCTGTTGTGGCTCAGTGATAACCACCCAACTAGTATCCATGAGGAGGTGGGTTCAATCCCTGGCCTCACTCAGTGGGTTAAGGATCCAGCGTTGCCATGAGCTATGGTGTAGGTTGCAGGCGCAGCTGGGGTCTGGCATTGCTCTGGCTGTGGTGCAGGCTGGCAGGTGCAGCTCCGATTCCACCCCTAGCCTAGGAACTTCCATATGTTGCAGGTGCAGCCCTAAAAAGATTTAAAAAAAAAATCAGTATTTTTCATGAGTATATATCTTAAGATTTAAAAAATATGAATCAAGTAATATATAATTAAGAGTCCTTTGTGTGATAGCTAAAACAACTGAAAAAACTTTGCTTATTTTTTCTAGGGTACCAAGTACTACTAGTACCAAACTCACCAAACTACTTCATTTCTCATTAGAATGCTAATCAGGAGAGTTCTCGTCATGGCGCAGCAGAAACAAATCCGACTAGGAACCATGAGGTAGGGTTTGATCCCTGGTCTTGCTCAGTGGGTTAACGATCCGGTGTTGCCGTGAGCTGTCGTGTAGGTCACAGATGTGGCTCGGATCTTGTGTTGCTGTGGCTGTGGCGTAGGCCAGTGGCTACAGCTCCGATTAGACCCCTGGCTCGGGAACATTCATATGCTGAGGGTGCAGCCCTAAAAAGACAAAAAAAAGAATGCTAATCAGAAAAATACTAAGTCAGGATTCAGTTTAAGTGGTGTGTAAAGCAGAAAGAGAACAGTAAATATACTTTGTTTTATGAATAAGAATAGCAAGATAGACTTTCTCCACAAAAAGCAGATGCAGCCTAAGAGCACTTCAGGGTTGGGAAGTGTATCTTCTTCTGCATGTGAGAAGCATCAGCTCAGGTTCCAGACAGGCTCTGGAATTGTCAACGGATCCTTTTCTTGTACTTGTTATCGGTAAATTCACTATCAAGATTTTCTTGTTGCAACATCTGGTTCTTATTAGTCTTTCAAGAATATGATCAAACTTGAGTTTACTCTGGACATTGTTAGGATTTGCTTCCAATTTTGCCAGCATCTGTAAATCTTGTCCACGTTAGGTACTAGAACTTTCCATTCATTGCATGGTGGACCATGATTATTTTTGTGAAAAACCATATATGCCCTGACTCTGAATTTTAAATATTCGAACGCTTCTTTTTCTTTCTTTCTTTTTTTTTTTTTTGTCTTTTGTCTTTTGTCTTTTGAGGGTCCCACGCATGGCATATGGAGGTTCCCAGGTTAGGGGTCTAATCGGAGCTGTAGCTGCCAGCCTGCACCACAGCCACAGCAACTAGAGATCCAAGCCTGTCTTCGACCTACACCACAGCTCATGGCAATGCCGGATCCTTAACCCACTCAGCAAGACCAGGGATGGAACCCGCAACCTCATGGTTCCTAGTCGGATTTGTTAACCACTGAGCCACAACAGGAACTCCCTTTTCTCTTTTTTTGAGGTATAATGGACATATAACATTATATTACTTTTGGGTGTACAGCATAATGATTTGATATTTGTATACATTTTGCAGTAAATCTGGTGAACGTGCATATGAAGGGCTTTTTATCATTGATAAATCTTCAAAGTGAACTTTAATCCCAGGCATTTTTATATGAAGATACTTACTGCTTTTGGAAGGTGGGTTTTATTTTTTTTAATTTAAAAAATTTTTATTGTTATTTTTTTTTCCTTTTAGGGATGCACCTGTGGCATATGCAAGTTCCTGGGCTAGGAGTCAAATTAGAGCTGCAGCTGCCATCCTACACCAGAGCCACAGCAACATAAGATCCGAGCCCCAATTGTGACCTACCCCACAGCTTGCAGCAATGCGGGATCTTTAACCCACTAAGTGAGGCCAGGGATCAAAGCTGGATCCTCACAGACACTATGTCAGGTTCTTAACCTGTTGAACCACACCGGAACTCTGGAAGGTGGGTTTTAAATGTACTAGTCATGGCTACTCAGGTTGCAAGTGACAGAAACCAAAATCAAAATAACCCTGGAGTTCCCTTTGTGGCTCAGCATGAGTCTGTAATGAGTGTCTGTAATGCCATCAGTTGTCACTGCTTCTCTAGTCTATGCTGATGGGCCTCTGTGTTAACGGATTGTGTGGCACATGCCCAGCAGAGATGTCCTTGGAGGACCCCGCTCCATAGCTCCCTGATGAGGAGGATCCCAGCTCCCCGATCACCACTCCTTCTTCACTGTTGCCTCTTGTTCCAAGGGTCTCTCCCAGCCAGCAGCCGTCTTGGGTCCGGTGAAAGCGTCCAAATTCAGCCACCTATTCCACCATGCAGTGGATCCAGAAGAACTATATATTTCCTTGTCACGCCATGCCACTGTCCTCCCGTGGTTCCTTCATCTGACTAGCTCTCTCCAGTATTCTTTTGTTCCTATTTGTCCCTCCTTTGTTCAAAGGAGGAAACTGGTAAGCATGCTGCCTCCCCATGCGGCCAACTAAGGCCGAGAATGGAGGTCTCCCTTCCCTATGTACCCCTCTCCAGTCTTTTTTTTTTTTTTTGCTTTTTAGGGTCGCACCCAAGGCCTATGGGGGTTCCCAGCCTAGGGGTTGAATCGGAGCTGCAGCCGCCAGCCTACGCCACAGCCGCAGCAATGCTGGATCCCACCTGTATCTGCCACCCACACCACAGCTCAGGGCAACACTGGATCCGTAGCCCACTGAGTGAGGCTGGGGATGGAGCCTGCATCCTCATGGATGCTAGTCAGATTCATTTCCACTGAGCCATGACGGGAACTCCCTCTCCCATCTTTACAAGGGATTCCCTTCTCACTTGTCTTCCCTAGAGAGACAATGCCTTCTGTCCCTCTTTGGTGGGAGGAGGAAATCTCTTCTCACTATGAAGTAATTTTGCATTCCCCACAAAGCAAATCACCCTGTCCCCGTCACTGGTCCCCATTCCACAGAGATGGAGGCCGGGTGGGTTGGAGTAGGAAAGAGGCTGGAAATGTCTAGGCTGTGTCTGTTACTCTCTGGGGGGAGGTGGCTGGCTCCAATTCCTGGCAATTTTCTTAAGGGTGGGGGTGAGTTAGCACTTTCCTGTTCTTACCTGTGGGCCCTAATTCCCAATTCGGGACAACTGGAAATGGGAAAAATCTCACGGAATAATCCTGTTTGAGCAACAGCAGTAACAACCATCTCTCATATTTTCTGATCAATTGCTGTGTGTCAGGCAATGTACATTTTATAATAACTGTAATATATTCTTTTCTTTCTTTTTTTTTGTCTTTTTGCCTTTTTCTAGGGCCGCTCCCTTGGCATATGGAGGTTCCCAGGCTAGGGGTCTAATCAGAGCTGTAGCTGCCGCCTATGCCAGAGCCACAGCAATGGCAGATCTGAGCTGCATCTGCGACCTACACCACACCTCATGGCAATGCCAGATCCTTAACCCACTGAGGGAGGCCAGGGATGGAACCCACAACCTCATGGTTTCTAGTCAGATTCCTTTCCACTGCACCACGACGGGAACTCCCTGTCCATTGTTTTTTAAGGATATAGTCCTTGAAGTAGAACTGTTGTCACAGAGTGTGTATACTTTTTCCAAAATTCTCTCTAGGAAAACAGAACCAGATCATATTTTCCCTGATACCTTCACCAATAAGGGGTACTGCAATTTGTTTTATATCATATTATATTGTTTTTCCAATATGCTATGAAAAAATAGAATGTCATTATTGTTTTAGTTAGTATTTTTAAAAATTCCACACGAGGCCGAACATTTTATATTTATTTGCTGTATGTATTTTTTAGTAAACGTCGTCTTCTAATATTTGGCCTATTTTTTCTGGTCTTTTACTATTACTATTTTTTTTTAGAGCCACACCTGTGGCATATGGAGGTTCCCAGGCTAGGGGTCTAATTGGAGCTGCACCTGCCAGCCTACGCCACAGCCACAGCATTGCTACATCCAAGCTGTGTCTGCAATATACACCACAGTTCATGGCAATGCCGGATCCTTAACTCACTGATTGCGGCCAGGGATTGAACCGTCATCCTCATGGATACTAGTTGGGTTGTTAACTGCTGAGCCATGATGGGAATTCCTGACCTATTTTTTCTGATTGGCATGATAACTATGTGTATATATGTGTGTGTGTATATATATATGTGTATATATATATATAATATTTGATGTCACAGGTATTAAGGATATTTCTTACGAAGTTGTCAAAAGATAATTTTTTTATTGTAGGAAAGTATACATAACACACAAGTTATTATTTTAACCATTTTTTCACCTTTCTTTTTTGGCCTTTCCCATGGCATGAGAAATTTCCCAGGCCAGGGATTGAACCCAAGCCACAGCAGCAACCTCAAATGCTGCAGTAACAAAGCCAGATCCTTAACCTGCTGGGTCACCGGAGAACTCCTGTTTCTGGACTTTTATTTCTGTTTGTCTTTGTCCTTCCTGGTACACAGTTGTAATTATTACAGCTTCATTACACTGTGTTCCCTCCTGTCGTTGTGACAGGGTGGCTCGGCTACCAGAAGCCACGCCTTTAGTTAAGAGAGCTACTCCTCACAGAGGGCAAATGACCAACTTTGCTTTAGCAAGTACCAGCAACTCTCAAATATCGCAGTGCTTTAGGAAATTCTCCTGAAAATTCTAGAGAAAGACACTCACCTAAGGAATCCAAAGTAAAACCTGAGTGGGTGTGGGTGTGTGTGTGTGTGTGTGTGAAAGAGAGAGAGAGAGAGAGATGGAAGGGAGAGCGAAAGGAGCTCCTTTGTGAACTTCTGTCAATCATTTTCAGGTCATTTACGTGCAGATGCCCGATGGTCACTGTGTCCCCTCTACTTTGGAAGGGGATTTTACTTTTAGAGACGAAGCCCCCCAAGAAAGAACATTAGAGAGAAGCCTTCATGGAGGCATTTTAGTTACTCCACTGCCATTCTGAATGACTTGGAAGAGAACTTTTAGTGGATGGGGGCTTCTTGCCCCCCTGGATCTCATCTCATTTAGGGGCAAGATGATACATCAAAGATGAACATGCTACTCCTTCCTGCCTCCTCACAACATGTGCTGATACTATTGGCATTTAAAAAAAAAAAAAAAAAGATATCCCAAGCCCTGCTCCCTGGCACAGACTACTGAACCAAGCTGGGATCTTTAAGGCCACTGCTCTTTTTCAAAAACAAACTTTTGCCTTCAGTGGAAATGGCACAAAATATATCCATATTTAATAGACTACATAGTAGGCTTAAAGGACCAGTCATCCAGTCGTGAAGAATGATTTTTTAACCACATTTCTACTCTTTGCTGAGCACCTGATTCTTTCAAAGCCTTTCCAGAATACATAACGTTCTTGTCATGCTTTGTGTTTCACAGTTATCTCCAGAGGGGAAGCTGCTTCTCGTTACCTTTTTCAGGCTTGTCTTTGTCTTGTCTGGAAGAGAAACTCTGAAGTGAGCTCAAGTCAGTTCTCTTGTTTCAGCCTGCTGATGCCTGCTGTTGCTGCTTCCCTTAGCCATGGGGATACATTCCTGTGCCGTTGCCAGGAAAACATGTTAGTCCCTCTCCTCTGAGTTAGGGCTCGCACGGCTGGTGTTCAAGTGTTAAACTGGGATCGTCTGTGATATATTTAGATTTTGAACTCACATTGCATTTGGACATTGGCTACATGTCCACAAGAAAATTAATGGTCCTCCTTCGGTTGTGAAGCAATGCATGGGCGGAATGCCACGTGAAATTGTTCCTAGGAATGCTGTTCCCGTAACACTGGTTTCTCCAATTAGACATATTCACACTCCAGATGCCTCTTCAGTCAGGAAACCTGAAAAGTGAAGTATTATCAGAGGCCACGGGACCTTTTAAAATCATTGTCTTTGAGTCCTAGCGCGAGCATTCTGTCCTGAGACAAAGGAGCTGTATGCGGCTGAAGGGAAACCAGCACAGGGTACACTGAGTCCTGATGGGTCTGATAGTGTGAACAAAAGATGGTAAAGAGAGGTTTGCAGTTTGTAGACATGACACGGCAGTGGCTACTGTGGCAGCATAGCTCCCTGGGGGCGGGGCGGGGGGGGGTCCTCTGTACTCAGGAACAGGACAAGCCAGAGCAGAACTAACTGAGTAGAGCAGTTCAGAGTCACGTTTCTGCTCTCAGCAGACCAGACCCACAGGCAGGACTTTGGGGTGGAGCTGGAATGTCAGCTGCTAGAGGTGGATGAAGACTGAGTCTGGGGCTGGTTGAGGAGAGGGTGGAGGCCGGAATTAAGGAGGTGAGTCAGGCCAGGAAAATTATCAGTGATCAAGAGACCTAGAAGAAAGGGTCAACATTTTCTGATCTGCTTGCCTGGTCTCGAGAAATCGGTGTGAAGTTCACCCAGCACTTTAAGATTATTTCAAAGAAAAGGGTTTGGACTGATGACAAAGAAGGACAAATGCATAAGTGAACATCAGCCCGAATAAGGGCAAGAGAGTGGAACTTTGCGGAAGGACCTCAGAATGAGATCATAGGGCTACTCCGTAAGCAGGCAGGACGATAGAGTGAGGAAGGACACAGGATTTCAGCCAATTTGGAGTTAGAAGCAGACTGGAATCGTACTTTCTATGTCAGAAGAGTATTATGATTAGAAAAATGCTTGAGGGAAAAATGCAGGAGATTCAATTGTGATCTACTACTCTTTAGCCGGAACTTCTTGTATTTATAACTAAACAAACTTTAAACTGGTTTTCTTTTTCTTCCTCCCTTCCCTCCCTCCTCCTTCTCTCTTCCTCTCTGATATTTTATATTATTTGAATTGTGATACCCAAATCACTCAGCACAGTATCTGGCACACACTGTAGGAGCTAGAGATGTAGGCAGGATTCCACTGGACACTTGGCAAGGAAGATTATGAATTCCCAACAGACTGAGAAACTTTTGTCTTATGGTGGGCAGGCTATAAACACTGTAGATTTAAAACAAAAAGGAGTTCCTGCTGTGGTACAACAAGATTGGCAGCGCCAGGACACAGGTTCAATCCCTATCCTGGCACAGTGGATTAAAGAATGCTGTGTAGGAGTTCCCGTCATGGCACAGCGAAAAGAATCTGACTAGGAATCATGAGGTTTCGGGTTGGACCCCTGGCCTTTCTCAGTAGGTTAAGGATCTGGCATTGGTGTGAGCTGTAGTGTAGGTCACAGATGCGGCTCAGATTCCGAATTGCTGTGGCTGTTGTGTAGGTCAGCAGCTGTAGCTCCAATTTGACCCCTACCTGGGAACCTCCATGTGCCGAGGGTGTGGCCCTAAAAAGAAAAAACAAAAAAACAAAAAAACAAAAAAAACATTCCTGTGTGGGTTGCAATTGCATCTTGGCTCTGATTCCTGGCCCCAGAACTCCATACACTAAGGGGCAGCCAAAAAAGAAAAAAAAAACAAACAAACAATAACCTTGTTATCTGCTTAGAACTAAATTTAATCATTGTATCAGAGAAAGGCAAATTCCTCCTAAAATACGCTGCTAAATGAAAAGAACTTGTGTTCCACCCTTGGGGCCTCTAACATTAAATGTTCTGGCAACTTTATTGCTTCACCATCGTGCTTCTTGGAAACTTGCCCCTTTAAATTCTTTAGAATTCTTAAATAACTTTTTCTGACTTCATTTATTTAAATATCCCAAAATAGCCTCTTGAGCTATAAGTTGGATGATCAAGGAAATTATTTTTAGCAGGATGAGTACTCTCTGTGACTAATGTTAGTTATACTTTATTTTGAGAAGGACAAATGGTTAAAAAGATTGATAGGACCAATAGTATTTTAAAATCAAAGCAGTGCCAAGGCAAATAAGGCAGGTAGGTATGAAGTTGGAACAGAAAAAGATATGGATGTGTTTTTGGCCAGCTTAGCTAAAGGCTGTGGAGGCCTCCTGCAGTGTGGAAGACAGAGACAGAGCCCACCACCCAGACATAGGGATCTTTTAGGGAGTTTAGGCACTTCAGCCTAGGGCAGCCTCTTTACCTGAAAACTCAGTTCCCCTCTTGGTGGCTGTTCAGCTAAAAGACACAAACAAGCCAAAGAGCCAGAGAAGGAAGAATTTCTTACTTGCAGCAAGTAAGAACTCCGGGATCTTTCTCAAAGCAGTGTCTCCCAACAGCAAAACTGGGAGAGTTTTGGAGTTCCCTGGTGGCCTAGCAATGAAAGGATCCAGCATTTTCACTGCTGTGGCTCAGGTCACTGCTGAGGTGTGGGTTCAGTCCCTAGCCCAGGAACTTCTGCATGCTGTGGGTGTGGCAAAAAAAAAAAAAAAGGGGGGGGGGAGTTTTAAGCTAAGGGTACCTGCATATCCCTGAAGAGGCTTGAATGGTGTATGCAGATTCATGAAAAGGCTTGAGCAGATAATTCAACATATAACTGAGACAAAGCTTTAGCTGATTGAAGCCAAAAGGGTGAGAGAAGTTCAACATTCTCCACCTAGGTGGGGGCCTTAGTCCTGGCAGAACTCAAAGATGTGTATCAGACTGTTTTGTCACTTAAGGAGGAAGTAGAACACCGTTTTATGGCCGAACTATTGTTTCTTTCCCTTTTTTCCTGCGTTCTCTCACTTCCCTTACGATCTTAATTACTGAGACCCGTTCAAGGGCAAGCACTGTGATCAGGCTTAGATCATAAAATGGCTTAGGTCAAAAATGGCTTCTCTTATGTCAAGAAAGTCATGCCTAGTTCTCTTTCTCCAGGGATCCCCTACCTGCTTGAAGCCTGGCTTCTGTTTGTCCAGTGCTTAATAATCCACAGCAGACAGATACAACTCTTGCCATAATTAGGGCCAGTAATGTCTTTGGTATTATTGATATCCTCATAGTTGGAAGAAAAATAGGAGATAAAGGAAGGCAGTTCAAGGTCAATTTTTGATGTTATTTTTTTTTTTAAATTGTGGTAAAATATACATAACAAAACCTACCATTTAAGTCATTTATAAAAAAGATGACTATTTTTATTTTTGGCCTTGGCATGCAGCGGCTTGACATGAGTTCTCAGTTCCCAGATCAGCGAGTGAAACAGGGCCTCAGCAGTGAAAGTGCTGAATCCTCACCACTAGACCACTAGGGAGCTTGCAAAACTTTTTTTTTTTTTTCCTGGCCACGCCCATAGCATGAGGAAGTTCCTGGGCCAGGGATGGAACCTAAGCCATAGCAGTGACAACGCCAAATCCTTAACCCCATAGGCCACCAGGAAACTCCCCCAAACCATTTTTATGTGTATAGGTATGTGGTTTTAATATAGTCACATTGTTTTGCAGCCATCACTACTGTCCATCTCCGCAACTCATTCGTCATCACAAAGTGAAACTACACCCACTAAACAAAAACTCTCCATTCCCTCCCACCAGCAAGGCCCTAGTGACCACTCTTCTACTTTGTTTCTATGAATTTGCCTATTTTCAGTGCCTTGTATAAATGGAATTATACAAAATTTGTTTTTATGTGTCTAGCTTCTTTGACCTAGCATGATGTTTTCAAGGTTCATCCATGCTGTAGAATGTCAGAATTTTTGTTCCTTTTTGAGGCTGTATAACGTCCCATTGTAACTATATACCATATGTTAAAAACACATTCTTGCATCAGTTTATATTTGGATTGTTTCCACCTTTTGGCTATTGTGAATAATGCTGTCAGAGTTCCTGTCATGGTTCAGCAGAAAGGAATCTGACTAGCACCCATGAGGACGCAGGTTCTATCCCTGGTCTTGCTCAGTGAGTTAAGGATCTGGGATTGCTGTGGCTGTGGTTTAGGCCAGCAGCTACAGCTCCACTTGGGCCCCCAGCCTGGGAACCTCCATATGCCTCAGGGGCAGCCCTAAAAAGACAACAACAACAACAAAAATGCTCTGAATATGAGTGTACCAGCATCTTTTTGTCCTTGTGCTCTTTTTCAAAGGCTTTTTTTCCTGACTCCACACCTCCTATTACAGCCTCAGGTTAGCACAATGGCAGGTCCTGAACTCCTCAGTACTTCTTTTTGAAGACAAAAACAGGTTTGATTTAGCCACAGTGTGAGAACTGAGTGGTAATTAGCATATTTAAAGACATATAACATGTGTTTTAAGCATTGTTCCTGGAGACTGAGGTGGCTTTTTAGGTAGCAGGTGTGAAATAAGATTCCTATTTTATGGCAAGACAAGAATTTTTTTTTGTCTTTTTTTTTTTTTTTTTTTTTTTTTGCTTTTTAGGGCTGCACTCATGGCATATGGAAGTTCCCAGGCTAGGGGCTGAATCACAGCTACAGCTGCTGGCCTATGCCACAGCCACAGCAATTTGGCACCTGAGCCACCTCTGCGACCTACACCACAGCTCACAGCAACTTGGGACACCCGACCCACTGAGCGAGGCCAGGGATCGAACCCGCATCCTCATGTACACTAGTCAGATTTGTTTGCCCTGTGCCACAATGGGGACTCCCAATAATATGTCATTTAATGTACAGCCCTCTGTCTCTAAAAACATAACTGTGCCAACACTTCTAAAGAGGGGAACGCTTCTCAGAGCTTTCTGAGATGCTCCTCTGGATTATAATCCTCAAATCTGGCTCAAATAAAATTTTCCTTTTTTTTTTTTTGGCTGCACCCAAAGCATGCCAAAGTTCCCGGGGCCAGGGATTCAACATGTGTTATAGTAGTGACAATGCAGGATCCTCAACCTACTGAGCCACCAGGGAACTCCTCCATTTCTTTCTTAGAACAAGTAATTAATTTTTCATTGACACAGCAAACGCAGAGGTTTGGGAAAATTTACTTTTGTCTTTGTTTATCCACTTTATTAAGTGGTCCAATATAATTGAGCTCTGAGATGGAGGTCTTCAATTTAGCCTACCCAGCAGCAGTACTTCCTGAAGTTCTTTTCAACCCAGACTAGCTAGCTATTACTTTTTTTCTAACTTGAAAGCAGCCTTTCATTTTTCCTAGTGTCCAGCATTCTGTGTTGTAACAGTTGCCATCCTGTAAGGGGATCCCATTTACTTGTTTAGCTACTCCTGTTACTGGTTGGATTCAGGTTTTGTGGGGTTGAAGCTTACACAATGTTGGGGGCCCTTAAAAAATCATAAAATAGATACTTAGAACAAGAAATCATATCAAATTACTGGAGACACAGATATTCAGATTCCTGGTCTTCTAAGATTTCTTCAAGCGATTTATAAGAAATGCTCATTACGTAGAGTTGCTTCCTGATTGCCAGCTGGCTTCCTCTCTATACCAAGAACACATCATAACTCTCCACAACTCCCTGCTTTCCCAGGTGCCCCTGCAGGGGAGAGTGCCTGCTTCATGTAATCCTGGCACTACCGATATGTCTGAACGTACCTATGAGTGCGTGTTTCTTGCATCCAGCTCAAGACAGGTGCTTAAAATGGGTTGGGGATTGAAAGGCTAAAGTGCAGTAGGTCCTTTAGGGGCAATTGCATCTAAGGACAGGACCGGTTTAGAAAACGGTGCAAGACTGAGGGAAAAAAATCAAGGCAGGGGGATTGAGAGTGACTTCCTCCCCTCCTTCGCAAAGGGCTCTGTCTCTGATTTTGACAGAACCTGAACTAAACCTCTGTTCAGGGCCCGGGCCCAACAGCAATCTTTTCTTCTACACACCAGACCCCACCAAGGCGAGATGACCAGGCTCTCCCAACTTTGAGGATTAGTGCGCGGTCCCATTTTACCGGGGCTCAACACAAGATGGGGCGCGGGAGGTGCCACAACCGGAACTTTCTCTGAAATAAAGAAAAACGGCGGAAGTAGGCCAACAGCGCTTGCTCAGTACTTTTCCTCAAACCAGCGCTCCTATTTCCTTCTGGAAGAGGAGCTGCTTCTCGGTTCCGCGCCGCCGCGAGGAGCGCTGCTGCCGGTTCTGTGCGCAGGCTCAATTGGCCAGCTCCGCCTCTCTGCCATCTTTTCTGCGGCTTAGTCCCTTCCCAGGTTTTTGCGGCCGGACGTGACGTAAACATGTACGCAAACGGGGGGCGGGGCTTCAGAAGGAAATAGGAGCGCTGGTTTGCCGGGGTCTCGCGAGAACATCCCGTCGCAGTTCTCGCGCTGCAGCTTTACTCTCGTCGCAACGAGATCTTTCGAGATCTTCTCCGCCCCCGCTACCGGCGCACCTTCTGCGGCCGCTGAGCCGGAGCCGGTCTGAGCAGTGCCCTCCGCCGCGGCTTTCCTTCTAAGAACCGAGGGGCTCGTGTGGTCACCCTCACTTCCCCAACTAGCCCGGGTTCCCCGGCCCACACGGCCGTCTTTCCGCGCGCCAGCCCCGCCGGGGTCCGTGTCGTGTCTTGCCGGCCGGACCGGGGCTCGAGCCCGAGCTGTAGCCGGCGCCATGTCGGTGGTGGGCATAGACCTTGGGTTCCAGAGCTGCTACGTCGCCGTAGCCCGCGCCGGTGGCATCGAAACGATCGCTAATGAGTACAGCGACCGCTGCACGCCGTGAGTGTGGGCCAGGCCAGTCGCGTGCACTGGGGGGTGGGGAGGTAGCACTTGTTCTGGTCTGTGCCACTCGCGGTTTGGGGAACGTGGGTCGGGCAGTAATCTCCGTTCCGAGCCGAGGCCGTGGTGGGTAGGGCACCTCCATTGGGTTTTAGGTCACTGGTGGCCGCGACCACCACCGTGTGGGTCTGCGGCAGGGGCGAGGCCTTTTTTTCTGTGGCCCGCCGGCTGGCCGAAGGCTGTGAATGGATACTTGGACCTGCGGATGTATTGAGTAGGAGTTGGGGGAAGGCAGGCCTGGGATGTGGGGTGGACCGAGCTCCTCTTTTAGAGAGTACATAATAGGCGCAGGGAGTACTGACGTTTCTTCAGACCAGCGCAGAGTTTGGAGTTTTGCACACAGCAGGCGCTTAATAAAAGTTAGTTGAGTTGAACGAGTTCTGGCGGTCGCCGGCCCTAAGAGCGGCCAGAGTCCCACGTGAGTGGGGGTGGGGTGGCGCCCGGAAGAGAGGAAGCCGGAGCACCGGAGATCTTGAGGTTGGGTTGGCACGGAAAGATAGCAGAAATGGATTTAATAAAATTTGATGGCTTTTGGATATCTTTGCATTCACTTTGATTTTTTACGTCGTTTCAGTAAATTGAACCACGTTGGGTCATTTTCTGTTATCATTCTGTATGCATCCACCCTTAACAGCGTTCCATTCTCAGGGTAATGCATTCCATCCGGGGTGTTGGCCGCAATTGTTAATGAATGACTCAGGGGCTCACTTCGACTTTTAGAACCTATAGTAAGTTATGGGACCAGTATAGACACAGCGCTAAAAAAATCATGACTCACCCAGGCCTTTCTTTGGTTAGAGTTAAGAGTCTACTTTTTGAATTCCTAGAGATATCTTTCAATCTATTGTTTTCCTTTCGGACAAAATTTTTTTGAAGTTTCATATTTGTTAGATTCTCATTGTGTATCATAAAGGGCCTCTTTTCTAAGGCCCATTCCCCCCCCCAACTTTTGTTGGTTTTCTTCAGCCACAGATTTCTGGCCAAGTCTCTTGCTCTGTTTACTAGGCTGATCATTGCTACCCAGAAGACTCACGTTTCCCTTGAACTTGTCAAATTTCTGCTCCTAATTTTATTTCGCCGTCCTTGTGGCATGTGAAAATTCCCAGGCCAGGGATCCAGTCCTTGCCACTGCAGTGACAAAGCCAGCTGCTTAACCCACTGAGCCACTAGGGAACTCCTTCTGCCCCCTTTTTTTACACCTAACTCAAGCGCTTCCGGGAAAATCCACCCCAGATTCAAAACTATAGTCTGATGTTCCTTTCTCAATTTTATTTGTAGTTTTCCATTTTAATGAGACGTTATGCACACAAATACAGTTAACCCTCTTAAAATATACACTTTTTTTAAGTGTAATCACAAATTTAGGTAACTATTCACACAATTTTAAAACATTTTCATCACCCCAATGAGAAATCTTGTGCTCATTAGCAATAACAACCTAGTCCCCTATTCACCCATCTTAATAGTTTTCAACGGTTGATCTAATATGTATTTCCAGGGAAGTGTATTGCATACCAAAAGGTTTTTTTTTTAAAGCATTAAAGTTTGTTTTTAAGTATTTAGGCATTAATTTCCTATTTGGTGTTGCTTTCTGCATCTAGCTAGCTTCATCTGTAGAGAGATCAGAGATCGTCTTCCCCAAGAAATTAGACCCAAGGGTCTAGTATGCTGAGCTAGACTTGTAACTTCTTGGTCTTTTCCTGCCTAGGATTGAATAGACTTGAGCTCCAAAAAGAAGAAAGTTACAGATATTGGAACAAAATGTACTTGTCCTTTGTTTTAGACTCTTATGCTCCTTTTCCTCCATCCATTGGGCAGATAGTAACTGCAGCAGTTTTATCATGACTCTCATTATTTGGAACTGAAAGAGTTGTTTCAGAAAAGAATTTAATCTTCCCAAATCACAGTTAAATTTGTCGCAAAGACTGGATGGGTGACTAGACATACCATGTAATTGTGATAAGAGTATCTATTTAAATAGCTTATTTTCCTTATATGTTTTTCCTGTATTTCCTGGGAACTTAGAGGGATGCCATATGTTCAAATAATTTTTTAACTATGGTCTTGATTAGCTCTGTTGTTGGAGTCTGGCTAAGTAGAAGAAAAAGGTTTTTTTTTAAGTAATGGTTATGGAAGAATGGATTTACATCTCAGGTACACATGAACTTTTTAATGTGAGTGGAATGAGATGCAGGTTCTGGAGAGCTGGCTATGATGGGAATAACTCACTTCAAATTGTGGGTGCAACAGGATATGAATTCCATTCTTGATGAGCCAGTTGAGTCTTACCCAGAAGAGACCCTTGCTTCTCACCAAATTTAGGTTTCATTTTAGCAGATAATGAGTGCTTCCAAAATGCCGTTGTACTAAGCAGTGAAGGTAGTCTGATAGATAAGATCCTGACATTGTCGACATGGCTAGTGGAGAAAACCAGATGCTAAACAAACATATAATTCCTGACTACGGTAAAGGCCCCCATGGGAAAGTACAGAAAGTGATGACAGGGGGACCTCATTTAAACTGGATGGTGGTAGTGATGGAAGGTGCTCTAAGAGAAGTGCCATTTAAAATGAGTCCAGAGGAGGAGGATTTTCCCATGGGCGTGAGGAAAGAGTTGTGCCCATCAAAAGGAATAGCAGGTGAGGAAGCCCTGAGGCTAGAAGAGCTTGGTACTTAGGACAGACTGAGAGGATTATAGCCACTTCAAAGATTGAATCTGGAGAGGAGATAGGCAGGGCAGGCTAGGTTATGGCAGGGCTTTGTAAATCATGCTAAGGACTTTTATCTAGGTGCTGTGGGAGGTGATCCAACTTATATTTTAAAAATATAGTTGACTCTTTTTGAGGAGAATAGATTTGAGAAGGGCAAGAGAAGAATCAGGATGACGCTTAGGAAGCTAGTGCAGTATTTGGTCCATGTGGGAGTTGATGTTGCCCTCCACCTGTGTGTAGCATGGGAAAGAAGTGTGGGCAGCTTAGAGATAAACTTGGGAGTTTTAAATTATGAGTCTCTGTGTTGACATTTCTTGACCATAGGCTTTGGGATAAGAGGAAAGCCTATTTTTACATTTAGTTGGATTATTACAGTAGAAAGGGTACAAGCTTAAAGCTTCTTTGGAATTAAAATATTAACGGACTGCAGACATTACAGGGGTTAGTTGGGCCATACTGTGTAAAATTTATAGGGTAGAGATGAGTTACTTAGGGTAATTTTGTGTGACTTAGTTCCTAATAAAACAATGTATTAGTAATTTGAAGAGATAAAATTGTCTCTTGATAACTACCCTTGAGAGAGCAAAAGCTGAAAGTATGTGTAGGTTCTGGTTAACTGGCAGATTAACATCTGAGACCTTATTTGTGTAAGAAAAGTGTTCCTCTCTGGAGTGAATGTCTATGTGTTGTGTAGATCTAAGTAGAGCTGCAGGATGACTTGGATCTTTTGGGTTCAAAGAAAAGGAAATTTGATTTGTTAGCTAAAGTTTCAGACTACTGACATTTCTCATGTCTAATTTATCAGTTGTGGAAACTCATGCAGCAACTAAAATACAGCCTTGTATACAGAATTGGTAGGAGTACTCTACAAAACTTCATGTCATTGAGTTCTAAATTGGGTTTCCTAAAGTAAAAAAAAAAAAAAAATTCTTTTTTTACTGACTTAACCAAATACTTGTTTGCTTTAACAAAAAATCAAAGTGCTTGGAGTTCTCTTGTGGCACAGTGGATCCGGTGTTGTCGCTGCAGTGGCATGGGTCACTGCTGTGGTGTGGGTTCCATCTTTGGCCAGGGAACTTCCATATGCTGTAGGTTCGACCAAATAAAAAAGTGCTAAAGTAAGATTAAGTTTCTTCTCTAATTATTTGCTGTTTGCTGTATATAATTGCATGCCTTTTCCCAGACTTCTACAAATCGACAAATAGGGCCATTTTTTTTTTTTTTTTTTTTTTGTCGTTTGTCTTTTTAGGGCCATGCCTGAGGCATATGGAGGTTCCCAGGCCAAGGGTTGAATCAGAGCTACAGCTGCTGGCCTAAACCACAGCCACAGCAACACAGGATCAGAGCTGAGTCTGCGGCCTACAGCACAGCTCACAGTAATGCTGGATCCTTGACCCACTGAGCAGTGCCAGGGATTGAACCCAAGTCCTCATGAATACTAGCTGGGTTCGTTAACCACTGAACCACAACGGGAACTCCACTGTACTGTATTTATGAACTATTTTCTTTCACTTATATTTTAGACATCTCTCAAGGTCAGTAAATATGTATCTACCTCCTTGAATATATGAGAGACCATGTTACGGCTTTAACATGCTCTCCTCAAATGCTCAGTTTAACTCTTAAATTTTTGTAATTAGAAATAGTCTTCAGGAGTTCCTGTTGTGGCTCAGTGGTGAATGAACCCGACTAACATCCATGAGGACACAGGTTTGATCCCTGGCCTTGCTCAGTGGGTTAAGGACCTAGCATTGCCATGAACTGTGGTGTAGGTCGCAGACATGGCTTGGATTCCATGTTGCTGTGGCTGTGGTGTAGGCTGGTGGCTACAAGTCTTGATTCAGCCCCTAGCCTGGGAACCTCCATATGCAGAGGGTGTGGCCCTAAAAACAACAACAAAAAGGAAATAGTCTTCAACAAGTAGTCTTTTATATTTACATGTTAACATTTTTATTTTGGTTAGATTTCCAGATGTGAAAGTGGACAAAGGATATATATATATGTTTAGAATATTGCCAAGATACTTTACAAAATTTAAGTGGTTATTTTATACCAGAAACGTAAGTGATTTCTCTGTTTGACTGGTTTGTGAAAATTATGAGTTATTAAAAGTACATAAAGTGTTGAGAATAATATTTGTCAGATAGTAAATACTCCTTAAGTATTTGCTAATATTGCTATTATTACTTACTTTTTTGTATTTGTTCTCTTTATTAATGGACTGTATATTGAGACAGTACAATGAAATCAATGGAAGTTGGCCTTTAGGGTTCATCAGATATGTAGCTTTTAATGTGTAAATGTTACTGACTGAGGAGTTTGTGATTCTTTAGGAACTGGCTGTCTTGAAAGTGTGAGTTGTTGGGTTTGTTTGATATCAGCTGTTTGGGTACTTGCTAGTTCATGGCTAGGGCAGTGACCATGGTTTTCCCTGATTAACATAATAACCATTAGCAGGCCAGTTTTGACTGCATTTCTTATTTGATAGTCTAAATAGTCTTGTAGCTTCTCTGAAAAACTCATTTTCTTACATTGTTTAAGAAATTGATTTAAAGCAACAGCCATCTTAATGTCCTGAGAGTAGTTGTACACACACCTAGAAACATGAAACTGTACCATTTAAGGAGCAGTGCTGATTGTAGCTCTTCCTAATATCCCATCAGAATGCGCATACATGTTTGGTCAGTAGTATCTCTTATCCAGGGAAGATAATGCCATTCTCTGGTTTTAAAAAATGAGTATTTCCAGGACTTAAAGAATAGAACAGAGGAGTCTTGAACTTGATTCGAATTAACTTCATGTGATGCCAGCCTGTAATTTGGAGTGGAGGAGAGGCAGTGCTAGTCAAGCAGCAAGTGTCTTTGAGTACTGCTGTTGTAGCAGCATTGACTTGGCCTTGCGTGGATATAAAGGAAGCGTAAGATAGAGTCCTGAGGTGGAGATGTAATCGTTCTAGTTGAAAATATGGATGCCATGAAGCAACAGTAAATAGGATAAGAGTATAGCTGTGGACAGGGTTATTAAGTACAGACTTTAAGTACAAGTTCAGTCGGGGCTGGAGTGATAAGGAAAGGCAGGAGTGGGACTTGAGGAAATAGGATTAAAATACCTGGAAGAAAGGATTGAGACAGTGAAGGTGTAGAAGTAGGAATTAATCTAATGGGTTTGATAGGCAGTACAAAAGTATGTATGTGTGGGATTTGGAGTTAGTCCTGATTTTTTTTTTCTTTTTTTGGGACATACCTGCAGCATACGGAGGTTCCCAGTCTAGGGGTGGAATCAGAGCTAAAGCTGCCGGCCTACACCACCACAGCCACAGCAGTGTAGGATCCAAGCCGCATCTGTGACACACACCACAGCTCATGGAAATGCCGGATCCCAAACTCACTGACCACGGCTGGGGATCAAACCCGCCATTTCCTGGGTCCTAGTTGCATTCATTTCGGCTGTGCCATGGTGGGAACTGCAGTCCTGATTTTGAATCTTGGACTCTAATGTTTACTAGTCCTGTTTCTGGGCCCATTAACTTGACTTCATTCAGTTCTTCATTTGTAAAATTGGGTCAGTTACAGTTCTTTTTTCAGTATTTGGGAGAATCAAATGTGGAATGCTTAGCACACTGCCTGGCTTGAGAAGGCTCAAAATGAAAGCTGTGGGACAAAGGAGCTTGACCTGCCTGGGTGAACGAGGGGCTGCCCTGCTGTAGATATGGATTGCACGCCAGCTGTCTCCAAATTTTGTAATTTCCTGCTGAGTGGAAAGTAGTACACATTTCCTTTCCTTTTTTTTTTTTTTTTTTTAAATTAACGGCTGCATCATCCACATGTGGAAGTTCCTGAGCAGTTGAGGCTTCTGTCACAGCTACAGATCTGAGCTATATCTGTGATCTATGCTGCAGCTTGCAACAATAACACTGGATTTTTTTTTTTTTTTTGGCCTTTTTAAGGCTGCACCTGTGACATATGGAAGATCCCAGGCTAGGGGTCAAATTGGAGCTGTAGCTTCGGGCCTACGCCACAGCCACAGCAATGTGAAATCTGAGCCACTTCTGTGACCTATACCACAACTCATGGCAATGTCGGATCCCTGACCCATTGAGGAAGGCCAGGGATTGAACCTGCATCCTCATGGATATAGCCGGATTTGTTTCTGCTGTGCCGCAGCAGGAATTCCCTGTTTCTAATTTTCTACAGTGAGTTTGCAATAGAAAGCACTGAATAGGCTCTATTTTGGGTCTGATATTTGACCTAATCTTTTTGGGGTTTTTTTTAATTTAATTTAATTTTATTTTATCTTATTATTTTAGTCTTTTTGCTATTTCTTTGGGCCGCTCCCGTGGCATATGGAGGTTCCCAGGCTAGGGGTCAAATCGGAACTGTAGCCACTGGCCTACGCCAGGGCCACAGGAACGCGGGATCCGAGCCGAGTGTGCAGCCTACACCACAGCTCACGGCAACGCCGGATCGTTAACCCACTGAGCAAGGGCAGGGACCGAACCCGCTACCTCATGGTTCCTAGTTGGATTCGTTAACCACTGCGCCACGACGGGAACTCCGATATTTTTATTTTTTTTGCTGCATGTGTGGCATGAAGAAGTTCCTGGGCCAGGGATCAAACCTGCGCCACAGCAGCAATCCAGACCACTGCAGCAGTTCCTGTCGTGGTGCAGCAGAAACAAATCTAACTAGGAACCATGAGGTTGCCGGTTCAATCCCTGGCCTCGCTCAGTAGGTTAAGGATCCAGCATTACTGTGAGCTGTGGTGGAGGGTGCAGTCGAGGCTCGGATCCCGCATTGCTGCAGCTGTGGTGTAGGCCGGCAGCTGTAGCTCTGATTCGACCCCTAGCCTGGGAACTTCCATATGCTGTGGGTGCGGCCCTAAAAGGCAAAAACAAAACAAAACAAAACAAACTGCTGCAGTGACAGTGCTGGATCCTTAATCTGATGAGCCACCAGGGAACTCCAAGGGTTTTGTTCACATTTAAGTATTGTTTCTTGGGAGTTCCTACTGTGACTCAGTGGGTTAAGAACCTGACTAGTATCCATGAAGATACAGGTTTATCCCTGGCTTCACACAGTGGGTTAAGGATCTGGCATTGCTGCAAGCTGCCGTGTAGGTCACAGATGTGCTTCGAATCTGGTCTTGCTGTGGCATAGGCCTGCAGTTGCAGCCCCAATTTGACCCCTAGCCTGGGAACTTCCCTGTGCCCCAAGTGTGGCCCTAAAAAGAAAGAAAAAAAACCCCAAATATTATTTCTTTGTGTAAGCTTTTAGTTTTAAAACCCTTTCAGTGTGTATTATGTGGTAAAGATTGTCCCATTAAGTGACATTTGCTTGCTTTGAAAGAAGTTGGGAACTGTTTGTAGTGTGCATGTATAGATAAACAAGAAGATGAACAGTTTGAACTGAGACAAACTTAGTTAGCTTTTCAAGATGTGTGGGACATTCCTTTTTACTGTTAAGAAGGCAGATGTCCAGTTCAAGAGTAAGTAAAAATGTTAACTGACCTCAAAGAGTATTGCCTGGGGCAGCTCTGTGTAGTAGAACATTTCATGGTGCATAGTTGAAGTGTTCTTCATTTGTGTCACCCGGAGTCCCACAAGTTTTAAGCCAAGTCTAAAAAGCTTTAAGAAATTGATTTTTACTTGAGGAAGATTGGGAAGGTATTATGAAAGTGTGTGGTATTTCTGGAGAACGAGTGAGATTTAGAAGGACCAGGGCATTTCAGGTGGCAAAAGTGGTAGAGTGAAGCAGGAAGTCTGGAAGACTGTCTGACTCGTGTTGGGGCACTGTGTGCAAGAGGTGCAGCTGCAAAGTGGGGGTGGGGGTGGGATTGTGAGAGGCCTTCGGTTCTATATTCAGGTATCTAGGCTTTATTTGCTGCTAATTAGTTTTGTTTGGAGGGAAATTAGGAGCAAGACAGATTCAAAATTACTGAGGTGGAATAAGAAATCAGCCCTTCAGCAGGACATACAGTGAAGTTGAAAACATTTTATTCTTAGAGCTAGTATTGTTTTGAGGAGACAAAGGCTTGAAAACAGGGCTTCAGGTAACAATGGAAGGTAAATAACATTGGCTTTCAGTATGTTGGGATTGTAGTATTGGTGGGATACATCTTAGAAATTCAGATCTGATGGCTTTTAGGACAATGTAGGTTTGCATGCCTAGGCTAGAAGTGGAGAAGGTGCAAGGAGTGGGTAAGATTACTTTGGCAGTATGGGCCGTGATAGGAGAGACATTTAAGTGGTGCTCAGGGAGGTTTTTTTTTTTTTTTTTTTAGTGTGATGTTTTTGCAGAAAGGCTGAGGGACTCCATCCACCATGTTCTAGTCCCGTAGAGCTTAGAGTTCACAGGAAATCTAATGGGATCCCAGGCTGTGCCATAAATAAAGGGTGATGCTGACTGCAACTGTTCTGGGAAATTGGCTTACAGGGGTTCTTACACAATGGTAGGAAAGGGCCGTTGAGGCACAGAGAAGCCCAACCTTCTGCCAGTTTGTACAGGGCTGTTAAGTTTATCTAAGTAAAGCAGTTCTGGACTTCTCACTGTAGTGCAATGGGATTGGTAGTGTTTCTGGAGTGCCGGGATGTAGGTTTAATCCCCAACTCAGCACCGTGGGTTAAGGATCTGGTGTTGCCGGGTCACAGCTGCAGCTTGGATCTGATCCCTGGCCTGGGAACTCCATATGCTTGCTGGCAACTGCATATATTGCAGAGTGGCCAAAAACGAAACCAAACCAAACAGCCCCAGGTCTACTTAATAGGTCATCTAATGTAGTCAGATTTGGACCAAAGCGGCATGGCTCCAGAGCCCCTATTTTTCCTCATTGCGCTAAATTGGAAGAGTTAGGCATCCAGGGAGAATAGAGAGGAGGGAGGGTCAGAGCTAGCTGGAGTGTTAAGTATGGAGAAATGACCTGTGTATGGTCTTGACTTGAGTTGCTTTCAGATGGTATGACTCTGGATAAATTTACTTATTAATACCTTTTTGGACTCTTTCCTCTTCTATGAAGTGGGGATAAGATAGGGTGCTTTCGAGGATTAAATGAAATAGTACACATAAGCAATTTATGCAGTCATTACTACAGTAGGAGAGAGAGAAGGCTTTACTGACTTGAGGAAATAGACTTTGGGAAGAGCTTTGTCTTTTAGGATTTTTTTGGGATGGCATGGGTGAATTTGATCCTCTTTTGGCTTGAGAGAAAGCAGGTACTGGAAAGGGAAGTGACAAATATATGAGAGTAAAGGGAACATGGGGCAAGTTTCCAGAGGAATTAATTAGAGGGAAAAACTGGGAAGCAAAGAGGCCATGATAGCAAAAGCATCAGCTCTGGTATAACTGACTTTTTAAGCTTAAACACAGTACTCTAAAGTATTTATACCTTTATTAGCAGGTTTCAATTTTGCTTTCTAAAATAAGCAGTATATATATCAAACCAGTAGGCAGTATATGAATTGATTTGGAAGACTGTGTTTGAAGTAGGAATGAATTTTCTTGTCAGAAATGGAGTCCTTGGAAGCTAGTTCTAGAAAAATAACTTTTTATTTATTTATAATAGGACATGAATTGTTTTCAGGGTTTATAGACTATTTTCTTGGTTAAGTTTTGAGCTGTTCTAAAACACAAAGAACATTTAATCGATACATTGATATGGTGGGTATTATTTTATACTGGCATTTTGAACACCAGACTTGAAGGAGTAGAGGACAGTGGAGACTGGTTAGTCCACTTCTCTGCAGTATTTTAGACAGATGATTATATCAAACTCGTGCTTCAACATCTAAATGATAGGACTCTCTTTATTCTAAGAAGCATCTCATTCTATGGACAGTTTCACTTAGTAGAAGGTCAGAATCACAGACTTGCGTTGTGTGCTGTTAAAATTTAGGGCTTTTTGGCTAAAAGTCAGAAATCTTGTCAGCCTTGATTTTGGATGTGATGTTGCAGTAAGGTGTGATGCTTTAATGTTTGTTTTATCTTCTAGGGCTTGCATTTCTTTTGGACCTAAGAATCGTTCAATTGGAGCAGCAGCTAAAAGCCAGGTAGAATTCTGTTTTTTTCCCCGAAGTGACTCATTTTTCTGGTTTGACCATCCTTCCCATTCAGCAACTATATCAGTGCCCATTATGTGCCCAGTACTGAGAGCCCCTAGGTGTACAACTAAGAGACAAACCTGATCCCTGGTCTCATGTACTTAAGTGAGAAGCAAATAGCTTTCTAAAATAGCATGAACAGTGTAATTAGTTTAATGCAGATTACTGGGATGTTACCCAGATACTGTTTAAGAAAGTTTGCTTATTCCTCAGTATTTTAGATATTCTTTAAAGTCTATCTTGTATTTTCATCTTATTCATATTTACGGTCTGTGTTGTCTCTAGATTTGATCTTATTGATAAAGATTTTCAAGGAAGGGAAGCATACTTGGAGAAGCAGACTTGCCATTAGTTTCCCTTTTTGCTGTACCTGTGGCAGGGGAAAGTTACCGGCAAGGGTTCGAACCTGCGCCACAGCAGCGATCCAAGCCACAGCAGTGACACAATGGATCCTTAACCTGATGAACCACTAGGAAACTCCTGCCGTTAGCTTACTTTTAAATCAGAAACCTAACATATTTGCTGGTTTCTGAGTAACTTGGAGTAGCAGAACCTGAAGGATTCTATTTTCCTGAGCGTCTGAGGTTACTATAAAATTAAGGATTTGAATGTTACATGTTTCAGTGGTTCATTCTGGAGCAACAGTAGAATAAATAGCTGTCTATTTTTCTGCACCTGGTTTGGCCTAAGATTCCTAAGTCCAAAAAATGGTGCTTGGCCAGTTGATTTTTAATTAAATTGGGGGTTTTATAATTTCATTTTCAGAAAGTTCAGAATGTTTCAGGAGATAATGGATAGCAAGTACAGAGAGATTTTGGCATGTCTTTTCCTTCTAAAATTCTAGTGAATTCTTCCTGTTTTTAAACTTGCTTTCATTATTGAGAATGGTTATTGTACTAAACTGGTTGCCTAGTTCTAGGTTGACATAGTTACTGTGATACTGGGTTTCTACTTGGCAGCTTACTGAAGCAGGGCTTGACTTGGGAGGCCTCATACTGTTTTACAAAAGAACCTGTGTGTGTGCCTTTTTTTTTTTTTGGTCTTTTTGTTGTTGTTGTTGCTCTTTCTTGGGCCGCTCCCTCGGCATTTGGAGATTCCCAGGCTAGGGGTCCAATCGGAGCTGTAGCCACCGCCCTACGCCAGAGCCACAGCAACGCGGGATCCAAGCCGCGTCTGCAACCTACACCACAGCTCAAGGCAACGCCGGATCGTTAACCCACTGAGCAAGGGCAGGGACCGAACCCGCAACCTGATGGTTCCTAGTCGGATTCATTAACCACTGCGCCACCACGGGAACTCCTGTGTGTGCCTTTTGACATAGCTGATGTAGAGGAGCCCTGCAGTTTTTCCTTGGGGCTTGTGGCGCTTACTCCTGCATTGAAAAGAGGAGCCTGTAAGTCTTAAGCAGAAGTTCATTCTTAAATTTTTTGAATGTCTTTACCAGCATTTTTTTCCCCATAAGTTATAATACTTATTCTAGAGAAATTAGAAAATATAGAAAAAGTATAAGGAATTTGGAAGTTGCTATACTACCATTATCCAAAAATGACTATTACCTTAATGTGTACTCTCTTGTATTCTTTGTAAGCATATAAATGTTTTTCTCTCCCCCACCTCCACCCCAAGAAAGTGCCGTCATACCATATAGATACTTGTCTCCAGACTTAAAAAATACTCTTACCCACTGTCCACACATAATGCCATAATTAATTTACCCATTCCCCTGACCTTGACCCTCTAGGTTCTTTGCAGTTTTCTGCTGTGATAAGTAATACTCTGTCAGTTTATTTGCACTTATCTTTGGGTGCTTAATGTCATCTTTTTTAGCTTTTATGATAAGTTTCTTTCACTAGAATGCCTGAATTGATATGTACTGTCAGATTGACTCCTGGAAAGTTTGAATCACAAACTGTGGGTAATTTTTTAAAGATAAAAATTATTTCATATAATTGTTTGTTAAAAGTTTAAGAACGGAAAATGCTTTTATAGGGGTAATGACCTGTCTTCAGACTGGGCTCTGGTCTGTGTGATCTGTACAAGTCCCTCACCCTTACTTCACGTGCTAGACAGGTGTTGTTCAGAAAGGTTTAATGCTGAAGAAAACTGAAACTCGGAAGGAAACTTTGGGGAATGAAGACGTTGCTAATTTCATCTTGAAATTGTTGCATTTTTTCCCCTTCATTTAAATGCTATTAGTTTTTCTAATCTTTGATATTCTTTCTCTTAGATAATATCTAATGCAAAGAATACAGTCCAGGGATTTAAAAGATTCCATGGCCGAGCATTCTCTGATCCGTTTGTGGAGGCAGAAAAATCTAAACTTGCATATGATATTGTGCAGTTGCCCACTGGATTAACAGGAATAAAGGTAAGGTTTTCGAAGTAGTGTCTTATGCTTGAAATACAGTCTTTTATAATCTATATCATACCATTCTAATTTCCAGTGGTAATGAAAATGCTTTTAAGTGCTTTGGAAGGCTTTTGGCTGGTAAAGACCACTAGACATTTTTTGAATCATCTGGATTTTGTTTGGGAGCCATAGGTGGCTCTGCTAACATGGGTTGAATGGCTAGGTAGTGATGGTGTGAAGTAACTGCCTTTGCTCCTTGTGTTGTTGGCTGATGCAACAGTCTTTCAGACTTTCTGGAAGGATTTTTAGTGAATGACTCGTGGAAGACCAGGCAAAGAAATCAATACTTTAAAGCCACTAGCCAGATACATGGTCATACTCTTGACATTAGGATTGGAAAGAAGTGTTGTTCTTTCCAACAACAGGGAAAGGGACTTTAGTCCTTGCTATCTCTGGGATATCTAGGAGAGTCTCTTTGTGAAAACTGTAATGAACTGGTCATACACAAGAGATTAGAGGCTGGAGGATGGATAGGGTGGATACTTCTGCCTCTCCTGCCCTCACAGGTGGTAAGAGGAATCTAGTGTGTGTGAGCTTTCCAGGCAGCCGAGTTTTAGTGAAAATTTGGTGTTTGAGACACCCCGTTTTGTGACATAAGGACCATGGGAACATGGTCAAGAGCCAAGAGATGATGAGAGTTACGGGCAAAAAGTAGTCATTTGTGCTGTTGTAGCTGAGAATTTAGTTGAAATTGGAAGTAAATTCTGCTAACTGAAAAATGATTGCTGGGTTTACTTAGGGTATCTTCGTCAGTAATTTCGTAACAGTTTGAGTGGACCAAATAATGGATAAATCTGGAGTGCAGGAGGAGAAAAAAGGAAAAGGAGTGGAGGAAATGGGGGATACCTAGAAAGAAATAGGATGGGTATTAGCAGATTTAGTTAGAAGCATTACAAGAGCAAAGGAGAAAGAGAGTAGGGAGAAGACCTGGAAACAAGTGGATCCAAGTATGAGATTGGAAGAATTGACCAAATGAGGGAAGAAGAGTAGCTTCACCAGGAAGGTAGATTTCTCATCTTTATCATGCAGTAAAGTGAGAAACTGTTATAATCTACAGCAGAATAAGTTACGGTTGGCCTGGGGAGTAAGGAGGTAAGGAGAATGTAGTGTTCAAGCTGAGGTGCAGCAGGAACTAAGAGGAGAAAGTGCCACTTTCTGGTCTAGATTGTAGTTGCAGAGTATGGGCATGTGGAATGCAGCCTTACCTTAGGCAGTCTATTCAATGTTAAAAGTTCGTTACTCTTGGAGTTCCCGTTGTGGTTCAGTGGTAGCGAACCCGACTAGTATCCACGAGGATGTGGGTTTGATCCCTGGCCTCGCTCAGTGGGTTAAGGATCCGGCGTTGCCGTGAGCTGTGGTGTAGGCCGCAGACGCAGCTCGGATTCCATGTTGCTGTGGCTATGGCGTAGGCTGGCAGCTGAAGCTCCCATTTGACCCTAGCCTGGGAACCTCAATATACCACGAGTGTGGCCCTAAAAAATTAACAACAACAAAAGTTTGTGACTCTTTATCGAGGTTGTATGCTTTTATCCAGGTTGTAGGATATCTTGAAGTTTTGTCATTTATTCTTTAATTCAACAAGGATTTATTGCGTCAGGTCTGTCCTTGATATTGGGACTATGGCAGTGAACAAGTTAACGAAAAGCATGTCTTTGGGTTAGATTGGATCCTAATTGGGTCAATAATCATAAAGTCAAGATAGTAAACAAAGTGAAACACATAGTATGTCAGATGGTAAAATAGTTTCCACCGCCAGACGTCTTGATGGAAGGGCCAGTGTGGAACCTGGTGAGCTACACACACCAGTTTGCTTCTGCTCAGGTACTTGTCTCAAGAGTTGTGGTGGTCACAACATCACATTTACATAGTTGTCCTCACCTCTTGAGATAATGTTCCACTGATAATATTAGAGATTGTTCATTTTAGGTTTTTAGGACATGATGAAGTATAATAAGTTTAGATCCTTTTGTTGTTTTATTGCAGGTGAAATACATGGAGGAAGAGCGAAATTTTACCACAGAACAAGTGACTGCTATGCTGTTGTCCAAACTGAAGGAGACAGCAGAAAGTGTTCTTAAGAAGCCTGTTGTGGACTGTGTTGTTTCGGTGAGGCTAATCTTTACACATTACTGGGGTCTTGCATGAAGAAGCAGAAAAAGAAAGGTGTCAGTTGCTAATAAAATTTCTTTTTGCCTTAGATTTTAATGGTGAGTTTAAGAAGATATCAAACTAGGGTTCCTAGGGTGGGCTCAGTGGTAAGGAACCCGACTAGTATCCATGAGGATGCGGGTTTGATCCCCGGTCTTGCTCAGTGGGTTAAGGATTCGGCATTGCTGTGGTGTAGGTCACACATGCGGCTTGGCTCCTGTATGGCTGTGACGTAGGCCAGCAGCTGCAGCCCCAATTGAACCCCTAGCCTGGGAATTTCCATATGCTGCAAGTGCAGCCCTAAAAATCAAAAAGAAAAGAAAACACTGCTTTTTCTCCATCTCTATCTCTGTATCTTTATCGTTTCCTTTTCTGTTTTTTTTTTCTTTTTTTTGGCTGGGCGGGGGCAGTGGGGGGGAATTGCACCTCTGGCATGTGGAAATTCCCAGGCCAGGGATCAAACCGGTGCCACAGGCAGCGACGGGAGCTGCTGCAGTGACAGTGCTGGATCCTTAACCTGCTGTGCCACATGAGAACTCCTCTTGGCTGTTTCTATATCTAGCACTGAAGGTACGACGGCAGTAGACTTCATCTCGTCTTTTCCATGTGTCTGTTTAGATGGAAGCCTGGCTGTAGCTTTGCGCTTGTAGTATAGTGGAGTCCTTGGGGATGGTTGAAATTTGGGTGGCTTTGTTGGTTTTGCCACTGAATCTCCTCATTCTTTTTTTTTTTTTTTGGTCTTTTTGCTATTTCTTGGGCCGCTCCCGCGGCATTTGGAGATTCCCAGGCTAGGGGTCCAATCGGAGCTGTAGCCACCGCCCTACGCCAGAGCCACAGCAACGCGGGATCCAAGCCGCGTCTGCAACCTACACCACAGCTCACGGCAACACCGGATCGTTAACCCACTGAGCAAGGGCAGGGATCGAACCCACAACCTGATGGTTCCTAGTCGGATTCGTTAACCACTGCGCCACCACGGGAACTCCTGAATCTCCTCATTCTGCAGTTGGGGTCTGATATTTTAGCTCTTTGGCCTCTTTTGTCTTAATATGTTAGTGCAGAGGTCAGCAAAGCAAGGACTGTTGGGTAGCTTATTTTACCTCAGAGTCATTTATCTAATGCGTTCCTTGGTTTGCGGCTATCTAGTAAAGGTAGTACTGACTTTTGTCAGGAGGAGTTGTCAGAAAGAGTTGGATTATGAGTCATAATCCACATTTTGGGGGTGCAAAGAATAAAAATGCAACTTCCCCCATAGAGCTCGGATTCAATATAAGCAGTGTATTTCGTAGATGGTTTCTGCCTTTACTCAAATCTCTTTTGGGCTTTAACGTTTGTCCCTGTATCCCCTAACTTTTTTTTTTTTTTTTGTCTTTTTGCCATTTCTTGGACCGCTCCGGCGGCATATGGAGGTTCCCAGGCTAGGGGTCTAATCAGAGCTGGAGCCACCGGCCTACGCCAGAGCCACAGCAACGCGGGATCCGAGCCGCGTCTGCAACCTAAACCACAGCTCACGGCAACGCCAGATCGTTAACCCACTGAGCAAGGGCAGGGACCGAACCCGCAACCTCATGGTTCCTAGTCGGATTCGTTAACCACTGCGCCACGACGGGAACTCCTATTGTCCTAACTTTGATTCTGAATTTTGCTCTGTGTAGAGGTAAAATTCATGTAAAATGGCAAGAATGCCTGAGTGGCTTTTTCAGATTTTGCGATCAAGTTAAAAAGGTGATGGATTAAATTATGCATTCGGTGTTCTTGAAGAGTATCGGTGATTTGCTAGGAGAATTCACAGGACTCAGAATATAGCCATACGCACAGCTAAGATTTATTATAGTGAAAGGATGCAAAGCAAAATCAGTGAAGGGAAAAGGTACATGGACAGTGTCTGGGGGAACCCAGATATAAGCTTCCAAGAGTCCCTTCCAACAGAGTCAGACCAGAAGTGCTTAATGCCTCCAGCAACAAGTTTTGATAACATAGAGGAAATGTCATGCACCAGGGAAGCTCTGCCTGAACCTTGATGTCTGTGCTTTTGTTGAGGGTCGTTCGCGTAGGCCCACCATGTCTTCAGCATAAATGATGTTGTACAGACAGTTTGGGCTCAGTGAGCCACTCCCAGAATCACGGGAGACTTTTCTCTTGATTCAGGGAACTCTATCATTCAAATCCCCAGATGCTAGGAAAGGGGCTGCCTTGCCTTCAGGCCTATCTGAGGCTCTCCGTCTCTGGCCTCTCTGTGAGCTTTTTCTGCACAGTCACTGCTCCAGCTCTTGGTACTGTGGTGTATCTGATTGCTTTGATTGCTTTGTAACTAGGGCCTGGGTGTATTTCACTTTTTTTTGGTCTTTTTTTTTTTTTTGCCTTTTCTAGGGCCGCTCCCACGGCATATGGAGGTTCCCAGGCTAGGGGTCCAATCGGAGCTGTAGCCGCTGGCCTACACCAGATCCACAGCACCACGGGATCCGAGCCGAGTCTGCGACCTATACCACAGCTCACGACAACGCCAAATCTTAACCCACTGAGCAAGGGCAGGGACCGAACCCGCAACCTCATGGTTCCTAGTCGGATTTGTTAACCACTGAGCCACGATGGGAACTCCTATTTCACTTTATTTACAAGGTGATTTTTGTTAAAACATAAGCTTTATTTTGGGGGGAAGGTAATAATAACTCTCCTGATCAAATCAGATCAAATATGTAAAAGGGTATATGGGAAGTTTTAGCACACTCTTGTACTTAGTAAGTAGGTTTTCTCCCCCCCCAGAGGTTAGCAGTTCTACCACTTTGTTACAGATCTTTCCAGAGATTTTTATGTATCCAAGCAAAATATGTATGGGTCCTTTTTTACTTTGATTTTTCTTTTAGTAAATTTTGGGCAGTTTACCTTGTATTTGTTCTATAGCAGTAAAGAGGTGCTGTCCTCCTTTCGTGGCCGTGGTGTCCCAGTTTATGTATGTACCATAATCTATTTAAGTAGTTCGTATTTGTTGGACATTCAGATTGTTTCCAGATTGTTTTTTAATTGAAGTGTAGTTGATTTACAGAGTTGTGGCTATTTCCACTGTAGACTTTTTTTTAACTTAAAAATTTTTTTTCTTCTTTTTAGGGCCCTACCTGTGGCATATGGAAGTTCCCAGGCTAGGGGTTGAATTGGAGCTGCAGACACCGGCCTACACCACAGCCACAGCACCAGATCTGAGCCTCGTCTGTGATGTACACCACAGCTCATGGCAACACCGGATCTTTAATCCACTGAGCAAGGCCAGGGATTGAACCTTCGTCCTCATGGATGCTAAATTCATTATCCACTGAGCCACAATGGGAACTCCAGTGTATGTGATTATAATATTTCACTCTTGAGGTAAACTTGAACATTTAAAAATTTTTGAGTCATTTTTTATTTCCCTTTTTGTGAAATGTTCCTGTCCTTTGCTTATTTTATTTTGAATTTGTGGTCATTTTGATTTGTAGTTCTTTGTATATTTGAGAAACTCTTTGCTCTTTTATGATGTGAGTTGCAAATATTTTCCTCCATTTGGTCATTAGAATTTTTAAATGAGTCAGATATATTAATCCTCCTCACCTCCCTTTTTACTCTGCCCCCTCCACCCCCAGCAAACATTATTTTATTTTTATTTTACTTAATGTTTTTGGCTGTGCGTGTGACATGTGGAAGTTTCCGGGCCAGGGATTGAGCCTGTGCTACAGCAGTGATGCCAAACCCTTAACTGACTGACCCACCAGGGAGCTCCTATTTTCTTTATTATTACTTTTGGCCACACCTGAGTCATGGGTAAGTTCCTAGGCCAGGGATTGAACCTGTTGCCACAGCAGTGACCCAGGTCACTGCAGTGACAATGCCAAATCCTTAACCCACTGAGTCACCAGGGAACTCCTCTCTTTATTTTTTTTTATTTTTTGGCTGCCCAGCTACATATGGAGTTCTTGGGCCAGGGATCATATTCGAGCTCAGCTTATATGAGCAACCTATGCTGTGGCAACACTGGATCCTTTTAACCTCTGTGCTGGGCTGGGGGTCAAACCTGCGTCCTGGTGCTGCAAAGATGCTGCTGATCCCAGTGCACCACAGTGGAAACTTCTCATATTCATTTCAGCAAATGTTCTCCTTTGGCACCTTACTGACATTAAACCAAAGACCTCAGTTTGACAGATGTGGACTGAGACCATTTGTAAACTTAGTATTTGTAGGTCTCAGTGCCTGCAAACATCAGAACACCTGTCCGTCTCTTTGGTCCCTTAGGGAGGCCTGAAACTGTTTCAGGTTTTCTAACAGTGCTGGCCACAAGGTGGTGGGAAAGTTGTGGCACTGCGTTTTGCTGGCATGGGAAGCCAAGCAGTGCCTTGAAAGCGGGTTCTTTTCTCAAGTGACGGATCTCCAGGTAGAGTCCCAGTCATCCTTATTCATCATATTCCTGCTTGCCTGGGCTGGAGTGAAGAAAGGGGTATCCTCCTCAATGACACAGGGGTGAAAACACAAGCTGGTTTGCACTCTTTAGAGCTCCAGGATCTAAGGAAGTCTTGTCTAGGGGAATGGGGCAGTGAGCTCTCAGGTCAGTGCTGCTGGCCAGAGGAAACCCTGGGTCCGGCTTTGCAGCCTTTGCACATCGGGCATTTTCCTTGGACCCATGAAATACTAAGTCCATCAGGACATTTTGCTTATATGCAGTTTCTGACTGTCAGAGTTCAGGACTGTGGCTTGGGGCTCTTTTTTAGGATTTTAACCCAGGATTAGCTATCCAGAGCATAAAATAAGAGGGAATACATTCTATGGAGTTCCCTTAGTGGCTCATTGGAAATGAATCCGACTAGTAACCATGAGGTTGCGGCTTTGATCCCCGACCTCACTCAGTGGGTTAAGGATCTGGCGTTGCCATGAGCTGTGGTATAGATCTCAGATGTGGCTTGGATCCCGCGTGGCTGTGGCTGTGGTGTAGGCTGGCGGCTACAGCTCCCATTCGACCTCTCGCCTGGGAACCTCCATATGCCACGGGTGTGGCCCTAAACAAACAAAGAGGGAATACATTCTAAGGATCAAAGCTTTTCTTTGTGGCCCTGCTGAACAATTTCAGACATCATAGAGACAGAGAAAACTGGGCACTCAGCAGGTCAGGAACTGGCCTTCAGACCCAGACTTCTCTGGTTCAGTAGAAAGGGGACCTCAGCTTGGGGTCCAGCATTCTAGCTTAGCTCTGGAAGACTAGTTGACCCTTCTGTGAATTATGAGCAGCTGCAGGAGAATGAATACTGGAGAGAAACACACAAACCAGAGCTCCTGAGTCTGCTTCACCAGCATCTCGAAGATATCTTGAGGCAAAGAACCATGTGGACCCAGAGAAGGCAGAGCATGGCCAGCTGCTTCTCTGCATCCTGGAAGAAGTTCAGGGAATGATGGTGGTGAAGTAGATCCTGAGCCCATCAGCAGCGAAGCAGGACATGAATAGATTCCAAACGGGAGAGGCTAGGAATCAGGCTGTCCACACATAGGGCCAGCAGGTTCAGGAAGATCACGAGGCCCAACCACTGTACCAGCTCTTGGAGTGAGAACAGCACTGCTCTGGTTCAGCGAGCCATGACCCTGCCTGACGGTCCCACCTGCCAGGCTACACCTCCACTTCCTGTGGGCCTTGTTGGCGCCTGCTACTTTTGCTGCAGTGAGCAGGAGGCAGCAAGCGGTCTTGCCTGTCCCGCCCCTGGCCCCCATCCCAGCCAAGGACCCAGCACTGCCTGCTAGTGGACACCTGCCTTTCTTGGTCGAGGTGCCCCCTAGTTCTTTGGGTTTTGTGTTATATTTAGAAAATCCCTTCTTCTTTGATGGTAAAGGTTCCTTTTCATTCTGATACTCAAGTTTTTTTTTTTTTTCTTGTTTTGGTTTTTTTGGTCTTTTTAGCGCTACATCTGCAGCATATGTTAGTTCCCAGGCTAGGGTTCTAATTGGAGCTACAGCTGCCAGCCCATGCCACAGCCACAGCAACACCAGCTCTGAGCCACGTCTGCTACCCACACCACAACTCATGACAATGCTGGATCCTTAACCCACTGAGCGAGGCCAGGGATCAAACTCGGGTCCTTGTGGATACTAGGTGGGTTCATTACCACTGAGCCACGACAGGAACTCATGATTTTTTAAAAACATTTAAATCCTTGACTTGAAATACATTTTGCTATTAGCTGTGTGGTTAGGAATGCAGTTTTATTATTTTTTTCTGTGTGACCATTCACTTGTGCCAAGACTACTGTAGAGTTCCCTACTGGCTTGAAATACTTCTTTGGTCCATATACAAAATAAATTACTATAGTAACTTATATGAAGGCATTTCTGGATTTGCCTATTTTTTTGACAGGTGCATTTTAAACAAGGAATCTCCATAATATAGTAAAATTTCAATTATTTTTTAATAGGTTCCTTGTTTCTATACTGATGCAGAAAGAAGATCAGTGATGGATGCAACACAGATTGCAGGTCTCAATTGCCTGCGATTAATGAATGAAACTACTGCAGGTAAGAGTCCATTAACTGGATTTGTTTTTTGTTTTTTGTTTTTCCTTTTATTTTCCATGGGAGCAGGGATTTATGAAGTTTTGACGTGCTCAGTCTTGAGGTTGTGAAATCTTAAAACCCTAGGGTTTCTTGTTCCTTATTTTGTTTGGGGCACTTACCACCTGTGTGTCTTAGTATTTTTTGGATATTCTGTCACATATGAAGAATTCATCTGACAAGTGCTTTTTCTGTATTCTCATAACATTTACTTTGGTATTTAATCATATACGTGTTTGGAAAGTAATGCATTTATTGTGTGTTTATAGCATTGCTTTGGTTTAAATACTTTTTCTCCAGCTTGTGGACTGGTGGATTCAGAAGGATGGGGTATATAAAAAGCAGCATCTTAGGGAGCAGAATTTATGGGAATGCTGAGATGTCACAAGGGTGGAATTGATATTGGAAAAAAATCTTAGGAAAAGTGGGAAGTAAATTGGGAAAAATTGTCAAAAAAAGCCGCTGAAATGGGAAATGAGAAACACTAAGGAAGCCTAAGTGCAGTAAGCATTAACTCTTTAATGTTCTTCATGAATAGATCATTTGAAACTTACAAACGTTTTGATTTTTTTCTAAAACAGCATGTGATGCAGCCCTGTTTGCTTTATATGGAGTCTGTTTCTTCCTACTTAAAAGGATTTTAAGTTTACTACTTAAATTATATTTTGTTGAATTTTTTTCTTATGTAGTTGCTCTTGCATATGGAATCTATAAGCAAGATCTTCCTGCCTTAGAAGAGAAGCCAAGAAATGTAGTTTTTGTAGACATGGGGCATTCTTCTTATCAAGTTTCTGTGTGTGCATTTAATAGAGGAAAACTTAAGGTAAGTGTATTTTTCCAGAAGACTGTATTGCAAGTGTATGGCAATTAGAAATTTATTAGTGCAACTCAAAATAGTTGGTTAAAGAATTTTGTTTCAAGAATTTTGTTTCATTAATGGAAACATCCTCTGAGCCATTTGAACTAGAAACTAGGTGTGTAGGGCTGGGGTGGAAGCAAGATCCGATGTGAAGCAAAGAGCATAGATCTGGCGGAAAATGCTCCTAAGATTCCTGAGTCTATTTTTCTTATCTGTATTGTGGGGAAAATAATGCTTGCCTTGCAGGCTTACTAGGATTCTTTAATGTTTAGGCCCTTGGTATATCGTACACTGAGGATTGAGAGAGTAATAAAGTATTCTCTTCTTGTCCTTAAGGTTTTTAGTGTCCTGGGAACAGGGTGGAGCAATCAGAACTTTGATGGTCCAAAGAAACCAGATTAAGAGTGATATTTTAGATTTCTGGCAAGGTTAGAGCTCTGGAGGAAGCAGTTTTGTACACACGGAAGTCTAGCAGTGTTAATGGCAAGGAGGAACCAGCAGGTGATCATGGTCACAGTTGAATTGGATGGTATGTGCTAGTTTGTTAGACAGAAAATCAGTTCTCTAGCTTGGTGATTTTACCGAGAGTTAGCTTAAGGACCAAGGACTTTTCGAGTACTTGCTTTGTATTTGGATTCTGTATCAAGATTCTTGGTGCCAAAGTCTAAATTGGGTTTCCTCCCCTGCCTTTGGGGGTGGTTGGGATACTCACTATCCTGAAGTGAGTATTTGTTAGGTTTGGAGGGAATTTGAGTTTCTCTTTGTTACAGTCCTGTTTCTTTGAGAACTGGACTTGGCTCTGCTTTATATTTTATTTGTTTCTGTCTTTTTTAAAAAGTATATAAAGCAGATCTTCGGGATGGTTGAGAAAGAAGAGGTTCCTGAGTTTTATGATTAATAGTGAACCACGTGTAATTCTCAGAGTTTAAGCTGTACTTTAATCTATAATGGGGTTACTTCTAAAACCCATACTCTTACCTTTTTAGACAGAAGGTACTAGCCATAATTTAGCCATAATAAAACTAGGAATAATAATATTAGCCATATTTGTCTTTGAGTCAAAGTGATGTGTATTAGTATCTGCTTCCTCCCCCCCCATTGTTCTTCACTATCAGCTGTTATTGGAGTTTTCCAATGATAATTAAAATTTAATTATCAAAATACTTACTATAAAATCATAACAAATTTGGAAACATGTATAAAGAAAAAACATTTGTTATCTTACTGCTATTTGGTATATTTCATTCTAATTTTTTATGAACACAAAGTTAGAATTATACTGTATTCAGTTCTGTGTCGTGTTTTTCATGAGTTCATTTCCTCAGAACATTTAACATTCTTTGGAAAGATTGTTTTAAGGGTGTGGCTCATCACTTATTTAGCCAACCTTCTGTTATTGAATCTGATTAGTTTGCTTCTAATCTGCTAGAGATTTGGAAATGGATAACCTAGGCTAATTAGTTTGTTTTCTGGTGGTGAATTGCACCATTGGTATTAATTTTGTGGTAGCGATAAGACCAGAACTGTGTACATGTGTATTGGGCCTTGAATTGTAGTTGTTTGGACTCAGATTGGTGTAGTGGAGAAGCCATAGATTTTGGACCTGAGGTTGGGTTTTGAATTGTACTTCTGCCACTTAATATCTTTGTGACCCACAGATTATCTGATCCATCGAGGGCTGTAGCATCATCTCTAAATTGGGGATTATAGTACCTCTTTTTTGTAGTTGTAACCCATGATTAAATGACAGAGGCATATTGCCATGTTTCACCCTTGGTATCTCTTCCCTGCCTTTTATATTTATAATTTATCATTTACCAGTTAAATGTATATCATGATAAAAATTTAATTGATTGGTTCGTTTTTGGATTATCTTTTTCCGAAGGTTCTGGCCACTGCATTTGACACAACACTTGGAGGCAGAAAATTTGATGAGGTGCTAGTAAATCACTTCTGTGAAGAATTTGGAAAGAAATACAAGCTAGACATAAAGTCCAAAATCCGTGCATTATTACGACTGTATCAGGAATGTGAGAAACTCAAGAAATTGATGAGTGCAAATGCTTCAGACCTTCCCTTGAGCATCGAATGTTTTATGAATGATGTTGATGTATCTGGAACTATGAATAGGTAACCATATTAATATACACACACACACACTTTTTTTTTTGTCTCTTTAGGGCCATGCCTGTGGCCTAAATGAAGGGTCCCAGGCTAGTGGTCGAATAGGATCTATAGCTGCCAGCGTGCACCATAGCCATAGCAATGCTGGATCCTTAACCCACTGAGCAAGGCCAGGGATTGAACCTGCGTCCTCATGGATGCTAGTTAGGTTCGTTTCCGCTGAGTCACGACAGGAACTCCCCATATCAGTATTTTGATCGTGAACTGAACTGTGATGTTTCTCTACTTATTTTAGCCTATTCGTTAATTGCTGGAAATGTCATGCTTGTTATATGATAACTTCAGTTCTATAGGTAAAATTAGGAGGGCATTTAGGATTCTGCCTTTTATGTGATGATTGGGTTTGGATATTTTAATATATAGACTATGATGTTTGTTCTGGTTAATGGAATATTCCAGGAAATTTGTAGTTTCTTACATTTGCATGTATTATACATGAGTTAACAGTTTTCATAAACCTAAATTCAGGGCAGATCGCTTTAATGCAGAATTATACTGAATTTGCTTTAGTCATTGATCATAAATTGGTGTTTTTTTTTTTTTTTTTAGGGCCACACTGTGGCATATGGAAGTTCCCAGGCTAGGGGTTGAATCAGAGCTGCAGCTGCTGGCCTATACCACAGCCACAGCAACGCAGGATCTGAGCCTTGTCTTTGACCTACACCATAGCTTATTATGGCAATACCAGATCCTTAACCCACTGAGCGAGGCCAGGTATTGAACCCACATCCTAATGGGTACTAGCCGGGCTCATTATAGCTGAGCCACAATGGAAACTCTGAAATTAGTGTTTTTTTTGTTGTTGTTGTTGTTGTTGTTGTTGTTGCTATTTCTTGGGCCGCTCCCGCGGCATATGGAGGTTCCCAGGCTAGGGGTCCAATCGGAGCTGTAGCCACCGCCCTACACCAGAGCCACAGCAACGCGGGATCCGAGCCGCGTCTGCAACCTACACCACAGCTCGTGGCAACGCCGGATCGTTAACCCACTGAGCAAGGGCAGGGACCGAACCCACAATCTCATGGTTCCTAGTCGGATTCGTTAACCACTGTGCTACTACGGGAACTCCCTGAAATTAGTGTTTTTGAGTAGTTTACTATCTCTTGAGGATGACAGGTCTTTTTGTACAATGCTGTGAGAATTCTGTGTAATTGACATTTCAAGGCTGTCCTCAGAAATACCCAGAATGTTACTGTTATCTGGTTAGGTTGATTGGAAGTTCTTTAGGCTGTGAGTTCTGTTGGTAGAATTCAGCCAGGACTGATAGCTTGTTTGGGTAATGTGGCCTGAGCTATCCTCAGAATCCTTAGAATCAGAATTGCTTCTAAACTGTTAGAATTAGACTTGTGCATAGTAGCCAAATCGTAGTCACATTTCTCTTATACTTGAAAGTGATGGTTTTCATTTTAAACATCTGCTTTGTTGTGTGGATGTATGTGTTGAGGGACTTAAGCAGTATGTGTTTGGCTGCTTTTGTGTCTGACTGTTTTCACCTAATGTTTTCTAGGTTCATCCAGGCTGTAGTATATATTAGTACATCATTGCTTTTTATGACAAAAAAAATACTGTGTGGATGTATGGCATTTTATTTATGCGTTCATTAATTGATGAACATTTGGGCATCCACCTTTTAGCACATTTCATGAACAAGTTTGAGTATCTTGTTTTCAGTTCTTTTGGGTATATAGCTAGGAGTGGAATTGCTGGGTCATATGGTAGTCATGTTTGGCTCTTTGAGGAGTTGCCATACTGTTTTCATTGTGGCCAGTACATCTCTAGTGGATGTGCATACTTCCCTTCTAAAAGTTCAGAAATACGTAATTTACATAAAAATGAGTAAAATAGAGTTACTGTATGATTCAGCTGTTCCACTCCTAGGTATATGCCCAAGAGAAGTGAAAGCACATCTACATTTGTAGTTTTGCAGCTGTAGTTCCGATTCAAACCCTAGCCTGGGTAGGGCAACAATGGATCAATCCTTAACTCACTGAGTGAGGCCAGGGATGGAACCCGAATCCTCATGGATACTAGTCGGATTCGTTTCCACTGAGTCATGATGGGAACTCCCATCAGATTTGTTACTTTATTATTATTATTAGTTTTTGCTTTTTAGGGCCGCACCTGTTGCATATGGAGGTTCCCAGGCTAGTGGTTGAATTGGAACTACAGCTGCTGGCCTACACCACAGTCATAGCAACGCTGGATCAAAGCCGTGTCGTGTCTTCGATCTATAGTACAGCTCACGGCCGCTCTGGATCCTTAACCCACTGATCGAGGCCAGGGTTGGAACCCAGAACCTCATGGTTACTAGTCGGATTCATTTCCACTGCGCCGTGATGGGAACTCCCCATAAATTTTATTTTTTAATGCATGTAAGAGCCAGTAACAAATGTTTATCTACACATTTAAGCATTTTAAATAGAGTTTAACTTTGCTGCGTTTCAGCAGTTCCATACATCTTTGTAAACTACTACTTTCATTATCATTTTGGAAAGATTTTCTCAGGCCTTCATACCTGAGGTAGCCACTGATTAGGTTTTCATTTTTTGGGGGGAGGGGGATGGGGCATAGATTACGTTTACTTATTTTAGGATTTCTTATAAATGGAATCATACAGTATTTGGTCTTTTTGTGTAAGATTTGTTTTGCTTAGTATAAAACTTGAGATTCATTTAGTTGTTGCATCTATCATTTGTTCCTTCTTGTATATTGCTTCCTAGTATGACATTGTAGGTTTATTATTTTTTTTCTTTTTCTCACTACTGTTTCCTAGTATGACATTGTAGATTTATCATTTTCTCCTATTAATGGACACTGGCTCTTTCTAGTTTTTTTGCTGTTAGAAATAAAACTGTCATTTAAAATTGCTACCAAAATCAGAGTTTTGGTTGCTATACGTGGTAACCAGTATTGGTATTAGGTTTCTTGAATTTTTACCATTCTGGTGAGTGTAATTCTATACCTCTATACTGTTTTTCTTTTTTTTTTTGAGCTGTAATTCATAAGTCACACATTTAAAGTATATAATTCAGTGGATTTTACTATATTACCACCCATTACCACAAGACAATTTTAGAATATTTTTGTCACTACATAAAGAAAGTCTAAATGGCTATCAATCTATGAAAAGATATTGAGGAACCTTATTAAATGCATATTTCTAAGCAAAAAAAAGTCAGTCTGAAGAGGTTATATACTGCATGATTCCAACTACATGACATTCTAGAAAAGGCAAAACTATGGAGATAGTGAAAAGATCAGTGGTTAGCTGGGGTTCGGTGGAAGGGAGGAATGAATCGATAGAATTCAGAGGATTTTTAGAGCAGCAAAGCTATTCAGTGTGATACTGTAATGGTGAATACTTACACATTTGTCAAACACTGTAGAACCCTAATTTATACTGTCATGTCAATATTGGCTCATCTTTTGTTAGAAATGTATGTAATGCAAGATGTTAATAGAGAAGCTGGGTGGGTGGGGTAAGGGGTATGTGGGAGTTCTCTGTACTTGGTGTTATTTCTTCGAAAACCTAAATTGGAGTTCCCATTGGGGCTCAGCAGTAAGAAACCCAGTTAGGATCCATGAGGATGTGAATTCGATCCCTGGCCTCACTCAGTGGGTTAAGGATCTGGCGTTGCCATGATTTGTGATGTAGGTCACAGACACTGCTTGGATCCTGCGTTGCTGTGGCTGTGTGTAGGCCGTCAGCTGCAGCTCTAATTTGACCCCTAGCCTGGGAACTTCCATTTACTGCGGGTGCGGCCCTAAAAAAAAAAAAAAACCACCCCCAAAGTGTATTAATTGAAGGGAAAAAAAAACAACAACCCTGTACCCAATAGCTGTCTTTCCCTGGCTCTTCCCCCCACCCCCCTCAGCCGTAGACAGTTGTTAATCTACGGATTTACCAGTTCCGAACATTTCATATAAATCAAGTTAGTCATATATGTTCTTGGAGCTCTCTTGTGGAGCAACAGGTTAAGGATCCATTGTTGTAACTGCCTAGCTTGGGTCCCTACTGTGGCTTAGGTTTGATCTCTGGCCCAAGAGCCAAAAAAACCTTCCTAAAAACCACCCCGTATTCTTTTGTGATTGCCTTATTTCATTTAGCATGGTGTTTTCAGAGTTTGTCCGTGTTCCCACATGTATTAATCCCTTTTATTGTTATCGTTCCTTTTTGCCTTTAGGATTTTTTGCACTTTTTTGCTTGTTACGAATAATGCTGCTGTGAACATTCATGTGCAAGTTTTCGTTTGATCCTATTTTCCATTGTCTTGAATAGATACCTAGGGTGGAATTGCTGGGTAATGTAGGAACACTGTTTAATATTTTGAGTAATTGCCAAACTCTTTTACAAAGTGGCTACATCATTTTCTATTCCTACCAGGAATGTTTGCCTGATCTAATCTCTTTCCATCCTTGCCAGTACTTGTTTTTCTGTCTTTTTTTTTCTTTTTTTTTCCTCCATTCTTGGCCGCCCCTCGACATAAGGAGTTCCCAGGCCAGAGATCAGATTTGAGCCGTATTTGTGACTTAAGCCACAGCTATGGCAATGATGGATCCTTAACCCACCGTGCTGGTTCCGAGATGTCGAACCTGTGACCAAGTGCTCCTAAGATGCTGCTGATCCCATTGTGCCACAGTGGGAACTCCTATCCTATAAATGTTTATAACCATTTATTCCACATAAAAGTGGAATGTGATTTAACTTACTGTTTTTTTTTTTTTTTTTCCTCCACAGAGGCAAATTTCTGGAGATGTGTGATGATCTCTTAGCTAGAGTGGAGCCACCACTTCGCAGTGTTTTGGAACAGGCCAGTAAGTATATTTGTGATTGAATTGTTCATCTCAGGCTCTTTGGAAAATGTTGTTAATTGCTTTTCCCCCCAGTTTTACAAATTTTCATTGCATGAATTATTGCAGTGCTGTATTAAACTTCTTTCATCTCTACCTTTCCCCTAGAGTATACCCCCACGCCCACCCCACCTCAAGTTATTTTTGATGATAGTTTCTGGGGAAATCTAATAGTTTTCCTAGGAAACCTAATTCAGATTCAGAGATGGATTTAATCTCAGTTATTTCATAGTGGTAGTAATTGTCTTTAGCAGTGTTGCTGTGGTAGTCTTAGAGGTTTTTCTGCCAGTGAATATTTTGCTGAGTAATAAATGAAGGGAAGATAGGATAACCATATACTTAATTGAATAGAATGCTTTAATGTTATCTGGTGTAAGTTTACTTTAAAAATACATGACTGATACTGCAAAACCTTGACAAACCTTTCCCTAGAGTCCACTCTTGTGTTGTTGCTAACTGTTTCATAGTGTTGAGAAGTACTGTAATCTTAACACAAGCTCAGCTCTTAAGTCAGAATGAGTATGACAGGTGGGCATGTTCTTTCTATACCGCCACAGCCCGTTTCTTTAAATAGTCCTTCTCAACAAATTGTCAGTGTTTGTTTCAGGAAACCAGAGCTATTTTATGAGTGCTGTGGAGCCTTGGTGTGTACCTTCTTTTCTTCTGATATAAGAAGACTGTACCTGTGTTATAGTCGGGACTAAGCTTATGCTTTGGATGGAGTGCTGAAGTGGCTAGATGTGCATCTGAATACCCCCTTTTTTTTTCATCCCATGTTGGAAAATCTAATATTTTGAGGCCCTTCTTCTTTTTTTTTTTTTTTTTAAATGGCTAGTTTAACTGTTGATGTTTTAACAGCTAATTGTGTGAGACTGTTTCTGAGATTGCTCTTCTTATACAGTCTTAAGATGTTAGGTATTCCTGGCCCTCACATCTTAAGTCCTGATATTGTTGTCCCTGCCTTCATTTTGAGTGTCAAAACATAACTCCCTGCATCCAGATGGCACATAACTCTGTGTGTGTGTGTGTGTGTGTGTGTGTGCATGTTGTTGTTGCGGTGGTGGAAGCGGGGGGGAATGATGGGGTTTTGTTAAATATCTGAGTTAATGTTGTGATTTATATTGATCTTATATTTCAATATAATTTACAGATCTAAAAAAATCTAAATGGTTCCAATTGTTTTAAAATAGGGTTAAAGAAAGAAGATATTTATGCAGTGGAGATAGTTGGTGGTGCAACACGTATCCCTGCAGTGAAAGAGAAGATCAGCAAATTTTTTGGTAAAGAACTTAGTACAACACTAAATGCTGATGAAGCTGTTACTCGAGGCTGTGCATTGCAGGTGAGCTTGCTTTTTTTCACAGGTAGCCGTTTATAGGTATTAGAACAATATAGTAGCAGTTTTATGTATCCAGCTAGTCTGAGACTAGCTCAGAGTAATCTTAAGGTTTAAGATTCTGAAACTTTTGTTTTAAAATTCATGTCTTAGGTGGCATTCATAAATGGAATTTTACTCTGTAACATGTAGTAAGATGATGTTTACTAAAAACATAGGTAAACCTGAAATACCACTAGAATTTGGCATATTTGTTGTATGAAGTAGTCTTTTACAATCGTTAAATAAAGGTTGAGGTTAATGGAAAAATGAAAAAGAGTAGCTAGATTTTATAAGTAATTTGACAAATGATAGATATTTATAAAACCACTTATTTATATACTATAAATTAATGTAAATATTTAAAAATCATTGATGGCCCCTGAAGTTATTATTATTAGGTCTTTTAATAATTGGTTCATGATGTCTACTTGCCAAATGGAATTTTTAAAAATTACTATTCTAGTGTGCAATCTTATCGCCTGCTTTCAAAGTCAGAGAATTTTCTATCACTGATGTAGTACCATATCCAATATCTCTGAGATGGAATTCTCCAGCTGAAGAAGGATCAAGGTAATAATGTTTATTAAATATTTTTATACTTAAAAGTTAAGGTTGAGTAAAATAATACTCTTGATTTCAACTTTTTAAAAATTTATAATATTTTGTTAATAGTGCATGAAACAAAGTGATTACTTACTTTAGTCACAGGATAAGTTTATGTCCTTATTAGTTTCCTATATTTGATCCTGCTGAAATAATTGGTGGCTTTTGTGTACTGATTGAAGTGTATATATATGTGTGTGTATATATATATATATATACACACACATATATATATATATTTAAAACTGACACTGTATATACACATGCACATTTTTTTCCCCCTTGCAAACTCTTATAATCTGGAAGTGATACCAGTTGGTAAGAGTAACTAGAGCTGTACAATAATTTTAAGCCTAGAATACGTGGCTAAAAGTGTTAGAAATGTCCTAAATTTGTGTTTTTGTCTTTTCCCTCCATTTAGTGACTGTGAAGTCTTTTCAAAAAATCATGCTGCTCCTTTCTCTAAAGTACTCACATTTTATAGAAAGGAACCTTTTACTCTTGAGGCCTATTATAGCTCTCCTCAGGATTTGCCCTATCCAGATCCTGCTATAGGTAAGCAAAGAGTTAGGGATTTAAATTAAAAAAAAAGTGTACTTGGGAGAACTGGGATAGCCAAGCAAGTACAGTATGCTGAAATTTGAGTATATTAGATCACAGGAAAACCCTCTTTCCTCTTGTTACTAGATTTAGAACCAGCAAGGTGGTCATTACTTAATTGAATCTCTTTATTGTGGGCCGTAGTTCTTGGTTAATGCACATGATTGTTACACCTTGTGCATAATGTGGTGCTATTTACCAGAAGGAGTTGAAGAGCTTTGGGTCTGACTCTAACATAAGAGTTACAGTATATGCAAAAAATAATCAGGAACTTGTGCTATCAGTATCATAGGTTATGGACCCATGTTGGCTTGAGTCTTCATTGACTCTGAGAGAAACTTAGAATCTGGAAATAATACCAGTGGAGGAGAGAGTTACATGATAATTACAGACCTAGAATACATGGGTAAAGTATTAGGAATATCCTGAATGGCACTTAGAAGCTTGGAAAGTTAACCTCTTGCGTTTTCCTCATTTGTAAAATAGCAGTAAGTATGATAGCTAATAATACTTAACAGATTTTTATGAGTTAGAAAACAGAAGCAAAACCTTGGTATAGTAGCCGAATCTGGAAATGGCTAAGTGGTAAGCAGTATGGGATCATTGGGATTTTTCAATAGAGGAGAATGTGGCAAATCTGTTTTAGGATCTTCACGGGCAGTAGCACATAAAGATGACAGTTTGAAGGGTTAGGAGATACTCGAATCCTTAGGTGGAACAAGATAGTAAGAGTTTGACTATATGTGAGATTCAGGAATTCTGATGATTTAACAAAGTTCTGAGCATGCACACTTTGTGAATTTCAAAGAATCACGTTACTGACCTTTCATTGAAAATGGATGTGACCTGGCAGTATGAGCATATGTTTGTATTTGAATTCATCCTCTTAGGTTATTTGCTCTCTTTTGTCTTTCATATGTCCCTAGCTCAGTTTTCAGTTCAGAAAGTCACTCCTCAGTCTGATGGCTCCAGTTCAAAAGTGAAAGTCAAGGTTCGAGTAAATGTCCATGGCATTTTCAGTGTGTCCAGTGCATCTCTAGTGGAAGTGCACAAGTTTGAGGAAAATGAGGAACCGATGGAAACAGATCAGAATGCAAAGGAGGAAGAGGTAATGCGGACAATTTTATGCCATTTTTGGCCGTTTATAATGGTTCAGAGGTGACAGTTGTGTAGAAATTCTGGCAAAAAAGATTGGGAGATAAAGTTGCTGAGGGTAGGTCTCCATGTGTCTCATTTCCCCATCATGTGTAAACTCCTGCAAAATACTTACACAGAATTTACATAGAAATGGAACATAGTTGGCTTCCTCCTTCTTAATTTGAATTATTCTTGGTTCTTTCTAATTACTGGAGAATGCTGAATCTCAATCGATTATTTTCACAGGTAGCATAGAATTCACACTCATTTGTTGCAATGAGTTCTGTCCTTATTGTGTATCAAAGTCAAAGCTTTTTAAAACCTGAGATGTTTTGGTTTCATTCCCACAGACTTTGTTCGAGTTGCTCTGGACCAGGGCCCAAGTATCAGTTTTGAAAGCCTCCGAGGTCATTCTAATGTGCTGTAGGCATTGAAAGCCAGTGTGATGCGGGGTCTCTACAGGCTTCTCCCTTCTTTATCAGTACCGTCAGGCTTTGTTCTTTTAACAGAATTTTCATGGTGTCCATCTCTCCTAAGGCACATAATGATTGTACTCTTCAGAATGGAAAGGCTGAGGAAGCCTAGGCGCGAGGAAGCTAGGAGAAACTCATGCTCTCTACAGATTTTACTGTGTTACATATTGCTGCTCTGTGTATTTAGTGCTGTGGTTTACAAAGTAGTCGTACAGCCACTCTTACTTATTGTAAGGGCAGGGCAGGTGCTGTCACAACTGTACAGATGTATTAACTGAGCTCCAGAGAGGAAAAATTCCGTATTCTAAGTGTAACATAGGTGTCAATAGCTGGAATTTGAGTCTGGGTTGTCTGATTGCTGGTGATTGAGCAGAAATTCCACATGGGGTGATTTTGCCAATGTGTCCTGAAGGTTGCATAGTCTTTCACTAGTATATCCTAGTTTCAGGATTTGGTGTGACCTGTTTTTCAGAAGATGCAAGTGGACCAGGAGGAACCACATGTTGAAGAGCAACAGCAGCAGACACCAGCAGAAAATAAGGCAGAGACTGAAGAAATGGAGGTATAACTTGTGTTTTAGAGTGTGATTTGCAGCCTCTTTATGTTACACTCTTTGGCTGAGCTATCATGTCTTGGAAGGGAGTTAGATTAGAAATCTTCATTTATTTGAACCGTCCTAAAGTAAGGCTTTGTAGTGTGTTTGGAAGGTACTATTGGCAAGATGGTCTTGAAAGTTTAGTTGGATGTTTGTGAAAAGTAAGTACTCAGAAGCCTTGTTCTTACTAGGCTAGTGAGTGGTTCATCACGAGGCTGGTTCCTGAATGGCTGTTACTAATAGCCATCCTACCCATAATTTACTCTTTACTAATAAACAATGAAACATGGTTTTTTCAAATTTTGTCAGCTCTGAAACTTGTCTTTTTGTTGCAATATACCATTTATAATAATAATGTATTGAAATATACTTTGTAAATAATGATATTTATTCTAGGTATTTAAATGAATATGTAAAATTTTTGGATCCTTTACAACCTATTCTTTAACTTTTTTTTTTCTTTTTTGCTTTTTAGGGCAGCACTCACAGCACATGAAAGTTCCCAGGCTAGGGGTTGAATTGGAGCCACAGCTGTGGGCCTGTGCCACAGCCACAGCAACACGAGATCTGAGCTGCATCTGTGACCTATACCACAGCTCACAGCAACGCCGAATCCTTAACCTACTGAGCGAGGCCAGGGATTGAACCCGCATCCTCATGGATCCTAGTTGGGTTTGTTAACCGCTGAATCACGAAGGGACCTCCCAACTCTAACGTTAAAGTTTTCATGTTTAAATTTTGTTGTCAGCACTGAAAATAGGTTTTCTTTCAAATCACTTATGGTACTGCAGTGTATAAACTCACTTTCTACGGTATTTCTTTTTTTTTTTTTTTGTCTTTTGTCTTTTATTGTTGTTGTTATTTCTTGGGCCGCTCCCGCGGCATATGGAGGTTCCCAGGCTGGGGGTTGAATTGGAGCTGTAGCCACCGGCCTACGCCAGAGCCACAGCAACGCGGGATCCGAGCCGCGTCTGCAACCTACACCACAGCTCACGGCAACGCCAGATCGTTAACCCACTGAGCAAGGGCAGGGACCGAACCCGCAACCTCATGGTTCCTAGTCGGATTCGTTAACCACTGCGCCACAATGGGAACTCCTCTACGGTATTTCTGATTGTGGCATTTAAAAAAGTTTGGCAGAGCCTTTAGGAGGCTTAAGTCTCTTACCCATTTTCATATCAGCTAATTAATTTTAATTACTTTTTTTTAGCTGTGCAAGTAATTTTAAAAAGGAAAATAACGGGCAGAGGAAATCATGCTCACAGATGCTTTAGAGTACTCCAGGCCTTTTCCAAGGTGGAAGAACGAACTGTTACTGTCTGGGTTGGGGTAGCAGAGGGAGAGAGCAGTACTTATTTCCTGTGTTTGTGAAGGTGGGAGAGGAGAAAGGAGAGGTGGACCCCAAACCCCCCTCACCCAAAGCCATGGAGCTGTGGACAGTTTTATGGAGCTTGTTCTTTAAATTCCTTCCATGAGGTGGCTTGGGAACTGACACCTTTCATGTGTTGTTTCTAAGGGAAATAAAATACAAGTAATACATAAGTTTCAGCCCTGACTTAGGATTTGGACAGGAGGTGAGGAAATGACTGAAATCTTGGCATATGTCATAGAGCAAATGGTATTCCCGATGAATTTGAAAGTTACAAATAAAAAATAAAAAATAATTGGAATGAATTATTTTTCTAATCTCTTGATCAGCAGGAGCTTTCACAGCATAAAAGCAGTGGAAGTCATCACAAATAAAAAGATGGATAGATTCAACAATAAAAACTTGCATAGACAAAAATTGGAAAATTAGAAAAAAAACTGGAGGAGTCAATTGGATGAAAAAGAAATCACTCACATCCCAAGAGAGCTGTGGATAAAATATGTCTAGGCATTTGGAAGAAATAAATATGCCTTACAAGTGGTAAAAAAAGATTATTGGCCCAACAAAAATAATCGTGGAAATAAATTCCTGTTGTAGCCTTGGTACGGTGGAATGGATTCCCTTTCTTCTTGTGAGAATTACTACTTGTGAGAATGTAAATAAGTACAGACAGGGAGTTTCTGTTGTGGCTCAGTGGGTTACCAACTCAAATAGTGTCTGTGAGGACTCGGGTTTGATCCCTGGCCTCATTCAGTGAGTTAAGGATCTGGCATTGCTGTGAGCTATGATGTAGGCTGCCAGCTGCTGCTCTGATTTCACCCCTAGTCCTAGGTGAGGCCCTAAAATGACCAAAAAAAATGTAAGTACAGGTACTCTGGAAGTCATATTGCTGTTGTGTTTCATATGCTCTCCCCACTGATTTCCCATGCATATTTGTGTGTTTAAATGAGAGTGGAAGAAAATTAGAGAATATTTAAGAATGGTTATATGTTGACAGTGGTAGTATGGGAGGTTGTTTTGTAGGTATGTATGTATTTATATGTTGATAAGTATGTGTGTATACGTATGTGTTGGATTGTAAGTATATATGTCTAATCAAATCAGTAGTGTTAAGTATAATCACTTTGTGGTGGAGTCAATCTCTAGAACTTGTCCATCGTTTTTTTTTTTTTTTTTTTTCTCCCATCTTTTTAGGGCCTCACCTGTGGCATTTGGAAGTTTCTGGGCTAGGGGTTGAATAGGAGCTGCAGCTGCCAACCTATACCACAGCCACAGCAGTGCGGGATCCAAACCGTGCCTGTGACCTACACCACAGCTCATGGCAACACTGGATCCTTAACCCACTGAGTGAGGCCAGGGATCAAAACTGTGTCCTCATGGATACTAGTCAGGTTCATTACTGCTGAGCTAGGATGGGAACTCCTCTAGAGCTTTTTCATCTTGTCACACTGAAACTGTACCTATTAAACAGCAATTCCTCATTCCTCTATCACTCTTGCCCCTACCCACTTGCAACCACCATTCCTTTCTGTCTCTGTGGATTTGACTCCTCATATAATATTTATATTTTTGATTTTCCAGATATTGTAAGAAAACTAAAAAAAAAAGGCAAAATAAGCATTTGAAATGTGACCCATTTGGAAGTTTGAGTCTGTTTGTTTATTTTTTTTTCTTTTGAGTCTGTTTATTCTTAATGCTTTCTGTTATTTTAGACCTCTCAAGCTGGATCAAAAGACAAAAAGATGGACCAACCACCTCAAGCCAAGAAGGCAAAAGTGAAGACTAGTACTGTGGACCTGCCAATTGAGAATCAGCTATTATGGCAGATAGACAGAGAGATGCTCAACTTGTACATTGAAAATGAGGTGGTTATTTTAAGTCTTCTAGAACAATAAGCAAAAAAAATAAAAAGAATGTGATCATAGTGTTCAAACTCTGTGTTGCGTGACCTTTATGCATTTTAGGTTGTTTGGAGTTTGAGAGCAGTTGTAGTGTTGGGGTACTGGAGGGCGAATTTAATAGATCCCATGTAACATCAGAATTCTTTTATGGTGATAGGTCTTTATTGCTAAAAACTCTGTTACGAGATCTTTGATATTTAGAGGAAGTGTCATTCATGTTTGGGTGTGTGAGCTTTGTTGTTCACTAGAGATGGGGATGTTTGAGGCCAGGGTCAGGGAAGTTGATTGGTGGGAGAAATCACATTAGCATTAATGACAGCACTGTCTTATTTATTAGTTCTTTCCCCTGTTGCCACTCAAGATGTAACTAGTTAGGGTGAGTGACGCTAGGTTTGGGACCCTGGAGCACAGTTACTTGGTTAATTTTTGTCTCTGAGGTTTCTTATGATATATGCATTGTTCTTAGAATAGTTTTGTTTTATAGAACCTTTAGCATCCATACTGTATGAATAATTTGATTTTTTTGGGTATGTACTATAAGCAGAGTGATACCTACCTTGTGAAATTATGCTAATTGTTTCTTAAAGTTCTCTTTTCTTGAATTATTTTCCTTATTTTTGCTTTTGAGTTTCTGTATCTTGGTATTCTCCTGCTCTTTTTTCTAAGCCTACTCCCAGAACTCTCCCTTGATCTCCCTAATTGACTGATGACCAGTGCTTCCAGCTCTTTTCTCTTGGATGATTTACAGAACTAAAAAGATTTGAGGGAGAAGGCTTCTGTGCTTTTATAGTTATATTACATAAGTAAGAGGTCATTGTCTTAGTTTTCTGAATGTCTAACTATACTCTTCACAGGGTAAGATGATTATGCAGGATAAACTGGAGAAGGAGAGGAATGATGCTAAGAACGCGGTGGAAGAATATGTGTACGAAATGAGAGACAAGCTTGGTGGCGAGTATGAGAAGTTTGTGAGTGAAGATGTAAGTATGTGCCACCGTGTTCCAGCTTAGGTGTTTCTGGGAGCATCCTTAAATGTAGTGACAGGGGAAGTTTGCATCTGGGTTGACAAGAAAATGATGAAAAATAAACTTTTTTGGGAGAAGAGTTTTATATTGTTTATTTTTGTTAGTGGAGTGTTTCCCAAAGGTTTGTCTTTGTGAATTATTCTTTTTTTGGTGTATCACTTTTTGATATATTTGCATGCTATTATTTACCTAGTGTTTTTTTTTTTTTGGCTTTTTGCCTTTTCTAGGGCAGCTCCCGCGGCATATGGAGGTTCCTAGGCTAGGGGTCGAATCAGAGCTGTAGCCACCAGCCTACACCACAGCCATAGCAACGCGGGATCCGAGCCACGTCTGCGACCTACACCACAGCTCATGGCAACGCCGGGCGGGTCCCCAACCCACTGAGCAAGGCCAGGGATCAAACCTCCCACCTCATGGTTCCTAGTCGGATTCGTTAACCACTGCGCCACGACGGGAACTCCAAACCTAGTATTTTTTTTTTTTTTTTTTGGTCTTTTTGCTCTTTCTTGGGCTGCTCCCGCAGCATATGGAGGTTCCCAGGCTAGGGGTCTAATCGGAGCTGTAGCCACCGGCCTACGCCAGAGCCACAGCAACGCGGGATCTGAGCCGCATCTGCGACCTACACCACAGCTCATGGCAACGCCGGATCGTTAACCCACTGAGCAAGGTCAGGGACCGAACCCGCAACCTCATGGTTCCTAGTCAGATTCATTAACCACTGTGCCACGATGGGAACTCCTAGTATTTTGTTTTTTAAATCAGCTCATGTTCCCCTGTTTTTTTACCTCACTTCTTAAAAAAAAATTCAGATATAATTGGCATATAACTTTGTTAGTTTCAGGTGTACAACATTATGATTTGATGTTTGTGTACATTATGTTTTTTCTTTTTTCTTTTTTTTTTGTCTTTTTTCTTGGGCCGCACCCTTGGCATATGGAGGTTCCCAGGCTAGGGTCAAATCGGAGCTGTAGCCACCGACCTACACCACAGCCACAACAACACCTGATCCGAACTGCATCTGCAACCTACAGCACAGCTCACGGCAACGCCGGACCCTTAACCCACTGAGCAAGGCCAGGGATCGAACCCGAAACCTCATGGCTCCTAGTCAGATTTGTTAACACTGAGCCATGCCGGGAACTCCCCTGTATGCATTATGAAATGATCACCACAATAAGTCTGGTTAAACGTCTGTCACTACACATATCTAGGACGTTTTCTTTTGATGAGCATTTCCAGGATTTACTCTCTTAGCAGCTTTCACATATGCAACACAGTATGACTAACTGTAATTGTAACTCACTTATTTTTAAATTCTGAAATTTTCAAACATATCCGAAAGTCCCCCACAGTGGAGAAAATAACATAATGACCACCCTGTACCTATACTGTTTTGTCAGTTTTATTTTCTATACTCCGATCACCCCACTTGACCATATTTTAAAGCAAGTCCAGATATATCACAGTCTGTGCCTGTTTTTTCATTCGTCAATCAGCTGATGTTCGATTGACCTGATTACAATGTTTCCTTCATGTTTAGGATCGTAACACTTTCACCCTGAAACTAGAAGATACTGAAAATTGGTTGTATGAGGATGGAGAAGACCAGCCAAAGCAAGTTTATGTTGATAAATTGGCTGAATTAAAAGTAAGTGACTTTTGAAAGCAGAAATATGCTGAATCCATGCTCTTGGTTCCATGGAGAGGATCTCAAAATTGAGAGGATTTCTCCTGTAAAGTAATGAAGACAATTGAAAGTGATTGAAGAACTGTAGTTGGGGGTGGGGGGGGATGGTACGCACGTTCCTGGGCAAGGGACGGACAAGCCAGTGACAATGCCGATCTTTAACTCTGTGAGACTCAAGTGAACTCCAAGAGCTGTATTTCTTATAACTTAGGTTCATTATCTTTCTCACATTTAGAATTTCATGTTAACAAAATAACTTTCTAAAAATTTATTTAGGCTTAAAATATTTCACTGAATTGCAGATTGTGTTCTTGGTTGTCAGAGGTTGGAAGACTGGCAAGATGTGTCCATGTCCTAAAGGCACCTGCAGCGCAGTTGGGGGAGGCCTGTGCTTATGGCTTTGATTCTCAGTAGAGCAGAAGCCTCTGGTTTTGTATTTGAACGATCTGATGGTTACACCTCACAGTTAAAAGTACAAAGAGTTATTTAAAGTTGAGGCCTTTGGTTTGGAGAAAGATGTAAATGCACAAGAATGAGTTTGTATTTCTCTGGGTTGCTTAGTTTCTTGTCAAACTGGGACTCTGAGTGACTTCTGGAGTGGAATTGCTCAAGGACAGTGCCCTGGAAACTGTAGTTTCCTGACATTCTGGCAGGAATATTTAAAAAACCTCCAGTGAGATCCTTCCGATTGAATTTTTTTCTTCCTTTTCTTTTTAGGGCCGCACCCACAGCATAGGGAAGTTCTCAGGCTAGGGGTCGAATCAGAGCTACAGCTGCTGGCCTGTGCTACAGCCACAGCAACATGGGATCCGAGCTGCATCTGTGGCCTATGCCACAGCTCACAGCAATACCGGATCCTTAACTCACTGAACGAGGTCAGGGATTGAACTCACATTCTCATGGATTCTAATTGGGTTTGTTACCGCTGAGCCATGATGGGAGCTCCCCCCATTGAATTTTTTATTTACTTTTTATTATGGGAGATACCTAACACATGCAAATAGAATAATAGCTTCAACTGTTGTCAGTTTATGTCCAGTCGGCTTCATTTCTATTCCTTTGCACTCCCAGGGTATATTTAATTCCCAAATATTTCAGTATGTATTTAAAAGAAAATGTAACTTTGTGATGGAACATGGTGGAAGATAATGGGAGAAAGAAAATGTGTGTATATATATATATATGTGTATATATATGTGTGTGTGTATATATATATACGTGTATATATGTGTGTGTGTGTATATATATATACGTGTGTATATATGTGTGTGTGTGTATATATATATATACGTGTGTGTATATATATATGGCTGGGTTAATTTGCTGTACACCGGAAATTGACAAAACATTGTAAATTAACTATAATAGAAACAATAAAAATAAAAAAAAAGTAATCTTAAGCTGTACCATTATCACGCACATAAAAATTCTGTGATATTGTCACCATTAATATCACCATATATTCATTCAGATTTTAGGTTCAGCTGTTTGGTAAAATTATTTTTTACCTTTGTTTGCCTCAGGATCCAAATAAGGTCCATTCCATTTTGTGGAAAAGTCTCTTAAATTTGTGTCTGTAGTTCTGCTTCCATCATTTCTCCTTCCTTACTTAGTTGATGAGAAAACTGCATCATTTGTCCTGTGGCATTTATTTCCAGTTTGGATTTTGTCCATTTTCACCTCTGTGATGTTTAATCTTATTTTGTAAATTTAAGGTTAGAGCTAGAGGCTTTTTCAGATAACAGGTTTAAAATTTTTTTCCCCCCCAAGTGTATTCATATATAGTGTTGTATATCACTATCAGGTAGCTCCTAATTTTTGGTTGTTTCCTAATTTGAGAATTAGCGCTCAGGTGACAATTGCAGTGACTCCACATGGAATAATATTGAGGTATATTCTCATGTAGCCTGGAGATTACATTTCACTGGCCTGGGAAAAAGTATTGAACTTAAATATAGAGCATGGAGGTTAAGTGTAATTTTTTTTTTTTTTTTTTGGTGGGGTTGGGGGGCATGTCTGAGACTTGCAGAAGTTTCTGGGACAGGGATTGAACTCACACCATAGCAGTGACCTGAGCCACAGCAGGGACAATGCTGGATCCTTAACCCACTACGCCACCAAGGAATTCCAATTGTATTTTAATTCATAATCTTAGTAGAAAAATATTACTCTGATAGTTTAAACTCCCCTCTGAAGAATTTGTGTCTTCTTTCTTCTGTTAAGAATCTAGGTCAGCCTATTAAGATACGATTCCAGGAATCTGAAGAAAGACCAAAATTATTTGAAGAACTAGGGAAACAAATCCAACAGTATATGAAAGTAATCAGCTCTTTCAAGAACAAGGTATCCTTTTTTTTCTCCCCACTTCTCTGCTATTATATTTGTAGAGTTGAGTTTTGAGACATTGACCTAGCAGTTTTTTTCTCTTCTCTTTAGCTGTTGTTTAATAATAATAGTTTTCTGTTTGGATGTTAGTATAATATATTTTATAGACTCTTACTAAGAACCCTGGGATTTGTTATTTCTCTTCAATAGTAAGTGGACTCTGGAATTGAGCAAAATTATTTGGTTTTCTTTACTCCTTCCGGTCTTAGAACACAGTAGGCAAATAATTTGGATTGCGATGCAGAGGTAGGACTGTCTCAACAATAAACTACTCCATTTTTTGAGTACCATGCGATAGACACCTGTAAATACATTACCTCATTAAATCCACACAGTAGCCTTATGAAGTAGGTCGTTATGCCAGCTCTTATAGATGATTTCTGACGTCTTTAGTCCTCACCCAAGGTTACTGTTGGGGGAGCTGGGATTTGGCTTGAGGTCTGATTCTGAAGTTTAATAATTTGGTTAACTCTCTACTACAGGTTGTTGATGATTGTCAGTGTTAGAAAATTTAAGACAGATAAATTGAGCTGTTCCCAGCATGTAGAAATTGCTGGGCTAAGGATTGAACCTGTGCCATAGCAGCAACCCAAGCCGCTGCAATGATAACACTGCTGTGCCATGAGAATTTTCTCTCAATTTTTTTTTTTTTAAATTTAAAAATGCTTGTGAAAGGCATCCTTTAAAAAATTATATTTTTAAAATTATTTTGGTTTCTAATCAGGATGCCTACACCTCAGGTTTCGTATTTGATGACATGTAATTTTTTTTGCATTGTGAAATTGTTACAAGCATGTGTTGTTTATACTGTTGAAGCCTTTATTTCTTTTTCTTTTTTTTTTTTAGGGTTGCAGCTGTGGTATATGGAAGTTCCCAGGCTAGGGGTAGAATTGGAGCTACAACAACGCCAGATCTGAGTCGAGTCTGTGACCTACACTGTAGCCCATTGCAGTGCCAGGTCCTTTAACGCACTGAGCGAGGCCAGGCTCAAACCGACATCCTCGTCGCTACTAGTTGGATTTCTCACCTGAGCCGCAATGGGAACTCCTGTTGAAGCCTTTAAATTGCTGCCTTATGTATGCTTTTGGCTTTTAAATGTATTTCCTTAGTGTTTAAAGAATTGGGATTACTTTTCTTTTATTCGATTTTTAGGAAATTGGATGTCTCTTTAGCTTGTGAGGCTAGACACGCTTCATTCTGGGAAAGCTTGTAACTTGGAAAGAAGGTGGAGAACTAGGCGATGTTGACGTAGGGAGAATGTCATCATCCTCTGACACTTTTCTGGTTGGCCACTGCTTACAGGAGGACCAGTATGACCATTTGGATGCTGCTGACATGGTGAAGGTGGAAAAAAGCATGAATGAGGCCATGGAGTGGATGAATAACAAGCTGAATCTGCAGAACAAGCAGAGTCTGACCATGGATCCAGTTGTCAAGGCAAAAGAGATTGAAGCTAAAATTAAAGTAATTTATTTATTAAAATTTTTTTTTTCTTTTTGTCTTTTTAGGGTCACACCCTTGGCACATGGAGGTTCCCAGGCTAGGGGTCTAATTGGAGCTGTTGCCACCAGCCTGCACCAGAGCCACAGCAACACCAGATCTGAGCTGCGTCTGCGACCTACACCACAGCCCATGGCAACGCCAGATCCTCAACCCACTGAGCAAGGATCGAACCCACAACCTCATGGTTCCTAGTCGGATTTGCTTCTGCTGCGCCACAACGGGAACTCCAAATTAATTTTTGATTTGAAAGATTTAACAGTCTTCCTGTCAGCCTCATTTATTATTAGTAATCCTTAAAGTGACATTTGGGAGAGAGTTTCATTGTAACTTCGCTTATCATGGCTTGGGGATTGGGTAGGAGAGGATAGACTTGGATTTTAGTGTGTCATGTAAAATTTGTTATTTTACGAGAAACCAGTTTTCTTTCCTGTTGTTCTAGGAGCTGACGAATATCTGTAACCCAATAATTTCAAAGCCCAAACCCAAAGTTGAACCTCCAAAAGAGGAGCAAAAAAATGCAGAGCAAAATGGACCAGTGGATGGACAAGGAGACAGCCCAGGCCCTCAGGCTTCTGAGCAGGGTACAGACACAGCTGTGCCTTCGGATTCAGACAAGAAGCTTCCTGAAATGGACATTGATTGATTCCAACAATTGTTTATATTAAAACAGACTATTATAAAGCTTTAAGTTGTCACCTTTGTTCTAAATATCAACTAGAGCAATTAAATACTGGAGATTTCCTAGTCAGTTTTTAGGGGATTCTGGGGGACGGGATATAGGTAATGTATGGAGCATTTTGACTTCTAAATAGTTAGATACAGAAATGAAGTGCATTGTATCTTTTTCATAATGGTACTATTTAGAAGCCCAGTTAGTTATACTGAGCTTATGCTTTATTCTTTTTGTTTAATCATGCTTATACAAAGAGAAGTTTGTTTTAGAAAGTTGAGCTATAGCTATACCTAGCTATCAAGCAGACTTTTTGTTATGACATATATGGCAGGAACTCTAATTGTGCTTCAAAAATCTGCTGTGGACAGTGCCACAAAGACTCCCTGCCTGGGCTGGGGCTGGGGCTGGGGGCGCGCTCTGCCTCTGTTTCTGAGGGCCAGAGCATGGCATGGATTGATGGAACAATGAAGGGTGCTCTGAGCTTCTTCACGTGTCACTGCTCGGTGACTCCAACACCTGTTTCCTCTTCCCCCATTAAAGGAGCTCCCATGACAAATGCCACGTGCTGCTCTTGGGAACATGCACCCTTTCACCTGGAGCAAGTTAATGGAGGGTTTTGGGCCTAGAGGCTCTTCCTGAGAATGTCCGTTCCTGAAAATATGTTCACTAACACCCTAAGCATCAACGTCTACATAAGTTTCTCTTCAGAGGGTTAGATTTGGGTAGATGTACTGTTGGCTATAGGCATGGTAAATTTAACTAGGAATTGATTCTTGTTAATTATGGTGTAAAGATTTGTATCCTGGCCTGCTTATTCAGGTGAGAGATGTGCTATGTAAATTTGAGGTATAGCTTGAAGTCCTAGGACAAGAGTTAAAAGTAACTTTTAGCTCATTCACAATCACTTACGCGTCAAGTGTTAATATCTGTCATGAGTCTGCCGTTTTTTAATGTGTTAAACAGCTGACAGATCATATAAAAAACTAAGATGCACTGGATTGTACTAGATGAGTCTGAAATTTGTGTTCAAGTGTGGTGCCTGACTTTAGCAACACCTCATTCGTGCTGTGCAGCCAATGTCAGGAACACCAAAGCATTCCCCGCGGCTGCCCTTTGGGCAGCGTTGATAGTGAGGCATTTTGGAAACTAAGGGAAGCCTGTAGTATTAGAGGCCAGAGCTGATACCTGCCTTAGGAACTGTTAGAAGTTTTGTTGGTTGCATTTTGGACTTTTGTAATAATTGTTAATCTGTATAACAGAGTGCTTCTCTGTTACTTTTGGCCTATGGTGTTAGAAATAAGATTATACCTTGCATATTTAGAAGTTTCTGTCCATCTGTGCACTGTTACAAGCTCTGAAGTGCTATTATACACGTTGCCGAGAGGAGGAAGGTGGAAGTTTATGATGGAGTGTGAGCATGCGTGGGAGCCTCGCAGCACTAGGATTGGCCCTGTTCTTACAGCATCCTCTCTCCATTCTCTACCTGTCCTGCTTCACGAGTTCCAGCTGGCCCGCTGTGAGGCCAAGAGCTGCTTTGGAGTGCTGGCTTTAGGATTAAGCCAATTCTTATGCAACTGACTCAGTCCTTAATGGCCATTTCTTCTCAAAGTTTTTGTGTGTGTGTGGGGGAGGGTGTGGGTGTTGGAATGGGGGTCAATTTGACGTTTAAAGTTTAAACTAGAAGTAAGATGACGTGGTCTGCGTGCTCTCTGTTTAGACAGGCTTGAAGACCCATTGGATTTACATGGAGGCCAGGCCAGTGAGTGGTAATTGATGACTTGTGTGCAGACAAGCATTTATCCAGATTGCGTTTGTTAAAAGCTCCAAATTACATTCTTACACAAAAGAAAAAAAACATTCAATAAACATGAGACACATTTAGGAGAACTTAATAAAAAGAAACCTGTCTTACACTCAAAGAAATGGTTTTCTTAATTTCCTAATGAGGGGTGTGTGGGTGGGTGTGTGTTTGGATGTTTGTGTGTTTTCAATAAAAACTTTCCTCTACAGGTAAGCCTCCTGTTTGGCGAAATTCCAGGTCATTACTTGTCAGAGACCTCCATTCTGAAGACCGTTCGAGGCACTGCATACCGGGGGGCAAGAAGTTCTCTTTCCATGCTTACACCCCATGTTGGGTCTTGGCCCAGGTCTCTGATTGAGGAATCCCTGCCTTGCTTCTGAGGGTTTTGACAATAGCAGGAAGTGGGTTATGGCCCCACAAAGGCCAGGGTCTGCCCCTTCTGAGAGTAAGACATGGCCCAACTAGTGCTAGTGATGGCGGATAGGTGATGTGTATGTGTGCTTGCGTGTGTGGGGGTGCACATGTGGGGGCGGTGTTGTGTTGAAAGGGGGGTGAAGCCGTCGCAAGAGACCCCAGCGGTCCAGAGCCTGGGGCCTAGGTGGGGAGGGGTCTGCATCTCTTGGAATCCTCTGGCTGTGTTAGCTTACTGGCCAGGCCTGCCAACAGGGCCTGTGCCCACCACCTTCACACAGTGTCTGCACTAAGGTCATTTCCCTGGGCCTCTGGCTGGGAGGAGGGTGCACACTGGGAAATGTGAGTGGGAAGCCTGGCCCAGCCAATAAATGATTCTCCAGAGTACAGGCATTTTATGGGGGTGTCGGGGAGTAACAGCCGTTCACCCAGGAGAGCTATTGGCATCGGCACGTGTCACTGGGGAAGAGGGTGTTGGAGGCAGAGTCGGCTGGTGTGAAGCTGCAGTGGGGCAGCTCCGGCTTGATGAGAAAAGCACTCACAGCTTCTACAGTGTTGAGGAGCCACATGGAGGCTTTAGACGGTGGCCTTTGAGATGCTCTTCAAACGTCTCAAGTGGTTTTTGGAGGTTTTTGTCCAAGGTGGTAGGGCTGAGATTGAAGTCCTGGTGTGGTGCCCTGGGGCTAGACGTTTTAGCCGGGAGGGAAACTGCTTTAAGGGTTCTTTTGTGATATGTGCAAAATGAGCTGGGCCTCGTGGAAGTTAGTAGTGGGGCTTTTGGAAAAAATTCTATGTTTGAGGGGAATGAACCAAATGGAGGGGGATGAACCTCTTCTGAGGAAGAGGGAAGATGCAGGAGTGACTTTAAAAAAAAGCTATGTTGATGTTCCCATCGGGGCGCAGTGGAAACGAATCCAACTAGGAACCATGAGGTTGCGGGTTCGATCCCTGGCCTCGCTCAGTGGGTTAAGGATCTGGCGTTGTGGTGAGGGTCGAACACTCAGCTTGTATTCCGCGTTCTGTGGCTGTGAAGTAGGCCGACAGCTGTAGCTCAGATTCGACCCCGAGCTTGGGAACCTCCACATGCCGCTGGGCGGCCTTAAAAAGCAAAACAACACTATGCTGGAGTTCTCTGTGGCACAGAGGATTAAGTTTAAGGATCTGACATTGTCACTGCTGTGGCTCTGGTTATTGCTGTGGTACCATGTGGTTTAATTCCTCAGCCTGGGACCTTCCACATGTAATGAGCAGGACCAAAAAAAAAACTATGCTCTCAGAAGTTTGGGAAGTAGATAACCTTTATAGGGTAATGACAAGGTAACAGTCTAGGCTTCAAGGGCCTGATACCAACTTATTGATCTGGCTCTTGGTAATTCATTTCCATATACTTGATCAGTTTTGATCATTAAGTGGCTTCAACAGATCATTTCTTACATGAAATTGTAGGTTATAAAATAATATGCACAGCTTCCTGTGTTTGGAAAGAACATGAAATGTGTTTACGTAAAAATCGAAACCAAACCGTATAGCTTTTTAAAAATGAAATGGTTTCTTCCCAAGATGGGATTGTAATTGATGTCTGTATGTTTTTGCTTGTTTGTATTTTCTAAGATTTCTGTAATAAGCATCTCGGAATTTTATAACGTTAAACATACTAGAAATATATTTTAAAATGAATGGCTCGGAGGTTTCAAACCTAGGATGACAAACATGGAGCTTCGGGTCTGCAGGAGTCAGTGCAGATGTTCGTGGGCATCTGGATAAGATGAGAAAGTTGTACAAGAAGGACCCGACAGATCCTGAAGCGACATTTGGATGTGGAAGGAAGTTTGGGGGGGTCAGGGTGTGTTCAGGGTGTGTTCCTGCCTTGGGCATTTGGCTGTGTCAGGAAGAGGCATTGGAAACGAGGTGCTTGCTAGAGGGGAAGGACCATGCATGAGGCATACGAGGGAGGAGGGGAGTTGGAGGAGAGGTGGTGGTGGCCAGCAGGTTTAGCTGCTGTGGGAATGCTTTAGCAGAGGGCGGGTGCAACTCATGGACTTGGAGAGCCGACGTGTGGTTGCCAAGGGGGAGGGCGTGGGAGGGACTGGGAATCTGGGGTTAATAGAGGCAAACTGTTGCCTTTGGGATGGATAAGCAATGAGATCCTGCTGTGTAGCACTGGGAACTATATCTAGTCACTTGTGAAGGAGCATGAGAATGTGCGAAAAAAGAATGTGTATGTGTATGTGTGACTGGGTCACCTTGCTGCACAGGAGAAAATTGACAGAACACTGTAAACCAACTCTAATGGAAAAAATGAAAATCATTAAAAAAAAAAAAAGGAGGGGTGGGTGGGAGCTGGGCTTCACAAGCGTGCTGTAAGGCTGCAGGAGGGGGAGTGTGTGCACAGAAAGCTTGGCCTCGCTGAAATGAGGGATCGGCTTGGGAGAAAGGAGGTTGGGCAGCCACCTAGGCCCGCTGTCCTGTGTGCAGAGGTTCCCACCAGCTACCTGGAGACCATGGCATTCCTTCCCTGGGTGATGCTCCCTTGCTTCTGGCTGGAGCAGCCCTGGGATATGACCCTCAGTGCTGGTGTGATCCTCTGAGGTGGATATGGCAATTTGGAGCAGGTGCCGAAAGTGTAGAAATGAAAGAGGTGACCTCTTGAGCAGCAGACAAGGAGGCAAAAAGGAAAAATGGCCACTTTTTTTTTTTGAAATAACAATTTAAAAAAAGTAAAAAATAAAAAAAAAAATAAATGGCCATGTTGAGGTAGGAGCAACATTTCCAAGATGATAAAGGAGGGAGCAAATTTCTGGGGAATCAGGGAAGGGAAGCCCTCATAGGATGTGAAAAATATACTTTCCAGAGCTGTCCAACACCTGTGAGCAAGGGACAGTCTAATCCTGACTATTTTGTCACTCCAGTTTTGACACATGTTGTAAGGGCAGGGAGTGGGAGTAGGGGGAATATTTACTTTTTTTTTTTTTTCCTTTTTATGGCTGTGCCTGTGGCATATGTAAGTTCCTGGGCTAGGGGTCCAGTTGGACCTGCAGCTGCTAGCCTCTGCCATAGCCATGGCAATGCCAGATCCGAGCCACATCGGTGACCTACTCCACAGATTGAAGCAATGCCAGACCTTTAACTACTGAGCGAGGCCAGGTATCAAACCCACATCCTCGTGGATCCTAGTTGGGTTCTTAATCCACTGAGCCACAACGGGAACTCCGGGAATATTTACTTTTAACTAAGTGGGATCTGCCAGGTTCCAGGACAACAAGCAGGAAAAAAAAGAATATAGAGAGCTGTGTTTGAGGGTCTGCTTTACTTGTGTCTGTGTTTACATCCTTTGAAAGCCAGGTGGACTTGTAAGATTTGGAGCCCCAGATCAATGGAGGGAGAGAGAGCACTTAAATACTTTTATCACAAGTAAGCCGGCCCTTACCCTTCGAATACCTTGTTTTATCTACAAGCACTTTAAAAGTTAAAATAGAGCTGACTACTCCACAGTCAAGACTTTGCTAAATGCTTGGGGGAGAGAAACTGGAAACACTTGGAAAGTTTCCTGGAAGCTCTTGGAAAATAGCTCAGTATCTCAGCTTCCAAGATGTAATCCCCAGCAAAGCATTTCTGAGAATGAGCTGGATCAGATGTTCCAGAAAAGGATGGCCCAAATGATAGGGTACCTTTCAGCAATGCCAGTGGGCAGACTCCTAGGACTCATGTGAGATTCCAGGAGGACCAGGAGGGCTATGTGGGATATAATTCGGAAAACCGAGAGGGCTCGTGCAGTCCTCAGGCTGGGTGAAGGGCCTTTCCTCTGTGATGGGTCCTATCTTGGTCTAGTCGACATCCTTCAGCTGCTCCCTGCAGCCAATGTGAAATACTTGAATACACACACGTAGTATTTTCAGTGAATAAAAAACTCAGAACAGGAGTTCCCATCGTGGCTCAGGGGCAAGGAATCTGACTAGCATCCATGAGGACACAGGTTCGATTCCTGGCCTTGATCAGTGGGTTAAGAATCCAGCATTGCCATGAGCTGTGGTGTAGGTCACAGACTCGGCTCAGATCTTGCATTGCTGTGGCTGTGATATAGGCCAGCGGCTACAGTTCTGATTCGACCTCTAGCCTGGGAACCTCCATATGTTGAGGGTGCGGCCCCAAAAAGAAAAAAAAAAAAAGATAGGAAGAAAAAGGAAAAAGAACCCCCCTCAGAACAAAAGAACTATACTTGAAATTGTCTCTAACAAGGCCGACAAAGCTCACAGAGGTGGTGGGTGGCAGAGCCAGGAATCCCTACTCCAGCTATTTTGAAGAATGCTAATCTTCTGGAAAGTGCATGCCCAAAATATGGATGGGGCTTTTTGCCCTCTGAAACCATTGCTCTGCATATGGCATTATTTATTTGTTTATTTATTTATTTATTCTTGTGAGTTGCACCAAATTTATTTTTAATTTAATTTTTATTTTATAGTGATTTTTATTTTTTCCATGATAGCTGCTTTACCGTGTTCTGTCAATTTTCTACTGTACAAGCATTATTTAGCTTGGCCCTGGCTTCCTGAGAATCTGATGAGGTGTCGTGCCAGCTGTAGTGTTGAAGATTGCCACATGAGGGCAGCATTGCTCTTCTGTTGCCTGGGGCCAGACAAGGTGAAGGCTTCACTCCAGGAGTCCCAGAGTTCGGAGGATGCAGACGTCCATCTCCTCTCCTTCAGGGTAGCCAGTAGCAAAGCAGGTGTGGTTTAACAGAGCCTCAGGCTAGAAAGGAGGGGAACTTTTATGGACTTTTGCTGGTAACCCCTTAGGTCCTGATCACTCAAAGTGTGGCAGCATCTATCATAGAAGAATATTGGACCGACTTCAGAACTTGGGTAAGTACGCCGTCTAGTGTATCTTGAACTCTGCTGGGGCTCTTTCTAAAAGGCTGATTCGGATTTGGTAGGTCAGAGAGGGGCTTGAGAGACCACAAGTCTAACAATTCCCAGGCGATACTGATCACAGACCATATTTTGACTTGGAAAAACCTAACCTCTTTGGGGAGTTCTCATTGCACCTCAGCAGAAACGAATCTGACTAGCATCCATGAGGACCCAGGTTTGATCCTTGGCCTCGTTCAGTGGGTTAAGGATCTGGCGATGCCAGGAGCTGTGGGCTGTGGTGTAGGTTGCAGATGCGGCTCGGATCTGGCGTTGTTGTGGCGTAGGGCGGCAGCTACACCTCTGATTTAACCCCTAGCCTGGGACCCTCCATATGCTGTGGGTATGGCCCTGGAAAAAAAAAAAGACTAACCTCGTTGTTAAGACTTAACCTCTTAGTTAAGCCTTCGTTTCTTCATCTGTGAAATTGTGATCATCCCAGTTCTGCCGATCACATGAAATGATGGATGTGGAAGATATTCAAGACAAAAAAGGAGGATAAAGGTATTGTGATCACGAGGCATGTAACGTGTGGTTTTGACCCTACTGACAGTGCAGGGAGCAGCGGACCCGGCTGCAAGCAGTCCCAGGGCTGAGGAGGGACCTTCTTTCTTGTTCTCATCCTGCCAGTAGCCCAGATTCCTGAAGAATAATGTTGAAGGGCATGACGAGCAGCCTCAGGAGCAGAGAGGCACCAGCCTCCTTCTGGGGAGTTGGTCACTAGCCCCTGGGCTGGCGGGGCAGTGTGGTTTCCTGACCCTGGACTGCACATGAATCCATCCTACCTAGTGCCAGAGATGCAACCATTTTTTTTTTTTTTTTAGTGCTGCACACATGGCACATGGAGGTTCCCAGGCTAAGGGTCAAATCAGGGCTACAGCTGCTGGCCTGCACCACAGCCCCAGCAACACGGGATCTGACCTGTATCTGCGACCTACACCACAATGCATGGCAATGCCAGATCCTTAACCCACTGAGTGAGGCCAGGGATCGAACCTGCCTCCTCATGGATACTCATCGGGTTCATAACCCACGGAGCTCCAATGGGAACTCCTCCCACCACTCCTTTTGACTTGAGTCTCTGCTGTGGACTGGGTGTGATCTCACTGGTAGCCTGAGAAGGAGGCTGACACTGACCTATGTAGTGGGTAGGGTTTCCAGCTGTGGATAGAGATTCCTAGGAAACAGGTGAATGACCTCTGAATCCCAGGCTTCTTCTACTGGGAATTAAGATCATGTTCAGAAGGACTGGGTAAATGGGAGCCTCTGGACACCTAGTTTCGTGTCCTCGCCTGGCCTTGGGGTAGCTATCCCAGTGCTGAGTGGTCCCCCAGTGTGTGAGGTTCCCTGGGCTTTCTCTGCCACTTTCAAAGAGGCCTTTATCCTGCCATTGCCCACCCCCTCTAAGCTCCATCTTGGCCAGCTTGTTTTCCAGATTTCTCTAATGCCACATTAGGATAATGGGTACCGGAGACTGAAGGAAAAGGGCAGGGGAGAGAATGGCGGTGAGGCCCCTTGCTGTGGATCAGCTCCTGGGTTCTCCTCTGAGGCTCAACTCTGACTCTGGAAACCTTGCGGGAGCTGAGTTAAAACCCAGTTTTGCTGGGCTCCACCCTCAGGGTTTTTGATTCAGGAGTCTGCGATGGGGTCTGAAGATCTGTATTTCTAGCAAGTTCCTGGTCATGCTTTTGTTCTGGGGATAGAGACCCCGGGTACCGGGTAAAGGGGGATTAAATGAGGCTGTTGATTGACATGGTAAACAGCTGATGGTGCAGGTGGTTGTGGGTGGGGTTGGGCGGGAAGAGATTCAAGCAGCATTGTGGGGGGTAAGATGAGACGAAGAGGCAGGGTTCCTTTGGAGAGGCCTGGCTGGGTTTGGACCTTTGAGACACGTGGAGCGGCAGGACGATGTCCTTTCGAATACTCCGGCTAGTTTCCCCTGGCCCTGAGCTGACTAGGGCTCTGTGACTTTGCCCTGACCGGTGGTCACCCGCGTGTGCGGCTTCTCTTCTCTCCCCGGTGCATCCCACCCGCCTGACCCTCGCAGGGTCGGTAAGTGTGTGATTTCTTTCTCTGCCATGTCTTTGCCCTGATCGGGCTGAGAGCTTCTCCAGCCTGGAGAAGCCTTTGCTGCGTTGAGTTCGCTTCTCACATTGGGCCCCGGCCTCCAGAGCCAAGCTTCATGTATGCACATCCCATACTGGAGGAGAGAGCCGTGGCTTGCGGGGTGGGATGGGGTGTGGGGGGGTGGTCCTCACAGTTCAAGGGAAAGGCCTTGGTCTCCGGATGTTACCAGGTGAGACATAATGTCCCACAGTTTCCATTAAATCATACGCGGCTCTTCAGCCCGCTCCACACAGCATTTAAAGACCCTTTAAAAACAAGCCCTGCATGGGAACGAACGCATCAAGCAGCACTATCTGTTAATGAAATTGCTTCCTGTTAATTTGAGTTTACAAAAAAAATGGTTCTCGACAATCTGGCGTTGCTGTGATGGCCCCCATCTCCGAGAGGAGGCTGCCCCCGCCGTGGCCACCTGGGAGCCATGGCAACTGCCCGAGGGGACCCGGGGGCGGGGGTTTGCAACAAATGGTGAGCCTGGATTTTATTTCTTGGCCACTGGTCCTTTCCACAAACATTTTCTGAGCAGCCGTGGGGCTCTGCTTTGACTTGGGGAAGCAAATTTCAGCAGGGGCTCCAGCTGTCTTTACGTCTCCCTTTGCCTACTTACCAGGGCTCAGAAAAGCACAGTTAATTGACAATTAACCTGCAGGGTAGGATGGGAGCTGACAAGTGAAGGGTGAGCAGGGGTGGCTGCATCAGCAAGGGGAGGGAGGGGTCGGGGCAGGAGCCCTGGACAGTGGGGGAGGGTGCGAGCAAAGGCGGCGCAGGCGACCTCAGGGCCCGAGGGCCTGTGGGCGGAGTCACAAAACCTACCTCTGCCCACGCCCCTCTTTTGCAGCCATTATTTTATATGAGGGTTCAGGGCCTTTTGAAATCGAAGGTGTTAAACCACCAGAGATGGGGGGGGCAGGGTGGCGAGCAAGGTCAGATTCTTGACCGGGTCTCTAGAGCAAGCTGGAACCTGGCCTGTGGATGCAGGAGCGAGGCGGAGCATCCCCTCACCCTGCACCCCCCGCCCCCTCGCAGCTTGAGGGCACCTGGGCGCATGCGTGGAGCCAGCCAGCCCTGAAGTCTGCGGGGCCTTGGCCCCGGCACCTGTGCCTGAGCCATGCCTCTGTTGAACAGGCAGGCCAGGGCGGGTGGTTCAGCAGTGTCTCCCATCTGGGGGTGGGGGCTGTCTGTGGCAACAAGCCCAGCCTCTGTGCTGTGCTGGCTGTAGGATGGGGACAGGTACGCCTGCCCTGCCAGCAGCATCCCCAGGGGAGGTCGGAAGTGTTTGGGACGGGAATTCCTGGGGCTTGGAGCCTTGTACAAGACAAAGAGGCCTTGCTTTTCTCCTTTGAGGGTGTTGCTCAGCCCTGGTGAATTTCTAAGGCAGGGTGCAGTTTGGCTGATGTACATTGTAAAGGTCCCGCTGTTTGTGGGGAGGGGGGCTGCAGGAAGGCTGGTGAGGGGCTGTTCAAGGAGAGTGGGTGCCAGGGCAGAGAGCCTTTAATCCGTGGGAGACAGGGCTCCGGGGGCTGTGTGGTTCACTGTGAACGACAGTGGCCAGAGACTTGGCCAAGTTTCTGTGGTTAAGCAGGGATCCCATGTGCTACAAGTAGAATCAGAGAGAATCTGCTTTTTAGGAAAAACCACCGTTTTATATGTTAAGAAAGTCATGGCAGGAGTTCCCCTCATGGCTCAGCAGTTAAAGAACCAGAACAGGATCCATGAGGATGCGGGTTCCATCCCTGGCTTTGCTCGGTGGGTTGTGGATCTGGCATTGTCGTGAACTGTGGTGTAGGTTGTAGACTCATCTCCAATCCCACATTGCTGTTGCTGTGGCTGTGGTGTAGGCCAGCAGCTGTAGCTCTGATTCAATGCCTAGCCTGGGAACCTCCATATACCACAGGTATGCCGCTAAAAAGCAAAAAAAAAAAAAAAAAAGTCATGGTGACCTATATTCAGCCCCCACCTCCTCCTGGCCTTTGTGGCAGGGGGAGCTCAGGGTGGCAGGGTGAGGGCTGAGGGCTGTGTGGGAGGAGAGGCCTTGGTGAGGATGCAGGTGGTTTGGTGAAGATGGGTGGGCAGGGCTCAGGCCCCGGGCTCTCTGGGAGTGCTTGCTCAAGGACATGCTGGCCAATTGTCCTTGTTCCGCCCAGCTCCTGAATTTCCCATGTCCAGGATAAAATGGGCTTGGCTAGGGTTTCCTCCACTCCCAGTTGCAGGGTCAAGGGTGTTCCCCAGCTCCCTGACACCTGGGTGACTTCGGCTTTTCTCCCAAGGGAGGGTCAAAGAGCAACACCTGCCCTCCATCTGGGAGGAAACGTTCAGCGTGGGGGTGTCCCAGTTGCCCGTCCCAGTTGGAGGACACATAGAAATCGTCTTTGGGGACAGTCCTTTGTGTCTTTTCTGTGTGGGTCTCTCTCTCTCTCCGCATCTAGTGGCCTTACGTGGCTATCAGTGGCACTTTTCTCCTCCTGGTGAGAAGGTAGATGGATGTTCCTACCTCCTTCTGGCCCTGGGCTCTTGGGGGACGAACTGGGCAGTGTGTTTGTTTGTTTGATTGTTTGTTTGTTTTTTGATGGCATCAGCAGTCTTGGGAAGTTCCCGGGCCAGGGACCGAACCTGCGCTGCAGCTGCGGCAACACTGGATCCTTAACCTGCTGCACCACAAGGGAACTTCCTGGGCAGTGTTTTAAGGAGCGTCTGCAGAGGTTCTGGTGATGCCCCCTTCATACCATTTTCAAACATTTTTCTTACTTCCTAGGCCCACTTGGTGGTGATTAAACGTCCTTTCTTTTCAGCCCTGATTGTGTTAAAATGGCGCAGGGGACAACTTCGCCAAAAACAGGACCACGTTCATACTTGGGAGAGCCCTTCCTGGGTCCCGGAGGTGGCTCCTGTTGGGGGCCGCCTCTGCCCTGCTGGTGTCCCATGACAGTGGGTGCATTCGTTTCCCGGGGCTGCTGTGCCAAAGTCCCTCACCCCAGGGACTCACACACTGGAAAGGTTCCCTCACTGTTGTGCGGGCCGGAGTCTGGGGTCCGGGTGTGGGCAGGGTTGCTTCCTTCTGGGGCTGGGATGGAGACTCTGCGGGTGCTTCACTCCTGTTTCTGGTGGCCTCAGGTGTTGCCTCTTTCTTGGATGGTGGGCTCCCAGTGGCTTTTTGTTTGTTGCTTTTTAGGGCCGCACCTGCGGCATAGGGAGGTTCCCAGGCTAGGGGTCCAATCAGAGCTCCAGCTGACGGGCCTACACTACAGCCACAGCAACATGGGATCTGAGCTACATCTTCCATCTACACCACAGCTTACAGCAACGCTAGATCCTTAACCCACTGAGCGAAGCCAGGGATGGAACCCGCATCCTCACGGATCCCAGTTGGGTTCGTTAACCACTGAGCGTATACCTCTCCCGTGTCTTTATATTGTTTTCCCTCTGTGTGGGTCTGTCTCTGTGTGCAAATTTCCCCTTTTTATGAGGATGCCAGGCATATTGGATTAGGGCCCATCCTAATGAGCTCATTTCACCTTGACTGATGCTGTAAAGACCCTATTTCCTACTTGGGTCCCATTCTGACATATGGAGTTCAGGATGTCACTATATCTTTTTTTTTTTTTTTTGGTGGATACAATTCAGCCCATACCTGGCCTCTTTGTGTGTGTTTCTCAGAGACTCCAGGACACACACAGGTGGCAGAGACCAGGATGAGGGGGCTGAGGGTTTCCGGGATGGTGTTCTGAGCAGCCCCAGGGGCTGGTCTATCAGGAAGGGCTTCTGGGATTGAGCGCAGATGCCAGGAAACTGCCATTGAGACCTCTGGGCAGGGGAGCTCCACTTTTCCAGATTCCCTTTTCTGTGTCGCTCCTTCTTGCCCTCCTTCCACCGCCTCTGGGAGCTGTTGTGAGAGGAGGTTTGTGATGTAAGCCCTGCCGGCTTCCTGCTGGGGGTGGCCAGGGAAATTCCAGAGAACCAGGCATAACCTCACCCAAATGTGCAAGAACCCACTTTCCTAGTGGGCCTGTATAAATGTGCCAAGAATTGGGCTGATTTGGGTTCTGGAGGGGTGGGAGGGACCCAGGCTGTGGGTCCAGGTTCGAGTCACCTAAAGTATAAACTCCAGAGCGCAGGTGCTGTGGATGCTTTAACCATGTACACCGGGGTCAGAGGTGAGCCCCGGGGACCTGCTCTCTGCGTGGTACTTTGCGCCAGTTCTTGCATTTAAAAAAATTTTTTTTTGCCTTTTTTTTTTTTTTTTTAGGGCTGAATTTGCAGCACATGGAGGTTCCCAGGCTCGGGGTCGAATCAGAGCTGCACCTGCTGGCCTACGCCAGAGCCACAGCAACGTGGGATCCGAGCTGCATCTGCAACTTACACCACAGCTCACGGCAATGCCAGATCCTTAAGCCACTGCGTGAGACCCGGAATCGAACCCGTGTCCTCAAGGATGCTAGTTGGGTTCATTACCCCAGAGCCACAACGGGAACTTGGCGCCAGTTCTTTCCTCTCTGTTGTTCCTGGGGTTTCAGGGTTATTACCGGGACACCACCTCCAAATGTAACCTTGGCTTCAGACACGGGTCAAGATGGCAAGAACGGACTTTCACATGGAGATCTTGCCGCATTTCTCGGTTCTGAGTGGTGATAAGAGGGACGGCTGCGACTGTGTCTGCAATTTCCAATCACAAGCCATCATTTTACACACTCAGACATCTGTTTTAAGATCCTAGTGGAGGGTGGTGGGTCATTGGTTCCCTTTTGTCCTGGACCCCTCAGTCAGGGCCCATCACCTTTATTATAAATTCTCAGGGATTTATTAGTAAATATCTGGGGAGCCTGATGCCACTCTGCAGCCAGGGAGCTCAAAGTATCTGAGCGTGGGCCTGCCTGTCAGTGTGTCCCCGGGGAGCCCAGGGGCTTTGAAGCGGGGGAACCGCAGGGCAGCGTGTGGGGAGAGAAGCCAGAGGGGCAGCTCCCTGGGAAGGAGGCCTGATGCCCCCTGGGGTCTGGTGCTCTGGAGATGGGGGTCAGAGCTGTGGGGTAGGACCTGGAGGCTGAGGGAAAAGGTGGGAACTGGACCGCCTTGGCCTCCATCCAGGCTCTGTGGTGCACCTGCTGGATGCCTCTAGGCAAAGTATGTAAGTCTCCTCCTCTGTCACATGGCGATGATGATAATAGCCCTGCCTGCAGGGATGATGAGAAGGGGTAACAAGACTGTGAGCGAGGGCTCAGCATCATTCTGGGCACATGGCGAGACCCCACAAGTGGGATGTTAGTGCAGGGACATGGAGGAAGATGGATGGATCGAGGAGCTGGGGCCAGGGAGGCGCAGAGGGCTGTCTGCAGGAGCACTCGGGCACCGGGATTGGCTGGTAGAGGGGCTTCAGTCACGGCTCCCCATGGGTGGCTGCCATCCCTGTGGCAGCTGTGGGCCTGTGCAGGGGAGGGAGAATGTGCCGCCTGCCCTCTGTGGTCTGGCTGGGAGAGCATCCAGCGTCCCTGTATTGCAGGGTCCCTGCCTTGCTCAGCCGTGTCTCCATCCTGGCTGCTAGGTTGCTTTCCTAGTCATGGTGCCAGATTCTTTTTTTTTTTTTTTTTGTCTTTTGTTGTTGTTGTTGTTACTATGTCTTGGGCCGCTCCCGTGGCATATGGAGGTTCCCAGGCTAGGGGTTGAATCGGAGCTGTAGCCACCGGCCTACGCCAGAGCCACAGCAACGCGGTGGTGCCAGATTCTTGATCTGCCTCCTGATCCGCACATCCTGCTTCCACTCCCGCAGGAGCAGAGGTGCTGAGCACGGCCCAGGAGGAGCTGTGATTGGGGGTAGGGGACTCGAGGTGAATGCTCCTCCGTGTCCTTTGTCCGGGGTTGGGTTCTGGCCGAGCTTCCTCTCTGTGTCCACGTGCTGGGGTATTCCAAGGACACAGGGATGATGGGGACCCCCCAGGTCTTTAGGCCTGCACCCCAGGCTTTGAGGTGTTGAAAGGGAGAGGGATTGGCTGGCCCCAGGCCTCTTTGGGCCCCTTGGCCCAGCTTGTCCTGGCATAGATGTGGCGGTAATTAGTTTTCAGGTGCTTGCAGGTCTGGGAAAGAAAAGATAGTTTTTGCCCCAAATGGGAAATGAGTGGCAGGAGAGGTCAGCTTGGCAGGGAACTTGTGCCGCCTTGTCTTCTGCCAGCTGGATTCTGAGGCGTCTCACTGGCAGCTAGGGCTCTGGTCTCGGTCCCCCCTGGGGTGGCTCTATGCTTCTCCCCTAGTGGATGAGGCAGTGCGACCAGCAGGAACCAGAGCCTGTCACTCGCCTCACTCAGTGTGTGCTCACTGGGCACTGACTTTTCTCTTCCTTTTTTTTTTTTGGTTTTTAGGGCCACACCTGTGGCATATGGAGGTTCCCAGGCTAGGGGTCAAATCAGAGCTACTGCTGCTGTCCTGTGCCACAGCCACAGCAGCGCAGGATCTGAGCCACATCTGTGACCTACACCACAGCTCATGGCAGTGCTAGATCCTTAACCCACTGAGTGAGGCCCGGGATCGAACCTGCATCCTCATGGATGCTCATTGGGTTGGTTACAGCTGAGCCAGGATGGGAACGCCTCATACTTTTTTTTTTCTTTTTTGGCTGCCTCAGGGCATATGGAGTAGGGATCAGATCTGAGCCACAGTTGGGACACGTGTCACAGCTGTGGCAACACTAGAGCCTTAACCCACCATGCTGGGCTGGGGATGACACTTGGGTCCCAGTGCTCCAGAGACTCGGGATCCCATCGTGCCACAGTGGGAACTCCTTTTCTCATGCTTTGAATCCATTCCTCCCTCGCTGCCCACTAGATCTGGGTCTGGTGTCCTCTGCAGCCCCATCCGCACCACCCCCCTGCCCTGGACTCCAGCTCAGCAGCCCTCCTTTGGTCTCTGGCTACTTGGTTCTGCACCTGGGGTTTGGGACGCAGGTTGTGCTGCTGGGCAGGCTGCTCCTCAGGTGCTACTAGGGCTCCTTGCTCCCGTCTGCCAGTCTCTGTCCCTCCCCAGAGAGCCTGGCCCTGGTTCCTGTGAGGAAAATTGGTCCCTATCGGTTGCCCTGTCCCGTTTCCATGTTTGTTTCCTTCATGGTCTTATCCCAAGAGATGCAGAGTGAGGGGGTTGAGAGAAAGGGCTCAGAACCAGAGACAGCTATGTCTGATGTTTCTTTCTTTTTCTTTTTTTGTCTTTTTAGGGCTGCACCTGTGGCATGTGGAGGTTCCCAGGCTGAGGGTTCCAGCAATGCGGAATCCAAGCCGCATCTGTGACCTACACCACAGCTCACAATGTCAGATCCTTAACCCATGGAGGGAGGCCCGGGATCGAACCTGCAACCTCATGGTTCCTAGTCGGATTTGTTTCCCCTGCGCCACGACGGGAACGCCTGTGTTTGTTGTTTCTGACCTTCCATGTACGGGGCCTGTGTGGCCTTGAATGAGTTATTTAAGCCCTCTGTGCCGCCTGTGTATGTGGAGATAGTGATAGAACTTTCTTTGTAGGATTGAAGGAGTCAGAACATGTCAAATACTGAGGATAGTGTCTGTCATTCGAGTCAGCGCCTGGGAAATCACAGTCTGTGCTTGTCTGGCTTGCTGGTGTCGTAGCTACTAGACTGTAAGTTCCAGGTGGGCCAGAACCACGTCCCCCCTGCTCACGGCTGCCTTCCAGGGCCGGTGAGTCACATGTGGGCCACAGATGCTCATTGAGTAAAACCAACAGTCCCAAGGCTGCCTTAGAGGATGGCAGAGCTGGGCCTCAGGTGACAGAAGCCTATTCCCGGACCTGAACTTTCTTCCCTCCATACTGATGTTCCTGTTTGTTTGTTTGTTTATTTATTTAGTCTTTCTGTCTTTTTAGGGCCACACCCACCACAGCATATGGAAGTCCCCAGGCTAGGGGTTGAATCAGAGCTGAAGCCGCTGGCCTACGCCACAGCCACAGCCACAGCCATGCGGGATCCGAGCCGCCTCCGCGACCTACCCCGCAGCTCACGGCAAGGCTGGATCCTTAACCCACGGAGCAAGGCCAGGGATCAAACCCATGTCCTCATGGATGCTAGTCAGGTTCGTTAACCCCTGAGCCACTACAGGAACTCCTCAAATTATTAAAACTCAACTATTCCCGTTCAATTTTGTGCCTCCCCCCCAGGAGAATGATTTGTAAAGGAAAATAAAATGATGTCCCTTCTTGGGGATTCAAGCTTGGCATCCGCTATGTGGTAGCGAGAGAGTGGCTTGGTCACCAGTGCTGGGGGCGAAATGGGAGCAGGGGACAGGCGTGTCCTTGCCTTCTCTTCCTTTTGTTCATCCCAAAGGTTATCTGCTCCCACAAGGGCCACGGCAATGCTGGAGTGAGGAGCAGGGATGGGGGCATCTGCCTTGTCCTTGTCCCTCTGGGGCTGGCATTCTCCTGGGGGTCTGAAAAAGGCCTGGCCTTTCCCTGGGGTCCACTCCAGCCCAGCCTGGAAGAGCAGTACGGAGGGGGCCCTTGGGCAAGGATGGAGGGGACTTTGTGGAGTGGTTCCATGTTGGGGCATCTCCTCAGAGTGCGCCCGGTCCATGTGTGGGGGCGCTTGAGGTGATGTTGGCATCTGCCACCTAGGCAGGGGTTAGACAGGTGGCTGAGCCCATTGTGGATCGTTCACAGAGATTCTGGAGGCCTCAGTGATGGGTTAAAGTGGATATAGGAATTGTGTCCCCACCACACTTGTCGGGCTGCAGAAGCACCAGGCCCTGCGATTCCACAGTCCAGGCAACATCTAGGGGATGAGCTGGAATCTCCCTCCTGACAGTGACCCCAAAACTTGCACACAGACTTGGGGACTGAGAACCCACTCTATTTCTCCTCTGGGAGGGGACAGTCTGGAGTTCTGAGAATTCCGCCCCCCCCTTTTGTCTTTTTTAGGGCCACACTGGCGGCATATGGAGGTTCCCAAGCTAGGGGTCAAATCAGAGCTGTAGCTACTGGCCTACCCACAGCCACAGCAGCATCAGATCTGAGCTGTGTCTGTGACCTACACCAACAGCTCACAGCAACACTGGATCCTTAACCCACTGAGCAAGGCCAGGGATCGAACCCTTGTCTTCATGGATCCTAGTCAATTTTGTTACCTCTAAGCTCTGAGGGGCCTCCAAATTCCCTCTTTCTAACAGCGCTGACCTCCCTTCTCTGGGCAGGTGGGGTGACCAGGTGGAAGAGAAGGGCCTGCTTGGCAGTGTCTTGGTAAGGGGGCAGAGCTGTTTTCTTTGAAATTGTGGGCCTTTTTTCCATGGTGCCCTAAGTTTGGGGGCTCAACCCAAACTTCAACATGGGCAAAGTGCATTGATATCATGTCCTCCTCTTCCCCAGGAGATCGGCCTGCTCCAGGAACAGCTCTTTCAGGGACTCGATCCTCCTTGTCCCCTGGCCTGGCTGGGTGCCTTCATCAGAGCACGAAGCTATGAGAACCGCCGATGCCATCAGCCTGTCACTGCAGCACGTTTGGTACTTAGCACCTACTCGGAACCAGGCAGTTTCTGCCTCCTGAGCCTGAAGTCCAAGGGCAGAGGGTTCAAGGTGAGTCTGGTTGGGGTGAGAGGTGTGAAGCTCAGGCTTTGACTCTTCCCTGTCACCCACTTGATCTGAGCCAGTGTCCCTGAGCCTCAGGTGCTGCTGGCTTGTGTTTGTATCTCCTTGTTACCAATGGGGCTGCAGCCTCATTTGTCTGATTGATGGCTAATAGTCTCCTGGTTTGTACTTTTTCTCAGCACTTTAATAATGATCCATGAACCTTTCTCCCTGGAGTTAGATTTGGAGGGTCTGAGTCTCCAGGAACCCCTTTTTTTGGTCGTTTTAGGGGCTGCACCTGCAGCATGTGGGAGCTCCCAGGCTAGGGGCTAAAATGGAGCTCTAGCTGCCACAGCCACAGCCACACCAGATCCAAGCCGCGTCTGTGACCTACACCACAGCTCACGGCAACAGCGGATCCTTAACCCACTGACTGAGGCCAGGGATCAAACCTATATCCTCATGGATACTAGTTGCTTTCATTACTACTGAGCCACAACGGGAACTCTGTCCGGGAGCCGTTTCGATTTTTACAAATTTTGTAAAGTAACTGGGGGATTTAAACTCTCTCCTGGCTGGCACATCTTCACACGTGTTTTTTTGACCCTTAGGACCCAACATGCTCTGCCCAGGTATTTCGTGATTGCCATTTATGTCTATGAAACAGGGTGGGTCAGGGACTGGGGCAGTGCCTGGGTTGTGTTCTCTTCATTGGCTCTGGGCCCGTCTGCTGGGCTCTGGTAGATCCCGTGGGCCCTGCTGAGCCTGGAGGATGCTGCCCTCCCTCCTGGAGCCACTTTCTTGTGTATTTCCGGTTCGCGCATGCGGCTTCCAGCTTATGCGGAAGTAAAGACTCTGACGTCTTCTTCAGTTGGGGGGAGTGTGGTGCAGCCCGGCTGCCGACATCCTGCCCAAGTGCAGTGTCTGTGGCGGAGGGGCTTTGGGTTTGATGGAGAGCCCTCTTTTCTCTTGCACCCAGGTCGCATCACCAGGGACGGGGCTGGTCCCATCACTGGGCTTGGTCTCTGGGTTAAGTTCGTCACGCTTGGTCATTTTTCTCTCGGGACAGATCTTCTCCCAGGGGATGCTTCACTGTCAGCAAATGGACCCCCAGGGAGCTCCTTTTATTATATTGTCAAGCTTGCTGGTCACGGGGCCAGCCGGAACCACCTCCCATACTCGGGGTTTTTCCTGGCGGTGGCTCAGGGGTGGTGTTTTTCGCTGAAGAATCTTGAAGGGCCAACAAGATGAGGGCTGCATGTGGGGTGGGGATGGACAAGGCAGATAGAGCTGCCCATGGGTACGGGTAGGTGGTTCTGGTTGAGCGGACCCCAAATTTCTGAGGGAGAAGCCTACTGCTTCTTTTCCCGTGGTGTCACTGGTGCCTCAGGGGTGCGCCTGGGAGAACAGTGGGGTGTGTATCTGAAAGCATATGTACCAGTGGCCCGGAGCCATCCCCACACTCTCACTCAAGGGAGAAGTAGATGAAGGGCAGGTGTCCTGAGTCTGTGTGCTCTTGGTACCAGGAGTCAGTCTAGGGCCACTGGGGGCTGACATCTGGACTAAGTCTTGTGTGTTCTTCCAATGAGAAATGGTGCTTGGTCCCAGGTCTCGGAACCCTGATCTTGTCCTTTATTCTTTATCCATCTCGATAATAACTGTTCATTAGAGGCATCATGAGGAGCAAAATCGATGGTCCCTCCCCTCATGGAGCTTAGGTTCAGGTGGGCCAGTCTTTTAATAACCACACGGAGGAGAGCAGCCTTGTAAACTTGGACGAGCATTGTAAGAAAAAGGGAGGAACTCCTGCCATGGGAAGGCAGCTTGAAGCTGAGACCTGAAGTGTAACCTTGAGATGATGACGCAAGAAAGACGGGGTGTGAAGGGCCTTGGGACGGGAGGGTCCAGGTGAGTTCAAGGGACCAAATGAAGGCTGGTGGTTGGTGTTCAGAGAGCAAGGGGCTCCTGCGAGTGGGAGGCGGAGTGGGACAGAGAGGCTAGAGCCAGTCCACACAGAGCCATGGAGCCTGGGCAGGAAATGGGGTCTTTATCCCAAGACCAATGGGATTGTACTGAAGGCTTTGAGCAGAGGATGAGTGACCCTGGGATCCTCCAGGAGCCAGAATGGCACTGAGTTAGCCGATGCCTGCAGGTGTCCTGATGAGACACAGTCGTGGCTTGGACCAGATGGTGGAGGTGAAGATGCAGAGAGGGGCACTTATTTGCGAGATGTGAAAGAAGTGGCCTCACCAGGACCTGGGGGAAGTTGGGGATGCTGTGGGAGGTGGGGCAGGTGCTGAGGGGAGCTCCCAGGTGCCTGGTTTGCCAACAGGGTGGTTGGCTCTGTGAAGGTGCCACTCCCTTCAGGTGGGGAAGTCAGCTTCAGTGGAGAGAATCACTAGCTGGAGAGAATCACTAGCTCAGATTTGGATGGTCGAGTTTCTTATTGATTGATTGATTGTCTTTTCTAGGGCCGCTCCTGCAGCCTATGGAGGTTCCCAGGCTAGGGGTCTAATCGGAGCCATAGCTTCTGGCCTACACCATAGCCACAGCAACACGGGATCCGAGCCACGTCTATGACCTATACCACAGCTCACGGCAACACCGGATCCTTAGCCCACTGAGTGAGGCCAGGGATCGAACCTGCAACCTCATGGTTCCTAGTCGGATTTGTTAACCGCTGAGCCACGATGGGAACTCCTGGATGGTTGAGTTTTAAATGTCCCTTACTTTGTAATGATGTTGCAGTGTCTGAGAGGAAAGGTCGAAGGGGCTGTTGGCTATTTTCGTCTGGCACTTGGGGTAGAGAGCTGGCTGGAGACAGAGAGCTGAGGGTCACGTGGTAACAGAATACACAGGCCTCAGGGAAGTGTCCAAGCGGGGAGGGATAGATCGCCTTCCGCTGAGCAGGTGGCCTGTTGCCCTACTTCCCGCCTGTCTGTCCATCCCACGCTGTGTGGAACTGCTTACTCTGGGGTTCGAGAGCCCAGGCGTGCAGGTCCTGGCCTCTGGGGATGGGGTTCCAGACACCAGGATGTAGGTTCCTTCCATGCGGGAGCTGTGGCTGAAGACCAGTGGTCCTGCCCCTCTCTTTTGTGACCGTCACCTGCCTCTATGTGGCTTGATGTCTAGACACTCCCAGAGTCCATCTCCACCGGGGAGCTGGCTTCCCACTCCTGCCAGGAGCCCTTACCATAAATACTCCTGGATTGTGTGTGTTTTTTGTTTTTTAGCGCTGTACCCATGGCATATGGAGGTTCCCAGGCTAGGGGTTGAATCAGAGCAGTAGCTGCTGGCCTGCGCCACAGCCACAGCCACGCAGGATCCTAGCCACGTCTGCGACCTACACCACGGCTCACAGCAACGCCAGATCCTTAACCCACTGAGCGAGGCCAGGGATCGAACCTGTGTCCTCATGGATGCTAGTCAGATTTGTTAACTGCTGAGCCACGACAGGAACTCCAAATACTGCTGGACTTGGAAGGCCAAAGCTCCTGACCCACCAGAGCCCAGGAATACTGCTGTGCTGCCCCATCTAGGCTGTTACCATGAGGGCCATTGAGGCTTCGGTCCCAGCAAGAGGACTTGGTGGCTTTCTCTGGGGAGACGGGAGGATCAAGCTGTTTGCTCACACATGTGACCCTGGTCACTGTCACGCATCGTTTTAGCTGGGCTGTCACTCTGCTGGAAGTGACGCCCACTGCTTTTCCTTCTGGAGAAAATTGTTAAGTGTTCAGAAAAATAAATTCCTTGGTGGGGTTGAAGATAGCCTTTTTCCTCTTCTTTATTCATTGTTATGAATTGCAATCAAAGACAGTTTAATGGTGAAATTGCTATAAACTGGTGGAGAAAACATTTCTTTGGGTATTAGTTTTGTTTTAGTAAATTATAAAGCAATGATTTAACATGCCACCTTCAGGATTATTTCTGCCTCTCAGTGGGATAATAGCATCAGTGAGATCTACTACAGCCTTCATTTTCTAGAGAGCCCAGATAAATAATCTCCCACTATGCTCTGGAGCAAACTAAATTACCTGTGACTTTTGATATCTCCCATCCAGAACAACGAGGATGTCACTTTGAGTGGGTGGCATGGGAGAGAGCCTACAGATCCCTGGGAAGTCTGCTGCCAAGGAGGCAGAGTTAAAGATTTAAGCTGGGACCCCAGGAGGGACTCTGCCTGTGAACATGTGTGCACGGGTTTCGCAGGGGCCGTGCTGCACCAAGGCTCGGGGGCCACAGGCATGTGGGGTTCTGGAGAAGAGGGAGGAGGCTGCGATTAAGAGTGAGGGGCCCAGACAGCCCCCCTGATGATACAGGCCGTCAGTGGGCCATAAGCTTCTCAACGGGTTATTTAATAAAGATTTTCTGAGTCCTACTGTGTGCCAGCCACCTGCTTGCCAGGCACTGTTTTGGTTACAGTTTCCATATCTGCTCTTGGGGGAGGTCAGAGTGCAGAGGGGCCCTAGAACCAACAGATGCATCGTGCACAGGGAAAGCAGTAGGTGCAGCAGGCCTTCTGCTGCTGGGAAGGCATCACTGAGCTGACCTCTGTCCAAGCCTTGAAGGCGGTAAGGACTTTTCTGAGCAGAAATGGGAAGGAACCCCGTTACAGGTGGAAGGTGCAGGATGGGTGGAGGCCCTGAGGGGTGAAGTTCTGGGCTGAAGGCACCTGTAGGCCGTGCTCTCCAGAGCGTGCTATTTCTGGGAGGCAGGATGGGAGGAACGTGGGACCACTTGGGGAGGGCTCCTCCTCGTGGGCCTGCCTTGGGAGTGGATTGGCTCTGGGACCTTGGATGAGACTTGTGGGACTCCTCTGCTCAGCATCACACTGCCTCCGCTACCCCTGCTCCACGCAGGGGGGCTGCCTGTGGGAAAGTGTGCGAGGGAAGGGGTGGCAGTGTAGACAGTGGGCAGCCTGGGTTCCAGTCTGCCACATCACTTTCACTGGCACCCTAGACTTTGGGTAAGTCACCCCGGCTCTCTGAGTGTCATTTCTTCACCTCTAGGATGAGAGGGGCTTCCCTGCCCCACAGGCTCCTGGGCGGTTTCTGTGAAGCCATGAAATCTCCAAGTATGTGAGAACTGGGTAGTCTTTGACCTGGGGACCAATAGCTTTATATTTCTCCAGCCTCCTTGGCTGGTCCTGGAGAAGGGAGAAATCACCTGAGAGAGAGAAGGTTGAATCTGCACGGGGCTAGAGCTGGTTAAGAGGCAGCTTGGCTGGATAGCGTCCTGGAGCCCCATCTCTCAGGGAGCTGGCAGAACCCTGCGTGTGGAGAGGGCTGCGATGGTGGATCTGACTGACTGTGGTTGGGAGCAATTACCTGGGGGCTTCTAAGAAGTGGGGACGGCCTTCCAAGGGGGTACATTTCAGTAACTCGGGGTGACTACACTGTTTGGAGGAGGCCTGTCTGGCCACTGCGGGGCTGGGTTTGGTAGAGGGATTGCGCCGATTTGGGACCCTGGAGGAGGGGTTGGTTATCTGCAATGCCCATTGTTTTCCTGTCCTTCCTGTCACGTTGCTCAGCTAGTCCTCTGATGAAAGGTTTTGCAAATGCTTCACAAATATCAATTGGAAAAGGCCCCCAAATTATTAGGGGGGGCCCCATGTCTGGGTCTGGCCTTAAAAAGTGCTAGGTGCCAGCTGTGTCACTATCGAGCACTTGAGGAGTTCCTGTCGTGGCTCAGCAGAAACGAATCTGACAAGCATTCATGAGGATGCAGGTTCGATCCCTGGCCTCGCTCAGTGGGTTAAGGATCCAGCAATGTTGTGAGCTGTGGTGTAGGTTGCAGACGTGGCTCGGATCCCGCGTTGCTGTGGTTGTGGTGTAGGCTGGTAGCTACAGCTCTGATTCGACCCCTGGCCTGGGACGCTCCATATGCCTCCAGTGTGGCCCTAAAAAAAAAAAAAAAAAAAAAGCCACTACTGAGCACTTGAAATGTGGCTTGTCTGAATTGAGAATACATTCAGGTCTCCAGAGGAACTCACTGCCTTGGCTTTATTCCCAAAGGCCCCTCTTCACTGGACCGAGAGGTCCTTCTGGGTGGGAAGCAGCTCATACTCATTCCTGTAACCACAGAACCTGGCATAGATCCTTCATGCAGGAGGCTGGTTGGATAGATGGGTGAGTGGAGATGTGGCAGAATGGTTTTCTGTGGACATAAATGAACCTAGAAATTGAGAACATTGCAGCTGGATGAATGGTTGGCTGGATTGGAGCTCAGAGAGACGGACAGATGGCTGGTTGGGTGGAAGAACAGATGAATAAAAAGGGGGATGCAAAAGAGGACGGCGGGAGTTCCTGTCGTGGCGCAGTGGTTAATGAATCCGACTAGGAACCATGAGCTTGCGGGTTTGGTCCCTGCCCTTGCTCAGTGGGTTAGGGATCCGGCGTTGCTGTGAGCTGTGGTGTAGGTTGCAGACGCAGCTCGGATCCTGCGTTGCTGTGGCTCTGGTGTAGGCCGGTGGTTCCAGCTCTGATTCGACCTCTAGCCTGGGAACCTCCATATGCTGCGGGAGTGGCCCAAGAAATGGCTAAAAAGACAAAAAAAAAAAAAAGAGGACGGCGAATCTGCAGATGGCTGAAAGGATGGACAGGTGGCTGGCGGGACAGACGCATAAGTAGGTGGAGTGGATCAACGCAAGATGGATGATTAGGCAGGTGGGTAATTGGGTGGCGGGTTGATGGAGGATGGAGAGAGGATGAATGAAGCCATTTATTCCACCACAAGCCCTGGCCAAGCCCTGCTGAGGTCAGCATGTCCTGTGGTCCCTGCGTGGCACGTTTCTCTCCCCCTAACGGACATGTCTGGAGATGCTCCAGGCTCTCGCTGGATTCTCAAGCGTTCTCGTTGCTCTGGCTGTGCTAATTGAGTCTCTCCACCTCATTAGAACTGTCGGCTCCCTGGAGGGCCACCCCCTTCAGTTTCTGGGGGCAGGTTGGGACAGGATGTGTATGGGGTGCAGAGGATAATGTGTTTGTTAGCCCGCGTGTGGGGGAGTCTTTGTGACTCCATCATCCTTCTATATACACCTCACAGGACTTTCCAAATAACCAAGGAATCGAGTCTCCTCCGCGTGACTGAGGAGAAGAGGGTGGCGAAGCCGTCTGAAAGGGTTCTGAGTTCACAGGATGGGGAGACAGGACGGAAAGACAAGTCTTCTTAGGACCCTCTTCCTGACCCACCCTCACGCACGCAGACACGGACCTTCCAGAAAGTGCTTTCTCTCCTAGCCCAGACTCCTTTCGCAGCAGTCCCAGGTCACGGGGACAGCCTGTCTCCTTTGGGGACAATGAGTCTCAGAGAGAAGAAAGGCCTGGATTTGAATTGTCTCTCTGGAGGTGGCAGGAATGGGCGCTGGGATGGGAAGCTCTTGGTCACCCTCGTGACAGGGGACCTGTAGGCGTGGAGGGGAGAACAGACGCCTCCATCCTGGGAGGCCCTGTCACTGCGCAGGGCCCTTGGGGGCGACATGCCAGATCTGGTCCTTTCCAAGTTCCGGATTTTCTGCATCAGCAAAGGCTTTAATCATTCTGATCAGCAGTCAACTCATCACCATTAACCAAATTACATTTCAAGCAGAATTCCCGGAGAGGTTCTGTTGCAAATGGTGCAGAAGGACGAGGGGGCTTTTCTGCACACCATAGCTTGTTTTGCACCCTTGGGAGTCGGGGGATGTTCGCTTTCCAGCAGTGGTTTCCTCAGAAAATGCACAACCCCTTCTGTGCTCCCTTTCCTCTTATTTTTAGGATCACAACCGCCCAATCTCATCGTCTGTAATCTAAGAAGTGCATGGATCATTTTTTTCCCCTGTGAAATATACCTCCCCCCCCCAGAGAGAGAGAGAGACAACTGGACCTCTTTTTACTAACTGCCAGTACAGTTAAGCATCTAGAAGAAATGCACAAATCTCTCAAAGCCTGGATGGGAGTAACACTCAACTTTGCTGAAGGTTTTTTTTTTTTTTTGTCTTTTGTCTTTTTTGTTGTTGTTGTTGTTGTTGCTATTTCTTGGGCCGCTCCCGCGGCATATGGAGGTTCCCAGGCTAGGGGTCGAATCAGAGCTGGAACCACCGGCCTACGCCAGAGCCACAGCAACTCGGGATCCGAGCCGCGTCTGCAACCTACACCACAGCTCACGGGAACGCCAGATCCTTAACCCACTGAGCAAGGGCAGGGAGCGAACCCGCAACCTCATGGTTCCTAGTCGGATTCGTTAACCACTGCGCCACAACGGGAACTCCTGAAGGTTGTTTTTGTTTTGTTTTGTCTTTTGTCCTTTTAGGGCTGAACCCTTGGCATATGGAGGTTCCCAGCCTAGGGGTCGAATCAGAGCTGTAACTGCTGGCCTGCGCCACAGTCACAGTAACGCCGGATCCGATCCATGTCTGCAACCTATACCACAGCTCACGGCAATGCCGGATCCTTAACCCACTGAGAGAGGCCAGGGATGGAACCTGCAATCTCATGGTTCCTAGTCAGATTTCTTTCCACTGCACCACACAGGGAACTCCGAAGGTTTTTTTTTTAATGGGACCACCAACTAGGAGTTATCAGCAAACTTCATAAATGTTCTCTTTTTATCCATTTACGTCTTTGCATTTTTTTTTTGTCTTTTTATGGCTGCATCCACGGCATATGGAGGTTTCCCAGGCTAGAGGTCTAATTAGAGCTGTAGCTGCTGGCCTATGCCACAGCAGTGACAGATCCCAGCTGTGTCTGCAACCTATACCACAGCTCATGGCAATGATGGATCCATGACCCACTGAGTGAGGCCAGGGATTGAAATCACATCCTCATGGATACTAGTCAGATTCATTAACCACTGAGCCACGATGGGAACTCCCTGTTTATGTCTTTGAAGACTGGGTTTTCTAGCATCTGCTCCCATTTCTGCTTTGTCTTCAAAAATGCCCCTTCTCCAGTAAAGACAAATCTATTCTTACGTAGATTCTTATGTAGTGACTTTCAGACTCTCCTTGTTCTCATCCTGTTCTGATCCCTCACCCTGACCAGTCCCATGAAGGGAGATTGGTCTCTTAGCCACTTTGGCCAAATTTGCCGGAGTGACTGCGACTTGGCTGTGCAGGCTGCAGTACAAGGTTTGGCCTCGGGGAAGGTGAAGGTGGACAGAAAAGAAGTCAGGGATGCTGAGGGTGAGGTGCCCTCCGATGGTGCATTATCTTCAGAAAAGTGCTAGTATAACCATCTTTGGTTCTCTGAGGAACAGAAGCCCCCTCATGCTAGTTAGTGGGGCGTGATGGTACGAGAAAAAAGAATGGATGTATGTGTGCCTGGGTCACCTTGCTGTACAGTAGAAAATTGACACAACACGGTAAACCAGCTGTAATGGAAGCCAATAAATCCTTATAAAAAATTGTTCAAAGGACACAGGAATTGCTTTCAGACCCCAAAGACAGGGAGGAAGCTGGGATTCAGGAACGGGCTGAGACTAGAACTTGGAAAGTTGCTCTTAGCCTCCTTTTCTCCCCTCCCTCTGGCTCCTCCCCCTTCTCCAGACTCCTCCTCTTCCTCCCCAGTGTCTCCCCCCTCCCTAGTACCTCTTTCTCTGCAGACCAGCTTTCTCTCCTTCTCGGGGCGTAAAGAGGAAGATGGCCCCCCGACCCCTGGAGCTGTCCCTTGGCACACAGTTCCAGTCACGTGAGGAAAGTAACGTGAACATCCTGAGTTCAGATACCTGGAGAGGATGCTCACTGATGCATCTTGGCTCATGTGGTTTCCCCAGGTCTAGTCACCTGTGGTCAGGAGGCATAGACGTAGCTGCCGGGACCCACCCTTGTGAGAAGGCACGTTCTCAGGGGGGATGGGATGGCTCATGGGCTGTGCAGACTCCCCCAAGGTGTTTGCTATAGGAGGTACTTGTTGGACAAATAAAAGTGGGGAGGCCTGCTCATGGGACTCTGCTGGCCATTAACATGGCTCTGATCAAATTATATATGCTTCTGCTCTATTGCATTATCGTTTTAGTAGTTTTTCATATTATTACATATTTTTATAGACTTCAAGTGGCATTATTATAAATTACTTAATCCTTTTCTTTTTGTGGGACACTTATTTAAAAGCTTTTTCAAGCACCATGGTTAATATAGCAATAGTGCTCTGTATGTATAAGGCTCTTTCTAGATTTTGTATAATTTTCTGTGGAATAGATTGCTAGAGGTAGAATTAAAGGTTCAGGCTCTTGTTTGCAAATGAAAGAGTCCACTGGGGATATTTAAGCAGGAAGGACTCTTTACAGGAGATAATAGATATCTCTGGGTGGTGATGCAGAGAACCAGGCTTGCGTATGACTGCCAGGGACAGTGCAGCTGGGATCTGTGTTCCATCCCATTATGGGACTTTTTAGTGAAATGCTGCTGCTGCCACTTCCTGCTGCTTTGCTTAATGACTCCCAGGTTCTGGACTCTAGAAAATCTGCCATAGGTTCTTTAGGAGGACCGGTTGCCTTCAACAGCACAGTATTAGAAAGTTGTACTCTTTACATATGGCTCTCATTTCACCTCTCCCTTCTGAATCCAGGTCTCATATGGGTGAATCCTCCTGGCAAACCTTGGGACACGTGTCTTCAGTCTAGCAATAGGGAAGTCTGATAGGTGGATCCTTGGATTCTTAGTGCAAGGTGGTAAGACTCATGTGAAACTACCAAGATATTAAAAAGATATCAGATATTGGCATTTCCTGGTGGCCAAAAGGTTAAGGATCTGGTGTTGTCACTGCTGTGGCTTGGGTCACTCGCTGCTGTGGTGTGGGTTTGATCCCTGGCCTGGGAACTTCCATATGCTGTGGATGTGGCCACCTCCAAAAATTAAATAAATAAAAAAAGATGTCAGGAAGCCATGAATGATGGATGGCTAGTATGTATTCAGATGTAATTTTAGAGGAAAGGCTATACAGGCTGGAGTAGCGGCTAAGGGATATCATCAAGAACCCAGATACTTTCTGTTTTTCAGTGTATGGACAATGTGTGTCCTCATGGTCCCAAATAGCTGCCATAGCTCCAAGTATCACATCATTATTTGATAGACTTTCAAGGAAGAAGGAAAGGGGTAGGAAGAAAAGGGACCTTTTTCTTAAGTGCTTTCTATGCAGAGCTTAAAGTCTCGAGCAGACTTGCTTTTGTAAGTCAAATGCATATTCCTACACACATCACTGGCAAAAGGTAACAGAACTACCATGGTTGCTTAGATGTGGACCCTGTTCCCCCAAATTGAGGTTCTGTTAGTAGGAAAGAAGTAGGAATAGCTTTTTTTTTTTTTTTTGGTCTTTTGTCTTTTTTGTTGTTGTTGTTGTTGTTGCTATTTCTTGGGCCGCTCCCGCGGCATATGGAGGTTCCCAGGCTAGGGGTCGAATCGGAGCTGTAGCTGCCAGCCTATATCAGAGCCACAGCAACGCAGGATCCGAGCCGCGTCTCTAACCTACACCACAGCTCATGGCAACGCCGGATCCTCAACCCACTGAGCAAGGGCAGGGACCGAACCCACAACCTCATGGTTCCTAGTCGGATTCGTTAACCACTGCGCCACGACGGGAACTCCAAACTTTTGAGAAAGCAATAGTAGCTGCCATAACGGGAATTAACTTTTATTTATTTTTGTATGAATATTTTAGGATTTCTGCTACCTCTTGCCAAATTGTTTCCAAAAGGGTTGTATCAAACTAAGTTCTTATGAACATGTGAGTATGTCTATTTTACCACCTTCTTGCCAACTAGTGAGTTTTGCATACTTATTAATAACACAGTACTAAACCCTTGTTCTGATAGTTTTTTAGATTAAATTATCTGGAATTTTATAGAAATACAATCTTATCCTAAGTGAGTGAATGAAAATGATCGTATAGTTTCATTTTAATAGCTATAGTTTTTTTTTTGTTTGTTTTTTTTTGTCTTTTTGCCATTTCTTGGGCTGCTCTCGCAGCATATGGAGGTTCCCAGGATAGGGGTCGAATCGGAGCCGTAGCCACCAGCCTACGCCAGAGCCACAGCAACTCGGGATCTGAGTTGCATCTGCAACCTACACCACAGCTCACGGCAACACTGGATCCTTAACCCACTGAGCGAGGCCAGGGACCGAACCCACAACCTCATGGTTCCCAGTCGGATTCGTTAACCACTGCACCACGACGGGAACTCCTGGCTATAGTTTTTTTGTTTAAAAAAATTATTTATTTTTTGGCTGTGCCCATAGCATGTGGAAGTTCCCCAGGCCAAGGATTGAACCTGTGCCATAGCAGTGACCTGAGCTGCTGCAGTGACAATGCTGGATCCTTAATCCACTGTGACACAGGGAAATCGAACATTTACAGCGTTAAATGCTGTTTCTTACTGTATTGATCAGGTCTTTCTGAAGAGTCTGAGAAAATAATGTTGATAACATGCTTCCCTGTCTTACTGATTTTTTTTTTGTCTTTTTTTTTTTAGGGGCACACCCACAGCATAGGAACTTCCCAGGCTAGGGTTCGAAGCGGAGCTGTCACAGCAACATGGGCTCGAAGGCATGTCTGTGACCTACACCATAGCTCATGGCAGTGCAGGATCCTTAACCCACTGATCGAGGCCAGGGGTTGAACCCATGTCCTCATGGTTCCTAGTCAGGTTCATTACTGTTGAGCCATGATGGGAACTCCTATCTTCCTGATTTTAATGTCAACAGTCAAGTGTTAAGCTGGTGAGCGTGATTTGTGCTCATCATTTGAGAGAAGTCTGATTCCTCAAATTTAAACTATTGGTTCTAAGATGCACCAAGTTAATGGTGGCCTGGTGGGAAGGGGTTACTTAATATTAACTTTATGCATTGATTGAAAGATATGATTTCAACAATGTGAAAGGAATAGAATAACCAAGGGGAATATTTATATATTTTCTTCCCATTGATAGTGTCATGTAATTAAATACACAATTGTTTGAATAAAAACAGGATACTTATGGAAGATAAATTCTTTATATAATATATACTTTATTATGTTCAAAAAGTATCATTCTATTCCCAGATTTTAGAATTTTCATGAGGTAAAGATGTTGAATTTAAGAAGAGTCTAAGCATTAGGGTGTCACTAAAAAATTGATGCCCTGATCTGAGAGATTATATGACTAATTTCCTAACACCAAGTCATTTTTGCAATTGTAGGATAGAGCCTACTTTATTGTTAAATATTGTTCTTTTGGGAGTTCCTGTCATGGCTCCAGGGGTAATGAACCCGACTAGTATCCACAAGGACACAGGTTCCTGTCCCTGGCCTCGCTCAGTGGGTTAAGGATCCAGTGTTGCCGTGAGCTGTGGTGTAGGTTGCAGGTGCAGCTTGGATCCAGCATTGGTGTGGCTGTGGTGTAGGTCAGCAGCTACAGCTCTGATTCGACCCCTAGCCCAGTAACTTCCATATTCTGTGGGTGTGGCCCTAAAAAATATGTAATTAATATTACATTGATTTCTATTTTCTGGTAATTTTATTTAGGATTATTACCTTATTTTCTTTCTTTTTTATTACTCAAATGAATTTATCATATCTGTAGTTGTATAATGATCATAATAATCTGATTTCACAGGATTTCCATCCCACAGCCCAAACACATCCCCCCACTCCCCAAACTGTCTCCTCCAGAGACCATAAGTTTTTCAATGTCTGTGAGTCAGCATCTGTTCTACAAAGAAGTTCAGTCTCTCCTTTTTTCAGATTCCACGTGTCAGTGAAAGCATTTGATGTTGGTGTCTCATTGTATGGCTGACTTCACTTAGCACTGATAGTTTCTAGGTCTCCATATTGCAAAAAATGCTGGTATTTCATTCTTTTTAACAGCTGAGTAATATTCCATTGTGTATATGTACCCCATCTTCTGGATCTACTCCTCTGTCGATGGATATTTAGGTTGTTTCCATGTTTTGGCTATTGTAAATAGTGCTGCAATGAACATTGGAGTACACGTGTCTTTGCAAGTAGTGGTTTTCTCTGGGTAGATGCCCAGGAGTGGGATTGCTGGATCTACCGTATTTTCTTAAGTGAGCAAATCCACGTTGTTTACTATTTCTCTCAGATTTTGATGTCAGAGTTATGATAATTTCATAAAACAAATTAGATTGCTATTCAACTTTTTTTTTCACATGGCAATACAGTTCACAGGACAGGAATTAGCAGTTTCTTCTTTAAATTTAATTTCATTGGTGTATAGTTGACTTACAATGTAGTGTTAGTTTCAGGTGTACAGCAATGTGAATCAGCTATACATATATCTACTCCTTTTCAGATTCTTTTTTTTTTTTTTAGAGCTGCACCTGCAGCGTAAGGAAGTTCCCATGCTAGTGGTGGAATTGGAACTGCAGCTGGAGCCACAGCCACAGCAAGGCCAGATCCATCTGCAACCTATGCCACAGCTGGCAGCAGCACCGAATCCTTAACCCACTGAGCAAGGCCAGGGATGGAACCTGCATCCTCAGGGACATTATGTTGGGTTCTCAACCCACTGAGCCACAAAGGGGAACCCCTCAGATTCTTTTCCCATATAGGTCACTATAAAGCATTAAGTAGATTTCCCTGTGCTATTCAGTAGGTCCTTGCTACTCATCCATTTCATATATAGTAGAGCATCCATGGACACTTGCCTCCATCTCATCTCCATCTTCCAGAAGCCTGGAGGGACTGCTCATGGGGGGAGGGGTGGTAAGGCACACCTGCCCCCCAAGCTCTAATGCACCCTAAGATAGTCCCAGCAAAAACGGATGCCTTTATTAGAAGTCTTTCTTAGGTTCAGCCTACTCAGTCTTACTCCTCACATGCAAATGTGAACGAAGCAAGCTCTGTACCTCTTCCTCCATGGGGCAAGGACATTTTGGGAAATGCAAGTTGGGTCTCAGGGGCTCTGCTGGACACAGGGATGAGTGAGGTGAGGGCTGGCCTTCTGGTAGGTCCCAGTCGAAGGTGGTGGGGCAAGGGCTGGGAAGGGTAGGGGTTCAAGCAGACTGGGGGTGATGTAAGCTGAGTGTTGGGACTTGGCCGGGGGGTGTGGACTGGAGGGACAAGGTGGGTGAGGGGGCCCGGCTGGAGATGACCAGAGGCTGCGGGGGAGTCCTGGATGGCCACAGAGGGGGAGGTGTGAGTCCTGTAAGATCCCGAGGGCCCAGCCTCCCAGCATGTCCTCTGTACCAGTTGTTCCCAGGGGCTCTGAAAAAGCTGAAGGACGAACTCGAAGTCCCTGGCCGACAAAATCAACTTTGGGAAGTGAAGTCGCCGGCAGAGGAGATAACCTCTAGGTATTGTCACAAAGTTTGTGTTACTCTTTGACGGGCCTCATTTATTTTTGGCAGAAGGTTAAAAACTATACAAATAATTTTAATGGACATAATTATGTTCTCATCGGAAAATAATGTGACCCAGTTTCATAATGACTCAAAAATGATCACTGGGTGAATGGCTATTCATTAGTGAAGAGCTTTGGAAAAAAATGCGAATAGATTTGGAAAGCATTGTTAATAAGCCATTACGTTATGTCTGGGGGTCAAATCACCATGTCATGTCAAAGCATAGATGTATGGCTCCGTTTTTCATCATTTCGAGACAGTTAAGCACGTACCGTGCATCTGACTGGGCAGATTTGAGACACGAAAACCATATATCTGCATTAGGAAGGGAACGGATCATTTCCAGCCAAAATGGAGATCAAAGCTCTTTCGACATCCATTTGGCAAGAGCATGCACATTTTATAGCTTCTCCAAAAGTAGTCGTGATTTTATCATCACACGTTCCTTTCCCTCTCTCCGTGGCCTTCTCTCAAGCCCAGAGAGGAAGATCACACGTTGTCAGGAACTTAGGACTTGGACGTGGAAGTCCCGCCAGTCCAGCCATTTGCTCTTGCTCGTGGGCTGGGGGTATTTCTAAGTCCTCTTTGCGTTTCCCCAGAGTGGGTCGGGGGGGACACAGCATGGCCCTCTCCTCTCAGGGAGACCCTCACGCTTTTGGGGGTGGGCTGCTGGCATCCCTTTTTGCCCAGCACCCTTCTTCACTCCCTGGCACTTGGGGGAGCATCCCCACCTCCCAGAGTCCTCATCGGGGAGCGGAAGGGGTTGAGGCTTATGGAGTGACTCTGTGCTGTGTTGGACACTCTGTTTCTAAGCCTCCAGTGGAGCAGGTCCTGTCATCTTTGTGTCACCAGCGAGGGACCTGCAGCTCCAGGAGGTGAGGGGATCCTGCAAGGTTGCTTATCTTGGGAAGGAAGCCCAGGGCTTGGAGAGAATCTTTAGGTCCAATATGCCCTCTGATATTTGACTGCCTTTGGTGACTTAGCCATGAAGAGGTCACCTAGCCCAGGCGTCACCGCCTCTTCTGGAGGGATGCTCACCACCAAATGACGTGTCCCCTTCAGCGGGAGTAATGAGTATATATGCTCATTGTTTAAGCCAGAACCCATACAAAGTAAAAGATGATGGCTCCCCATGCCCTTTCTAAACCTGTTCATCAGAGGAAGTCACTTGTTAGCACTTGACTGTGTATCATTCCGAATATCTTCCTATGCATGTAAAAATATGTACATTTTTTTCTAGGGGCTGCACCCACGGCATGTGGAGGTTCCTAGGCCAGGGTTCAAATTGGAACCTCAGCTGCCAGCCACAGCCACAGCCACACCAGATCTGAGCCATGCACCACAGCTCACGGCAACACTGGATCATCAACCTGTTGAGCGAGGCCAGGGATCGAACCCACGTCCTCATGGATACTGGTCAGATTCATTTTCGTGGAGACACAACAGGAACTCTGAATACATACATTTTTAAAGTGTAAGTAGGATCACAGGTATTGCTCTGACATGCTTCTCTCAACCGTAAACTGGGCATGTGCTTTTGGCTATGCGTATGCAGCTACTTCAGTCTATTGATTTATCATCTACCAGCTCTCCAGCTATCAGCTGTCCATCACTTATCTATCTCTCTATCCATCGATCTTTATCTGTCGAGTCGGTTCAACCTTTCAAACCCAGTCTTCAAAGTAGGTCTGATTATTTTTCACCCCTTCTGTCTTCCTGTCTCTTAACTGGATTATCATTTGTAGACTCCTACTTGCAACCTCTGCTTCCACGCTTCCCCTGTCCTGGAGGGTCTTTTGGACGCAGCCGTCAGAGCGTGCCTTTCAAAATGCAAGTTGGAAAAACAAACAAACAAAAACCAAAATGCAAGTTGGGCTGCCTCACTTCTCTGCTCAAAACCTTCCCATCAGAGCAAAAGCCAGGGTCTTCCTGCGGCCTTGGAGGCTCCGTGGTCTGCCTCCTGCTGCCAGCCTGATCCGTTCTTTTGCCTCCCCCAGGCACCTCTCTCCCCTGTTGGCTGTGCTCCTGCTGCGCTGGCTTCCTTGCTGTTCTTTGAACTTGCCAAGCCTGCTGCCGTCTCTAGGTCTTTGGATGTACCGTTTGTGTTGCTTGGGATGGTCTTCCCAGAAAGAAGACTTCTCTTTCCTCCTTGCAAATGTGTGCTCGAATGTGCAAAGGCCTTGCCTGTCCACCCCTGTATCGACTGATATAATTTCTTACGGGGATTAAAAAAAGTCATGGGTACACACACCCCAAGTCTAAGCCAGCATTCTAGTCACTGATGGACTATAAAAGCATTCCAATTTACATGAGGAAAAAGACAAATCTGTTGATTTAGCCTCTCTGTTGAGGCACCTGCACTGCTGGATTAGGCAGAAAAAGAAGGGATGAGAAGGACTGGAAGTCCTGGGCTGGTGACTGAATTTCTAGAGGGCAAGTAGGCCAATAAGATGTTGGGAAGAGGAGGGTGGGGTCAGAGGGTGACGTTTGAATTAATGATGCTAACAGAGGGGTCCGGTTGGTAGATGACAAGGTCCAAGCTGTGGCTGAAATGGTGTGGAAGAGGAGGACACTGCAGTGAGGTGGGCTGGGACGTGGAGGTCAGGGTGCAGGGTGGGTTATCCAGGTGGCTGTCACCAAGGAGGGGGCAAGGAGTGGAGGTGGAGGGGAAGAGGGGGGCCAGGTGCCCAAGTCTTAGATGAGCGATTTGCCAATCACTGGGTGACACAGTGCGGAGGCTCTTGAAGGTGGGGAAAGTATGGATGTGACAGCAGAGAGAGAAAGGACCCCTCTTCCCATCCTCTAGGGCCTGGGGGAGTGGCGTCCCCCATGGAAAGCCAGGTTTCAGAGAAGGCAGCCTTTTGAACAGAGGCCGAAGAAATGGGAGAATTTTAAAATTATGGCGCTGTAGTGCTAGAAGGCCTAGGGGGAAGCCAGGCTGTTAAAGGAACTCTGTCCTAGAGAATTTACAGATCTTAAAATTTCCAATTGAAAATTTTAGACCTTCTTCATAACAGAGTATATTTCTAGCATTTCGTATTTATTTCCCTTCACTGTTTACCAATTTACGTTTAATGAACATTTGGTTGAGGCCAAAGAAAGGGCTGCTTGCTTTCCATCTGCTTAATGATTCCTCTGCCGTCCCAGCTGCTGCATCAGCTCCCGAGTTGGAAGGAAAAACCCTTGTGGTTGTAATTGTGTCCCCTTTTCTGGTAACCTCGTACCCCAGTCCATGAGCCAGCGGGCCAGGTTCTGGTTGGATTCCCACCCTCTGTACAGCAAAGCCCGGGCATAGACATCTGTACTGTCACAGAAACTCCAAGGCAGTGTGGGGGCCACCGTCCATGGTGTCTTGGCTGTGGATGTCACTGAGACTCCTGGAGGGGGCTGTCTGAGTGCATAAGACCCCCTCTTTACTCCAGGTTCTGGGGAAAGTCAGCTTACTCTAGGATTACATGGGAGATCGCCAAGAAGAATGACCAGCAGATCTCCTGGTGCACAGTAGGTGGTTTTTTTTCCCCCTGTTCGTCAAAAGGCATCTCGACAGCCTTTGACAGGGTTTGATGGGGTTTGCTCAGCCCCCCTCGTGGCGGGAATGATGCTGGCTGCAGTCCCATCTATCAGGACCGTGGCTGTTGTGGCGAAGTGGCTGATGTACAGCCATGAATCACGGTGCGAGAACTGCTCATGATTGCCTTATATGTGTTTTCACTTCTCAAATTTAAAACCATTTACTGCTGGGAACAGATGTTAAATTCAGGAGGCTTGTCAATTGTTGGCGCTATACACAAAAAAGATGCTTAAAATTAGAAGCCTGATTGAATTTTAAGTACAGTGATCACAGTGGTTGGAACTAAAATAATTGAGATGGTAAACAGCTTATGAGGGGAGACAGGAGGCAGCAGTGGAAGGAGAAGCCGAACTTAAATTTGAAAAGGCATGATGTGGAGTTAGAATGGGAGTTCTGCCATGGTTGTTAATTAATACTTAATTATACTAGAAACTTTCTAGCAGGGCTTAAGGAACATTAATATCAAGTACATTCATTCCTAACTTAGGTGGGGGCAAGAGAAGCCATGAGGATTCAATAATAATAGTAAGAAAAATAACCATCCTGGAGTTCCCATCGTGGCTCAGTGGAAACGAATCCGACTAGCATCCATAAGGATGCAGGTTCAATCCCTGGTCTCGATCAGTGGGTTAAGGATCTGGTGTTGCCAATGAGCTGTGGTGTAGATCGCAGATGTGGCTTGGATCTGGAGTTCTTGTGGCTGTGGCACAAGCCAGTGGCTACCTCTCTGATTCAACCCCTAGTTTAGGAACCTCCGTATACTGCGGAGATGGCCCTAAAAAGCAAAAAAAAAAAAAAAAGTAATAACCATCAGGCATTGGGCGTCTGCTATGTGTCACATACTAGACTTGAACCTTTTATGTATCTGATTCATGTCTAGACTGTTGATTATTCTCCAGGGCTAGGAAGGCCTGGCAATGTAAGTGATGGCCTGCTTTGGCCAATTGGCCAGTTGAAAAAAGGGTGGTAAAATTATGTGATGTAAAACTTCCCATTTTAACCATTTTTATGTATAGGACTCAGCGACATGACAGCCACAATGTTGTGCAACCGCCACAGCTGTCTGTCTCCAGCACTTCTGCGTCATCCCAAAGAAGAGACACGGTACCTGCTAAACAGTAACCCTCCACGCTTCCCTCCTCTGGCCCCTGGCAAGCTCTCCTCTCCTTGCTACCTCCGTGAATTCGCCTTGGCCACAGTTGATAAGGCTGATGTCACCTGTCTCTCAACCCCCAGCTAACCAGGTCTGCGCCTGTCCTTGGGTGACCCCATGGGATGCGCAGACAGCCAGGCTGGCCTGAGATGGGTTTTGACCCCATGGAGCATCACGAGGAGGGTGAGCTCAGAGGAGGCTGGGTCTTGGCAGCTGAGCTATGGTAGACCTGCCTCCCCTGCAAGGCCCCCTGCCCCTCGATGCTCTGTTCTTCCTCCTGTCCGGGGCTTGGGATGGAGTGCGTTCCACATGCCAGCTGCTGCAGCACCTGTAGTTCTTTGGACGTACCGGTTTCCCTTTCAGGGACACTTCACCCCATCTGCTCTCCTTTGTCAAAATAACTACTTCTTCCTCTTCCTCCCCACCTTCTCCTCCTCCTTTTTGTAGGGCTACACCTGCGGCATATGGAAGTTCCCAGGCTAGGGGTCAAATTGGAGCTGCTGGCCTATACCACAGCCACAGCAAGACTAGATCCAAGCCATTTCTGTGACTCATGCAGCAGCTTGTGGCAATGCTGGATCCTTAACACACTGAGCGAGGCCAGGGATTGATCCTTAACACACTGAGCGAGGCCAGGGATTGATCCTTAACACACTGAGCGAGGCCAGGATCTCTCTCCTCACAGAGACTAGTTGGGTTCTTAACCTGCTGTCCCAGGAACTCCCTGCCAAGGTAACGTCTCATCCTTCAGGCCTCAGCTTAGAGGTTCCTGCAGAAAGCTTCCCTGACTCTGCCAGCACTCAGCCTCTGCCAGGTCTGGTGACCACCTGTCCTCCCAGAGGCTCCTGAGTGTCTTGTATCCCATCGTGCTCTCAGTGTCTATTCAGTTGCCTGGCTGCCCTCCTCGTTCGTGGGTGGTTGAGGGCAGGCCCAGGTCCACTGGGCTGCCAGCATCAGCACCATGCCTGGCATGCATTTGCTAAGTGTGGGATGAATCCCCTTCACCGCCTCCCTCCCTGGGAAGAATCACAGGGTGCAGCCCTCTGCAGCCTGCTCTCCCTGGCATCTGCCCTGGGTTTCCGCTGCTTCCTGTGTTCGAGAGCTGGCCACGTGCACAGATGGCTGGGATCAGTATATGTGGAGGGAGGGGGCGCTCCTAGCCTGGCTCAGGGGCTGACGTGCCCCCTCCCCCCCCGGGGGGGGGGACGACCACGTGATCCCTTGAGAACCGGATGTGTTATGTGCACTTGTTGACATTCAGGCAAGTTCAGGTCAGGACTTGGTTTCCCTGTTTGGTTCTGAAGTTGGCTCCTCCACCGGACTTCCTGGCTGCACTCGAGGGCTCCTTTGTTCCTGATGCCCTTGCTGGCAGCTGTGATCTGAGATTTTCATTTTCCTAAACCCACACGTGTTGTTTCAGGTTGCCATGGAACAGAGATAGCCTCTTCGCCTATTTCTGCCTCTTTTCGTGCTTTATGGGGTGGTCAAGACATGCATTATGTAAATATTGTGGTTTGGGCTCTCATCTTGCAAGAGGAGCCCCAGGCCACGCACCGAGAGAGTGCCAGCTACACACAGGAGCCTCTGGGAGGACAGGTGGTCACCAGACCTGGCAGAGGCTGAGTGCTGGCAGAGTCAGGGAAGCTTTCCGCAGGAACCTCTAAGCTGAGGCCTGAAGGATGAGACGTTACCTTGGCAGGGAGTTCCTGGGACGGCAGGTTAAGAACCCAACTAGTCTCTGTGAGGATACAAGCTCAAGGTCAGAGATCAAGGCTTAAGCACGTGGGCTTTGATGTGCAAGAAGTGTGGCCAACAGTGTCCATTGGTATTAAGAGAGGGGTGACACCTAGCTTAGGGAAGTCCTGGCCCTTGCATCTGTTTTCATTTAATGCTTCCTCTCACAGATCTGTCTCTCAGAGGCATGTAGGTGTCATTTTTAAACTGCTGAAAGGCTCTCAATGATTAAGACGGCAGCTCTGACTCCCCATTCCACCACTCACTAGCTCTGGGACCTTGGGCGCGTCACTTTCCTCTTGGGGCCTGATGACTGCAGCCTCCTAGGGTGGTTGTGACGATGAAATGAGATAAAGCAGGTGCTCACCGCTAGGCCTGGCACATCAGCAATGTTACGTATAGGATAAGTATAGTGTTGAGTTATTATTTAGAATCCATAACTCATATTGCTTTTATCTTATTTTATTTTTTTATATAATTTTAATTTTTTTCCATGATAGCTGGTTTACAGTGTTCTGTCAATTTTCTCTTGTGTAGCATGGTGACCCAGGTACACATACATGTATACATTCTTTTGTCTCACATTATCAGTCTCCATCATAAGTGACTAGACATAGGTCCCAGGGCTACACAGCAGGATCTCGTTGCTAATCCATTCCAAAGGCAGTAGTCTACATCTGTTAACCCCAAGCTCCCAATCCATCCCCTCCCCTCCTCCCCTTGGCAACTACAAGTCTCTTCTCCAAGTCCATGATTTTCTTTTCCGTGGAAAGGTTCATTTGTGCCATGTTAGATTCCAGATATAAGTGATATCATATGGTATTTGTCTTTCTCTTTCTGACTTCACTCAGTATGAGAGTCTCTAGTTCCATCCATGTTGTTGCAGATGGCATTAGTTTGTTTTTTTTTATGGCTGAGTAGTATTCCATTGTATATATATACCACAGTAGGCAGATGTGGTATATATTGTGTTTTATTTTATTTATTTTGTTTTACTTTATTTTATCCTTTTGCTTTTTAGGGCTGCACCCATGGCATTTGGAGGTTCCCAGGCTAGGGGTCAAATTGGAGCAACAGCTGCCGGCCTACCCCACAGCCACATCAGATCTGAGCTGGATCTTTAACCCACTGAGCGAGGCCAGGGATTGAACCCACGACCTCATGGTTCCTAGTCAGATATGTTTCCCCTGCCCCACAATAGGAACTTCCTTCATACTGCTTTTAGATTTCAGTCTCTCACATGTGACCAGACAGACCCTGGGGTCTGTGGTCTCTATTCTACCTGGAGCAGAGGTATCAATGATGCTGATTCTGAGCGCAGTTTACTCTGTGGTCCAATAAAAGGACTCTGGGAAGGGGATTCCAGCCAGCTCTCTGCCTGGGGAAGAATCTCTTGTACTTCAGGTTATCATTGCCTAAAGTGTAGGCCGTGTGACCATGCCCAAAAAAGAGATGTTTGGTGGGCTTAAGTGGTCTGTGTGTAGTTGGGGCAGGTGAGAAAGGACCTTCTCATGACAGGTCTGGGTGGCCTTGTATTATCAACTGTGTACACCTCAGCAGGAGAGGGCTGCTTGTGCTGTGTGTGTGTGTGTGTGTGTGTGTGTCCAAGACAACTTCTCTATGCTTGGCAGGGACTTGGGATCGGCCCAGCTGTCCAATGTTGACTAAAGCTGCTGCTGTGACAGATGTTCTTTTGTTTAGGGATTCATTTTGGGATATTTAGCACAAAAACTTGAGGTAAACAGTTACTGCTCAAAGATTCATACTGAACATTAAAAGCTCTTTATTAGCAATCTGATTTCATGGGCACATAACTGCCTCCTGAGATAGTCATCTGCAACCTAGTGAACATACTTCATCAGATAATAGTGTGAGAACCGGCTGGGCAGTAGCCCTGCGGGCTCTGAAGTTGCTCCCTGGAAGATGCTTATTCAAGTGTCCACCAGCACCCTCCCCTTTGCGCCCCACCTCAGGCCTGCTGGTTTCGAGAGCACACTAGCAAATTCCCCAGGCAAGAAGACCTACCAGGAAACAGCCAGCCCTGGAAGGTGGGCTTTGCGTCTGTGTGCTGTGTGGCCAGTTTTTTCTTTTTCTGCCCTGGTACCCATGCTCCTAACTCTGACTATACAGGTGACACAGGTTTGAACTGCGCGGGTCCACTGGACATGATTTTTTTCCAATAGTAAATACCAGATACTCCATGATCCATGGTTGGTGGAGTCCTGGGTGTCCAAGAGTCAACTGTGGATGTTAGTTGCAAGTTCCCAGATGGTCCGTTGGTACAGAGAAGTTCTGACTTCATGGAGGAGAGTGGGTGATGGGCAGAGCTCCAAATGGCCCGAGGGAAAAACACTTTGAGCTCCAGAGGTTCTCTGTTCCTCTTCCAAACACCCAGGGCTATAGATCCCATGGGAAGGCTGCTGCATAGGTTTAACTCTTCTGAGGTTAGGAAATTGTTAGTGGAGGTAAGACCCGATGTTGGGAGTTCCTGTCGTGGCTCAGCAATAACAAACCCGACTAGTACCCATGAGGATGCAGGTTTGATCCCTGGCCTTGCTCAGTGGGTTAAAGATCCGGCGTTGCTGTGAGCTGTGGTGTAGGTTGCAGATGTGGCTTGGATCCGAGTTGCTGTGGCTGTGCTGTAGGCTAGCAGCTCTAGCTCCAATTTGACCCCGAGTGTAGAAACTTCCATATGCCTTGGGTGTGGCCCTAAAAAAGACAAAAAAAAAAAAAGAAGACGACTTGATGTTTCTCAAACTCTGCTCATATCTTGCCTGCTGGGGCCTCATTCTCTATCCCTGGTGTTTTGTCCTTAAGTTCTGGAGGGCTCTGAAGGATGGTTGGCAAATGCAGCTGGAATGCCCATCATTTCCAAAGACAGGTTCCCTCCTCAGGACAGGGCAAACTGGTTTTCTGGCTAGTCAGAGAATTCTTTGTCCCTTGGTTTTTTCCATTGTGCATCCAGAGTAGTATTTCTTCTCAAAAGCCTCAGGAGCTAGTTTTCTTTGAAACGAGTGAGAAAAAGGAAAATAATTACAATGAGCCAAAGTCAGGAACGCATTGAAGGGTGCGATCTCCGTCTAGTTTATCTAGCTTTGCAAAGTGTGGTGTGTCCTGACGGGTATTTCCATCTTTCATCTCATTCTGCCTTATGTATTCATACATCAAATCAACATGCTCTAGTAAAGTGGAACCGAAGGTCAAGACATTCAATTGCCCGCGAGCCACAGGCACACTTTTCAAATAACACCTGACTGGTTAACAAATGGAATTCTCGTTATGGAATCTATTAGGGCCCACCGTGGTCTTCACAGCAACTCTCACAGCAGAAGCATGGTTGCTCATCTATAAAATGTATATTTGTCTTCTCTGGTTCCCTCAGGCGCCAGACTTGCAGAGCTGTGGCAGATGTGTGCCTCTGGCGCCCCATCCCCCCATATTAGAGCCTTCTTCCTGGGCTGGAATGATGTCCGGGTCCTCAGAGTGGGGAGTGGGCCTGTCATGGCAGAGGAAGCTCCTGGCCAAAGCTCAGGGTGCTGTTGGCTTGGAAAGAAGTTGTAGCCCATTACTGGCATTGCCTTTTACACCTGGGTCCAAGGCTGTAGGGGTACACACGCCCTTGAGGTGAGGTTGGCGAAGGCACCGGGAAGGCCTCTTGTTGCCTAGAAAGACTGCTCCCTCCCACCGCTGGCCCCCGCCAGCTTGCATTTGTGTTAAAATGCCTCGAGCTCTTTTGGTGTTAAAAGTGACCCCTTTCTATCTGCACAGCTGTGATGGATGGTGGTGCTGGAGGGCACTAATGCTTCACTTCCTTCCTCCAAGGTCAGCACTCGGCCTTGGGGCCAGAGAGGCAGGGCTCCAGGGCCAAACAGAGCCCGGGAGCTCTGTTGGGGGTTAGACTCATCACCTTGCCTCCTGCTGAGGGTCATTAGGCTGAGGGTGTTTGTTCCCTGGGGCCCTGCGATTTAGTAAATTCTGGGGTTGTAAGAGCTGCAGAGGAAGGTGACAGGGTGTTCCCTCTGAAAAGTGGTTTTGGGAGCTTCTCTTATGTTCTGGATTCTCTGTAGAGTCTGTTGAGGTTTGCTCTGGACTTGGTTGGTTTTAGCCACTGACGTCTCATGTCCAGGAAACCCCTGTCTAAGGCAAACCAGAAAAACGCCTTGGAGTGACCAGAGAGAGCTGGTCCTCACTCTCTCGGGAGCTGTCTGACCACGGGTTAGGAGCTACGGCCAGGAGTTGAGTTCCTGGCAAACCCTAATCCCGGAGAAGGGAAGGAGATCCTGGTTCAGGGGTCAGATGCTGTGTGGAAACAGCAAGTCTGTTCCCTGCCCTCTTCCTGAGTTTCCTGGGCTACCACCTCCCCAGTCTCAGATGACCACCTTGGCCTGGTCTCTTTCCTCCTCCGGGAGCTTGCATTTGTGTTAAAATTCCTCGAGCTCTTTTGGTGTTAAAAGAGCTCCTGCCTCCTCTCCAGCTCTGCACTGGCCTCAGCCAGCTTCTTTGGAGACTGTCTCAGGCACATCTCTTTTCCTGTGGTTGGCCCCATTTTTCTCTCTTGGCATTTTCCAGTGGCTACGTGGGGACTGGTATGATGTCTGTGTGCCAAGGGACCCAGCTTCATGCAGGAGGTTGGCTCACCTGCAGGGCCTGGTGTCCTTGTCCAGCCACAGTGACTGTGAGAAGCACTGATCCTGGGCTCATGAGCCCTGACGTGAAGCTGGAGTGCCAGACCAGGGTGACTAGTAGGCCTTGATATTAACCCCAAGCAGCTTCTCTGCGATGGGGCTGCCAGAGCCCTTTTGAGTGCTCATTGTGTGATAAACCCCACCTTACGGCCCCATCAGCTTGCATCTCCCCGTGTCTGACCCCCCTCTCCAGACAGCGGGCTCCTTATGCCCACTGTCTCACCCTCAAAGCTGGGGCATGAATGCCGGTACCTGTTGCTGCCAGGAGTTAACAAGGGTGTCCAGGAGAGGATCAGGGGTGGGAGACATGAGTGATTTTCTTTGACGGTAAAACTGTTAGGCATAGAAGGAAAAATCTCCAACGGCCCTGGAAGCCAAAAGCAAGGGGAGCATGAATAATGAAGACAAATTCATTTGGAGCTCACACCCGAGGTGGGAGATGCAGTTGGGATAACGAGTTCCATCAGGTGCCACGTTGTTGGAGGTGGTGATGGAGAAGACAGGACCGCTGATTGACCTGTGAGCCAGACCCTGGCAACTGGGGGTCTCTCGCCCTCTACCCTGTCCTTGGAGCATCACCCCACTTGCCTTCCCTGTGCTAGATGCTGCCCAAGGATGCCGTCTTGGGATAGCGATGCGGCACTGGGACCACCTGGATGGTGTATGTAACCGAGCTCGGCTAAGGCCTCTACAGACATTGGGAAGATTCTGGAGAGGGGGCGTGGAGATCTAGTCATCTTGCAGCTGCCCAAGGGAGGCTGCATAGATAAGTTCCCTTGCTTATTAAATCTGCCCCCACCCGATCTGGAGTGGTCTTCCACTTTCTTCGGTCTCTTCCTACCCTCTGTGGACTGGAGCCAGGTTCAGATTCACCCCCTGCCCCCACCCCGGGCAACTCCCGAGGAGGTGAAATTGACACACACGCAGGCCTGGAAGACAGGCTTGTGAGCTCCAGAACTGGGCTCTCACTCCAGCCTGAAGTTCAGCACCATCAGATGCACAGGAACATGGAGAGGCAGCTAATAGCTGTAATTTCCACAAAAATCATTTAGGTGTCACAATCATCGTGTGGAATGACACAGGAGAACATGCCCAGGGAACTGATGAGTGTTTTTAAAGGGACTTGGGGTTTCAGGTGTGGTATTTACATTCACCCAAGATGAGCCCAGGGATCCCAAGGAATCAGAGGCCTCTGGCTTTCCTTAAACGTTTTATGTCCTGGACCGGGCCTGACCCTACCTGGCAGAGCCTGTATAAGGTGTTGTCACTGAAGGTTCATCTTCATGCTCAGACTCCTGGCACCAGGCACCGGCTTGGAGCAAGAAGGCCAGTCTGCTTCTCTGTGTAGGAATAAGGTTTCTTTTGGGCTGCCTTTAGTTGGGGGCAGAACCGAGTTGGAGGGCTGCTTCTTGGCATTTTTGCTCTTCTTAGGCAGGGTTGGTACAAGGCAATGGCAGTGACTGTCCTGCTTGGGGTCTGGAGCCAGGAGTGTGGGCTGGAAGGTGCCACAGGTGGAAGAGGTTGGGGGTCCTGTGAGTTGGATAGAATTTCGTGGCCTGAGATTCCAGCAAAGGCAAGAGGAAACCGACCAGGTGCTGCAGGATGCCAGTTCTACCTTCAAAACCTCTTGTGATCACATAGTTATATCTGTAGTTGGTTATTTTTCTTTTAATATAGGGAGCTACAAAGAAGGAAAACCCTTCCCGTCCAGAAAAACCTTGTTGATATTATTAAGACAGACAAAACAAAACATTTTTAAGGTAAGAAACCTCAGCCTACAGAAAGGGAAAAATGCTAAAATCTCTGAATCCTTTTTCCTCCACTTTCTCTCTCTTGTTGTAGCTTCTTACGGGTCCCCTTTGGGAAAAATTATGCATCTACTTAACAAATATGAATCAACATTCTTTTTAAACTCAAAAAGGCTTATACTTTCCTACACTTTGGTATTTTTTTCCTTCAGATAACAGTTACCTGGTGACTTTGCCTTGTTAGTACATACAAATCTATTCTATCCTTCTTCATGGCTGCATAGAGGTCCTAGTGTGAGTATGCCATACTTTTTATCTAGTCAGTCCCACTGATGGTCACTTTTGTTTTTCCATTTTTTTCCCCTTACAAATAATGCTGTGATGATTTTACACATATTTCTTGGGGAACCTTTGCAACTAAGTTCAGAGAGTAAATCCTAGCCATGGAACTACTAGGTCAAATGTGTATGATTTTTTTTTTTTTTTGGTAGGCATCATCTTGCCAAAGCCAGTATATGCAAGGAGGCAGGAAAATAGGCAATGGAAACTGGTCAGTTGTATGTTTTATCCTATAAACTGTTCCTATCTATTGTTAATTTTCCTTTGAGTTTTTCTTACTTGTTTTTGTGAGTCTTGGCTTAGACTTTTGTTGTATATGTTTTCCAAGTTTTTTCAGCTTTCCTTTTTTCTTTGCATAGATACATTTTAATGTTTTATTGAGTCAAATTTATCACTCTTTTCCCATTATAATTGTTGCATTTTGTGCCACACTTGGAAAAATTGTGTCAAAATTCTGGCTCGGCCTCTGACCACCTCCATGACTTAGGAACCCTCTGGCACAGGGTTGTTTGTGGAAAGAATTACAAGAGGACATATGTGTGAGGCACAGGTGCTGATATGTGGTATGACTTCATGCTAAATGAGCCTACATCAGCCTATTAAATCATATTTTCTCACCGAATAATCTCTTCAGGAAGAGTTTTTGTTAGCTTTGTAACTCACTTGGTCTGGAAAGGTGTGAGGTTTCTTTTGTGAAAGGGCGAGGCTGAGAATAAATGGTCCCGATTGAGCCATTGGGTAGGGGAGGGGCATGGGGGACAGCAGGTTTTAGGGGTCTGGGCTAGGAGGATGGAGCCGACAGGTGCATTGTGCTCTTGCCATTGCAGTCTGAGATCACTGCCCTGCTCTGGACCTGGGGATTCTCTTGACTCTTGATCTGTAGACTTCTTGGTAGAAACCTAGGGGTCATACTCAGGAATTAGATTCTGTGAAGTAAGAGATAAAGTAGGGGGAGTTCCTTTTGTAGCTCAGTGGTAACATACTGACTAGTATCCATGAGGATGTGGGTTCGATCCCTGGTGCACTAAGGATCCAGCATTGCCATGAGCTGTGGTGTAGGTCAAAGACACGGCTAGGACTCCACGTTGCTCTGGATGTGGTGTAGGCTGGCAGGTGCAGCTCTGATTTGACCCCTAGCCTGGGAACCTCCATATGCCGTGGGTGTGGCCCTAAAAGGACCAAAAAAAAAAAAAAATAAGGTGGGCTTTGTTCTTCCTATGGACATTAGAGACAATGGGATTTACTATAAGTCCAGGGCCTGGGGAAAATGCAGCTTTCTCTGTGTGTGTGTGAGTGTGTGTGTTTAGGGAGGTGGGGCTGGGGGAGTGGTAAGTCCCTGGGCTAGAAGCCAAGTATCCTTGAGCTCTGTGTGTCCATGCTATGCTCACTGCTCACAGGCCCGCTTGGAGGAGAAAGGAGGCCTAGGGGCATGTGTGTACTTTCCTCAGCTGCTGGAAAGGGTGGCTTTTGGGCCAGTTGGAGAACCAAATGTGTTCTTTTTTGTTTGTTTTTTTGTCTCTTTCTAGGGCTGCATCCTCGGCATATGGAGGTTCCCAGGCTAGGGGTCGAATCGGAGCTGTAGCTGCCGGCCTATGCCAGAGCCACAGCAACGCCAGATCTGAGCCACGTCTTCGACCTACACCTCAGCTCATGGCAATGCTGGATCCTTAACTCACTGAGTGAGGCCAGGGATTCATCCTGCAACCTCATGGTTCCTAGTTGGATTTGTTTCTGCTCCGTCACAAGGGGACCTCCTGTATACTGGCTTATTTAAATGATTGCTTTCCACTTGTGATTTCCTTCATCCTTTATCTTCCTACTTCTTTCCTATTTAGAGGAAAGCTTCAATCTTTCTTTCTTTCTCTTTCTTTCTTTCTTTCTTTCTTTCTTTCTTTCTTTCTTTCTTTCTTTCTTTCTTCCTTCCTTCCTTCCTTCCTTCCTTCCTTTCCTTTCCTTTCCTTTCCTTTCCTTTCCTTTCCTTTCCTTTCCTTTCCTTTCCTTTCCTTTCCTTTCCTTTCCTTTCCTTTCCTTTCCTTTCCTTTCCTTTCTTTCCCTTCCTTTCCTTTCTTTCCCTTCCTTCTTAGGGCCACACCCATGGCATATGGAGGTTCCCAGGCTAGAGGTCCAGTCGGAGCTGCAGTTGTTGCCTACACCACAGCCACAGCAACTCGGGATCCGAGCCTCGTCTGCTACCTACGCCACAGCTCACGGCAACTCGGGATCCTTAACCCACTGAGAGAGGCCAGGGATCCAACCTGTAACACTATGGTTACTAGCTGGGTTCATTAACCACTGAGTCACAATGGGAACTCACCTTTCAATATTTCCTTTTAGGATAGGTTTACTATTTCTGTATTCTTATAGTTTTTGTTTGTCTGAGAAATTTTCTATTTCTCCTATTTTAAATGATAATCTTGGTGGGTAGAGTATTCCAGGTTGCAAAATTTTCCCTTTTAGAACTTTTAATATATCTTGCTACTCTCTTCTTTAGGCCCACTCTTGTGGTGCTGAGAATACTTCGTTCTATCTGATACTTGTCAGGCAGGGGAGGGACAGATGTGTTTCTGGAGATGTTTTCTCTTATTTTTTCTTTGCTTCTATGAAATAATTTACGAAACCTTGACTTGCTAATGCAGATTAAGAGAGTCAGTATATATTTGGCTCTTCTGAGCTGTTGAGGAGTAGTTTGTTAGAAACTTTTGTATTATTTTAACAGTACGATTTAAATCACTCCAATAAAATGTACATGAATGTATTCTCATTTCTAAAAAGGAAAATCATACTAAATAAGGCTAAAGTCCCCTTTGATCATCCCAATCTTGATTCCTTCCCCACTTTCCTTGAGGTTTCCATGGTTATCAGTTTGGTGTATATCCTTGTAGAGCTTTATTCTGCACATCTACATACATTTATATATACCCGTGGAAAATCTGTAGTATTTGTAAGTGTCTATGCGGGTAGCACTGTGTGTCTATATGTGTGTTTAAGAACCTGAAAGGTGGGAGTTCCCTGGTGGCCTAGCAGCTAAGGATCTAGCATTGTCACTGCTGTAGCATGAGTTTTATCTCTGGCCCAGGAACTTCTGCATGTTGTGGGTGCAGCCAAAAAACAAAACCCACAAGAGGTAATATACCATGCCTCATTCTACAACTTTCTTTTTTCACTGAACTAAATATCTTGGCAATCTAGCCATATCAATACCTGGAGGCCCACCTCACTTTTAAAGACTGCTTCATGGTTGTGGTGGGCAGAGTAAGGCTTCCCTTCCAGAGATATCCACACAATGACCCCTGGAACTTGTGACTATGTCACCTTACATGGCAAAGTGGCTGCGTAGATGGGGTTAAAGGTGAGGGCCATGAGATAGGGAAATTATTTTGAATTATCACGGTGGACACAGGCAACTCACCAGTCCTTTCCAGTGGATGAGAAAGACAGAAAGGTAGGTAAGGGAGGAACAATATGGAAAGGATTGCTCTTGCTGGCTTGGAAGATGGAGGAAGGGGGCCATGAACCCAGATATGCATGGCCTCTAGAAACTGTGAATGGGCCTCAGTTTACAGCCAGGAGGAAAAGGGATCTCTGTTTTATAACTTTAGGGAGCTGAATTCTACCATCAAAGGGAATGAGTACGGGCTGGGTTCTCCCCAAGAGCCTCCAGAAGGGACTTGGCCTGCCCTGGTCTTGTGACTTCTAGAACTATCAAATAGTACGGTAGTGTTCTTTTAAGTCACTAAGTTTGTGGTAATTTTTTATGACAGCGATAGAAGACTAGTAATAGAATGCTGTTCTCTGGTGTGAGCATACCACATTTATTTCGCCACCCCTGTTGCTGAGGGATGTTTACGTTCCCAATTTTTCTGTATTTCCCATGTTACAGCCAAGAATTCTTGGTACACCCCTCATTGTGAGCTTTGAAAGGGGTGGTTCTAGGACAAATGGTTTTTAAATGTATTTTTGGTAATCCCCAATAAGAAATAAACTTTATGCAGTGACCCGTTGTACCCACCCACATATGAAACCTCCATGAAAATTGTGAGAAATTTTACTTGTCCCTACTACATGTTTTGCCTTCTCATGTTTCCGAGGCTACTCTATTTTATTCAAGATCAATGCTGATTGCTCGCCACTCACCTTACTTTGTAGTTTATGACTAGATCTCAATCTATAGTTTAAAAAACACTGATGTAGAAGCAACTTGGCTAGTTGATCTTCTGTAAGACTGACTGAACCTGTGCTCTGACCATCACTCCGCCTAACAGGGACACCAAACCACAACATCATTTTTGGTGATATAGTGTAGAGTTCTGCAATAAGACAGTCTAGAGATAAGCTATGTGAGCATATATCATATATGTCATAGCATAAGGACTTATCATTTATGTCATCACAGCATAATTTTTATGTTAAATTTAGTATTTTAAAATTATTTTTATTTTAAATCATTTTAATTCTCAAATAATTGTGAATTCACAGGTAGTTGCAAAGCTAGTACCGAGAGGTCCTATGGACCTTTCCTTGAGGTTCGCCGATGGTTGTATCTTACATAGTTAAAGTACAATGTCAAAACCAGGAAACTGACACCGGCATAATTCGTGTGTATAGCGATGTCATTTTATTAGTTGTGTAGATTTGTGTGGACACCACTGCAAGTAGGGTACAGAGCTCTTCCATTGCTCTAAAGCTCTTCCCCTTGCTCATTTCTTACAGGCAAACCTATCTCCCTTTCCTTAAACAACCCTCCCCTCACAAGTACTACTGTACTTTCCATCTCTATAGTTTTGCCATTTGAGAATGGTACAGAGTCTCATGTGATTTTTTTAAGATTGGCTTTTTTTCTTTCTGCATAATGCCTTTGAGATTCGTTTTGTATTGTTGTTGTGTGTATCAGCAGTTCCTTTTCATTAATGAGTAGTGATCCATGGTGTGAATATATCATGGTATAACCAGTCACTATTCAAGGAGGTTTTGGTTGTTTCCATTTTTTGGCTATTTTAAATAAAGCTGCTATGAACAATCATGTAGAAGTGCTTTCTGAATATAGATTTTGATTTCTCTGGCATTGATGAGTCAAATGAAATTGCTAGGTCATACGATAAGTATGTTTTTTAGTTTTTTTAGAAACTGCCAAACTGCTTTCCAAATGGCTTTCCATTTTTGATGTACCTGTACATTTTGATAGATCTGTACCTATGTTCCCACCAGCAATGTATGAAAGTGTATGAGAGGGATAATGTCTCTTTTTTTTTAAAATTCTTTTTTGTCTTTTTGCCTTTTCTAGGGCCGCTCCTACAGCATAAGGAGGTTCCCAGGCCAGGGGTCCAATCAGAGCTGCAGCCGCCAACCTACACCAGAGCCACAGCAACGCAGGATCTGAGCCATGACTGCAACCCACACCACAGCTCACGGCAATGCTGGATCCTCAACCCACTGAGCAAGGCCAGGGATCGAACCTGCAACCTCATGGTTCCTAGTTGGATTCGTTAACCACTGAGCCACGATGGGAACTCTGAGAGATAATTTCTTTACATCCTTGTCAGCATTTGGCAATGTCATTATTGATGTTACTGTTCTAATCGGAGTAGTGATAGCTCATTGCGGTTTTGATTTGCATTTCTCTCTTGGTTAATGATGTTGAACATCTTTTTATGTGCCTGTCTGCCATCTGTAATCCTTTTCAGTGAAATGTCTCTTCATATGTATGGTTTTCTGTTTTGAGAGTTACTTACTGGTCTGGTGGGAGGTGTGGTAGTGAGGCCCAGTGCTTTTTGGTGTCTTTTGGTTCTGAATGTATACTAAGAATCAAAACCTATGACTTTAAGGAGTTCTGTCACGGTGCAAAGGGATGGAAAGTGTCTCTGCCGTGGAAAGGACGTGAATTTGATCCCCAGTCTGGAGCAGTGGGTTGAGGATCCAGCATTGCCGCAGCTGTGGCGTAGGTTGCAACTTCGGCTCTGGTTTTGGTCTCTGGCTGGGGAACTCCATGTACTGCAGGGTGGTGGGGGAAAAAAAAAAAAGAAAAGAAAAGAAAAGAAAAAAGTTTATGACCTTAGAATATTCAGACATGGACAAAGTGGCTATCCTAGTTTATACTTCCATCAGAACTTTCTTGTGTGCCTGTTTCCCCTATAGATTTGCAAATATTTAACCATTAGTAATCTTATTTTTTGGGCACATGTGCAGCCTGTGGAAGTTCCTGGGCCAGGAATGGAACACATGCCGCGGTTATGACCTGTACCACAGCTGCAGCAACACTGGATCCTTAACCTGGATCCTAATCTTGTTATTTTTGCCAATTCGACGAGCAAAATTGGTTTGTACTCTTTTAAGCTACATTTGTCTGAGACTGAATACTTTTTCTTAGAGGTTTTTGGAATTTGTGTTTATTCTTTTAAGAATTAGCTGTTTGTAGCCTTTGCCACTTAAAAAAAATCAGTCTTTAATTGTATAAACAATCTGTATCTTATTTTTCATCATTTTTTTAAAAAGGAAAATTACCACTTTTAAGTCTCAAGTCCCCTTTGAATACCATCCTGTTACTTAACCCACTTCTCCAATCTTGGTATCTTAAAACAAGCACCATTTATCCATGAGTCTGTAGGTTTCCTGGGAGTGCAGCTGACTGGGGCTGACCGAGGGGTCTGCTGGCTGGCTGGTGGTAGTCTTGTTGTAGTCTGTAGTCCAGATGATCTGGACTGGAATGACTTTCCTTTCCCCACTTATCCTTCCATTAGGACATTCTGAGAATATTCTCATTATGAGTCCAGAAAAGGAAATAGAAACACATAGGCACTTTTTTTTTTCCTTCGCTTTTTAGGGCTGCACCCACGGCATATGGAAGTTCCCAGGCTAGGGGTCCAATAAGAGCTGTAGCTGCCAGCCTACGCCAGAGCCACAGCAATGCCAGATCAAGCCGCATCTGCGATCTACACCACAGCTCACAGCAATGCGGGATCCTTAACCCACCCAGCAAGACCAGGGATCGAACCCACAATCTCATGGTTCCTATTCGAATTCGTTTCCGCCGTGACAGGAACTCCCACATAGGCACTTTTTGAAGATTGCTTTTAAAGTCTTTCTTTGAAGACTTCGGCTGTCCCAGTGGCTGAAGCAATTCCACGGTTAAGTCCAGAGTCCCAGTGTGAGGGCACTGCTAGAAGGCATAGATACAGAGAGGTATGGAACACTGGGTCATTAATGCAGTGAGTCTACCATAGTCCACTCTTGGGCCACATCCCTCCCATACGCAAAGTATGCTTACCCCCATTCTAGGATTCCCCCAAAGGTTTTCCAGTCATGTTGTCATGCTTGGAGTCTAGGACCTCAGGATCCACAGCAATCTGCATGTGGTTTCTCTTTATCTGGGGACTTATGAACTAAAAAGGCAGGTCCCTGCTCTCTGCCTCCAAACATGTGGTGAGACAGGGGTGGGACACTTGCAATGGACATGCCCATTTAAAGGGAAAGAATGGGGGGCATATGGAATCACTCTTCATAGTGGTTCTACAAGGAAGCTGGAAAAATAATGCTGAGTCCCCCTATTTTTGGCAGAACTTCCACTACTCGGTATCTGCTACGACAGGGGTGGTTCTTGTCCTTTGATTGACATCTAATTCTGCTCACTGGGAGTGGCTTTCTAGTCCATTATTTCCTAAGGCCCTTGGCCTCACGCTCTGAGATAATCTTCCTTTCCTGTTGCTCTCAGCCCCTCCTAAAGAGAAAACATGCCCTTGGAACAATTTCTCAGCCTCTTTCGCATCCTGAGGCCTTTTCACATTTGGAACAATTTCAACCCAGTCTGGAGGCACTTAGGACAATACAATCTCCTCAGGGACTTTGTGGGTTTTCTTTGTATCGGATTCCATTCAATTCCATTGGCCCAAAGCCGTACCCATACTTTTTAAAGAATTTCATCTTTGCAACACTTAGTCGCTGTTACTCTGGCCATGTCAGACAAGATGCTTAGATTCCCTGTGTCTAACGGAGAGGGTCTGTAAGGCAACACCAGGAGAGTTTGATGAAGCTTTTGCTTTTATTGAGTTTTTTGTTGCCCTTTTAGCCAAAGTAAGTCACATTGGTAGGCCCAGTCAGTATGAGCAGGCAGTATGAAACACCTTCGATTCAGGAAAGTGTGAAAAATGGAGGCATTGGTACAATCCATCTACCATAAAAGGTATTTTTTAAAAAGTTTGATGTGATTTCTGTGTGTGTGTGTACGCATGTGAATATAAATGTTATACTGTATGGTAGGATTCTGCATCGTGTTATTTTTATTCAGCAATATTTTCTTTTGGGTGATCTCTAACTTTTATAAGAATTTCATTATATGCATATACAGTTGCATTTTATTGAGCTGGTACTGTTATGAATGAACATTTAGGTTATTTTCAGTTTTTTCGCTGTGACTATTTCCTGTAGTCTGAGAGGTACCTTTTTTCTCATCTCCACATCTCTGAAATGCATGATGTGTTACAATTATTTCAGTGTTATTCTTTTATTGGCATGCAAAATCATGATGGATCTTGTAATCATTGTTGGAGATTTGATGAACTGCGGTGTAAACATTGCTGAACAGCCTTTTGAATTGATCTCCACATCAGCTGTAATGACCTACATGCTCACCACTGCATGAGCAATCGGCACATTGCAGGCAATCGGCACATTGCAGGCAATCGGCACATTGTTAGACTTTTTCATGTTTTGCCAACTTGATGGAGAGAAATGGTATCTCCCTATTTAAATGCCTTTCCCTGATGCCTTGCTAAGTTCAGTATCACTTCGTATTTATTGGCCATTTATGTTTCCTTCCTGTGACTTGCCTGTTTAAACCTGTTTCCTATTTTTTAATAGGATTGCTTTTATCTTATTTATAGGAACTCTTTAAACACTGTAGATTCTCATCTTCCATTAGTGCATTGCAAGTATCTTCTTCCTTTTCACTTTGGTTATACTGGTCTTGATTGTATAGATACTTTAAATTTTAATGGGGTTGAATTTTTAAAATAAATTTTTTAAATGGTTTGGATTTTTTTGTGTCTTGCTCAGAAAGCCTTCAATGCTACTACTGTTTTTTTTTCTTCAATTTTTTTATTGTGGTAAAATACCTGTAACATGAAATTTAGCATCCTAATCATTTTTAAGTGTACAGTTCAGTAGTATTAAATGCATTCATATTGTTGTGTGACCTTTGCCACATCCATCTTCAGAGGTTTTTTTCAGGTTGCAAAACAAGAACTCACTCTTTTTTTTATTTTTATTATTTATTTATTTATTTTATTTATTTTTTGTCTTTTTGCTATTTCTTTGGGCCGCTCCCTCGGCATATGGAGGTTCCCAGGCTAGGGGTTGAATCGGAGCTGTAGCCACTGGCCTACGCCAGAGCCACAGCAACGCGGGATCCGAGCCATGTCTGCAACCTACACCACAGCTCACGGCAACGCCGGATCGTTAACCCACTGAGCAAGGGCAGGGACCGAACCCTCAACCTCATGGTTCCTAGTCGGATTCGTTAACCACTGCGCCACGACGGGAACTCCCACTCTTTTTTTTTAAAGGGCCACCCCCACAGCATATGGAAGTGCCCAGACTAGTGGTAGAATCGGAGCTGCAGTTGCCGGTCTACACCACAGCCACAGCAATGTGGGATCCGAGCTGCATCTGTGACTTACACCACAGCTCATGACAGCACTGGATCTTTGTGCTGAACGAGGTCAGGGATCAAACCGCATCCTCATGGATCTAGTTAGGTACTTAAATCACTGAGCCACAACGGGAACTCCAAGAACTACTTTTCGAATGAATGAATATTCTTTTTCTTGCTCCTGATTAATGCTACTACTGTTACTACCAGTAGTTGCAGGTACTAAATTCTTGAGCAGTTCTTGTGTGCCAGACATGGTTTAAGTGCTTTGTATGTATTAACCCATTCAGTGATCACAATAGCCCTATTGACTAGTTATTATTAAGCCCACTCTGTACCAAGGAAACTGGAGTCATTTGTCAGGGGGTAGGTTAAATAATACCCCTTCCCTCTCACAAAGATAATCACATCCTAATCTGTGTACACCGTGAACGTTACTTTCCATGACCAGAGGATAAATGTTTATTTGGCTAACCATGTGATTACATTAGGATCTTGAGGTGGGGAGGGTATCCTGGATTATCTGGGTGTGTCCCAAAAGCCATCACAAATATCCTTCTGTGAGAGAGACAGAGAAGACCCTACGGCCATGAAGGCAGAGATGAGTGTCACGCAGTCACAAGCCAAGGAAAGCCAGTACTCACCAAAAGCTGGAGTCAGCAAGGGACTGATAGCATAATTCCATATTATTGTTTATGCATTTTTCTCTTTAATGAATTACCTGTCTAGCCATCTTTTTATTGTTTTTTTTTTTTTTTTCCTGGAAGATCTTTATATGGGCTAAATACTTTGTTAGGTGTCATCATGTACATTTCAGTATGCTGCATGATTTTCATGTTGTTTATTTTTTCCTTTTATACTTTTACATTTTTATTTAGTTAAATTTAAACATTTTAAATGTATGTTTATATCTGTTTATTATTTGTTCGAGAGAACTTTCTAACTTCACCTTTTCTTCTGAAGCTTTGACTTTTTTGGGAAAATTTTAGGTCTTTATCAGGAATTTAATTTTAATTTTATTTTATTTTATTTGTTTTATTTTTATTTTTATTTTTTTGTCGTTTTGCCATTTCTCGGGCCGCTCCGGCAGCATGTGGTGGTTCCCTGGCTAGGGGTTGAATCGGAGCTGTAGCCACCAGTCTACGCCAGAGCCACAGCAATGTGGGATCTGAGCCGCATCTGCAACCTACACCATAGCTCACGGCAATGCCAGATCCTTAACCCACTGAGCAAGGGCAGGGATCGAACCTGCAACCTCATGGTTCCTAGTTGGATTCGTTAACCACTGAGCCACGATGGGAACTCCTAATTTTTTTTTTAAATTGAAGTATAGTTAATTTACAATTTTGGGTTAATTTCATGTGTACAAGTAATTCATATATATATATAAAAATATGTATTTTCTGAGATTCTTTTTCATTACAGGTTATTACAAGATATCGAATATCGTTACCTGTGCTATACAATAAATTCTTCTTTGTTTTATATATAGTAGTTTGTATCTGTTAGTCCTATAGTCCCAGTTTATCCCTGCTTGGAATTTACATTTGCAAATAATATGTAGACATAATTTATTTTTTCTCCAAATAGAGATCAGCCGGCTTGAAAGCATTGTTAAAAAGTCCAGTTTCCTCTCACTCTTTTGAAATGCCTCTAATACACATGAATCCACTTCTGAGTTCTCAGTTATATTCTTCTGTCTATTCACCCATGCTTACACTAGTACAAACAGTATTAATTCCCATAGTTTTTATAATATGTTTTGGTGTCTGGTAGGGCAAGCTACTCTCTTCTTTTTTGCTTGTACCCATGGCATTTGGAAGTTCCTGGGCTAGGGATTGAACCTGCACAACAGCAGCAGTCCAAGCTGCTGCAGTGACAGTGCCGGATCCTTGACCCGCTATGCCACAAGAGAAATCCCACTCTCGTTTCTCAAACTTGTTTTTACTATGTTTGTATATTTAAATTTTAAAAAAATTGGTATTTTTTCTATTAAGACAAAAATTTTAGAGCAGTTTATGCTTCTTAGCAAAATTGAGGGAAAGGTACAGAGATTTCCTATCTACTTCCTGGCCCCCCTGCCTCTCACCCCAAAGCATAGCCTCCCCTCTCCTCAACATCCCCCACCAGAGTGGTACCTTCGTTACAACTGATGAACCTATGTTGACATGTCATCGTCACCCAAAGTCCATAGGTTACATTAGGGTTCACGCTTGGTATTGTCCATTCTGTGTTTTGCATAAATATATAATGACATGTATATATCCTCATGTGGTCATACAGAATATTTTCACGTCCCTAAAAATCCTCTGTGCTCTGCCTATTCATCCCTCCTCCTCCTCACCCTGGCAGTACTGATACTTACTGACTTCACAGTTGTGCCTTTTCCAAAATGTCATATGGTTGGAATCCTACAGCATATAGCCTTTTCAGATTGGCTTCTTTCATGTGGTAATTTGCATTTAAGGTTGTTCCATTTCTTTTCAAGGCTTGATAGCTCGTTTCTTTTTAGTGCTGAATAATATTACATTGTCTGGATGTACCACAGTTTATCCGTTCATCCGCTGAGGACATCTTGCGGCTTTCAGTTTTAGAAATTATGAATAAAGCTGCTGTAAACATCTGTGGACAAGTTTTTACGTGGACATGTTTTCAGCTCCTAAGGGTAAATATCAAGGAGTACAGTGGCTATGTCACTTGGTAAGAATTTGTTTAGTTTCTCAAGAAACAGCCCCACTGTCTTGCGAAATAGCTGTACCATTTTTGTGTTTACATTTTCATACGCCTTTAATTAATGAATTTGATGATCACAATGTTTTGTGCACATTCATCATCTCATACTGATACAACATTAAAGAAATAGAAAAAAAATCTTTTCATTGTGATAACTCTTAGGATGGACTCTCTTAAAAACTTTCCTATATAATATGTAGTGGTGTCAATTATATTTATCATGTTATACATCACATCCCTAGTATTTATTAATTTAATTTAATTTAATTTTTTATTACTCAATGAGTTTATTACATATATAGTTGTACAATGATCATCACAATCCAATTTTATAGGCTTTCCATTCCACACATCTAGTATTTATTTTATAACTGGAAATGTGTACATTTTGCCGGCCTTCATCCACTTGCCCCTGCTCCCATCCTCATAGGCATTTCGGAATTACCTTAAGCAATTCCTTGAGAAATCTTGTCGATGTTGGAATTGTGATTGTATTGGATTTATAGACTATTTGGAGGAAAATTTATAATTTTATTACAGTAAATATTCCCAGTCTCTTAAATGATTTGTCTCTCAATTTAGGTCATGTTTTAATTATCTTTTTTTTTGGCTGCACCTGTGCATGGACATTCCCAGGCCAAGGCTCGAACCTGCACCACAGCAGTGACCCAAGCCACTGAAGAGACAACACCCAATCCTTAACCCAGTGCACCACAAGAGAATTCCTTAATTATCTTTTAATTAAATCTTATTGCTGTACTATTTCTTGCACATTTGTTATTAGGTACATTCCAAGATGCATTATGGTACTGATATTTTAATTTTTCTACTATATATTGCAATTGGTTAGTGTTAGTATATAGGAGCTATTGATTTTTTTTTCCTTTTAATGATTTTTATTTTTTCCATTATAGCTGATTTCCCCAGAGCCTGCCTGGGGAGCGCATGGCAGTTACTCCCTCTTGATTTTTTTGTTGTGTAGAAGTTTGACTTTGTTGTGGTCAAATTATTTTTTTTAAAGTTTTATTGAGGTGTAATTGATTTGTAATGTGACAATTTCTGCTGTATAACACAGTGGTTCACTTATGCATATACACATATCCATTCTTTTTCAGATTCTTTTCCCATATAGGTTATCACAGAATATTAGGTAGAGTTCCTTGTGCTATACAGCAGGCTCCCATTGGCTAGTCATTCCACATACCGCACTGTGCCTGTGCTAGTCCAAACCCCAGTCCATCCCTTGCCCTGACCTGTCCCTTTTGGTGGCCATAAGTTTGTTTTCAAAGTCTGTGAATCCGTTTCTCTTCTGCAAATAAGTTCATTTATACCTTTTTTTTTTTTAGATTCTACATATAAATGACATCATATGATATTTGTTTTTCTTTGTCTGACTTACTTCACTTAATAAGAATCTCTAGGTCCATCCATGTTGCTGCAAATGGCATGATTTCAATCTTTTTTATGGCTAATATTCCATTGTACATATGTACCACGTCATCTTATCTATTCCTGCGTTGATGGGCATTTAGGTTGCATCCATGTCTTGGCTATTGTAAACAGTGCTGCAACGAACCTTGGGGTGCACTTACCTTTTCAAAATATGGCTTTCTCTGTATATACGCCCAGGAGTGGGATTGTCGGATCATATGCTAGTTCTACATTTTGGTTTTTGAGGAACCTCCATGCTGTTTTCCATAGCGATTGTACCAATGTACATTTCCAGCAACAGTGTAAGAGGATTCCCTTTTCTCTGCACTCTTTCCAGCATTTGTTGTTTGTAGACTTTTTTTTTTTTTTTTTTTGTTGTTGTTGTTGTTGCTATTTCTTGGGCCGCTCCCGCGGCATATGGAGGTTCCCAGGCTAGAGGTTGAATCGGAGCTGTAGCCACCAGCCTACGCCAGAGCCACAGCAACGCGGGATCCGAGCCGCGTCTGCAACCTACACCACAGCTCACGGCAACGCCGGATCGTTAACCCACTGAGCAAGGGCAGGGACCGAACCCGCAACCTCATGGTTCCTAGTCGGATTCGTTAACCACTGCGCCACCACGGGAACTCCCGTTTGTAGACTTTTTGATGATGGCCATTGTAGTCTCTCTGAGGTGGTACCTCATGGTAGTTTTGATTTGCATTTCTCTAATAATGATCAATATTGAGCATTTTTTCATGTGTTTCTTTGCCATTTGTATGTCTTCTTTGGATAAATGCCTATTTAGATCTGCCTATTTATTCATTGGGCATTTTTTTTTGATATTGAGCTACATGAGTTATTTGTGTTTTCTGGAGATTAATCCCTTGTCAGTCACTTCATGTGCAAGTATTTTCTCCCATTCTGTAGGTTTTGTTTTGTTTTTGGTTTCCTTTGTTGTGAAAAATTTTTTAGGTTTAATTAGGTCCTATTTGTTTATTTTTGTTCTTATTTTCATTACTCTAGGAAGTAGATCTGAAAAGATATTGCTGTGGTTTATGTTAGAGAGTGTTTTGTGATTGTTTTCCTCTAAGACTTTTATAATATTTGATCTTATATTTAGGTCTTTAGTCCATTTTGAGATTATTTTTGTTTTTGACGTTAGTGTTCTAATTTCCTTTTTTCCCCCTTTTTAGGGCCACACCCACAGCATATGGAAGTTCCTGGGCTAGGGGTCAAGTTGGAGCTGTAGCCGTCAGCCTATACCACAGCCACAGTCACAGCAACACAGGATCCAAGATGCATCTGTGATCTCCACCGCAGATCAGGACAATGGCGGATCTTTAACCCACTGAGTGAGGCCAGGGATCAAACCTGTATCCTCATGGATACTAGTCAGATTCATTACTGCTGAGCCACAGCAGGACCTCCTAACTTCATTCATTTACATGTAACTGTGCAGTTTTCCCATCACATTTTTTGGGTCTTTTTTTCCTTTTTTTCCCTCTTCTTTTTATGGTCACATCTGTGGCATATGGAAGTTCTCAGGCTAGGGGTCAAATTGGAGCTGCAGCTGCCAGCTTACACCACAGCCTTAGCAATGCTGGATCTAAGCCACATCTGTGATCTATGCTGCAGCTTGAGGCAGTGCTGTATAATCCACTGAGCAAGGCCAAGGATCAAACTTGCATCCTCGCAGTCACCATGTCAGATTCTTAACCTGCTGAGCCACAGCGGGAACACCCCAGCACCATTTATGATTTTATTTTTTAATTTTAAAATTCTTTTATTAAAGTATAGTTAATTTACAATGTTCCTTCAATTTCTTTTTTTCAGCAAAGTGACCCAGTCTCTCTCTCTCTCACACACACAAACAGATATGTATTTTCTTTTTTTTCATACTATCTTCCATCATGTTCTAACCCAAGATTTTGGACATATTTCCCTGTGTTGTACAGTAGGATCCCACTACTTATCCATTCTAAATGTAATAGTTTGCATCTGCCAACACAAAACTCCCAGTTTATCCCATTAATTCCCTCCATCCCCTGCAACCACAAGTCTGCTCTCCATGTCTGCGATCTGTTTCTGTTTTGTAAATAGGGATCATTTGTGCCACATTTTAGATTCCACATATAAGTGATGTCATATGGTGTTTGTCTTTCTCTTTCTGACTTCACTTATTATGATAATCTCCACTTTCACCCATGTTGCTGCAGATGGCATTATTTCATTCATTTTTATGGCTGAGTAGTATACCATATCTTCTTAATCCACTCATCTCTCAGTGGATGTTTAGGTTGTTTCCATGTCTTGGCTAATGTGAATAATGCTATGATGAACATAAGGGTGCATGTATCTTTTTAAAAATTTTTTTGGTCACCCCGTGGCACATGGAGTTCCAGGCAGCGATCAGATATGAGCTACAGTTGTGACCCAAGCTGTAGCTGCAGCTGCAGCAATGCCAGATTTTAACTCACTATGACAGGCTGGGGATAGAATCTGTGTCCCAGCATCCCCAAGATGCCAGCAATCCCATTGCACCACAGTGGGAACTCCGCATGTATCTTTCTGAATGAATTTTTTGTCCAGATGTGTGCCCAGGAGTGGGATTGCTGGATCATATGTTTGTTCTATGTTTAATTTTTGAGGTACCTGCATACTGTTTTCCATAGTAGTTGTACCAATCTACATTCCTACCAACAGTGAAGGAGGGTTCCCCTTTCTCCACACCCTCTCCAGCATTTGTTATTTGTAGACTTGTTAATGATGGCCATTCTGACCAGCGTGAGGCAGTACCTCACACCTCAGTGTAGTTTTGGTTTGCATTTCTGTAATAATGAGTGATGTTGAGTATTTTTTCATGTGCCTGTTGGCTACCCATATGTTCTTCTTTGGATAAACGTCTAGGTCTACAGCCCATTTTCTGATTGCTTTTTTTTTTTGTTGTTGTTGTTGAATTGTATGAGCTGTTTGTATATTTTGGAGATTAGGTCTTTGTTTGTTACATTTATTGCAGAGATTTTCTCCCATTCTATATGTTGTCTTCATTTTTAAAAATGATTTCCTTTGCTGTGAAAAAGCTTTTGAGTTTAATTAGGTTCCATTTGTTTATTTTTGTTTTTACTGTCCTTATTTTAGGAGGTGGATCAAACAAGATGTTGCTGTGATTTATGTCAAATTGTATTCTGCATATGTTTTCCTCTAGGAGTTTTATGTATTTATTTTCTTTTTTAGGGCCACACCTATGGCATATGGAGTTTCCCAGGCTAGGGGTCAAATTAGAGCTGTAGCTGTTGGCCTACACCACAGCCACAGCAATGCCAGATCTGAGCTGCGTCTGTGACCTACACCACAGCTCATGGCAATGCCAGATCCTTAACCCTTTGAGTGAGGCCTGGGATGGAACTTGTGTCCTCATGGATTCTAGTCAGGTTTGTTTCCGCTGTGCCATGATGAGAACTCCTCCTCTAGGAGTTTTATAGCATCTGTCCTTAGATTTAGGTCTTTAATCCATTTTGAGTTTGTTTTTGTGCATTGTATTAGAGACAGTTCTAATTTCATTCTTTTACATGTAGTTGTCCAGTTTTTCCAGCACCGCTTATTGAAGAGACTGTCTTTTCTCCGTTGTGTATTCTTTTTTTTTTTTTTTGTCTTTTTACCATTTCTTGGGCTGCTCCCATGGCACATGGAGGTTCCCAGTCTAGGGGTCTAATCAGAGCTGTAGCCACCGGCCTACACCAGAGCCACAGCAATGCGGGATCTGAGCTGCATCTGCAACCTGCACCACAGCTCATGGCAACACCGGATCCTTAACCCACTGAGCACGGCCAGGGATGGAACCTGCAACCTCATGGTTCCTAGTTGGATTCATCAACCACTGAGCCATGACAGGAACTCCTCCGTTGTGTATTCTTGCCTTCTTTGTTACAGATTAGTTGACCATAGGTATGTGGGTTTATTTCTGGGCTTTCTATCCTATTCCATTGACATATATTTCTGTTTTTGTGGCAGTACTATATTGTTTTGATGACTATAACTTTTCAGTATAGTCTGAAGTCAGGGAGCCTTTTTCCTTCAGCTATATTTTTGTTTCTTGGGATTGCTTTGGCTATTTGGGGTCTTTCGTATTTTTATACAATTTCTTTTGTTCTAGTTCTGTGAAAAATGACATTGGTAACTTGGTAGGGTTTGAGTTGAATTTGTAGATTGTGTTGGTTAGTATCATCATTTTCACAATACTGATTCTTCCAATCCAAGAGCGTGGTGTATCTTTCCATCTGTTTGTGTCGTCTTTGATTTCTTTCATCAGTTTCTTATAGTTTTCAGAGTACAGGTTTTTTTTGTCTCTTTAGGTACATTTATTCATAGGTATTTTATTGTTTTTGATGTGATGGTGAGTAGGATTGTTTCTCTAATTTTTCTCTCTCTCTTCCTTTTTTTTTTAATGGCTGCAACAGTGGCATATGTAAGTTCCTGGGCCAGGGATTGAATCCAAGCTGCAGGCGTGACCTATTGCCGCAGCTGCAGTAATGCCAAATCTTTTAACTACTGCATTGGACTGGGAATTGGATTTCTGTAGTGAACTGAGCCACTGCAGTCAGATTCTTAACCTACTGTGCCAGAGTAGGAACTCCCCTAATTTCTCTTTCTGATTTTTCATTGTTAGTATATAGAAATGCAGTAGATTTCTGTGTATTATTTTTGTATTCTGCAACTTTACCAAATTCACTGGTGTGCTTTCATAGCTTTCTGGTAGCAGCTTTAGGATTTTCTATATATAGTATCATGTCATTTGCAAACATTGATAGTTTTATTTCTTCTTTTCCATATAGATTCCTTTTATTTCTTTTTCTTCTCTGATTGCCATGTCTAGGACTTCCAAAACTATGTTGAATAAAAGTGGCAAGAGTGCACATCCTTGTCTTTTTCCTGATCTTAGTGAAAATTCTTTCAGCTGTTCATTGTTGAGAATGATGTTAGCTGTGGGTTTATCATATATGGCTTATATTATGTTAAGGTAGGTACCCTCTGTGCCCACTGTCTGGAAGGTTTTATCAGAAATGGGTGTTGGAGTTTGTCAAAAGCTTTTTCTGCATCTGTTGAGATGGTTACATTGTCTTTATTTTTTCTCTTCTTTTGTTCTCCTCTTTTGTGGTTTGATGACTATCTTTAGTGTTGTGTTTGAATTACTTTTTCTTACTTGTGTGTGTGTTTGTTGTAAATTTTTGTCTTGTAGCTACCATGAGGTTTTGATATAGGAGTGTACACACACACACACACACACACACACACAATATTGTTTTAAATTGCTGGTCTCTTAATTGCAGATGCATCTCTACCAGTATACTGCATTTGTACCCTCCTGTCTCACAATTGCTGGTTTTGATAGCATATTTGTGTGTGAATGATTTCTTACCTTTAGTATATGTGTGCCTTTACTGGAGATCCTTCTCATCTGTAATTTTCTTATTTCTAGTTGTGGCCTTTTCTTTTCTGCCTAGAGAAGTTCCTTTAGTATTTGTTGTGAAATTGGTTTAGTGGTTCTGAATTTTCTTAGCTTTTGGTTTTCTGTAAAGCTTTTGATTTCTCCTTCAAATCTGAACAAGTGAATGCTGGGTAGAGTAGTCTTGGTTGGCCGGTTTTTCCTTTGATTGCTTCAAGTATGTCATGCTACTCCTTCTGGCCTGCAAGGTTTCTGCTGAAAAATCAGCTGATAAATTTATTGGGGTTCCCTTGAAGGTTATTTGTTACTTTTGCCTAGCTGCTCTCAATATTTTATCTTTGTCTTTGCTTTTGGTCAGTTTGATTAATAGGTGTCTCAGGGTATTCCTCCTTGGGTTTATCCTATGTGGTATTCATTGTGCTTCCTGGATTTGGGTGAGTGATTCCTGTCCCATGTTAGGGAAAATTTCAGCCGTTATCTCTTCAAATATTTTTTTCTGGCTCTTTCTCCCTCTCTTATCCTTCTTGGCCCTGTGTAATGCAGTGTTGGTGCATTTAGTGTTGTCTCAGAGCTGTCTTACGCTGTCCTCATTTCTTTTCATTCTTTTTTCTTTATCCTGTTCCCCATCAGTGATTTCTACTCAGCTGTCTTCCGCCTCACTCATTCATTCTTATGCCTCCTGTGTTCTGTTACTGTTTCTTTCTAGTGAAATTTTCATTTCATTTACTATGTTTTTAAAAAAATCTCTGCTTGTTTATTCTTTAAATATTCTATTTCTTTGTTAAATGTTTCTTGTAATTTATTTATCTTTGCCACCCAGTTTTTTTTCTGAGAGCCTGGATCATCCTTATTATCATTGCTCTAAAATATTTTTCATGTAGCTTGCTTATCTCCACTTTGCTTAGCTGTTCTTCTGGGGTTTTGTCTTGTTCCTTCATCTGGAATGTATTTCTCTGCTGTCTCATTTTTGTGTTGTGGTCTCATTTTTGAAGGCTACAGGTTGTAGCATTTCTTGCTTATGGTGTCTGATATCTTGTGAGTGAAGTTGGAACAGGGTCTTGAGGCAGGCTTCTTTTTTTTTTTTTTTAAACGTATTTATAGTACTTGAGCCAAAGAGGTTCTGTAATTGAATTTTTTCTTTTTAATTACTCAGTGAATTTTATTACATTTATAGTTGTACAACAGTCATCACAACCAAATTTTATAGCATTTCCATCCCAAACCCCCAGCACATCCCCCTACCCCCAACCTGTCTCATTTGGAAACCGTAAGTTTTGCAAAGTCTGTAAGTCAGTATCTGTTCTGCAAAGAAGTTCATGGTGTCCTTTTTTAAGATTACACTTTTAAGTGATAGCATTGATGTTGGTGTCTCACTGTCTGACTGACTTCATTTAGCATGATAATTTTTAGGTCCATCCATGTTGCTGCAAAGGCTGTTATTTCTTTCTTTTTAATGGCTGAATAATACTCCATTGTGTATATGTGCCACAACTTCTTTATCCACTCCTCTGTCGATAGACATTTAGGTTGTTTCCATGTCTTGGCTATTGTAAATAGTGCTGCAGTGAACATCGGAATACATGTGTCTTTGCGAGTCGTGGTTTTCTCTGGATAGATGCCCAGGAGTGGGATTGTTGGATCAAATGGTAGTTCTATTTTTAGTTTTCTGAGGAATCTCCACACTGTTTTCCACAGTGGTTGCACCAATTTACAATCCCACCGAGAGGGTGCTAGGGTTCCTTTTTCTCTATACCCTCTCCAGCACTTATTGTTTGTAGACTTGTTGATGATGGCCATTCTGGCTGGTGTTAGGTGGTACCTCATCATGGTTTTGATTTACATTTCTCTAACAATGAGTGATGTTGAACATTTTTTCATGTGTTTTTTGGCCATCCGTATGTCTTCTTTGGAGAACTGTCTGTTTAGATCTTCTGCCCATTTTTTGATGGGGTTGTTTGTTTTTTTTGGTATTGAGTGGTAGGAGGTGTTTATAAATTTTGGAGATGAATTCCTTGTCAGTTTGCAAAGATTTTCTCCCATTCTGTGGATTGTCTTTTTGTTTTACTTAGGGTTTCCTTTGCTGTGCAGAAACTTTTCAGTTTAATTAAGTCCCATTTGTTTGTTTTTGCTGTCATTGCTCTAGGAGTAAGATGATGTTGAAGAAGATGTTGCTGTTGTTTATGTTGGAGAGTGTTTGGCCTATGTTTTCCTCTAAGAGTTTTATAGTATCTGGTCTTAAATCTAGGTCTTTAATCCATTTTGAGTTTATTTTTGTGTATGGTGTTAAGGGAGTGTTCTAATTTCATTCTTTTTCATTCTTTTACAGTTTTCCCAACACCACTTATTGAAGAGGCTATCTTTTCTCCATTGTATATTCTTGCCTCCTTTGTCTGTAGGTGTGTGGGTTTAATTGTGGGGTTTCTGTCCTGTTCCACTGGTGTATATTTCTGTCTTTGTGCCAGTACCATGTGATTTTGATGACTAGCTTTGTAGTATAATCTGAAGTCAGGGAGTCTGATTCCTCCAGCTCCGTTTTTCTTTCTCAGGATGTCTTTGGCTATTGTGGGTCTTTTGTGCTTCCAAACAAACTTTAAAATATTTTGTTCAAGTTCTGTGAAAAATGTCCTTGGTAATTTGATAGGGATTGCATTGAATCTGTAGATTTCCTTGGGTAGTACAGTCATTTTGATAATATTGACTCTTCCAATCCAAGAGCATGGTATGTCTTTCCATCCGTTTGTATCATCTTTGATTTCTTTCATCAGTGTCTTCTAGTTTTAAGACTACAGGTCTTTTGTCTCTTTAGGTAGGTTTATTCTTTTTTTTTTTTTTTTTGTCTTTTTGCCATTTTCTTGGGCCCGCTCTCACGGCATATGGAGGTTCCCAGGCTAGGGGTTGAATCGGAGCTGTAGCCACCAGCATACGCCAGAGCCACAGCAACGCTGGATCCCAGCCGCGTCTGCAGCCTACACCACAGCTCATGGCAACCCCAGATCGTTAACCCATTGAGCAAGGGCAGGGACCGAACCCGCAACCTCATGGTTCCTAGTCGGGTTCGTTAACCACTGCCCCACGACAGGAACTCCGGTTTATTCTTTTTGATGTGATGGTAAATGGCATTGTTTCCCTAATTTCTCTTTCTGATTTTTTGTTGTCAGTATATAGAAATGCAGTCAATTTCTGTGAATTTATTTTGTATCCTGTGACCTTGCCAAATTCATGGATGAGCTCTGACAGTTTTCTGGTAGAGTCTTTTGGATTCTCTAGGTGTAGTATCAAGTAATCTGCAAATAGTGATAGTTTTATTTCTTACTTTCCAATTTTTATTACTTTTATTTCTTTTTCTTCTCTGATTGCCGTGGCTAGGACTTCCAAAACTATGTTGAATAGTAGTGACCAGAGTGGACACCCTTGCCTTGTTCCTGATCTCAGTGGGAATTCTTTCAGCTTTTCACCATTGAGAATGATGTTAGCTGTGGGTTTGTCATGTATGCCTTTATTATGTTGAGGTATGTTCCCTCTATGCCCACTTTCTGAAGGTTTTTTTTTTTTAATCAGAAATGGGTGTTGGATGTTGCCAAAGGCTTTTTCTGCATCTATTGAGAGGATCATATGGTTTTTATTCTTCAGTTTGTTAATGCAGTGTATCATACTGATGAATTTGCAGATATTGAAGAACCCTTCATCCCTGGATAAATCCCACTTGATCATGGTGTACAATCCTTTTAATGTAATGTTGGATTTGGTTTGCTAGTATTTTGTTGATTTGTGCGTCTATGTTCATCAGTGAAATTGGCCTGTAATTTTCTTGTTTTTGTGGTATTTTTGTCTGGTTTTTGTATCAGGGTGATGGTGGCCTCATAGAATGAGCTTGGATGTTCCTTCCTCTGCAATTTTTTGAAATAGTTTCAGAAGGATTGGTGTTAGCTCTTCTCTAAATGTTTGATAGAATTCTGTGAAGCCACCAGGTTCTGGACTTTTGTTTGTTGGAAGTTTTTAAGTCACAATTTCAATTTCAGTTCTTGTGATGGGTCAGTTCCTCTTTTCTATTTTATCTTGGCTTAGTATTGGAAGATTGCACTTTTCTAAGAATTTGTTCATTTCTTCTAGGTTGTCCATTTTATTGGCATCTAGTTGCATGTAGTAGTCTCATGATCCTTTGTATTTCTGTGATGTCCATTGTGATTTCTCCATTTTCATTTCTAATTTTATTGATTTGAGTCCTCTCTGTTTTTTTTCTTGATAATTCTGCCTAAGGGTTTATCAGTTTTGTTGATCTTTTCAAAGAACCAGCTTTTCATTTGATTGACCTTTTCTATGGTTTTCTTCATTTCTATTTCATTGATTTCTGCTCTGATCTTTATGATTTCTTTCCTTCTACTAATTTTAGGTCTTGTCTGTTCCTCTATCTCTAGCTGCTTTAGATGTAAAGTTAGGTTGTTTATTTGAGCTTTTTCTTATTTCCTGAGGTAGGCTTGTATTGCTATCAACTTTCCCCCTAGAACTGCTTGTTTCCTGAGGAAGGCTTGTATTGCTATAAACTTTCCTCTTAGAATTGCTTTTGTTGCATCCCATAGGTTTTGGAGTGTCATATCTTTGTTGTCATTTGGAATGTATTTTGTTGTCCCTTTCCTCTTAGAACTTCTTTTGCTGAATCCCATAGGTTTTGGAGTGTTGTATCTTTGTTGTCAAAGTGGGGTGTTAAAGTGGGGGATACAGCAATGGAGAGATCATCCAGACAGAAAATCTGTAAGGAGACACAGGCCCTGAATGAAGCATTAGACCAGATGGACTTAACAGATATTTATAGGACATTCCATTAAAAAGCAGCAGAATAAACATTCTGCTCAAGTGCACACAGAACATTCTTTAAGATTAATTATATTCTGTGCCACAAATCAAGCCTTGGTAACTTTAAGAAAATTGAAATCATATCAAGCATCTTTTCCAACCACAATGCTATACAACAAGAAAAAAACCACAAAAACACAAACATGTGGAGACTAAACATGCTACTAAACAACCAACAGATCACTGAAGAAATCAAAGAGGAAATTTAAAAATATCTAGAAGCAAATGAAAACAAAGATATAACACTCCAAAACCTATGGAATGCAGCAAAATCAGTTCTAAGAGGAAAGTTTATAGCAATACAAGCCTACCTCAGGAAACAAGAAAAAGTGGGGTGTTAAAGTCCTCTGCTATTGTTGTGTTATTGTCAATTTCTCCTTTTAAGGTTGTTAGCAATTGCCTTATATATTGTGGTGATCCTATGTTGGGTGCATATATATTTACAGTTGTTATATCTTCTTCTTGGATTGATCCTTTGATCATTATGTAATGTCCTTCTTTATCTCTTAAAATATGCTGTATTAAGGTCTATTTTGTCTGATATGAGTATTGCTACTCCAGTTTTCTTTTGATTCCCATTTACATGGAATATTTTCTTCCATCCTCTCACTTTCAATTTATGTGTCCCTAGAAGTGAAGTAGGTCTCTTGAAGACAGCATATGTATGGGTCTTGTTTTTGTATCCATTCAGCCAGTCTCTGTCTTTTGGTTGGGGTATTTAGTACATTTACATTTAAGGTAATTATTGATATGTATGTTCTTACTGCATTTTATTAACTGTTTTGGATATGTTTTTGTTGCTCTTGTTTCTTCCCTTCTTCTCTTGTTCTCTCCTCTTGTGGTTTGATGACTATCTTTAGTGTTGTATTTAAGTTGATTTTTCTTATTTGTATGTGTATCAATTGTAGATTTTTGGTTTTCAATTGCCCTGAAGTTTTGATATAGGAGTTTCTATATATACAAGACTGTTTTAAGTTGTTGGTCTTTTAATTGCAAGTGCATCTCCAGTGTCCTGCATTTGTACCCTCCTCTTCTCATGATTTCTGATTTTGGTAGCGTGATTGTGTTTGGATGATTTCCTATCTTTACTGTATATATGCCTTTACTGGTGACCCTTATCAGTTGCGGTATTTTTGTTTCTGGTTGTGGCTTTTTCTTTTCTGCTTAGAGAAGTTCCTTTAGTATTTGTTGTAAAGCTGGTTTAGTGTTGCTGAATTCTCTTAGCTTTTGCTTATCTGTGAAGCTTTTGATTTCTCCTTCAAATCTGAATAAGAGCCTTGCTGGGTAAAGTAATCTTGTTTGGAGGTTTTTTCCTTTCATCACATTAAGTATATCATGCTACTCCCTTCTGGCTTGCAGAGTTTCTGCTGAAAAATCTGCTAGTAACATTATCGGGGTTCCCTTGTATGTTATTTGTTTCTTTCCCCTAGCTGCTTTCAATATTTTCTCTTTGTCTTTAATTTTGGTCAGTTTGATTAATATGTGTCTCAGGGTGTTCCTCCTTGGGTTTATTTTATATGATACTCATTGTGCTTCTTGGATTTCCCATGTTAGGGAAGTTTTCGGCTGTTATCTCTTAGAATATTTTTTCTGTCCCTTTCTCTCTCTCTTCTCCTCTGGCACCCCTATAATACGGATGTTGGTGCATTTAATATTGACCCAGAGTTTTCTGAGACTCTCTTAATTTCTTTTCAATCTTTTTTCTCTTTTCTGTTCTGCATCCATGATTTCCACTAGTCTGTCCTCTCCCTTGCTTATTCGTTCTTCTGCCTCCTGTATTCTGCTGTTGGCTGCTTCTAGTGAATGTTTTATTTCAGTTATTGTATTTTGCATCTCTTCTTGCTTAAGTTTTTTATCTTGTATCTCTCTGCTCATTGTTTCCTGTAAGTTATCCATCTTTGCCTCCAGTTTATTTCCAATGTCTTGCATCATCTTTAGCATCAACAGTCTAAAGTCTTTTTCCTGGAGGCTGAGAATCTCCTGATCACTTAGCTGTTTTTTTTTTCCTTTCTCCCTTATCTGAGTTATAGTTCTCTGTCTTTTCATTTTTATAGGTTTTTGTCTATTTTGCAGACAATAGAGTTGTAGCCTCTCTTACTTCTGGTGTCTGCTCCCCTTGTGGCTGAAGTTGGTACAGGGGCTTGCTGTAGGCTTCCTGTTGGGAGGGACTGGTGCCTGCCCATTGGTAGGTGGGGCTGATTCCTATCTCTCTTGTGGGTTGGGCTTTGTCTCTGGGTGAGGTTAGAGGTGGCTGTGTGCTTGGGGGGATTTTAGGCAGCCTGTTTACTGATGGGTGGGGCTGTGATCCCACCTGGATTATTGTTTGGTCTGAGGCTTCTCAGCACTGATGGGTGGGGCCAGATTTTCCCAGAATGGCCACCTCCAGAGAAACACATGCTGATGAATATTCCCGAGAGCTTTGCCTCCAGTGTCCTTCCCCCACAATGAGCCACAGTCTCCTCCTGTTTTCCCAGGAGATCCTCCAAGAACTGCAGTCAGGTTGGACCCAGATTCCTATGGAGGCTCTGCTTTGTCCTGGGACCCAGTGCACATGAAAGCCTGTGTGCACCTTTCAAGAATGGGGTCTCTGTTTCTCCCAGTCCTGTGGAGCTCCTGTGCACAAGCCCCACTGGCTTTCAATGCCACATGCTCCCTGGGCTCTTTGTCCCATTGCCAGATCCCCAGGCATGGGGACTTGACGTGGGTCTCAGAACTCTCACTCCTGTAGATGAGTCTCTGTAATACAGTTACTCTCCAGTCTGTGGGCTTCCCACCCAGCAGGTATGGGGTTGCTTATATTGTGTAATTGACCCTCCTACCTCCTGATGTGGCCTCCTTTTTGTCTTCTGGAGTAGGATAACTTTCTGAAAGTTTCCAGTCCATTTGGTTGAAGGTCGTTCAGCATTTGGTTGTAATTTTGTTGTTTTTATGAGAGAAGTTGAGCTCCAGTCCCCTTCTATTCCACCATCTTAATCCTGTCTTGAGGCAGGCTTCTTGATGGGAGGGACTAGTGTCTATCCATTGGTAAGTGGCCTGAGTCTTGTTCCTCTGGTGGGTGGGGCTTTGTTTCTGCATGTGATTAGAGGCGGCTCTGTGTCTAGAGGATTTTAGGCAGTCTGTTTGCTGATTGGTGGGACTGTGTTCCCATCCTCTTGGTTGCTTGGCTTGGAGCTTCTTAACCCTGATGGGTGGGGCCAGATTTCTCCAAAATGGTGACCTCCAGGGGAACTCACACTGATGATTATCCTCTGGGACCTCTGCCTCCAATGTCCTATTCCTTATAGCAAGACACAGCCATCTCCTGCTTTCCCAGGGGACCCTCTAGGACCTGAAGGTAGGTCTGACCCAGATTCTTATGGAGTCCCTGCTTTGCCCTGAGACCTAGTGCACATGAAACCTGGTGTACACCCTCCAAGAGTGGAGTCTCTGTTTCCCCCAGTTCTGTGCAGCTTCTGTGCACAAGCCCCGCTGGCCTTCAACACCAAATGCTCTGGAGACTCCTCCTCCCAATGCCAGACCCCCAGGCTGGGGAACCTGACATAGGGTTTGGACCTCTCACTCCTATGGGAGAGCCTTTGTGATATAGTTGTTTTCTAGTTTCACATGAACCAGGAGGGTATGTAATTGCTTATGTCATGAAAGTGCCCCTCTTACTGTCTCAATGTGGCTTATTCTCTTTGGGTACAGGATCTCTTTTTGTTTTTAATTGCTTCTGGATTTTGAGTCATAGGAAATTTTCCCCACTTTTCCAATCATACTGGATAGTAACCTTTTTTTTTTTCTCTAATACTCTTGTGGTTTCATTTTTAACTTTTAGAACTCTGTGATTTGTTTGCCACTTATCCTGCAGTTTAGTGTAAGGCAATGTGAGTATTATTTTCTCTATGACTATCTAGTGTACCAACACTATTTTTTTTCCTTTAAAGCCCATCTTTTCCCTACTGATTTGAGATAGTGCATTGTTGTAAACTAAATTTTAGTATTTCTGGATTTTCTCTTTTGTTCCACCAGCCTGTCTGTCTAGTCATGCACAGTATCACATTGTTTTAATCACAGAGGCTTTATCTTGAGTTTTCATACTGGTAGGTATGTGTGAGATTTATTTTATGCTCACTGGGACCCTTCCTTCTACAGTTGCATACATATCTTTGGTTGTAGGTGATGTTTAATGTTTTTTTTTCCTTCTCACTAATTTTCTTATGTAGTTTCTATCTTTCTATTTCTTGGTGTCCTATTCTGAAAGAGATCCTGGCCTCTGGTTCCTTCTTTTTATATATTCATTCTGCAACTCAGCCCTTTTACTGAGTCTTTTAAATATCAAAAGTTTAATTTTTATTAAGATGTGATTTTTCATAACCTTTTTATTTAATGAATGTGTTATTCTTATAGTTTTCTGAGTATGTATAATATTCTTTTTTTTTTTTGGTCTTTTTAGGGCTGCACCCATGGCATATGGATGTTCTCAGGCTAGGGATCTATTCAGAGTTGTAGTGGCCAGCCTACACCACTGCCAGAGCAGTGCCAGATCTGAGTTGCATCTGCCACCTATACCAGAGCTCATGGCAATGGCGGATCCTTAACCCACTGAGCAAGGCCAGGGATCAAACCTGTGTCCTCAGGGATACTAGTCTCTCTAGTATCTGTTTGTTACTGCTGAGCCATGACAGGAATTACTGTATAATATTCTTATGATAAAAGAAATCCTGTCCTAAATGCTCTCCTAACTCTATTCCTTTGAATTAGGTCTCCTGTTTCTACATTTCTTTCTCTCTCATGGTGTTGAGGCTCAGTGATCCATTGCTGTGTTACCTTTTCTTTTTGGCTGCACCCATGTCATGTGGAATTTCCTAGGCCAGGGACTGAACCTGAGCCCCAGCTGTAACTAGAGCCACAGCAGGGACAATGCTGGATCCTTTATCCACTGAGCTACCAGGGACTCCTCTGTGCACTTATGTTTAGTTGAGCATCCCTTAGTGTTTGCCCACTGTGTGAACAGTGCATTTGTCAGAATGGGTGGGAAGCACCGTTGCTGTTTTACTGAGAAGGACAACTCAGACGCTGATTTTCTGGGCATGAGTGACCTTATCCTCTTTCCACTAGCATTGTTGCCTTTGTATTTGGAATAGTACCTATCTCTCTAACCTAAGCATCCACAGTTACTGCTCTTTCATGGAGGCCAACATCCTCATGCTGCTTCTTAGCCCATCCAGGGTTGTGGTAGGAACATGCAGGGTTATATCTTATTAGTGTCTCTGTTAGTCACCACTGACCCAGGCTTTCTCTGGCTTTGAGTTTCCACCATAAGCATGAAACACTTTTGTTTTTTCACCATTTTCTCTTGTTTTTTCCTTCTTTTTTTGGACTAGTGAATTGTTTTCATGTTCTGGCCGGTGGCATCCCTTTGTTTTCAGTTTTCAGTTCTCACTCTCTCTCTCTCATTTTTTGGTCTTTCATGGATTCCTCACATTTTATGGTTAACCAGAGTTTCTTTTCTTGTTTTAAACACAAGCGTATATTTATTATTATAGATTTTGCCAATATTTTTATGACTTTGTTGCCAGAGGAGAAGTCTGTGGCCTTGATCATCTTGAAAGTTAAGCATTATTATTTTTTCTTTCCTTTTTGTAATTTTGCAATGAAGTTTTATTTATTAAAAAATTAGAAAATTATACCCACTATCCAGAGCCGTATTTGTATTAAAGAAGAGATGATTACAGTTTATGGTTTATACTTGCATTATGCACTTTAAATAATGAAAAGTATAGCAATGGGGAGTTCCCGTCGTGGCGCAGTGGTTAACGAATCCGAGTAGGAACCATAAGGTTGAGGGTTCAGTCCCTGCCCTTGCTCAGTGGGTTAACGATCCAGCGTTGCCGTGAGCTGTGGTGTAGGTTGCAGATGTGGCTTGGATCCCGCGTCGCTGTGGCTCTGGCATAGGCTGGAAGCTACAGCTCCAATTCAACCCCTAGCCTGGGAACCTCCATATGCCATGGGAGCGGCCCAAAGAAATAGCAAAAAGACACACACACACACACACACACACACACACACACACACACACACACACAAAAGAAATGTAACTGCTGGATTACAAGGCATACACATCCTTAACTTAATTAGAATTTGTCAAATTGCTCTCCAAAGTGGTGGTGCCAATTTGCGCTTCCTCAAGAAGTGTGTAAAGACCCTGTTTCCCCAGGAGCTCATCAGCCCTGGATGTTATTGGGCTTGTTAATTACTGCCAGTCTTAGGAGGGTGGATTTGTATTGCAGTGTAAACTTAAAGAGCAGTTTTCTGGTTATTAATGAAATTGAGTAACTTTTCATTTTATTATTGCCTATTAGGATTTGCTATATTCATATATATGATATGTATATTCATACCTTTGCCCACTTGCTTTCTTTTTTTTGTGTGGTCTCACCTGTGACATATGTAAGTTCTAAGGCCAGGGATCGAATCTGAGCTGCAGCTGTGACCTACACTGCAGCTGCAGCCATACCAGATCGTTTTAAAAAATTTATTTTTATTATGGTTGACTTACAATGTTCTGTCAATTTCTTCTATACATTTATATGCGTTCTTTTTTTCACATTATCCTCCAACCAGATCCTTTAATGCACTGCACTGGGCCAGGGATGGAACTGTGCTTCTGCAGCAACCTGAGCTGCTGCATTTGGATTCTTAACCCACTGCACCATGGTGGGAACTTCCTTTGCCCAGTTTTTATTGGAATGTCTTTTCCTTATTAAGAATTTCTTCATGTAGTCCAATATACTAATAATTTATTTTTATTTTTATTTTTTGTTTTGTTTTGTTTTTTTGTTTTGTCTTTTTGCCATTTCTTGGGCCGCTCCTGCGGCATATGGGAGGTTCCCAGGCTAGGGGTCAAATCGGAGCTGTAGCTGCCGGCCTACGCCAGAGCCACAGCAACGCGGGATCCGAGCCGCGTCTGCAACCTACACCACAGCTCACGGCAACGCCGGATCCTTAACCCACTGAGCAAGGGCAGGGACCGAACCCGCAACCTCATGGTTCCTAGTCAGACTCGTTAACCACTGTGCCATGACGGGAACTACCCCAATATACTAATAATTTAAAATAAGATTACAAACATGTTGCCTCAGTTTCTGTCTTGTCTTTCCCCTTATGGAATCTTTTGAAGTATAGACATTTTCAAATTATTTTTAAATAGTCACATGGCTAACTATACCGTAATTAAAAATGAACTGATTTTTCTTCTCACTCTTATTCCCCGTCTGTCCAGCTCTCCAGCATCCTTATTCATTTCTTAGGCATTGTCTCTGAATTTCTTTCTTTCTTTTTTTTTTCTTTTTTCGGGTGCTGCACCTGTGGCATTTGGAGGTTCCCAGACTAAGGGTCAAATTGGAGTTACAGCTGCTGGCCTACACCACAGCCACAGCAACGTGGGATCCGAGCCTCATCTGTGACCTACACCACAGCTCATGGCAATGCTGGATCCTTAGCCCACTGAGCAAGGCCTGGGATTGAACCTGAGTCCTCATGGGTACTAATCAGGTTCATTAACTGCTGAGCCACGACGGGAGCTCCTCTGAATTTCTTTGTGCACAGACAAGTAAGCAAGTACAAATATGTCCATGCATATAAAATGTAGTCAAATTTATTTATCTTTTATGGTTTGTAGTTGTAGTTACTTAAGAAAACTTTCTCACTTACGTGAATATTTTATGTTTCCTTCTAAAGGTTTTAGTTTTCTCTAATTTAATCTTATCTTAACATGGGTAATTATCTTAGAACCATTGATTGAATTGCATATTATTTCGTCCTTGATTTTTTTTTGTCTTTTGTCTTTTTGTTGTTGTTGTTATTTCTTGGGCCGCTCCCTTGGCATATGGAGGTTCCCAGGCTAGGGGTTGAATCGGAGCTGTAGCCACCGGCCTACGCCAGAGCCACAGCAACGCAGGATCCGAGCTGCGTCTGCGACCTACACCACAGCTCACGGCAACGCCGGATCGTTAACCCACTGAGCAAGGGCAGGGACCGAACCCGCAACCTCATGGCTCCTAGTCGGATTCGTTAACCACTGCGCCACGATGGGAAATCCTTGTTTTTTTTTTTTTTATATTTTTTTGTCTTTTCTGGGGCCGCACCCATGGCATATAGAGATTCCCAGGCTAGGGGTCTAATTGGAGCTGTAGCCGCTGACCTACGCCACAGCCATAGCAATGCTGGATCTGAGCCGAGTCTTCGACTTACACCATAGCTCATAGTAATGCTGGATCCTTAACCCACAGAACGAGGCCAGGGATCAAACTTGCAACGTCATGGTTCCTAGTTGGATTCGTTAACCATTGAGCCATGATGGGAACTCCATCCCTGATTTTTTAAAAAATGTTGTTTCTTGTGCTGTGTATCTGGCTTGCCCTGTCTGTCTGTCTGTCTGTCTGTCTATCTATCTATCTATCTATCTGTCTATCTATCTATCTATCTATCTAATTTCTGGCCTTTCTACTCACTTCCACTGGCATATTAATTCCTCCCTGCAGCAACACAACTAGAGTTTAATTGCTCTAACTTTATAAGAAATCTATATACCATTCCCCCCTCCCCGATTGTCTTGGCTATTCTTGGTCATATTTGAATTTGCTTGCAATTACAGAAAATTTATAGATTAATTTTCTTTAGGATATTAAGCCTTTCCATTCATGAACATAACATATACCACCTCTTACTCTTGCATAAATCTGTTAAATGTCTTTTACAAACATAGAATTTTCTTTATAAAACATATACCATTGGGTCAGATTTATTCTTTGCTACCTTTCATTTTTTTGTGGTATTAGAACTTGTAGATTGTTTAAAGATGACATCTCCAAATTGTTGCTCTTATAGAAAATCACAAGTAACTTTTCTGTGTCTCTTGGCAAAGTTGCTAAATGCTTGTGTTTGTTCTTAATAGTGTGTCTTTTAATTTTATTTTTTTAATGGCCACACTTTTGGCATATGGAAGTTCCTGGGGCTAGGGGTCTAAGTGGAGCCATAGCTGCCAGCCTATACCACAGCAATTGCAACAATGGACCGGAGTCCCATCTGCCACCTCCACTGCAGCTTGTGGCAATGCTGGATCCTTAACCTACTGAGTGATGCTAAGGATCGAACCTGCATCCTCATGTGTACTAGTTGGATTATTAACCTACTGAGCCAGAGCAGAAACTCCTTAATAGTATGTCTTTAAAGAGGCTTCAATTTTCTACTTACTTACCTACATAATAAATAATAACTTTTTTGTTTTTTCTTTTCATTCTCATGCATGTCTGTGACCCATCCATCCATCTGCCCATATCTAGGTAACAGTTCATTTCATTGCTAAACTTGCTAGAGCCTTCCCCACCATACTGAAAGGAGGGGGAGACTGTGAATATTCCCCCTCTTTTTTTAAACCGAAGTATAATTGATTTACCTTATTGTGTTAGTTGTGGGTCTAGAGCAAAGTGATTGAGTTATAAAAATACATGTATATATTTTCAGATTATTTTCCATTATAGGTTACTAGAAGATGTGGAGTATTGTTCCCTATGTTATACAGTCAATCACTGTTGCTTATGTATTTTATAGAGAGATATATAAAAATGTATTTCATATCTATTTTTTCTGTTTATCTGATAGTCCTAACTTATCCCTCCCCTCCTTTCCCCCTTTGTTAACCGTAAGTCTGTTCTCTATGAGTCTGTTTCTGTTTTGCATATAGATTCACTTGTGTCATATTTTAGATTCCACATATAAGTGATCCCATATAATATTTATTTTTCTCTGTCTGACTTACTTTACTTAGTATGATACTCTCTAGGTTTATTCATGTTGCTGTAAATGATAATATTTCATTCTTTTTTAATGGCCGAGTAATATTCCATTGTGTGTGTGTATATATATATATATATATATATATATGTATATATATATACACCACATTTTAATCTGCTGATGGATACATGGCTTGCTTCCACATCTTGGGTATTGTAAATAGCGCTGCTGTGATTATTGGGGTGCTTGTGTCTTTCTGAATTAGAATTTTCATCTATTCTGGACATATGCCCAAGAGAGGGATTGCTGGATCAAATGGTCATTCTGTTTTTAGTTTTTTAAGGAACCTCCATGAGACAATGAAATTCTTGCTTTGTTGCTGATTCTAAAGAGAATGAGTTTGGAATTCCCATCATGGCTCAACGGTTAGCGAATCTGACTAGGAATCATGAGGTTGTGGGTTCGGTCCCTGGCCTTGCTCAGTGGGTTAAAGGTCTGGTGTTGCCGTGAGCTGTGGTGTACGTTGCAGATGTGGCTCGGATCCCACGTTGCTGTGGCTCTGGGGTAGGCCGTTGGCTACAGCTCCAGTTAGACCCCTAGCCTGGGAACCTCCATATGCCGCAGGAGCGACCCAAGAAATGGCAAAAAGACAACAACAACAACAAATAAAGAGAATGAGTTTAACATATCACCTTACATACGATGTAGGCTTTAGCTACCTTTGTAAGTTGAGATAATATTAGATGCTGTTACAGGTGTCAGAATCTCAGTGTTTGTAACAGAAACTTGCTTGATTAATTTTCACATCATGTATTTGTGGTGGGTGGAAAATTGTATAAATGATCCCACGAAGGACCCAGGTTCTTTTCAAAATGTAGCTTCCGAGGCCACCGTGGAGGTGGAAGGAACATGGAAGGTCATGCAGGGGAGGATTTCATGGGTCAGGCCTGGCAGTGGTGTGCACACTTCTGCCTCCTTTCCAATGGCCAGGACCCAGTCGTAGGGCCACATTAACTGCGATGGACGCTGGATTCTGTAGTGGACCTGTGTGCCTGGAAGAAGGAAGAAGAAGAAATGAGGTTTTTGAACAGCCACAGTCTGCCCTTCTATTTACCAAAGATCTTTTTCAGCCTTCGTCACACATGCAACATGGTACCCTCTCCCCAGGGGTTACGTGTCAAGGCACGCCTACCTGCTCCTTCCTGATCAAACCCCAGGAAATCTCCAGAGATGTACAGGCTCTCCTTTAGCTCCTGATGTAGTTTCATGTCATCTGATGACCTGTGAACTCATATGACAAGTCCTAGCCCTCCCCTTCCCCCAGCAAATGACGGATGGAGAGGCAGGTGCAGGATGGAGCCCTACATGAATTTCTCTTTACAAGAGGAAAGACAAGGACACACACAGCCAGTCCTTGGTCAGCAGCAATGATGAACTGCCGCCAGGCAGGCACTGGGAGGCCCCCCCGTCCACTCAGTTTTCCAAAGCCACTAATTGTACCCAAAGGGCGTTACTAGAGATAATTCTAAAAACCGATTTATTTCCTAGGGGAATTCTTTTCTCTTGCCAGTTAGCTAAGAGCTTATTTTTTTAAATCATAAATGAGTGTTGAATTTTGTAAAGTGCTTTTTCTGTATACATTGAGCTAATCACGGATTTTTCTTCCTTAGTATGTTAATATAGTGAATTATACTAGTAGATTAGAATTTATTTATACTTGTGTGACTGGAATATGTTCTTTTTGGTCATGAGGAATTATCTTCTAAAAATCGGATTTGCCGGCATTTTATTTGGAATTTTTCTATCTATGGTTCATAAGTGAGGTTGGCCCATAAATTTCATTTCCTTTACTATTCTTGTCTGGCATTTGTTTTAAGAGTTTACCAGTGTCGTAAAATGAATTGAGGAGCTTTTCCTTCTTTCTATTTTCTGAAACATTTTGTATAAGATAAAAATGCCTCTTAAGCTGTCTGGGCCTGGTGTTTTGGGTTCTGTTTTTGTGAATAGATTAACTCTTGCTTTGCTTTCTTTTATAGACTTATTCAAGTTTTTCATTTCTTCTTGAGTTCATTTTGGCAAACCATTTTTTAAGGAAATGATCCATTTCATTTACCTTTCCATACAGAGTGCATAAAATTGTTTGTAGTCATCTGCTATATTAAAAAAAATCTGTGCTAAATCTGTGATAACTGTGTCTTCTTTTTCATTCCTAATGCTCTTTACACTCTTTTTTTTCTGATCAGCTCTGCTGTGGGTTTGCTATTTAATAGTTTTTACAAAGAACCATCTTTTGGTTTTATCGATCCTTTTTTTCCCATTGGTTTTCTGTTTTAAAAATAACTGCTCTTGGAGTTCCCATCGTGGCACAGTGGTTAACGAATCCGACTAGGAACCATGAGGTTGCGGGTTCTGTCCCTGCCCTTGCTCAGTGGGTTAAGGATCTGGTGTTGCTGTGAGCTGTGGTGTGGGTCGCAGACGCGGCTCGGATCCCGTGTTGCTGTGGCGTAGGCTGGTGGCTCAGCTCTGATTGGAATCCTAGCCTGGGAACCTCCAAATGCCACAGGTGTGGCCCTAGGAAAAAAAAAAAAAAGACACCCCCCCCCCCCAAAAAAAATCTGCTCTCACCTTTTTTTTTGTCTTCCAATTTCTTCAAGTTTGCTGTTTTTGTAATTTCTTTTTTTTTTTTTTTCTCTTTATGGCCGCACCTGCACTATATGTAAATTCCCAGACCAGGGGCCAGATCAAGCTGCAGCTGGGCCCTATACCTCAGCCACAGCAACAGCGGATCCAAGCTGCAACTGTGACCTGTGCTGCAGCTTTGGGCACTGCTGGATCCTTAACCCACTGAGCTAGGCCAGGGATCAAACCTGCATCCTCACAGTGTCAAGTTGGGTCCTTAACCTGCTGAGCCATAGTGGTAACTCCTCTTTTGGCAATTTCTTGAGTTGAATGCTAAGATCGCATTTTGATTATTTTCTAATACAGGCATTTTAAAAAATGCACGTATTCCTCTCTATCTGTAATTATATGTGCATGTGCACCATACAATTTGATTTCTATCTTTAATAGATATCAAATAATAGACATAGATGTGTCTCGAATAACCCAATTTGTAATAGTTTCTAATGCCCATTATAATTTCTTTTTGGACTGATGAATTATTTGCAATGACACATTTTTGTCTCCAAGTGTATAGAAATTCTTTGGTTACCTCTTCTGTTACTGATTTCTGTTTTACTGCATTATGGTCTGAGAGAATGTTTTGTGATTTTGATTCCATGGCAGTGAAAAAATTATTTTGTGTCCTTGTACTTGGTACATGGTTGGTTTTTTGTATGGTTTCATGTGAGTTTGAAAAGACTTTGTTCTCTCTAATTGCAGGGTTCTATATGCATCTATCAATCAAGCTTATTCGTTGTGTGGTTCAAATCTGTATGCCTATCAATTTTTATTTGTTGGAGACAATTATTGAGAGAGCTATGTTAAGATCTCTTGGCTTGGTGGTAGATATTCAGTTCCTGCCTGTAACTCTATCAAATTGGCTTTATATATTTTGAGGCTGTGGTTTTATAATTTGTTTTATCTGCTTGGTGCATGGTCAGTTTTATCATGTAGTGACTCTTTTTTATCCCTGCTATTTGCCTTAAAATCCATTGTCAGGTATTACTATGACCAGAACAGTTTTAAAAAAATTCCTATTTGATGGCGTTCCTGTTGTGGCTTAGCGGAAACGAACCCAGCTAGGATCCATGAGGATGCGGGTTTGAGCCCTGGCCTTGCTCAGTGGGTTAAGGATCCAGCGTTGCTGTGAGCTGTGGTACAGATCACAGACATGGCTCGGATCCTGTATTGCTGTGGCTGTGGCATAGGCTGGCAGCTGTAGCTCTGATTTAACCCCTAGCCTGGGAACCTCCATATGCTGTGGGCGCGGCCCTCAAAAGACAACAACAACAAAAATCCTATTTGGCTTGTATTTCCAATCCACCGTTTAATATTTTTTTATTTGTGTATTTTATATTGAGGTAGAATTCATATACCATAAAATCCATCTTTTAAAACATGCAGCTAAGTGCTTTACGGTTTATGGATTCTCACGGAGATGCAACCATCCCCACTATGTATTTCCAGAACATTTTCATCTATCCCAGAGGCGATGCTGTATCCATTAGCTGTCACTCCTCATTTTCCTCTCCCCGCCCCTGACAACTACAAGTCTACTTTCTGTCTCTATGGATTTGCTTATTCTGGGCATTTCGCATAAATAGAATTGTATGATATGTGGTGGGCTTTTTTTTTTTTTTTTTTTGCCTGGCTCTCTTCAGTCAGCATAAGGTTTTCAAGGTTCATCCAACCTTGAAAACATTGTAGCATGAATCAGTACTTCACTTTTGTGTGTTTTTTTCTTTTTAAACAGGCGAATAACATTCCATAGATATACCGATGTTTACCCATTCATCAAACTGATGGACATTTGGGCTTTCTAAGCCTTTATTTTTGTCTTTATATATGCTTCTGTCTTACCAGTTTCTCTTACAAACAACATAGAGCAAAACTATATTTCTCAAATATAATCTCACAATCTCTGGTTTTGGTTTTTTGTTTGTTTTTTACTGGCAAGTATCTTTCATTGTGATTATTGCCATTGGGATTTATTTCAAGCATCTTCCTTTGTCATTTCTATTTATTATGCTCTTTCTTTTTTTTTTTTTCTTTTTAAGGCTACACCTGTGCACATGGAAGTTCCCAGGCTAGGCGTCAAATCGGAGCTGCAGCTGAGGCCTATGCCATAGCCACCACAATGCGGGATCCTTGACCCCCTGAGTGAGGCCAGGGATTGAACCTGCATCCTCATGGATACTATGTTGGGTTCTTAACCCACTGAGCTGCAAGGGGAACTTGCTATCATGCTCTTTCTTTGCAACTTGTTTTTCTTTTTTCTTTTTTTTTGCCCTCTTTGAATTGATACAGAGGTTTATTCTTTTGAGTGTATCAATTCCTTTCTACTCCATCTATTGTTTTGGAAATTTTACATTTAATTTTAAAGCCCCCCACCCCCCCCAAAAAAAATCTCATTCCTCCTGCTGAACAATATAAGGACTTTAGAATGCTTCAACTTGGGTTACTCTTTTCCCAGCTTATGTGTTTGCTTTTTTTTTTTTTTTTTTTTTTGGTGTTTTTAGGGCTGCACCAGCAGTATATGGAGGTTCCCAGGCCAGGGGTTGAATTGGAGCTGTAGCTGCTGGCCTACACCACAGCCACAGCTATGTGGGATCCCAGCCAGTCTGTGACCTACACCACAGCTCACAGCAACGTTGAATCCTTAACTCACTAAGCAAGGCCAGGGATTGAACCCATGTTCTCATGGATACTAGTCAGATTCTTTAACAGCTGAGCCACGAACTCCTTATGTGTAATTGTTGTCCAACCTTTTAATTCCACTTTGATTTCATTTCTCTCAAATTGATAATTCTGTTTTACTTATTTAGAAGTATATACTTATTTATCATTTTCTTGTATTTCCTTCCTTTCTTCTCAGTTTTATTTCGGTGTTCTGGAAGTACATGCTATGTCCTGGAAGTATTTTCTCTAAGGATTCTGGAGATAGCATCCTTTCATCTCCTGCATTTCCCGATGGCTGTTGAGAAGTCAGTTTGATTGCTGTTCTTTAATAGGCAGACTGTCTTTTCTTTGTAGTAACTTAGAGGATTCTCTCTTAAAAAAATTTTTTTTATATTAAAGTATAGCTTAGAGGATTCTCTCTTTAAAAACCTTTTTTTTAAAATTAAAGTATAGTTGATTTACAGTGTTGCGCAATTTCTACTATTTGAGGATTCTCTTTGGTGATCTGCTGTTTTTATTACAAGTGGGGATTTGCTTTTATTGTTTCTGCCCAGCACTCATGCTTGGAGTCTCTTGACTCATGTATTTCATCAGTTCTTGGCCATTACAGCTGTGTCCAAACCCGCAGTTCTTTTCTTGGACCTCCTGTTAGATGTGTGATGGTATTTTCGTTTTGTCTACAATATTTTTAAATATCTGTTTCATCCTTTCCATCCCTTTATCTCTTCGTTTCACATCTGGGACAATCGTACCCCCTCGCTCTCAATTCTGATGTGCTGTCCAGTGTATTTGTTGAATGTTCCATTTCTATTTCTGTGTTTTTTACTTATGAAAGTTCCACTCGACTCTTTTCTGTCTCTGCCTGTTCTCTTATTTGCAGCGTAATTTTTGCTCTTGTGATTTTCATCTCCCTTTTAAAATTTTAATCATTTAAAATGTTTTCTTTCTTTCTTTTTTTTTTTTTCTTTTTATGGCCACGCTTGTGGCATATGGAAGTTCCCAGGCTAGGGACTGAATCGGAGCTGTAGCTGCTGGCCTCCACCACAGCCATAGCAACACCAGATCTGAGCTGCATCTGCAGCTTTTAGCAATGCTAGATTCTTAACCCACTGAGTGAGGCCAGGAATCGAACCTGCATTTTCACAGAGAGGTTGGGTTCTTAATCTGTTGAGCCAGAATGGGAACTTTGTAAACATGTTTTCTATCAAACTATTTCAGTATCTGAAGTTCTCATGGGCTTTATCCTGTTGTCTCTTATATCTGCTGACTCTTGCTCATGGCGGTTTTTTTTTTTTTTTTTTTTTTCCTGTAGTTGAGTAATTTTTAGTTTTGAGCTCATATTAAACCTATGTTTATCTGTGAGAACCTATTTGGCCTGAACTGAGGGCATGTCCCTCAATAAAAAATGTGGTTTTTATTTATTCCTGCTAGATGCCCCAGGGGAACCCCTGGTCCAGTACAAAATTTTATTACCTATTTCTCATTTTTGGGGATCCTGAACCATAGAATTATATGAATTTGAACTTGAATCTACATACCCACTAGGTCCACGGTTATGAATTCTTTTTTTTTTTTTGTCTTTTCTAGGATTGCACCCGTGGCATATGGAGGTTCCCAGGCTAGGGGTCTAATCGGAGCTATAGCCACCAGCCTACGCCAGAGTCACAGCAACGTGGGATCCGAGCCTCTTCTGCGACCTACACCACAGCTCGGGGCAACACTGGATCCTTAATCCGCTCCCTCATGGTTCCTAGGTGGATTCATTAACCACTGAGCCACGACGGGAACTCCAGACAGAGTCCAATATTTTTCCTTGTTTCTCTGAACCGCTGGGTAAACTTCTCTCTAGAAACCTCTTTCCTTACAGAGGACTCCCTTTAACTATCTGAGGTTTATTCAAGAGTTTCATCTACCTGATGAAATTCCTCACCTTACTTAGGTCCCAGATTTTATTCCTGTTCCTACTTGTGTATCGAAATCCAAGCCCCAATTTGCTCATACGTTCTCCTCTAATTTATCTTTCTCTTTTTGGTAGTTTTTGTCCTCTTCAGCTATGCATTTAAGTTTTTCCCCAGCATTACAGATGGTAATGGATTTTTTTTTTTTTTGGAAATATGGTTCACTATACTGCCAGGAACAGAAGTCTTTGAATGAATGTTTTAAAGTTCCATCTTATGTTAAGATATAATTTGGAAAGGTATTTATAACTGAAATGTACAGGTTAATGAATAATAATAATCACCACCAGGTCAAAGGATAGAACATTAGCAGAACCTAAGAACCTCTCTTCAGGCCTTTTCTCAATAGCAATCTCTCCCTTTTTCTCAATATTCTGACTTTTGTGGCAGTTTTTTTTGCATCTCTTTATAGGCTCTGATAAAGTACAATTTAGTTTAGTTTTGACTGATTTTGAATTCTTTCCTTCAACGTTATGTTTGTGAGACTTATTTATAACATTGTGTATAGCTATAATTCATTTATTTATATTCCATGATATGAATATATCATAATTGGTTTAGCTTTTCTTCTGCTAGAAGACATTTACACTGTTTTCAGGGTTTGCTAGTACAACAAATGCTGCAATCACTCTTGGTGAGTATGTATCTTGCGTATGGGTGTGGGTTTTTATTGTGTATGGGTGTGGGTTGTTATTGTGTTACATTATGTATGTACAGGTGTGGGTTTCTATTGTGTCTGTCCCTAGGAGTAGAATTGCTGGGGCACATCTTCAGCTTTTTAAGAAAATGCCCAGCTGGAGGTCGCGTTGTGTCCCAGTGGGTTACAAACCTGACTAATATCCATGAGGATACCGGTTCAATCCTTGGCCTTGCTCAGTGGGTTGGGGATGCAGTGTTGCCCTGAACCGTGGCATAGGTTGCTGCCACAGCTTGGATCCTGCATTGCTGTGGCTGTGGTGTAGGCCAGCAGCTGCAGCTCTGGTTCGACTCCTTGCCTGGTAACTTCCATCTGCTGCATGTGAGGCCCTAAAAAACAGAAAAAAAAAAAAAAAGAAAATGCCAAACTGTTTTTTTAAAATAGTTGTACCAGTATGCAGTGTACCAGCATAGGTGAGTCTTCCTGTTGCTCTGCATAGTCACCATCATTTGTTATTATTAGTTATTTTAATTTTTACAAGTCATATTGGGATGTATTTATATCTTAAATACACTTATATCCCTCAATTTTATTTTGTTTACTTGATGACTAAGATGCGTGAGCATCTTTTAATGTGTTTATTTGCTATCTGGATTTTCTCTTTTTTGAAGTGCTTTTTCAAGTCTTTTTCCCAAGTCTCGACTAGGTCTGTAAATCTTTTTCTTATTAAGTTGTGGGAGTCGTTTATATATTTTGTTTGATTTTGCTTTTTTTAAAATTATTTATTATTATTTTTTTCCCACTGTACAGCAAGGGGGTCAGGTTATCCTTACATGTATACATTACAATTACATTTTCCCCCCAGCCTTTCTTCTGTTGCAACATGAGTATCTAGACAAAGTTCTCAGTGCTATTCAGCGGGATCTCCTTGTAAATCTATTCTAAGTTGTGTCTGATAAGCCCAAGCTCCCGATCCCTCCCACTCCCTCCCCCTCCCATCAGGCAGCCACAAGTCTCTTCTCCAAGTCCATGAGTTTCTTTTCTAAGGAGATGTTCATTTGTGCTGGATGTTAGATTCCAGTTATAAGTGATATCATATGGTATTTGTCTTTGTCTTTCTGGCTCATTTCACTCAGGATGAGATTCTCTAGCTCCATCCATGTTGCTGCAAATGGCATTATGTCGTTCTTTTTTATGGCTGAGTAGTATTCCATTGTGTATATATACCACCTCTTCCGAATCCTACTCATCTGTCGATGGACATTTGGGTTGTTTCCATGTCTTGGCTATTGTGAATAGTGCTGCAATGAACATGAGGGTGCACGTGTCTCTTTTAAGTAGAGTTTTGTCCGGATAGATGCCCAAGAGTGGGATCGCGGGGTCATATGGAAGTTCTATGTATAGATTTCTAAGGTATCTCCAAAGTGTTCTCCATAGTGGCTGTACCAGTTGACATTCCCACCAACAGTGTAGGAGGGTTCCCTTTTCTCCACAGCCCCTCCAGCACTTGTTATTTGTGGATTTATTAATGATGGCCATTCTGACTGGTGTGAGGTGATAGCTCATGGTAGTTTTGATTTGCATTTCTCTTATAATCAGCGATGTTGAGCATTTTTTCATGTGTTTGTTGGCCATCTGTATATCTTCTTTGGAGAACAGTCTATTCAGGTCTTTTGCCCATTTTTCCATTGATTGATTGGCTTTTTTGCTGCTGGGTTGTATAAGTTGTTTATATATTCTAGAGATTAAGCCCTTGTCGGTTGCATCATTTGAAACTATTTTCTCCCATTCTGTAAGTTGTCTCTTTGTTTTCTTTTGGGTTTCCTTTGCTGTGCAAAAGCTTTTCAGTTTGATGATGTCCCATGGGTTTATTTTTGCTCTAATTTTGATTGCTTTGGGAGACTGACCTGAGAAAATACTCATGATGTTGATGTCAGAGAGTGTTTTGCCTATGTTTTCTTCTAGGAGTTTGATGGTGTCCTGTCGTATATTTAAGTCTTTCAGCCATTTGGAGTTTATTTGTGTGCATGGTGTGAGGGTGTGTTCTAGTTTCATTGCTTTGCATGCGGCTGTCCAGGTTTCCCAGCAATGCTTGCTGAATAGACTTTCTTTTTCCCATTTTATGTTCTTGCCTCCCTTGTCAAAGATTAATTGACCCTAGGTGTCAGGGTTTATGTCTGGGTTCTCTATTCTGTTCCATTGGTCTGTCTGTCTGTTTTGATACCAGTACCACACTGTTTTGATGACTGTGGCTTTGTAGTATTTCTTGAAGTCTGGAAGAGTGATGCCTCCTGCTTGGTTTTTGTTTCTCAGGATTGCTTTGGCGATTCTGGGTCTTTTGTGGTTCCATATAAATGTTCGGATTGTTTGTTCTAGTTCTGTGAAAAATGTCATGGGTAATTTGATAGGGATTGCATTGAATCTGTAGATTGCTTTGGGTAGTATGGCCATTTTTACAATATTGATTTTCCCAATCCAGGAACATGGAATATCTTTCCATTTCTTTACATCTTCTTTGATTTCTTTGATTAAAGTTTTATAGTTCTCGGCATATAGGTCCTTTACCTCCTTGGTCAGGTGTATTCCGAGGTATTTGATTTTGTGAGGTGAAATTTTAAAAGGTATTGTATTTTTGTATTCCTTTTCTAATATTTCATTGCTGGTATACAGAAATGCAACTGACTTCTGAATGTTCATCTTATATCCTGCTACTTTGCTGAATTTATGAATCAGTTCAAGTAGTTTTGGGGTTGAGTCCTTAGGGTTTTCTATGTATAGTATCATGTCATCTGCATACAGTGACAGTTTTATCTCTTCTCTTCCTATATGGATGCCTTTTATTTCTTTTGTTTGTCTAATTGCTGTGGCTAGGACTTCCAACACTATGTTGAAGAGCAGTGGTGAAAGTGGGCATCCCTGTCTTGTTCCAGATTTGAGTGAGAAGGCTTTCAGTTTTTCCCCATTGAGGATTATATTTGCTGTGGGTTTCTCATAAATGGCTTTGATTATATTCAGGAATGTTCCCTCTATACCCACTTTGGCGAGGGTCTTGATCATGAATGGATGTTGGACTTTGTCAAATGCTTTTTCTGTGTCTATTGAGATGATCATATGATTTTTGACTTTTCTTTTGTTAATGTGGTGTATGATGCTGATTGATTTGCGTATGTTGAACCATCCTTGTGAACCTGGGATGAACCCAACCTGGTCATGGTGTATAATTTTTTTGATATGTTGTTGGATTCGGTTGGCTAAGATTTTGTTGAGAATTTTTGCATCTATATTCATCAATGATATTGGCCGATAGTTTTCTTTTTTGGTGGTATCTCCGTCTGGTTTTGGAATGAGGGTGATGGTGGCATCATAGAATGTCTTTGGGAGTATTCCTTCTTCCACCTTTTGAAAGAGTTTAAGGAGGATGGGCACCAGTTCCTCTTTATATGTTTGATAAAATTCACCTGTGAAGCCATCTGGTCCTGGACTTTTATTTGTAGGGAGTGATTTTATGACCTCTTCAATTTCGTTTCTTGTGATCGGTCTGTTCAGTTGGTCTGTTTCTACTTGATTCAGTTTTGGCAGGCTGTAAGATTCTAGAAAATTGTCCATTTCTTCCAGATTGTCCAACTTGTTGCCATATAGTTGTTCATAGTATTCTCTTAGGGTTTTTTGTATTTCTGCTGTATCCGTTGTGATTTCTCCTTTTTCATTTATAATTTTGGTTATTTGGGTTCTTTCTCTCCTCTTTTTAGTGAGTCTGGCCAGGGGTTTGTCAATTTTGTTTACCTTTCAAAGAACCAGCTCTTGGTTTTATTAATTTTCTCTCTTGTTTTTTGAGTCTCTATTTTATTAATTTCATCTTTGATCTTTATAATTTCCTTCCTTCTGCTGACTTTAGGACTTTTTTGTTCTTTTTCTAATTCAGGTGGAGGGTTAAGTTGTCAATTTGGGATCTTTCTTCTTTTTTGAGAAAGCCCTGTATTGCTATAAGTTTCCCTCTGAGCACTGCTTTCGCAGCATCCCATAGATTTTGAGCGGTTGTGTCTTCATTATCATTTGTTTCAAGGTAGTTTTTAATTTCCTTCTTGATTTCCTCATTGACCCATTGGTTTTTTAGTAGCATGTTGTTTAGTCTCCATGCAGTAGGTTTTTTCTCTTTCCTTTTCCCATGGTTGATTTCTAATTTCATGGCATTGTGGTCAGAGAAGATACTTGAGATAATTTCTATGCTCCTAAATTTATTGAGATTAGCTTTGTGTCCCAATATGTGGTCGATTCTTGAGAATGTTCCATGAGCCTTTGAGAAGAATGTGTATTCTGCTTTTTTTGGATGTAGTGTCCTGAAGATATCAATGAAGTCTAACTTTTCTATTGTTTCCTTTAGGAGCTCTGTTGCTTTATCGGTTTTCTGTCTAGAGGATCTGTCCATTGATGTCAGGGGGATATTAAGGTCTCCTACTATGATTGTATTCTCATCAATATCTCCCTTTATGTCTGTTAATATTTGTTGTATGTATCTGGGTGCTCCTGTATTTGGGGCATATATGTTGACGATAGTAACATCCTCTCCTTGGATGGATCCCTTAATCATTAAGTAGTGTCCTTCTTTGTCTTTCTTTATGTCTTTTGTTTTAAAGTCTATTTTGTCTGATATGAGCGTTGCGACTCCTGCTTTTCTGTCATGTCTATTGGCGTGAAATATTTTTCCCCACCCTTTCGCTTTCAATCTATATGTATCTTTTGTCCTAAGGTGAGTTTCTTGTAGGCAGCATATTGAAGGTTTTTGCCTTTTTATCCACTCAGCCACTCTGTGTCTTTTGATTGGGGCATTCAGTCCATTGACATTTAAGGTGATAATTGAGAGCTGATTATTTATTGCCATTTGAAAACCTCGTGTTCCAGTTGATTCTATGGTTCTCCATTCTTCCTTCCTTTTTTTTTTTTTTTTGGTTGGATGGTCTCCTGTTATTATCTGCTTGAGTGTATTTTTTTTTTCATTTTTTGCAAATGCAATATTTGGTTTTGGCTTGTGGTTGCCCTGTTTTTTAAGTATGCTAACCCCTTCCCATAATTGTGTGTTTTAGCCTGATGGTCCTGTAAGTTCAAACACTTCATTACTATATTAAAATTAAGAAGAGAAACATACAAACAAACAAAAAGGGTTATTTACTTCCTAACATCCCTTGCCCACATTTTATGGTTTTGATGACTCTTTTTTATTTTTTTCTTTTTAATTTTATTTTGTTTGAGGCCTGTTCATGATTAAATCTGTATGCTGGCTTATTTGAGTGACTGCTCTCTGATTGCGGTTTCCTCAGTCCTAGTTCTTCCTCTTCTTCTTTTTTTTCTTTTCTTTTCTTTTTTCTTCCCTTTCCTTCCTTTCTTTTTGGTTTAGAGAATCCCTTTCAATATTTCCTTTAACCTGGGTTTTGTGTTGCAGTATTCTTTAAGTTTTTGTTTGTTGGAAAAATTTTTATTTCCCCTTCTATTTTAAATGATATTCTTGCTGGATAGAGCATTCTAGGTTGCATATTTTTTCCTTTGAGCACTTTAAATATCTCTTGCCATTCCCTCCTGGCCTGTAGTGTTTCTGTAGAGAAGTCAGCTGATATTCTTATGGGGGTTCCCTTGTAGGTAACATTCTGTTTTTCTCTTGCTGCCTTTAGGATCCTCTCTTTATCACTAACTTTTGCCATTTTTATTATGATGTGTCTTGCTGTGGGTCTATTTGGGTTCAGTTTGTTTGGGGCCCTCTGTGCTTCTTGTATCTTGAACCCAGCATCCTTTAGATTTGGGAAGTTTCCAGTGATAATTTCTTCAAATATATTTTCCATCCCCTTATCTTTTTCTACTCCTTCTGGAATTCCTATTATGTGTAGATTGGCCCGCTTTATATTATCCCATAGGTCTCTTATATTGCTTTCCAGTTTTTTGATTCGGTTTTCTGTCTGTTGACCGGATTGAATGATTTCCATTAGTCTATCTTCCATATCACTGATTCGTTCTTCTGCGTTATTCATTCTGGTTTTTACTGCCCTTAGTTCAGTTTGCATCTCTGCAAATGAGTGTTCTAGTTTTTCTTGGCTCCTCCTTATATGTTCTAGTTCCTTTCTGAGGGTATCTGCATTACTGTTCATATCTCCTCTTAATTCCTTCAGTATTTTCACTATTTCTCTTTTGAACTCCAGGTCTGTCAGACTGCAGAGATCTGTTTCATTGTTGACTGTTTTAGGTGAGTTCTCCTGTTGGTTTGACTGGGGGTGGTTTCTCTGCTTCTTCATCTTGCTTGTTGTTTTCTTTCTCCTGAGGGAGTTGTAGTCTCCGTTATTAGGCAGTGTTTGCCTTGTCACTGCCGTGGAATATTTCCTGAGGGCTGGCGTTGTTGGTCAATCTTTTTTGAGGCAGTGTGGCTTTTCTGGAGTGTTGATGGGGCTAACAGTGTTTCTTTGAAGCAAAGGAGGACTTCCTGAGGGCAGACAGGACTGGGAGGTCCACACCACGATGGTAGCAGATTTCACTTGGTCATGCAGATCTTGCTCTGGTGTTTTTAGGCTGTGGGGTTCTTGCAGGGGGTTGGCGGTGTTGGGCAGCTGTTCCTCAGGAGTGCAGCACCCCCTGGGGGTTGGAGCAGCTATCTGGGTCACTGAGAACCTAAGAGGCTCTTCCCTAGGGCCGCCCAACTCAGAAGGATGGCCTGAGAATGTGGGCAGATCTTTTCACAGTCTGGCCAAGCTTGTTGCAGCTTTTCTGGGCTGCAGGGGCTCTTCTAGGGGGCTGGTGGTGCTGAGCAGCTATTCCGCGGGAGTGGGGCACCCCCTAGGGGCTTGGGCGGGTAGCAGGGCCGTTGGAAACCGAAGAGGCTCCTCCCCGGGGCAGCCCGACTCAGAAAAACCGTCCGGGAATTAGGCAGATCTATTCACTGCCTGGCTAGGCTTGTTCTAGCTTTTCTGGGCTGCAGGCCTTTTCTCGGGGGCTGGTGGTGTTTGGTGCTACTCTGCGCAAGTGTAGCCCCTCCAAAGGGCAAGCAGGCCTGTGCAGGGACAGCCCCTGCGGTGGTAGGCTTCAGGCAATTGTTGAGGCCAGCCCTCCTGGATGGCAGGCAGCCCCCGGTCTGGTGAGAGCGTAGGGGGTGGTGGGGGTCGGGGGAGGGGATGCACTGGGAAGCACAGCTTTCAGGTAGCTAGCGGGCCTGTAAGCTTGCTGTGGCGTGGGGGGTATTCTATGGGGACCCACCCCTTCTTCTCTCCCCTCCCCAGCACGGGCACAGACCAGGCTCTTTTCCCAGGTTCCCTCTGATGCGGCTTTCCACTTCCCCACCCCTAGAGTATTGCTCCCTTCCTCTGCGACAGCTTTGTTTTCTAGTCTCCCAGGCAGTCTCTGCCCCGTCAAATGGTTTCTAGACCTCCCAAGCAGTTTCCGCTCTGCCCCGCCCCCCCAGCCCAGGGACTAACCTCTGGAGCCGAGGACTCGGTGCCCAGCCCCCACCCAGGCATCTCAATTTTTGGTGACTGTGCCCGTAGTTCAGATGGTCCGTTCGGTTCTTGATCGGCTTTTCCGTACTCCAACTTACTGCTACACTCTTCTCTGCATCTGGAGATTCCTCCGGTTCATTTGATCTTTCCCCCGTGTAGGTGACTTTCCAGGGTGCGGGATCCCTTTCTCCTCCGCAGTTCCCTTTCGGGAGCGCCCGTCCCGCTCGGATTCACCTTCTCTCACTCTCCTCTTTTCTCCCGTTCTGCCCCGTAATGTCACGAACTTCTTGCCGTTGTTGGAGTTTAGGTTCTTCTGCCAGCGATTGGTTGCTGTTCTGTGCGAGTCATTTTTTCTGTAGATGTGCTTTTTTTTTGTTGTGTTTGTGGGAGAGGGCGAGCGTGTCCCTCTACTCCTCCGCCATCTTGTCTCCAGGTCTAGATATGAGTTTATATTGATATTTCTAATCCATATTTAAACTTTAGGATTTTTTTTTTTTTGGTCTTTTTAGGGCCGTGCTTGCTGCATATGGAAGTTCTCAGGCTAGGGGTCAAATCAGAGCCATAGCTTCAGGCCTATGCCACAGCCACAACCACACCAGATCTGCAACTTACACCAGAGATCACAGCAACACTGGATCCTTAACCCACTGAGTGGGGCCATGGATCGAACCTATGTCCTCGTGGATACTAGTTGGGTTCATTACCACTGAGCCACAGTGGAAACTCTAAAACTTTAGGATTTTTTATGAACTTGTTTTGAGTTTATGCTTGTATATCTTTTTTTGTGTGATAACATCAATCCTATGTTAGTCTTTAGTGTTGCTCACTGGTATTCTGTTTTCAGCTCTGCACAGGCATATAAAATTCTGAGCCTCCCAGCCCTCTTGTGGTTGTATTTGCCCCTATGATGTAGTTTCGGCCACTGAGTTGTGAGAAAAAGTAGCATTTTTTTCACTTCTACTCTAGATTGTTTCATTCTGGTTTTAATTCTCTTTTCCCTAGTCTCAGCAGTTGTGGAAATGCATAGAGATGGAGTTTTTTTTTTTTTTTATCAGCTTGGGTCCTTGAGCAACTGTAATAATCAGAGCATCCTGACAACCGTTACTGGATCTATGGCATGTACAAGAAATAAATCTTTGTTGTTTCATGCCACTGAGGGAGGGTCTGAAGTCGATTATTATTGCAGTAAAATCTCCTGTCTTGATATATACCATTTCTTATTTGCTTTATCCTGCTAAATACATAAGATACCTTACAAATAACAATATAAATACTCCTAAATAAAGTATATCACTCTCACAGTGTATATATATATAATATGTGTACTATAATAATATTAGCAACGAAACTACAAGGGAAGTTTATTATTTCTTTTGCGATTCTTTTTTTATTTTTTGGTTTTTAGGTCCATACCCATATGCACCCATGGCATATGGAGGTTCCCAGGCTAGGGGTCCAATTGGAGCTATAGCTGCCAGCCTACGCCACAGCCACAGCAACTTGGGATCAGAGCCGCTTCTGCAAGCTACACCACAGCTCACGGCAACACCAGATCCTTAACCCCCTGAGCAAGGCCAGGGATCGAACACACAACCTCATGGTTCCTAGTCGGATTCATTTCCACTGTGCCATGCTGGGAACTCCTCTTTTGCAGCTCTTTTAGCTCTCAATATGACCTGCTAAGGATGCTCAAAGGACCATGTCCCAAAGTCCCTTTCTTTTTGTGATTGTGTTACCTATTTTATATTTGGCTAAGACATCTTTAAGCTAGATTTGAGGCTTAAGATTTTTGAATGTGGGTGATTTGAGTTTGGTCTGTAGATGTGATAAGATGCCCCAGAGCTCTTTTGTCCTGCTCTTCTCAGCACTAAGCACCTTTTCTTGAGTTTCCCTGGGGCTGGGGTGGGGATAAACGAATTGACTTCTGGTTCACCCTTAGCCTGAGGGTGTATCCCTTTGAGGTACCAGCTTTCTGAGGGAGACAGTGTCCTAGTGGACTCCCACCTTGAGTAGGTCCTGCCCATTTCTCCATGAGGCTGTTGGAGAATCCATCCATCCATCCGCTGGCTTGGATGGACAAGTGCTCTCAGGAAAACAGCCTCACAGCTCTACCTCCGTCTCTGGGTTCTCACTCATTTTCCCACACTCTTCTCACCCCCTAGATGTTTAAGAAGTTCTCCTTTAAGGATGTTATGTGGTATTTTTTAATGGGGGGATCCCCCGAGAGACCGGGGAGAGGAGTCTGACCATCGGTTCTGTGGTTGGAACTGATGGCATTTATAGGGTGGTGGCTGGACCACAGGAATGATTCCATCATCTTTCCATCAGCCCTCGTGGGTTTTGTTTTTCTTCCTCCAGTAGCCTAGGAAGGAAGGATAAGGCAGGTTCCCCTCCGTGGTCATGGCTTTCAGCTGGGAGATGAGCATCTCCAGTCATAGTGCTCCCATTCACCAAAGACACACATTCTTGTCCTCGCCTGCCCCACAGGGAGCAAGAGTGGATGGGGAAGCACGGCTCTCTGCCTTGTGCCTGTGCAGTTCATGAGTGAGTGTCAATGTCAGATATCTCTTCTTCATGCAAATGTGATGCACATAGCTCCTTATAGAAATTTGAGAACATACAAATACATGTATGGAAGAAAATCAGATCTCCTTATAATCCCAGGATTCAGTGATAAACATTAGTTTTCTTTTACAAAGATGTGAATATACAGCATGAGTTTTCTTACATCTTGAAGCAACAGTGGTTACCTAGCAGTATATCAGCAGGTGCTGATTCAGGTTGTCCTTGGGTTTTCAGAAAGCCTGATCAGCATGAGCACTGGGCTGTGGCTCCTTGTAGACTTTCCCCAGGATATCTGTGAGTCACATTTTTTTCTTGTGCCCCAGGGATGCTGAAAGTCTCCCTGTTGTTGGTCTGTCTGGGGGGTGCATTCTGCTCATGGTGTACTGGGTGGGTCATGTTGGCTGTTCCCATCCTTCTTCCTGGGCTGCACAGGACACTGCCCAGCAGGTCTTCTGGCCACTGCTGGCCAACGTCTCCTGTCTCCTAACTGGATTTCACTTTGACAGGAAACGCTGGCTTGAAGGGATGAACTCTGATGGTCAGTGTCCTTGGAGAAATGAGAGCTAAGGAAATGAACTAATTTTCTTTGGACAGATAAAAATGGTACCTTTGTACACATAGATGATAGCTGTTTGGACTTGAATATAATATAAAGTAGTATTTACTGCATCAAAATGAGTTTTTAAAACTTTGATATTAATTTAGTTTAACTATATTTAATTGATGGATTGTTGATTTACAATGTTTCAGGAGTACAAAGAAGTGATTAAGTTGTGTGTGTGTGTGTGTGTATACGTATATATGCTTTTTCTGATTCTTTTCCACTATAGGTTGTTACAAGATAATGAATATAGTTCCCTGTGCTATACAGTAGTTCATTGTTGTTTATTTTCTATATAGTCATTTGTATAGGTTAACCCCAAACTCCTAATTTATCCCTCCCCCCTCCTTTCCCCTTAGTAACTATGTTTGTCTTCTATGTCTGAATCTGTTTCTATTTTGTAAATAAGTTCATTTGTATCATTATTTTAGAGTCCACATATCAGTGATATTATATGCTATTTGACTTTCCATGTCTGACTGACTTCACTAGTATAATCTCTGTGTCCATCCATATTGCTACAAATGGCATTATTTCATTCTTTTTTTTTTTCTTCTTAGGGCTGCACCTGTGACATATGGAAGTTCTCGGGCCAGGGATTGCCACAGCCACAGCAATGGGATCTGAGCTGCATCTGCAACCTACCCCACAGCTTGCAGCAATGCTGGGTCCCTAACCCAGTGAGCAAGGCCAGGGATCAACTTTTCATTCTCAAAGAGACAATGTTGGGTCCTCAACCCACTGGGCCACAGCAGGAACTCCTTTTTCATTCTTTTTATGTCTGAGTAGTATTCTGTTGTGTGTTTGTCTCACATGTCCTTTTTTTTAAAATTACTTAATGAATTTTATTACATTTATAGGTGTGCAGTGATCATCACAACCAAATTTTACAGTATTTCCATCCCAAACCCTCAGTGTATCCCCTGCCCCCCCAACCTGTGTCCTTTTGGAAAGCATACGTTTTTCAAAGTCTGTGAGTATCTGTCCTGCAAAGAAGTTCATTGTGTCCTTTTTTGAGATTCCACATGTAGGTGATAGCATTTGATGTTGGTGTCTCATGGACTGACTGACTTCACTTAGCATGGTAATTTCTAGGTCCATCCATATTGCTGCAAGTGCCAGTATTTCGCTCCTTTTAATGGCTGAGTAATATTCCATTGTGTATATGTACCACATCTTCTTGATCCACTCCTCTGTTAATGGGCATTTAGGTTGTTTCCATGTCTTGGCTGTTGTAAATAGTGCTGCAATGAACATTGGAGAACATGTGTCTTTTCGAATCATGGTTTTCTCTGGATGGATGCCCAGGATGTATATGTCTCACATATTCTTTATCCATTTATCTGTTGATGGACATTTAAGTTGTTTCCATGTCTTGGCTACTGTAAATAGTGCTGCTGTGAACATTGGAACTGACATTAATTTTGGATTCAGGCAGAGCCAGCCCTAGGTAATGGAGAATTATGGCTCTGGAGCCATCTGCTAGCCACCATCCAATCTTCTTTCTTGGCCCACTGGCCCCATGCATATTTAGACTCTGGGACTTCTGTGGTACTTTCACAACCAACCCCTGCCCCCCAACCCCAGGGCCTGAATACCCCCTACTTCTCAGTTCTCTCTCTGCCTGTCCCCTCACTCCCAGCACCCTATGTTCATCCTTGCCTGGATATGCCCCCACCCCACCCCAGCCCCAGCTTGTCTGGACACTTCTCTCCCACCTGCTCCTGCCCCTTGTGGCCCCTGATAGAAGCTTCTCTCTGGCCCATGCATTCCCAGGGTTCTGTGCTCACAGGAAAAGAGCCATGCATGGCCATCTATGAGCTTCTTCCCACCTCCCCCAGGGCCACCTGCTTTCTCTGTCTGTTCTGGCAGCCCTTCCCCACTTCCTCAAGACAGCCTCCCCTTGAGCAGAGTGGTCGCAGGCTCTGCAAAGCATCTGGGTCCTGGATGCAGGCTAGCAGACAGAGCCACGGCTCTTGGCAGCATCTCTCTTTCTTTCCTTCACTTTAGCCTGACACTCTGCACCCCCAGAGCCTGAAAGATGCTCTCTATCTCTGTGACAACATGGCGCCCCACCATGCAGCCTTCAGCCTTGCTCTGTGTAGTGACCTCCCCTCCCAGAGCTGTCAGGCCTGCGGTGCCCTTGTCCTCGTCTTCTCTCTTGGGTCCGCCCTTTGCTTTTGCTGTTCCTGTCTGCAGGCAGGCTCCCACTCCCTCTGTTCTCCACTCCAGTTTTCCTCTTGACTTCTGCTTCACCTCTCCCAGAGAGCCCTTCCTCACCAAGGCTCCCGCACGTCCCCGTGTGCTGGTGGTTTCTCTGGGGTCCATATAACTCCAGCGGACTGTGGGTTCCATGTGGGCAGGACCTGGGGGGCAGAGGTAGTTTTTGGAAAATGATGGTTGAAGGAGAGAGGGGATACATTGTAAAGGCTGTGAAGGTTTTCTGGCTGGAGAGCCTGCCCTCCTCCTCCATCTCCTGGATGTGGGCACACCAGAGCCGGATGCAAGCTCTTCACCTCTCCCTACATGGCCTCCTTTCAGCCTGGTTAGTGGGGGAGTGGGTGGGACACTGGATAGGATAGAAGTTTCTGTCACCTGTTTGGGGTGGGTTTGGAGGGTCTAATCAGATGCATTTCTTCTTCCCTGAGGGCACTGGCCAGACCCCTACATCTTCAGGGCTAGTCTGGGCAGTTGATTCTCTTGAGACAGAGGGTAGAGTAGCCCTTGTCTGTGTGGCCTGTGCCACCTGGGGGTCTGCACGGAAGTGAGGCTAGAACAGCTTGTGGTTCAGGCTTTTTGTCAAGATGGGTATTGCGGGGAGCAGGTTTAGTGGGAAGAGCATGTGTTTTGGCCTTTGCAGATTTGACTTTGAATCGTGGCTCTGTTGTTCTGAACCTCAGTTTCCTTGTCCGTAAAACGGACATCATAATAATACTCCTGCCTTGCTGGGGTATGGTAAAGTTTAAAACAGATGCTTAATAGGTGCTTATTGCAGGCAGGGCACATGGCAGATGACTTCCCCAGGAGAGGGGAGCAGCATCTTGTTTGTGTCATCATGGCACCCAGATAGACACTTGATGTGTCACCCAGATATTCTAGAGGTTTCTGGGAAAGTATTTTTTTGTTAATGAGATTACCATTTAAATCAGTAGACCTTGAGTAAAGCAGATCACCTTCCACTGAGGAGGTGGGGCAGGGTGGGCCCCACCCTGCACCCAACAGGTGAAGACCTCAAGAGAAACACACCGAGGAGAGGCAACTCAGCCAACAAACTGCCTTTGGGCTTGTCCTGCAAGTCTTCTCCGGGCCTCCAGCTGACTGCCTACCCTGCTGATGCGGACCTTCCACAGCTGCCCCAAACCAGTTCTTTAAAATATATCTCCCTCTCCCTAGAGACACACACCCAGAGTTTGCGTTTCTCTGGAGAACCCGCTCTAATGGTCATGGTGCAGTGACCTTGAAGCTTACCAAGGCAGGGACTGTGTCTTTGTCAGTCCTCTGGCCCCCTACCTAGCCCAGTGCTGGCACAGAGCAGGAACTCCACGTCACTGACCTGGTGACTGCCAAGCATTTTACACCGTCTCCATCCTAGCTGGAAAGTCTGCCCCCGTGAGAACCAAGAAATGACGGGAGTTAAGAATGGATTAGACTCTGGGGACTGGAGTGGCTTTTAAGGACCCGCAGAAGAGGTGATGCCAAGTTTTGCACCAGATGTTGTACCGAATGCACAAGTGGTTGTGCATTTTGGGAGCCGAAACTTCAGCGTGGGGAAGAGAGACGTCTGGGGTCAGGTACCTGCTTTGTCCAGTCCCTCTCTGAACGGGGACAGAGCTGGGGCCACTTTCCCTTGACTGTCCCGGACCTATTAACAGCGATGGAGGACGGGGACAAAGCCCTGAGTGGCCCCATCTTAGGCAGGGCTCCCTGTAAGAAGGGCACACAGACTGGCACCCAAAAAGGTAACTTTTCTCAAGTTTTATTGTAAAATTCTCAGAAAAAGAGCAATTTACAATGACAACACTGTATGATAATCTGTGAACTGTCTTTATATCAAGTGGTACTGCAAATACACGGCATGTCCAATAGTGTGCAATACGTCAAAGTAAACACAAACTTATTTCCGATGCCACAGACAGTTACTGTGTTGGTACAAATTTCTACTAAAGTTGATGTATTAAAAATAATTTATATATATTTTATAAATAAGGAAAAAATTCACATGTATAGTAATTACAGGAGGCCTTTTGAGAAATACCAGTGATTCCAGAAAATATATTTTGGAGTCTACACAACTGCTCAAAATAATGTAATCTGCCTCGACATAAGCAATTTGGAAGTTTTCTGAGGTGCGGGGAGGATGAGAATCCTAACGGGACAAATGGCGGGTGTGTGTGTCTGTGTGTGTGTGTGTGTATACGTGACTTTGTATCTCCAGGGTCGTTCAGGACACTCTAGCATGAACACAAGCGTGTGTGACCACTGCAGCAGTATTCCATGCCTAGTCTGCTTTGAGATCATCTCACACAGGCTTTAGGAAGCACGAGCAGCGAGGGGGAGGGCAGGGTGGGGTGCGAAGGGGTCGGACCAGGAATAGGAGGGGGGCTGGCCAGCCGCTGGAGCCAGTGGTGAGGGTGTGGGACACTGGATAGGATAGAAGTTTCTGTCACCTGTTTGGGGTGGGTTTGGAGGGTCTAATCAGATGCATTTCCTCTGGCCTGAGGGCCCTGACCAGACCCCCACATCTTCAGGGCTAGTCTGGGCAGTTGATTCTCTTGAGACAGAGGGTAGAGTAGCTGGGGGCACCACAGAAGGCTGTGCTGTGGGCCTGGGGGGGCGGGAGGCTTGCAGATTGCTGTCCTCACCTCTCGGAAGCAGCTGAAGTAGCAAAGGGGCCAACAACTCTTAAAGCTACGGTGGCCGTCACGATGGGCAGTGGATGAACGCTGAGATTTAGATCATTCTCGTTGGAAAGCTCTTGGGCCCCATATCTAGCTGATACCCATTGCTCTTCCCCAGAAACGAAGCTCTGATCTTGACGAGGGTGTCCTCCACCCCCTGAAACCCCACGTAACATCATCCCATCCTGCCATGGGGCCTTGTGAAGAACCATGTGCCACCTTAGTGGCATGCTGGGGGCAGGAGGGGGGTCAGCAGTTATTGTTTTGTGGAGTACAGCCTGAGCCCTCTACAGCCTACTGGGGGTGGGTGGCCTTTTCCCTGGGGCCACAGGGGAAAGGGACAGTCCCATCTTAGTCCAGGTGAGCTTGGAAAGAGGGGTGTGTGAATTGTAGCTTTGTCCGATAAACAAGCTCATGCTCAACACTCAGTGCTGTGAATTCAGGAGGTCCCCGCTCTCCCCAGAGCTTCCACAATTGAACACACTGTGTCTGCTTACATTCCCAGTGCTGCTCACAGGTCCAAAGGAGGTGTGGGACCATGCCTGCTGGACTCCCTGTGTCTGCTGGGTGGCTGGTGCCTAAACCCCGAAGGCCCAGATATGGTGCTCAAATCCTCACGTGGCTTGGCAGGTAATCTGGTGTAGACAAAAGCAGGAAGTGGGTTGTAGTCCACCAGGTATTTGGGGTCTTGCAGTCACACCCTGAGGATAAACACTATGTATTTCTCTCTCGAATCCTTTTTTTTTTTTTTTTTTGGTCTTTTTAGGGCCGCACATGTGGCATAAGGAGGTTCCCAGGCTAGGGGTCCAATCGGAGCCGCATCTGCCAGCCTACACCGCAGCCACAGCAATGCCAGGTCCAAGCTGCGTCTGTGACCTACACCACAGCTCACACGAATGCTGGATCTGTAACCCACTATTTGAGGCCAGGGTTCGAACCTGCGTCCTCATGGATACTAGTTGGATTCATTACCGCTGAGCCATGACGGGAACGCCTCCCTTGAATCTTTTAAACTCTCTGTTCGATGATCTCTATAATTTTGCTGATGAGCCAATCATCTGGGAGCCAACAGTAGCTTCTGGACCTTTGAGTGATTTCTACTTGGATCCCCAAACAAGGAAGCAGGATGTACAGGTCACTGAGGGGGCGCTGGTGTGGTGGTCAGGCGAGGAGCCCCTTGCCTTGCAGGAGTGGCTCAGGAGCAGGAGGCCCAAGGCAGAGGAAGGGAGTGGGAAAGCAGAGAACAGAGCAAGGATGGAGGGAAGAGGGTAGCTGGGCCCTCTGAGGGGCGAGATTTGGCCGCGACAGCATGACTTCTATTCCCACCGCACAGTTTCTGTCTGCTAAGAGCCGACTTTCCTGACAGTTCTGAGTTCTTTCTAGCCTTGGTCACCTAACCGCAAAGGGCTGTGAGCTCGGGTTCGGGCATGTGGTTGTGGACAGCAAGGGGCTGTGTCCCCATGGATTCTGATTGTGCTCGGAGTGGGATCTGGGGTCCCAGGTGGGGGAGGATGGCAGATGACTTCATGTCTGCACCCTTGTCATCCTGCGTCACCTGTCTGGCCATCTGGGGATGCTGGGTTCCGGGAGGAAGGTGTGAGGTAGATTGGTGGATGCGTAGGAAGGAGTCGGAAGCAGTATCGATGCTCCTGTAGGATTTGGTAATGAGTACGGTGCAGGGTCCGTGGTATGTCAATGAAACACATCGTGGAAAATGAATCGATTATGTTTTAAGCCCCTTGTAGAAAAATATATCCACCCTGACTCTTTCTCACGTCTCAGTTCTGAAACCTCCTATAGTTCACAGGTTATTGGTCAACATTAAAGAAGTTGCGGCCACACAAAGCCAGGCTGCTTTCCTCAATGAAGACACAGCAGTTCCAATGCCCTAGGGCAGCAGGGGGTTCTCAGCTTTACTTGGGGTTCAGAGCCGTCCTCCAGGGCACCTACCTGGAGCTGGCTGGGGAGACGGCCGGGACAGGAGTGGGAATTGCAGGGACTGAGCTTCTGTCCCCTGTGAGGGTACCTCTAGGCCAACGAACCGGAAGCTCGGTATCGCTGTGGCCCCAGCCAAGGCTTTACAGGGGTCTTCCAGCTACTTCTGGGGGTTGGGAGAAAGAAGTAGGACTCTGGAGTGACTTGCAGCCTTCAGAGAGGAGCCTGGGCCAGCCCCAGGGCTTGCTGGGTCAAGGTGGCTGAGGCTGGGATGACGGCATTTGCCTCATTGCATGTGGTCCACGCCCATACTTACTGGTGCAGGAAGTCCATGAAGGCATCTAGAAGCAGACGGAACCCTCTTCTGGCCACAAATCCGTGGGTAGCTGGTTGGGCTTTTGGACCCAGAATCTTCATGTGGGAGAAGGGGTTTCTGCTCCCTGGGGCAGGAGGAGAATGAAGGCTCCCCCATTTCTTTAATGTCACCACAAGTGTAATTACGTGTGTGTGTGTGTTAGTCTGAAGAAAAAAATCTGTGTTGAATTTTTATGAAGTTAATTGTGTTTCAAAATCCAGGAATTGTGAAATAGTTCATTACGCAAGTGGCTTTTTTGGGTGATTCTTTTCATAAAACCAGTACTTCTTCAATGTGCAACATCCTAGTTAGCCAATCACTTGTGTTGATCAGAAGGATTGATGGCTGTTGTGACAACCTCCTACCCCAGCCGCTTTCCATCTGTGTTCCACGAGCCTCTTCTGGGGCTAAAGTGTGGGAAGAGGGGGAGATGGCAATCCCGGCCAGCTTTTCCCCTGCCTCCTACCCAAGCAGTTCCATTGGTTGCACTGCTGAAAAAATATTGACCCTCCTGTCTTTGTGTATTTGCAAATGTCACAGTTTGCAGGCTGGTGATTCCCTGCTCCTATTTAACTTTGTCTGAAATGCTGGCAGCAAGACCTACACTGGCCCTCTCCAGCTTTGTAACGGCACAGTGATGACAACGCGGGGCAGATCTGCCTCTCAGACACACTTAGAAGTGGAAGGAACAGGGGAAAAGGAATAGCGCTGTCCAAGTCGCTCCCTGTTTAAACAGCCGGTCGGGACTGGACTGGCCTTTTATTCCAGAATCCTGCCACCCAGAGGGGCCGATGTTCTGGCCTGGCTGGGGCTCGTCCTCAGGTGGGCTCAGAGACTTTTTCTTTCAGGGGCTGCCGCAATTGAGAAGAGTTTTCCAAAAGGAGAAGGCCCATGAAAGTTGGAGGATTTCAGTAATAGAAGGGGGAGTTTGGAAGTCAATGTGTCCAGAAATTGAGGCAGGAATTAAAAAAAAAAAAAAAAAAGAGTTGTGTTTTCCATCCTTCCCAGTTATCATGAAACTAAAATATTAGGCTTTTGAGGTCAGTTTCCTTGACCGATATCTACCTATTTTACCTTAAAAATATTGATGAATGTATACATCGAGGCACACTCCTAGGAGTTGTTGGTGACAAGTATTTTTGGTGGACGGAGGTGTGTGAGACATACCAGAGGATTGGCTTATCTCAGGAAATCTGATGGGGCAGGTGGGCCGGGCATTTAGGTGGGAGCGAGAAGCTCTATTTCCAGGGAGGCAGGGGAGGTCTGCGTCTTCCTTTGCCTGCAAGGGGCCCTTCCTCAGCAGCCTAGGAAGATCACGGCCACTTTCGCAGGTGAAGGCATCTAAACTAGCCAATACCTCTGGATGGGACCAACTCTAGGCGGCTTTTGAAAAATGATCATTCAAGTTCGAAAGCATACAGGTGTGCTTTGGCCACGGATGGGCATGAGAGACAAAGGGGGTGTTTCAAGACCTAAGGGCGCCTCGTCCTTGCTGAGCTTCTCCCACATGGGCTGTGTTCACCGTGCTGTTGGGTTGTACTTCTTCGATGCCCACTGGAGAGCCCACTGCAGCCTGAGACATTTGGAAATAAGGCAGCAGTGCCAGCCCGCATCCTGTTGAGCTTTGGGGTGTGTGTGAGTGGGGAGAGAGGGACCCGAGTATAAGGAAACTCTGAGAGGTGCTGTCTGTGGCATGATATGATGCAGGGCTTAGGGGGCCAGAGCTGAGGGGCAAGGGCCACAGGCAGAAAAGAAATCGGCTTTTAAAAGGGATAATCTTAGGAACCTGCCTGGACTCCATTCGTATCCTTGGGGTTTTTGCATTGAGCCTGGAGATGGCTATTCCGCAGGCCACCCACACCCTTCCAGGTAATCCTGGCCGGCCCTGACTCTGTAGTACTGGGCTGGCTAATAAATGACCCCCTTCAGTGATGAAAAGCAGGCACGCAGGGTTTTCCTGGTCTGGGGAGGGGGGGTCCCGGTCCAGAATGGAGCCTTTACTATTGTGGTGGCTTGATGTGCGCTTGGGGGTGTCCGTGGGATAGAGGACCACAATCTTTTGATGACTATCGGCCTTCTTTCTGGCTGTGGGATGCGGCGACTCTCAGAGACTTGGCCTAAGGCAGGGAAGAACACAGCTGGACCTCAGAGAGCCTCTTTCTGCTTCCTGGCAATTCAGATTATAAAAAATTATTCTTTAATCAAAATTTCCAAAATAAAGTGAGTGATTTCCCCATCTCCCAAGATGCAGTAAGTCCTGTCGGCTCTCCCTCGGGCTTACAACAAGTCAAATGGAAAGAAAAGCAAGCAGCAGCTGCGAAGGAGAAAATGAAGTCCAGAGCAAGCGCGGATGTGGCTCTCACGCCGGGAGGAAAAGCCCTGTTCCTGGGAACCTGCGTCTCCAGGCCCGGCCTCAGGTCACTCCATCGGGGTGAGGTCTGGCCAGACCCGGTGGAAAAGAATGACCACACCATCTGCCTGGACAGCGGGAGCTGCTGGTTCCTTGGCCGCCCAGGTCCCGTGGCTTGTAGCTGGGCGCAGAAAGGCTTCTCTGCCACGGCAGGGCGTTCCCGTCGAAGCTCGAGGCCGAAATCATCCCTCTGAACGAAAACCCCGATCTCATTAGCAGCGCAAACCGAAACTTGCAAGGAGACCAGTGTTGAACCACAAAGCGGATAGAGGTTTTTGCTTTTGTCTGTAAAAATGTACAGGGCGCCTGCTTGGGGCCGCGGGGTCAGGACCAGGCGATGCTCCGTGGCTGCTTCATACCTCGCCCACCCATACCACCGTGGTCCCCCCTTTGACGGCCGCCACCTCGCAGCGCAGCGCGTTTTGTCTCCCGTTGATGAGGAACAGCGACTCGCGGGCCGGCGTGAGCAGGTACTGTCCGAACAGCCCGCTGTCCCTCACGATCCTGCGGGGCCCGGGCGGCTCCTTCAGGCCCCTGAGCAGGCCCGTCTTCCCCGTGGACAGCTCCAGGAACAGCAGGTCCGGCTCTGCCTCCAGCGAGGCGTAGACGTAGTACTGGTTGCCCTGGGTGGAGGAGCGCTGGAAGGCCACGTCCGAGATGCCCCGACCCACTTTCAGGTCATAGAGGGTCTGGATCTGCCCCCGCAGCGTGATCTCCTGCACGTGCAGCTGGGGGCTGGTGGCGGCGGCGCTGACGACGAAGCGCCCGTCGGGGGACGTGTGCGGGGCGCCGGTAACGTGGCCGTTGGGGCCAACCACGGCGTCCGTGACGCTGTCGATCAGCAGCTGCGGGGCGGCGGCCACCGAGGGGCTGTCCTGCCGGCACTGGATGAAGAAGTAGCCGCCCAGGTGGCTGTGGGCCATGGCCTGCGGCAGGCAGCCGTGCCTCTGCAGCCCGATGGTCTTGAGCAGCATCAGCGTTTCCAGGTCGACTTTGTGCACTGCAGGGTCAGATTTGTTGAAGATGAAGCCGAATCTGGGAGGATGCAAACTGAGGTCAGCGGGGAAGGAGGCCTTTTTGGGGAGGGGGGGTCTGTCAATTGTGTGAAACGCCTGCACCCTGTATCCTAATCCTTTCATCATCTAAGAGCCTCTAGGAAGGTCTGCCATTCTGCAGGGCATGGCCTGGGAAGTGATTGTCTATCATCTCAAACCAGAGGCAGCTGGCTTGCAAAATGTTCCTGGATGTATGCTCTCCTATCATGCACGAAATGACAGAGGAGGCGGCTCAAAGTGCCTTCAGCGGGCTTCTCCCTCTGGGATGCCTTTGATTCAGCTTCCCTGAGTCCCTCTGCCAGCTGGGAAGTGGTGGCCTGTGGCTGGAGGGAAAGGACAAGGGGAGGCGTGAACCTCCAGTGGAGCTGTTCTCTGCACTAACTGGTGCGTCAGAGTTTGGGCAGCCAGAGGCAGCAGAACAAGGAGACCTGTTCTATCTGTGACCCTTTATCTGGGAGGGGAAGGTGAAGGACAGTCCCCTCTCTCTGGCCACACTGACCATGCTGGTTGGAAGGACCTTGGTTGGGGCAGAGGGCAGCTTTTCCTGTTGCAGCCAGATGGCCTGGCTGCTCTGGGGCCCTCCTGGCTGCCGGACCAGGGGCAAGATGTTTGTCTCTCTGAGCCTCTGCACATTGAATGAGGGGTGTTCCTTCCAAGGGCTGTTGGGAGGATTAAATCTAAGAGGGAGCTTCCGTAGGTGGTCGCTGCTCATACCTGGTCTTGGTGACACTTTTCTTTGGAGGCTGGCGGCCCAGGAGCCTGACTCCAGGCAGCACTTTCCTCTGATCATGAGAGCCTCTGCCTAAACCCCTCAGTCGTCGAGGCCTCTGGCTGCTGTGTACACTCATAGGAGTGGCGTAAAAGCTCTTACACACTTTTCTCTTGAATGACAAATGGTGCCTCGGCGTGGGGAAAATGCCCATTGGACAGCATCTCTAAAGCATCCTTAAGGAGCCAGAGTATGGAAAGAGCAGGAAAGCAAAGCCCACGCTGACGGGGAACTGTAAGGTAAAAAGCCACACGAGGCTCTGCAGTGTCTGAGTCTGCACACCTTGTAGCTGAATCCAGCTTCGAGGGGTTTTACCATCTACAACTGTTTCAGAGGCTCTTCCCCAGGTACCCGCTGCAGTGAGATGGGGAAGCCATAGGGTGGCTACGGTCTCTCTTGGGCAAGGATAAATGGGCGAGTGCTATTTTTACAAGGCCAGCTTCGGCTTGCAGAAAGGAGGTGTTTCTTCCTGGAACAGGGTGCTCGACGTCAGAATAAAGGCAGGCCTAAGTACTGCCCTGAGACATTGGAGTCTTGATGCCCTTATAAAAGGGCACGCGCAGCCTTCTGGCAGTGGCGTCTCTACAGAAGGTGTGAGGGGTGCTTTGAAATAAATAGGGCGGGGGTGTGGCCAGGCTGGGATGAGGCCACAGCTGTTAGGAAGCTGTGCCTTTGGATGGAGGCAACCCGGGCACCCAGGAAGCCTTGTTCCCTTGCGGGCTCCCTACACTGCTGCTCTGGGGACTCCTAGCGGAACCGCAGCATGTGGTCAGCAGAGAATACGGCCGAAGGGGGCACTAGCTTTACACTCATGCTGATGCTGCCAGGTCCTGGCTGTGTGACTTTGGCCAGTGCCTTAGCTTCTCTGAGCCCAAGTGTCCTCATCTCTGAAACAGGTTTGAACCCACCTCTACTAGTTGTTTGTGTCCAGTGAGGAGAAGGTACTCAACTAACCATGGTTGTTTGCTCCTTTCCTCTCCTGTCCTCACCCAAGGATGCGACTTCCTGACCTCACTGGGTCCCTGAGGGCATAGGAACCGTGTGCCTTCCTTGATGGCTATCATTAAGGTCTAGGAGTGGGACTGTTGCTCTGTCCCTTCCTGATGAGGTGAAAGCCAGCCCAGGAGGCGTGTGGAGAGACAGAAAAAGGAGCAGGGCCACCCTGGGCGAAGGTGCCCCGTGCTGGGCTGAGCTGGGGACATGGGGTAGCTTAGGCCATTGCAGGCTGGTCTTACCTGATGTGGTTGATGATGAGGTTTGTGGGGGGAATGAAGAAATCGTCCATTCCTGCAAACGGCGTGCGGATGAGGTGCTGGCCCTGGCCGGTGCTGGCTTCTGTGATCACCTGTAACACAGACCGGAAGGCCCGGTGAGGGCTGGAAACCCGCAGATCCTTGCAGGCTGCTTGAGAGAGGGACAGACCACGGGCGAGCCACAGTCTTAGCAGGGAGGCAGGAGCAGAGCAGAGGCTGCTTGGGAATGTCGTGGTCAGGGACCCATCCTTCCTGGGAGAGGAAGTGAGGGGACAGGAGTGCATGACTGGATCGTTCCCTCCTGCTCTGTCCAGCCTGTCCCCGGCTGACCGTGCTACACGGTGTTGGCCCCTGTGCTGTGACAGCAGAGCCAGGGCTTGCAGGGACCGTGCTAGGGTTTCTGAAGTTGGGGGGGAGTCCCTGGGATCGAAACAGCTCTGCTCAGAGACAGCCTCCCCCACCCCAGGGAATCTCGCCTTCGAGAGACCCAGGCCACTCTGGGAAAGGGAGAGAGCGCTTTTAAATCAGGAAAATGCTGAATGGTGCAACTGCTGACTCTTCTCTGTATTTCCCCCTGATGCCTGGTACCTGGGTCAGTTTGTTGAGTATCTCTGTCGCATGTTGCTTGCAGAGGTGCCTTCAGAGAATTATGACTCCATAATTTATTACAGAAAGCAGGCATCCTTTAGGAGATGCCGGCCATGTCATTTAGAAGCCTGTGATCTGCATATTGGGAGGGGGTCCAGTTTCACAAAGGGGACTCGCTCTGAGAGCTGAAGAACTAGGCCCTGTGTTTTGTGCAAATTGATAGTGACAGAGCAGGGCTGCCCGTTCTCCTGGAGGCGGCACTTGGACTTGGCAGGAGGTGACTTGAGTCTTCCTCGATGGGTGTCCCTGCTGTGTCTATGTTGGGGGAGGGGCACATAGCACAGAATGAAGCCAAGTGCTGCCTGGGGTGAGCCAGGATGACAGTGTGGTCTGGAGGTCCTGCCAGAAAGCCCCCTGTGGTCAGGCTGGGCTTCTGCCCATCAGCGGCTGAGCCCATAGGTGCCGCAGGCAGACCAGAGACACCACCAGACAGCTGGTGTCCTCTTGCCTGCTGCCTGTGCTCATCAGCCTCAAGCTCTAGGTGCTTGCCCAGAAACGTGGCAGATCTGCGGCCAGATGAGAGGCTTGGCCAGCTTGGGGGTGGGGCAGTTTTGGCCGGAGGACTCGGAGGACAAGCCTGGACTCTCTGAGCAGGACAAGAGGCAGAGGGAGGTACCACTGCCTCACCTTCATACTGGGGCCATGTACACAGAAGGAAGGAGGCAGAGTTTTGCAGCCTGAGCCTGAGGACAGCCTCTGGTGGGGCTTTGTGAGTCGCTTGGCCTCAGATGCTTTTACGTTTTAAGAGTGGGCCAGCCTTTGGGCTTTAAGGATGAGACAGAGAGCACCAGCCTGCCTCTTTGGACAGGCAGGTTTGAGTTTTTCAGATCGTGCTTTTCTCAGGGGGTGAGCAGGCAGAAGGCCGGATTAGAAGGATGAGGGCTGTGATGGTCCGTCTTGGGGCAGCTGTAAAGCTAGGTTATTTTCTTGTGATTAAAAAAAAATGGCCAAATGACACTTCTATGGCAAGTCCATGGGAAAAAACTCAGAACGGGGCACTACAAAAATATCAGTGGTAGGAAAGTGGGTCTTAAAGAATCTAGGTGAAAATGCCAGAGAATTCCAAGAAGTCATGCGATCATTTCTTGATATCAGGCCTATCATTTTAGCTTATGATAGAGATGGAAAATTACAGGCTGTCAGCGGTCAGTGTCATTCACACTTCACCACCCTGACACCCTATATTCAGAGGTTACTTCATCAAAACCCAGTGGCATGGGCCACTGAACAGATGTGGGCTAGTCAGCCTCATTTCTCCAATGAGTCATGAGTTTTCTTCTTGGCCTGTGTCCTAGCACATGGCTGGGCACATTCATGACCAAATGATAAGTAGGTGAGCCTCTCAAATTGCTTGGCTCTATGGGCCCTGGTCCAGGAGATGTATGTAGGTGGCTGGATATCAGGAGATGTCACTGGGTGGGCAGTGTGGGTATAAGGGCTGGGCATCTGCTTCAGAGGGCGGATGAAGCCAGATGTATTGACACATGGGAAGGAAGGGGCCCAAGATATCCAGTGTGATGGGCAGAGAGGCAGCTATAAGCTGGGTCTGGGAGTGGGCCGGGCAAGACCGTGATGGGCAGGATTCGAGAAGCGGCCCAAGGTTCAAACGCCGATTCCTAGGGGAGGGCCTTGGTAGAATCAGCCTCATTTATGGAACCACCTTCATTTAGTCATGACAAAGTTTGTGTAACCAGTTCTTTAGTGTTGGATATTTAGAAACATTAGAAGGAGTTTCTGCTGTGGCTCAGTGGGTTAAGAACCTGACTACTATCCAAGAGGATGTGGGTTCAATCCCTGGTCTCGCTCACTGGGTTACGGCCCTGGTGTTGCCGTGAGCTGTGGTGTAGGTCGAAGATGCAGGTTGGATCTGGTGTGGCTGTGGCTGTGGCTGGCAGCTGCAGCTCTGATTTGGCTCCTAGTCTGGGAACTTCCATATGCTGCAGGTGCAGCCCTAAAAAGAAAAAAAAAAAAAGAAAAAAAGAAAAATGCAAACATTAGGATATTATTTTGAATGTTTTATAAATATAACCAATACAATAACACATAATGTAGTTGAATCTTTGTGCCTGTCGCTCGATGATCCCCTTTGGATACGTTCTGAGAGGTCCAGTTGCTGGTGTGCAAGCCATGTCCTGAGGAGTCTGCTTCCTCTTTCCAAATTACTCACCACAAAAGCTCTGCCAGTTGACATTTCCAGGAGCAGTTTTTGCAAGCAGTGGTTTTCTGAACCTGAGCCCACAGAGAGGAAGGTGGGTTTATTCAATCTATTTCATTTTCTTGTCATAGTGCATTTCTCAGCCGTTACAATTAGGGTGATGGTGGGCATGATGGTCTAATTCCTGATATTAATTAAAATGCTTTTAGCGTTTTGTCATTTAGGTAAGATTTGCTCTTGGTTTCTGGGAAACGGTCTTCATTTTGTTTAAGGAATTTCCTTTCATTCCTGTTTTTAGCTTTTTCTTTTTTTTTTCAAAATTAAGAATGGCTGCTGTGTTTAGTTAGATGCCTTTTTAGCATGTATTGAAAATATTAGTTTGTTTTAATTTGTGTTATGAATAACATTGACTGATTTCCTGAGAGTGAACCATCATTGCATGCTGGGAATTTGTTCCCTGCTTGAGGACGTAGATGCATTGTTGGACTCTATTTTAAATTCCATGTTTAGAATTTTGCTTCTGTATTCATAAGTGAGATTAGTTGATAGTTTTATTTTTTTAATACTAAGGAGCTGCACATTTTCCCCCATCTGGACTGGGATAGTTCAAATCATATTTAAGTTATCTGTATTTGAACTATTTGATTAAGCTCAGCTGTACAGTTTTTCTATGGAGATCTTTAATCTTTAAAAAAAACCTGTTCTATGGTAATTGTTCTCTGTTTTCCTTTTCTCAAGTTAGATTTTTTTCCTGCATTTTGCAAATAATCATCCGTTTCTTCTGGGTTTTAAAATTTGTTGTAGGGAAGGAATAAAAATACTCAAAAATGTCATCTTTTACAGAAATAAAAGAGAATGTAGAGAATATTGTTTGAAAGTGATGGTTGAGATAGTTAAATAGCAAATTATTCCAACTGTATTATTTTAGAATTATTTTCATCCTCCTGTATTTGCAGTAATAGCGCTTTTCTCCTTCCTCATTTTGTGTGCTCTTTTCTTTATCAGGGTTGTAGAGGATTTATTAGTTTATCTTTGTTCTTTTTTTGGTCTTGTTTCTAATTACTCCTTCCTGCCAGTTACTTTGTTCTTTTTCTAATTTCTTAATACAAATACTTCCTCTGCAGGCTTTTAAGACACAAATATTCCTTGTGTATATAGCATTCTCTGGATCCCATAGGTTTTGATGAGAAGCACTCTCTTTTTTCATTGCTTTTGAGACAGTTTGTAATTTCTCCTTTTAATTTTTCTCTTTGATTCAGTAGTGATCTAGGAGTGTTTCCTTCTTAGATCATTTTAATTATTTCTAATTATCAGATAACGTAGCATCTAACACTGACTTTTATAAAGTTTGTTAAATTTTTTTTTGTGGTTACTAATACACTTATTATATGGACATGTGAAAAAATTCTATTTGGCAGAGGAAAGATTTCCTATATGTTTATTAAGTGAAATTTCTTACTCATATTATTCAGTTTTCCCCTCCCATTAGTCTGTCTCAATATGCACAATTTAAGTGCATTTTAAGTCAAATTCTCCTTGTATTTTTTTTTGTCTTTTTTGTTGTTGTTGTTATTGTTGTTGCTATTTCTTGGGCCGCTCCCGCGGCACATGGAGGTTCCCAGGGTAGGGGTCGAATCGGAGCTGTGGCCACCGGCCTGTGCCAGAGCCACAGCAACGCAGGATCCGAGCCGCGTCTGCAACCTACACCACAGCTCACGGCAACGCCGGATCCTTAACCCACTGAGCAAGGGCAGGGACCGAACCCACAACCTCATGGTTCCTAGTCGGATTTGTTAACCACTGCGCCACGACGGGAACTCCCCTCTCCTTGTATTTTTAATCATTCTTGTTTTATGTATTTAGTGATGTTGTTTGCTATCTGTTGGCTGTCTTCTCATAATGTGTCTCCTTATGCTGGTTTTTAACTTTAACTTTGACCTTGTCTGATATTCACATTACACACATGCATCTTTTTGTCTGCCTAGGATTACTATGTCCACTCTTTTCAATTCAACCTTTTATTATTATTTTATGTTACACATTTTTTCTCTTCCTCCCTTGCAAACCCAGTGTGATCATCTCTGCTTTTCATAGGAGAAATTGGTTTGTCACATTTGGGATAATTAGATATTTAACTATCTCAACTATTCCTTTCAAACAACATTCTCTATATCCCTCTTTTAATCCCAAATGATGAGATTTTTGAGTATTTTTATTCCCTCTTCTTTCCTCCACTCCCTACTCTTACCAAAATAATTTATCATCTTTAGTTAGAGCCTGGTATCAGAATTTCTCTTTCAGTGCATTTCTCCTAATTCAAATGTCCTTATTTCGCACTTATTATACATTTCCTGATAGCCTCTCCTCATCCATCTTATTTTAATTTTGGATATTCCTCTCTAGGTGTCTTTCTTATGACTGTCTCCTCTTTATCTTTCTCCATCTTGATATCTCTGATCTGGTTTACCTGGTGTTTTTCTGGTATTTTCCATGATAGAGCCTCTGGATTCTGGCATATCCTTGGGTCTTTCTTTTGTCCTGACAGGTACATGAAACCTTGGATCTCAGCGCTTTTATCTTGGTAGCATGTAGATGTGAGTCCATGGTCTTCGGCTGCTGTTGCAGGTGAGCAGTCCGATGTCAACTCCATTGTTCTTTCTTTCACAAGGTGACTTGTTCTTTCTGTCCTGAAACTTGTTATTCTTGCTCTTTCTGTCCTGACACTTCCTTATTTTTGGACGTCCAGGGTTTTACCAAGATCAGAGATGTGTTATTTCTCATCAAGTTAGTCTGGAACTTCTAGATCCCTTTCAATCTACACGCTTTACTTTTCCAATTTGGACATGTTATTCTAAATTTATTTAATGTCTGACTCCATCCCAATGATTATCTTTTCTCTTTCTAAATATCTTTTGGCTTTGAAACTTCTTTTGAGACTTTATATCTTAATTTTTTCTTATAGTCTATCATTTGAGGATTTTCTTATTATCTTTCAGGCTTCTTTGGATCTCAGTCAAAACCTTGCATTTTTCAACCCATCTACTGCTGTTTTTAAATTAGGAAATGATTTTTGTTAATTCTTAGTTCGAGAAAAATATTTTTTTGGTGGACCCTTTCCTTGAATTTCCTTACATGCTTTTGTAGAGCTGCCAGAGGAACCAATTTTCTGGGCTTCTATCCTGTCTGAGAGACCTTTATTCTGGCTTCCAGATCCTCTAACGAGTTGGTTTTATTTTTCATAAGCTTGCTGGGGCCCAGGACATGTTGATGGCGTCCTCTGAGTGACCGTGGTCTTGGTTTGTAGGAGGTGAAGTGCTGCCCTTCCCCTGCCCCAGCAGCACATGTCCCCACGAGGACGTGTCTGTCAAGTGTTGATATGTGTGTGTGTCCCTGCTTTTGTAGCAATCTTAGGGACAGGGTGAACTTGGCTCTATCTGCAGCTCTTCCAGCTGGGGTTCTGAGAAAGAAACCCCTAATATCCTGAGGTAGCCATTGTGTACAAGAAATTCTGTTCAGCTCAATGGTTCTAAGCATCATCACTGGGAGAACTGAGGAAACAGGCATTCAAATCCCCTCTTGTAGGGCGTAATCCTCCCCTGTATCCCTGATGAGAAAGGCTGAGCCAGAACACTCAACACAGGAACGTGCTGACCTTCCCCAACTGGTAGAGAATGGGATCCTACACATCTGCTGGACCCATGCTCTCCGCAAGAGGCAAGATGGTGCAGTGGCTGAATGTCTGCCTAGCTTGGACTGGGGCCCAATTACTAAACTTTCCTGTGCCCTGGAGCACTGTGCATCCTCAGTAATGGCTTTTATTTATAAACATAATTGCTGCTGCTTCTTTTCTTTCTCCTTCCTTATTACCTGGTGCTTGCCACACAGCTCGAGTAAAGAAAGCCCTGGCTCCCTTCTCACTGCTTAGAGTCCAGAGGCTCATTTCTGCTTGGCCCCAGGAGCTCCTGGAGCAGGACAGACAGGTGTCTTGGGGCTGGATGTGGCTCAGGAGCTGCATTCTGGTTGTCGTGATGTCAGAATCCTATCCATTGTCAGTATTATTCTCTTTAACAGCAGGCCTGGCTGAAGATACTCTATTAATTACCTATAAGGGTGTTTCCTACTCTCTCTTCAGCCTTCATGGACATACTTTGGATGAATGTGATAAGCCACTTAGGGAAGTGGGAGACATTTATCAGAGTCCTTTCCTGCAGGTGGGCATTGTCCTCCATGTACTCAGCATACCTGGAGGCTTGGTTGGGACTTGTGCATATTCCCCCAGCTCAGGACCCACACTTGGTCATGTGACTTGTCATAGGACAGCTTAGCCGGCAGAGGGTCGACACCTATGGACTTGAAAAAAATAGTGACAAATTGGTCATCATTGTTATAGAAGCTGATTCGTTTCTAGGCCACTCTTGGGTGTGTAGAAAGCCAGCCCAGCAGCCTGCATAATCGGCCCATTTGGAAACCGAAGGCAGAAGCTTCCCCTCTGAGTTTGTTTTCAGAAGCATAAAGCTGGTGGTCAATAATGTTCCCCCTTTTAAAAACATCTTGCTTGTCTTACTTAAAGGGGACCCAGATCATCTTGGCAAAAGTCAAAACACTGATGCTTTCAGATTTCCCCTCAAGAACCAGCTTCAGGACCCTCCTATCACTTCTCCTGGAAGCCTTTCGGGCCTCTTGAACTCTTAGTGTCCTTCCCCAGCTCTTCCCCTCGGGTCATCTGAGACTGTCTTTGAAATCATTCATTATCACCTGTCTCCTACCTTTGCGCAGACTCTATCTTGCACATTATGCACCTGGGGCCTCTGAGACTCTGTGGCATCAAGGAAAGTCCTTTTTTACTGCTGTAACTGCAACTCTGATGTGTTTTAAGGACAGAGCTTCCCCAGGGGCCCTGTCACATGGAGACTCTTTTTCTACTTCTCATAGTACAGTTTTATAAGTTCCAAAACTGTTTCATGATGCTCATGCCACTGTGACCTCTGCTCTTTTTGGCAGTGGCCAAAGCCCTAGCCTTTTCCTTGGTTCACTAAAGATGCTCTGTCTTCTCTGCCACTCTGACTCCCCAAGTTTGGTGCCTTCATTGAACGTCCTGCTTGCTTAGTTCCTTCTTGGTTTCAATGATCTTTCCTCCTCCCCACTTCAGCTACCATGACTTAGACCTTGTCAACAAATTTTCTGAAATTTTAATTTAACCCACTATATTCTCTACCCTTTCTGACCTGAGGGGGAAAATCCCCTATTGTTTCTGTCCCCGCTGGTTAAAACTTTGGTAAAGAACTGTCAATAGAGTTCCTGAAACCACTTCTCCTTAACTGTTTGTATTCACTCCTCCCCTGAACTGCCCTAGAGCTTCATGGAAAATTCAGAGAGCACGTGGTGGTCCTTCTCTTATTTGACATTTCAGCAAGATGCTACTTGGTTGACCATTCCCCTCTGAAAAGGTTTTCTTCTCTCAGCCTCCCACCTCCCTGGCTTCTCTTCCTCATCCTGACTTCTATATACTTCTAAATGCTGGCATGTCCCACATCTTCATCTTTGACTGTCTGTCTCCATCCTTTCCCTGGGTGAGCTCGTCCAATGCCATGACCTAATACCCACTATACTCTGGTGACTTTAGAATTCATTCCACTGTTAACCCCAACTTGAGACAAAACCGAACTCTTGATTTTGCCCAGCCCTGCTGAAGTAGATTTCTTTTGGAGTCATCACCATCTTTGAAGTCTCCTTTTACTTTATTGCTCTAATTAAAACCCCCTGTCCTCCAAAGCCTCAAGTAGAGGCTGTTTCTGTTCTCCTACACTTCACATACCCCAGGTCCTTTGTTCATGCTTCCAGCGACTCCTCCTTGTTCCTATCATCTGTCCGCTTCCTGGCTGCTTCCCTTCATTTACCAAAGGCTTCAGGATCTGGCACTGTCTTCCTCTACCCACACCTTCTTAACTCACTGGTAATGAAACCATCCTGACACTATCTCTGGTTTCTTACACTTTTCTCTTTCTTTAAAAAAAAAAAACCTTCTTGATTACACATTCTGCTCCAGCTATCCCATTTGTCTGCCTTCTTCACAAACATCCCTAACGTGTGGATTGCAGGCATCCTCTCTCCTTTTTGCTTAACCTTGTCCAATCATATTTCATATTCTCACTCTGACTGAGTCAGAAGAGTTTCCCACAGTCTCAATATACTAAGGAGCAAAGACACGGAAGGGAAAATGTCCTGAAGAACATATCAGGTTCTCAAAGGGCTATTGTTTAGGACTAGGAGTCAATCATAGATTGATTAAGCCTTATGAAAGCTTCAACTCTGCCTTGATTCAACTTAGTCTGTGATTTAAGTGATTAATTCTCTACTTTCTCTCCATGAAAGAGGAAAGGGTAAACCCTCTGCAGTGGATGAGAGCCATATAAAGTTTCTAAAATGTTAGCTGGAATGTTTGACATTCAGAAAAAATTACTAGGTATCCCAAGATACAGCTTGAATGAAAACCACATAAATAAGACAATAGCAACAGACCCACAGATGATCCATAAAAATATAATTTTTTATAATTACGTAAAATATACCAAATGTAATATAGTTATCCATATAAATATAATATGCTTAATTTCATACATTTTATATATTGTTTTTTATACATGGAATCAAATAGAAATTCCCAGTGAAAATTACGATGTCTGAAATTAAGACCTCAATAAATAGGCACAGCAGAAGAAAGGATTAGTGAACTGAAAGACAAGTTGATAGAACAAATCCAAATTGAATTATACTGAACTACAAAGAGACAGAAAAGGATGGAAAATAAGAGAAAGAGATGTGTGGGACACAGTGGAAGATCTTTTTTTTTTCCCCCCAAGTTCCCAAAGAAGAGGCGAGAGAGAATGAGGCAGCAGAGTATTCAAAGAAATAACGGTTGAGAATTTTCCAATCAGATGGAAATTGTCAATACATATAGGTAAGAATCTTTGAAAACCCCAAATCAGAATAAATACAAATAACACCCCATACCTGGACACATCATAGAAAAACTGCTAAAGACCAAAGAGAAAATCTAGCAAGTAGCCAGAGAGAGAAAAAATACATTATCTTCAAAAGTTTGATAATAAGACTATTAACAAAAACAATGGAAGATAATGAAATGGCATATTAAAATGCCAAAAGGTATAACTGCCAATGTTTTGTTTTTTTTTTTAAACAAATAAATGGCAAATTTTCAAACAAAAACTGAGAATCTGTTGCCAGCAAACCTGCACTAAAAGAACTATCAAAGAGACTGCTTCAAAAGAGAATGAAAATGATCCCAGACAGAATACGTACTTTAGGAAAGAATACAGAGCAATGGAAAATGTAAATAAATGGGTGAATATAAATGACTATCAACTGTTCAAAATAATAATAGTCATGTCTTCTGGGCTTAAATTATATGGAGAATTAAAATTTATTTGCACAATAGTGAAAAAGGCAGGAGGGGGGTTAAAGGAGTTAAAGTATTCTAAAGTTCTGTCATTATTGGGCAAGTGAAGTAATAGCTTCTATGAGACTGTACTGAGGCAAGGATGCATGTTGTAATCCCTGTGGTGGTAGTATCAACAATGATAAAAGAATGCATGTACAACAGGTTAACATAGGGAAAGATAGAATAATAAAAATGACAGTTCAAAAGAAAGCAAAAAGAAGAAAAAAGCAACATAATCAGGTAGGTCAAATAAAAAAATTAAGATGGTACACATAACCATATAGTTTCATTAAAATATACACGGCTCAAATAATTCAAGTAAAAGGCCAAGATTATTAAACTAGATAAGAGCCAAAATCCAAATACATGTGGCTTTATAAAAGATCACTCCTATTATATATCTTTCTTTTTACAGCCACATCTTGGCATATGGAAGTTCCTGGCTAGGGCTGATTCGGGCTAGCACCCGAATCAGGGCTGCAGCAACGTCAGATCCTTAACCCACTGACTGAGGCCAGGAATTGAACCTATATCCTTATGGAGACTATATTGGGTTCTTAATGCACGGAGACACAATGTGAACTTCCTAAAAGATCACCTTTAAATATATTAGATCACCTTTAAATATATTACATAGAAAGGATGAAAGTGAATGGATGGAAAAATTATACCATGGTAACACCAATCCAATCCAAAATAAATATGATTTAGCTATACTAATATTAGATAAAAATAGACCTCCAGGCAAGAAGCTTTTCCAGAGATAAAGAGGGATAATCTGTAAGAAAAGGGATAGTCTGTAAGAAGAAAGAAGTCTAGCCCCCAGGAAGATAATTTTAAAGCAAAAATGGATGGAACTTGATAAATCCACAGAGTGGGAGACATCAACACACCTCTGAGCAGCTTGTAGACTAAGTGGACAGAAAAATCACTTAGTCTATCTGAATGATGCAATGAACCAACCTGATATAAATGGCATCTATACATAGAATATATTAGAGTATACATTCTTTAAAAGTACACGTAGAGAAGTGAAATTGAGTATGTAACAAAAACACTTCCTACAAACAAAAGTCCAGGAACAGATAGATGGCTTCACAGGTGAATTCTTCCAAACATAAAAATTAAAACTTATCCCCATCCTTCTTAAACTTTTCCAAAAGGTTGAAGAGGAAGGAATTAATCCCAAAGACATTCAAGGAAGCCACTATCACCCTAATACCAAATCCAGACAAAGATACTACCAAAAAAGAAAATTATAGGCCAGTATCTTTGATGAATATAGATGCAAAAATTCTCAACAAAATTTTATCTAACCAAATTCAACAACATATAAAAACGATCAAACACCATGACCAAGTGGGATTCATCCCAGGTTCACAAGGATGGTTCAATATAGGCAAATCAATCAACATCATACACCACATTAACAAAAGAAAAGTCAAACACAAAACCATCTCGATATATGCAGAAAAAGCATTTGACAAAATCCAGCATCCGTTCATGATAAAAAACTTACCAAACTGAGTGTAGAAGGAACATACCTTAATATAATAAAAGCCATCTATGACAAACCCACAGCCAATATAACACTCAATGGAGAAAAGCTGAAAGTGTTCCCGCTCAAGTGTGGAACAACACAACCATGCCCACTCTCACCACTTTTATTCAACATAGTATTGGAAGTCCTAGCCACAGTAATCAGACAAACAAAAGAAAAGGTATCCAAACTGAAAGAGAAGAGGTAAAATTGTCATTGTATGCAGATGATATGATACTATATATAGAAAACCCTAAGGACTTCACACGAAAACTACTCAAACTGATCAACGAATTCAGCAAAGTAGCGGGATACAAAATTAACATTCAGAAATCAGTTGCACCTCTGTATACTAGCAATGAAATATTAGAAAAGGAAAATAAAAATACAATAATACCTTTTAAAATCACCCCCCCCCAAATTAAATACCTAGGAATAAAACTGACAAAAGAGGTGAAAGATTTATATGCTGAGAACTATAAAACATTAATCAGGGAAATTAAAGAGGATTCAAAGAAATGGAAAGATATTCCATGCTCCTGGAAGAATTAGTAACATTAAAATGGCCATACTACCCAAAGCAATCTACAGCTTTAACGCAATCCCTATCAAATTGCTCATGACATTTTTCACAGAACTACAACAAACAATCCCAAACTTTATATGCCAAAGCAATCCTGAGGGGGAACAAAAAAACAAGCAGGAGGCATAACTCTCCCGGACTTCAGACCACATTACGAAGCTACAGTAATCAAGACAGTGTGGTACTGGTACAAAAACAGACGTATAGAGCAATGGAACAGAATAGAAAACCCAGAAATAAACCCAGACACCTATGGTCAATTAATCTTTGACAAAGGATGCAAGAATATAAAATGGGAAAAGGGGAGTCTCTTCAAGTGATGCCAGGAAAACTGGACAACTACATGTACATCGGTGAAACCAGAACACACCCTCACACCATGCACAAAAATAAACTCAAAACGGCTTAAAGACAAACATTAAGACAAGACACCATAAAACTCACAGAAGAGAACACAGGCAAAACATTCTCTGACATTAACCGTACAAATGTTTTCTTAGGTCAGTCTCCCAAGGCAACAGAAATAAAAACAAAAATAAACCAGTGGACCTAATCAAACTTAAAACAGGCACATGAAAAAATGTTCAACATCACTAATTATTAGAGAAATTCAAGTCAAAACTTCAATGAGGTACCACCTCACCCCGGTCAGAATGGCCATCATTAATATGTCTACAAATAACAAATGCTGGAGAGGGTGTGGAGAAAAGGGACCCCTCCTACACTGTTGGTGGGAATGTCAATTGGTACACCCACTATGGAAAGCAATATGAAGGGACCTCAGAAAACTAAATATGGAATTACCATATGATCCAGCAATCCCACTCCTGAGCAGACATCCAGACAAAAAAACTTTCATTGAAAAAGATACACGTACCCTTATGTTCACTGCAGCACTATTTATAATAAGACTTGGAAACAAACTAAATGTCCACTGACAGACGAATGGATTAAGAAGATGTGCTACATATACACAATGGAACACTTCTCAGCCATAAAAAAAAAATAATGCTACATATACACAATGGAACACTTTTCAGCCATAAAAAAAAATAATGCCATTTGTAGCAACATGGATGGAACTAGAGATTCTTACACTAACTGAAGTCAGAAAGAGAAAGACATACCATATGATATCACACATCTGGAATCCAATATATAGCACAGATGAACCTATCTACAGAAAAGACACAAACTCATGGACATGGAGAACAGTCTTGTGGTGGCCGAGGTGGAGAGGGAGGGAGTGGGATGGACTGGGAGTTTGGGGTTAGTAGATGCAAACTATTGCATTTGGAGTGGATAAGCAATGAGGTCCTGCTATAGAGAACAGGGAACTATATCTAGTCATGCGATGGAAGATGATGGAGGCTAAAGTGAGAAAAAGAATGTATGTATATGTATAACTGGGTCACTTTGCTGTACAGCAGAAATTGACAGAACACTGTAAATCAACTATAATAAAAATTTTAAAAATACGCATAGAACATTTACCAAAGTTGATAAGCTGGGTTATAAAGCATGCTTCAATAAATTTCTGAGGATTAAAAATTATTCAGAGTTATTTCTCTGGCCAAGGAAATCAATAACAGAAAAGAGAGAGAGAAAAATCTCTTGTCCTATGTGCCAGGAGAAACCACAGCCCTGGTTTCACACAACTGTCTCTCTACAATGAGCCTGCACCTGGGCAGTGGAGCATCCTGGGGAAAAAAGATACAACTCTGCTCACTTGTCTGACTTTAAATTTGCACCCACAATCCTTAAGTGCAGAGCCTTGGGAGTCTGGTGTCCTAGATTCCACTCTTGCCCTGCAGTCCTGTCACATTTTCCTGGTCATTTTCAATCTCACATCCAACTTTCACCTCTTTCCCCAGACTTCCAGCCTTGGTGATAATTTTCTTTCTTATTTCACCGAGAAAACAGAGGCAAGCAGAAGAGGGTCATCCAGCTACCACCAGTTGTATCACCTATTTGTACCTGTGCCTGAAAACTTTCTATTTCTTCCTGTTATGATGAAAGAATGTGCTTTTATGTAAGGCTAGCATACCCATTTGTCTGTCCTACTTCCGCTGACTACTGCCTACGTCAACAATGCAGCAGAAGGGGAAGAATGGTGGGGGTTGTTTTCCCTATTAGTATAGAAATGCTGGAATGTCACCTAATCTAAAGGTTTCTTCAGCATCCTCTTCCAGTAACCACCTCATTTGCCTGCTTTTACTCATAGGTACAGCAAAACCCTTCCAAACGGTTATCTATGTTCACTATCTCCACTCCAGATTCTAACTTGAATCCTCCCCTTCAGGCTTGCACTCTTCCATCATCATCCTAGCTGTTCCTGCCAAGGTGATCCATGGGGTACCAAATTTAAGGGTTAGTTTTAGTCTTCATTACATGCAAATGCCGTCAGCAACATCTGACACCATTAGCCACTTACTTTCCCTTAAAATGCTCTCATCTCTGGAATACGACCCTCTCCTCATTTTCTTCTTACCTTTCAAGCTACTCCTTCTTGGTCTCCTGTACTGGCTTCCTCCTTCATTCCTGATCTTTAAGTGCTGGAGCATTTGGGGGCTCCGACCTTGACTTCTTCTCTATCTGTACCTCCCCCAGAGATTTCCTCCAGTTCACTGGATTTAACGCAGTTCATATGGTGATGATACCTACAGTCATATTTCTAGCCTAGATCTTGCCTTTGACTCCAGACCTATTTATCCAACTGCTTATTTGACATCTCTACTATATGTAGCAGTTTAAACTTGAACAGATCCAAAACCAAATTCCTAATTTTCCCCTGTATTTGCTCCATGACCTGGATCCCCTGCTTTGCTCAGAGTCTCTATCAGAGTATATTACTTCATATTGTGACAGTAACATTGCCACAAACTTGGTGGCTTAAAACAGTTCTGCAGCCAGAAGTTCCAAATGAATTTCGTTGGGAGAATAAATATGTCTGCAAGGTAGTGCTCCCTCTAGAGACTGGAGGGTAGAATGCATGTCCTTGACTTTTCCAGCCTTTGGAGCTGCCTTTCTTGGCTTATGGCCCCTTCCTCCAATCTTCAAAGCCAGCGGTGGAGCACCTGCTTTAGTCCTCACACTGCCCTCTTCTTCTATGTCATCACATTTCTTCCTGCCTCTCCCCTAGGGGGATACTTGAGCTTGCAGTTAGAGCTCACCCAGATAATCCAGGATAACTCCCCACTTAAAAATCCTGAATCACACCTGCCAAGTCTGTTTCACCATTTACAGGTGACATTCATAGGAGGTGAACAGCTTGGGGGCCATTATTCAGTCCACCACACAGAGTAAACAGCATCACCATTCTACAGTTGCTGAAATTCTTCTTCCTCTTCCTTTCTCTCAAACCTTACATTCAACTGAGCAGAAAAATCTTCTGGGCTTCACATTTCAGCTATATGAAGACTTGATCACTTCCCACAACTTCCACTGCTGTCATCTTCGCTTGCCCGGATTATTCCGGTGCCTGCATCTCTGCTCTATATTCTAGTCTGCTCTTAACTGAGTGGCAGATTGACTCTTTAAAAACATGTCAGATTATGTCACTCCTCCAACTATAAGATTTGAGTGGCTTGCTAGCTCACTGGCCTTTGTTTATGCCCAACTTCACCACGTCCCACTCTCCCCCTCATCCCTGTGCTCCAGCCCCACAGTGGGAATCCCACTTGGCACTGAGATCTCAGACTCTGTTCATCTCAAGAGCGAGGGCCACTTGAAAATAGTCTTCCAGTTCCTCTGTCCCATTCAACCTGTAAACAGCTCTTACAATGCCCCACTCCCCAAAATGCTGATTTATGGTTTGTTCCCCCAAGTAGCATATAAGTTCTGCCCATTTGTGGCTGTTTTCCAAGCACCTAGACCAATGCTTGACACGGAGGAGGCAATAAATACCTGCTGAAAAATGCACATGACTCTTCTTTGCTTCCCTCCCTAGTCTGACCACCTCTGCTAGGAGCTGGGGAGTCTGCAGAAAGCAAAGCAGGAGGTGGCAGGCTATGCCCTCGAACTGGAGTCCTCTCCCTCCCTCCGGCAGAGAGATGTACCTGGAGGACTTTCTGGGCTTGCACGTCGACCACGAGGACCCTGCTCAGCGCCGGCTGGGCCACATAGATGTAGCGGTGCCTGACGTTCACTGCTGATGCCCACTGGCAGGGCTGGGGGGCGCCTTCCTCCCCTTGAGGACAGATCTCTTCCTGTAAAGGAGACAGGCTGCCATAGGTCTCCCCATCCCCTGTTCCTCATCCCCACCATCACTGGCTTCCCTCTCCCCTGACCCTCCCCTGTTCTTTCTTCCCCTCTCAGAATCCTTTGCATCCACAGAGCAGGGCACGCACATAGCATCACCAGCTTTTTGTTCCCCATTCCCTTCATCTTTCACCTCCTGCCCATCCTCCTGAGGCTGTAACTCCCTCTCCTGGTTTCTCAGCAGCTGCCAGGTCCCGGTCCTGTGAGTGACCTTCTCTCCTCATCCCCATCTGTTGTACAAACAACTATCCAGAGTTGTTACCTACGTAGTCTCTTGGCTTCGTCACCTCTCACATGCTCCTTAATTCCCTGGCTTTAGTTCTCAGCACAGAGCTGCCAGTGTTCTCACCGAGCTCCAGGCTGACATCTCAGGTATTACATTCAACCTCCGTCATCATTTTATCTGAACTTGGGGCATCACCTGACACTGTGCTGATTACTCCTGGGTTCTTTGCCCACCATCCTCTCCAGTGGCTGATCCTTCTCTGTTGCTCAGTCCTACTCTGTTTGCTGATCTCTAGATGCTGGAATGTTCAGGGGTCACTCCTATCAAGTCCACTCCCTTTGCCAACCTTTTAAAATCCAAACCTATGCCTTTAAATACAGTCTGTGTATGGGAAAAGAATCTGCCAAAGAATGGATATATCTATAGGTATAATGATTCACTCTGCTGTACCTGAAACATACAATACTGTAAGTCGAGTATGCTCTTATAAAATTGTTTATGTTTTTGTCTTTTTGCCATTTCTTGGGCTGCTCCTGCGGCATATGGAGGTTCCCAGGCTGGGGTTGAATTGGAGCTGTAGCCACTGGCTTATGCCAGAGCCACAGCAACATGGGATCCGAGCCACATTTGCAACCTACACCACAGCTCATGGCAATGCCGGATTCTTAACCCACTGAGCAAGGCCAGGGATCGAATCCGCAACCTCATGGTTCCTAATTGGATTCGTTAACCACTGAGCCATGATGGATGGGAACTCCCCATTTTTTAAAAAAGAGTGAAAATTTTAATTGAAAATACAGTCTATGTGCTTACAACTCCCAAATGCCTATCTCCAACTCAGCCCTCTTCTCTCAACTCCAGACTGAGACCACCCAAAGTCCAAAGTCAATTCTCAATTTCACCTCCTAATCCCACTCATTCCATTAAAAAAAATGGCAGCTCCCTTGTTTGACTTCCTGAGATGAAGTCTTTGAGCTCATCTTTGATTCTGCTTTCTCTCCCTATGCCCTCGGCCTTCATCCAAGGCATCCAAAGTCCTTTCAGCTTTATCCTCAAAAACATACTTGGAATTGAACTTTCTTACCACTTCCACCTCTGTCACCTTGGCTCAAGCCACATCTGTCCCTTGAGGAACTGCTCTAGCATCCAGACTGTGCTCCTTGGTTCCACCCTGGCCTCCACCTACTAGTTCTTGACACAGAAACCACAGGGATCAGTGTGAAATACCAGTGAGCTCAACACTGTCCACCTCAATAACACTTTCTTGTTCAGAACAAGGTCCAAGATCTCTTCTGATGCTAACAAGGTCCTGAACGCTCTGATTCCTGGGACTTTGGCTTTTCTCTCCCTTTCTCACTCATCCCATGTACATGGCATGCTTCCTCTTCTGCTCCTTGCTTATCAGCACCTGCTCATCCAAGTCCAAAGCATCAACACATCTTTGATTCTTCCTTCTCCCACACAACTCACTGTGCATGAGTCGTGGGGACAACAGAGACTGCCTCCTACATGTCTGAATTCTTCTACCTTCCATCTCCAACCCTATTTCTTTCCTAAATGCCTGCAATAGCTTTGAAACAGGTCTTTCTCCTTTTATCCCTGCCGTTCTCTGTCATCATCATAACTCCAACTTGTGTATGAGAAAACGGAGGCTTAGAGGGGTTAAGTAACTTTTCTAAAGCCACACAACCTGAGTGATAGAGGTGGGATCTGAACCCACCTGTGCAGGTCCTGGTTCTTCCTAAAGCCTATACCGTTACCTACTAATCATGCTGCTTCCTGCTGGACTAAGCAGACATCTAATCCAGCAGAGAGGCTGGAGACGAGATGCACCAACCTCCTACTCACTCGGCACTTTATAAAGAGGGTCAGTTCACTATAATGCTCCCTGTGAGGGGTCTGGACATTTTCTAGGTGAGAAAACTATTATTGGGACTGTTCCGCATCTCATGGTGGTCTTGTGTTGCCTGAAACGTCTACAGGACCTCTCTTCCTGTGACTTGTTCTAGCTCCTTTGGAGAACTGAGCCCTGGTTAGGACTTGAGAGATTTCCCCTGTGAGCTATAGGTCAAGTTAGTGCAAATACATGAGATGCTAGTGTCAATGTGATGTGGTACAATTATTTAAATCTAACTCCTGGAAATTAACTAGGATCACTCTAGATGGTTTCATGGCTATCACATGGAGGGAAAACTCGTAAACATTTTAGAAAATGATGAATTCAAATAACATAGCTTGGAAAACAGTTCCCAAGTGACAAGTGTTAGAAATGCAACATTGTCAGGACCTTGCCTGGGCCACTTGCTTCATGAGCTCCAAGCCTATCACTGGTCCCCAGTGTATTCACTGTATGTCCTCAAGAAGAGGGCATGTGGGGGCTTTTGGATGACTCTTGGATTAATGCCACAGCTCTACCCTCCAAGAAGCTAGGGATTAGTAGAAAGGGTCAGACCTGTGCAAGAAACCGCCAGCACAAGGCCAAGTGGGATACCAGCGGGATGGTATCGGGAAGGACAGAGCCGTGGGTGGGGGGCGGAGAAGCACAGCCCTGGGGGACGCCTCCTGACAGCTGGGTCTTGAGGGCTGGAAGGGCTTTTCTCTTCTGCCTCTTCTCTGCTACCTCTGCCCACTGCCTGTCATGTTGCCACTTTCCTACCTGTCTCTTATTTGCTCACAGCAGCTCTGATGCTTGGGTTCTTCACACGGTTGATACTCTCTCCCCCGTTCCCTGGGGATCACTAGTGACTTCCAAGCTCTAAGATCCACTCAGTGTGCCCCATCCCACCGGCACTGGCTCAGACAGGTCACCCCCTCCCTCACCTGAATAATTACAACAGCCTCTTCACCGACTTCTGAGCTCCGAGTGCAGCCCTTCTGATCATGACCCTCCGTGAGGCCCTGCACGTGTTCCGAAGCACCCTGGTCCTGGGAGTCCTTCCCTTGAAGTCCTTCAGTGCTTCCCATTAGCGGTCCTCAGCCTTGACCCTGACCTACTCTCATCCTAACTCTTAGGCCCCTCCCATATCCATTCATTCCTCCAGGCATGCAGAAGATGCTCAGTTCCCTGAAAGCAACAGGATGTCTTATGCCTCTTTTCTCTGCCTTCATGCCATTTCCTCTAGAACCCCATCGCCCATTCCTACTGGTTCTCCACAGCTGAGCCCAGGCCTCACCAGCCCCAGAGCCTGCTCTGACTTTGTCTCCCCAGGGCTGGAGAGGCTTCTCTCATCCACATTCCAGCGCACCTTACACAGCCTTCTTGTAGCACCTGTTTGGCAGCTGTCTGTTCACACTGCTGTCACTGTCATTTGAATGGTGAACGTATGGGGGCCAGGAACCCACCCATTCGCCCTCGGCCTCTCCTCGCACTCCATGCATGGAAGTGGCTGCTGGAGGAAGGAAAGAGGGTTTCCACTCTCAGCCATATCATATGTTCCTTCCTTAGCCTTGGAGCACATCTGGAACCACAGCCCACACAGCAACTGGACTTGAAGCACCACGTGGCCCACAGGGTGAAAGGCTGCCTCCCGGGATGTGGTGTGTGTGATATAGACGTGCCGCAGGCACAGACACTCACGTAGCTCATGAAGATCTTCTCTGTGGGTTTGAGGTGCCTCTGGATCTCACAGTCCACTGGGTGCAGGATGATTATGCCGTCGTCAGAGAAGACGTAGAACAGGTTTCCCACACCGAGGCCTGGAAGGAGCAAACACAGCCTTGGTTATACCCTTCCCAGCAGCGGGTCCCCAGCCAGGGTCCCTGGACACATCGGGCGCAGATGAAACCTGCGGGGTGGGTGCATCTGCTACAGGCACAGAGCATGAGGCCTGGTGGAGATGGGGCCAAGTGTGGAGAGCCACTGCCGAGGGCTGTCAGTATACACAGAGGGTTCTGCAATCCCCAGCCTGTCCTCCCAGACACGTATACCTGGCCCAGGGCATCCAGGGCTTGCCATCAATGCAAATTTTCAAATAAATGACAGCCTTAGCTCTGGGCTACATTTCACATCCTCCAAGGCCTCCTGCATTCTCTGCTGATCTCCCCCACCTTTTTTTAATTTTATAATCACTTTTATTTTTTCCATTATAGCTGGCTTAAAATTTATATTTTCTACTGTACAGCAAGGTGACCCAGTCACGCATACATATACACATTTTTCTCACGTTATCATGCTCCATCGTAAGTGACTAGATAGAGTTCCCAGAGCTATACAGCAGGCTCTCATTGCCTATCCATTCCAAAGGCAGTAGTTTGCATCTATTAACCCCAAATTCCCAATCCATCCCCTCCCTGCCCCTTGGCAACCCCAAGTCTGTTCTCCAGGTCCATGATTTTCTTTTCTGGGGAAAGGTTCATTTGATCTCCACTTTTGAAACTTGAGTCCCTTTGTAATAAACACCCCTTCGAAAACACCTTTCAAAGACACAGAGCCAAAGCTCTCTGTGCACTGTGGCCTAGGAGCTGGGTTCAGGCAGCAGCGAGGGACCACTGTCCATGCTTAGTGACTATTGCTATAACCTGTCTTTCCAAGGATTCCTAAAACCTATGGGCAGCAATTCCTCCTTTTCTGAGCTCTGCCTTTGTGTGGCTCCTAGACTTACTGTGTGAGCATCAGTACCTGACACTCAGAAGTTACTCCGAGTCTGTGGGTGCATGCACGTGCTAGACCGCAGGTAGCAGTGCGCAAAGTTCTTGAGGAAAAAATGAGGAAATACGCCAATTTTTAAAGGAGGAGCTTTTGTGCTTAACCCCCAAATCGCATGATATGTTCTGCTGCTTCTCATACCCTCCCTCTGTCCACCGAGCAGGAAAATAAGTTATCTCAGGAGCCTGGACTCTCTGGTGGAGGTGTTTAGAGCTAGGGCTCGGGTCCACGAATGCACACGCACCCCGTGCAGTGACCCAGGCTCTCTAACCCAGTGGCCACCTGTGCCCATGGTTTTCAGAACCATATGATATTGTTAGTATTTGACTTTTTCTTTGGCTGTGCCCATGGCACATGGAAGTTCTCAGGCCAGGGACTGATCTTGCGCCACAGCAGCAACCTGGGCCACTGTAGTGAAAAAGCTGGATCTTTAATCTGCTGGACCACAAGAGAACTGCCAGTATTTGACCATTTTTGATATACAAAATGGCACTTTTGTATGGGCCCAACCTAATATTTAAAGATCAGTGGCAAAAAAAAAAAAAAAAAAGGAGTTCCCATTGTGGCACAGTGGTTAATGAATCCAACTAGGAACCATGAGGTTGCAGGTTCAATCCCTGGCCTTGCTCAGTGGGTTAGCGATCCGGTGTTGCTGTGAGCTGTGGTGTAGGTCGCAGACGCAGCTCAGATCCCGCATTGCTGTGGCTCTGGCATAGGCTGGTGGCTACAGCTCCGATTGGACCCCTAGCCTGGGAACCTCCATATGCCGTGGGAGCGGCCCAATAAATAGCAAAAAGACAAAAAAAAAAAATCACTTGATAGACACAAATTAAAAAAAAAAAACCCATTCTTGAAAAAAATCTACCTGTGAACATACATGTTCAGAAATCATGGTAGCCTCTTCCCCCCAGCATTTCCTTAAAGTATATACCAAACCCCAACACCAATATCAGCCACTGGAAAAAAGTTTAAGGCCAAGATCTGACCAGGAACCCCTGCCAAAATAGTTTTAAATGGAAACTTTTCTTTTTATAATTCTAGTGGGCAGATGACCATCAAAGACATTAGTAGGGTTTTTGTTGTTGTTGTTCTTTGTTGTTTTTTTTTTGCTTTTTAGGGCTGCACCTGTGGCATAGGAAGATTCCCAGGCCAGGGGTCCAATTGGAGCTACAGCTGCCAGCCTGCACCACAGCCACAGCAACGCAGGATCCGAGCTGCATCTGTGACCTACACCACAGCTCACGGCAACGCCGGATCCTTAACTCATTGAGCAAGGTCAGGGATTGAACCTGTGTCCTCATGGATGCTAGTCGGGCTCATTAACTGCTGAGCTGCAGTGGGAACTCTGACATTAGAAGGTTTAAATCAGACTCTCAGTGTGTGCCACTGGAGGAGGATAGGGACTTCCCCTCTGTTGCCTAATTTGGAATGTGGACTCGACTTGTGCAGACTGCTTGATGTCTGGAATTGCTGACAGTGGCTCATGGAAAAGTGGCCCGTTATCACAGGCACGACACAGAACAAGTAAGCCTGGTACCTTCTTCTCGCCATAGAATGTTTGCAACTGCAGCATCAGCGAATCGGGAAAGCAGGAACATGAGCGAGGGAAAGAAAAGAAAAAAAAGAAAGCCATGTCAGAACCTTTGCTGTAGTGATTCAGTTATGAACATACTGGTATCTGGTCAACCACGTATAGAACCTGCACCACTCATCGTGCTAACAGCAGTACTGGGCAGCGACCGTGTACTCTGGACGGGGACAAATGCTCCCAGGGCTCAGGACCCTCCCTAGTGAATCTGGCCCCAGGATCACAGAAGCTAATGGGATTCCCGTCTTTTGTGGATGATAAAAGGAAGTAACATCTCTCCTACCCTTCCTGGATTCCTTCCTAGCATGCCGATTTCTGCTAGGATTCTCCGAGGGTTATCACACCTGTAGGAAATCACCCCTACAGACCCTCTTAGGGAGCAGTGGCTACAAGGGAGAGCTCGCTTAGCACCCTAGGTGGGCAACTGTCCCTGGAGTAAAGGCATGTGTGTGTGAGTGCAGGGAAGGGTTCCTGGGCCATGAGAAGGCAGTAGCAGCTGGTGGCTGGAGAGCATGAGCCCTGTTGTGGATAAGGGACCCAGCAAGATGGAGGCAGAACTCAACAGGGTATGAAACTTCCTTGTCCTGGGCTCTGTCTGCCATCTAGAGTTTCCCTATGTTTCCAGAATCATCTACGTTGCCAGGAAAGGTCTACTCACCTCTGGCCACCCTCTGTCCCCAGCATTGGGCACAGAAGGCTATGGGTTTTACCTCTGTCTTTTGGGGGCTCATGGTGGGGGGCTGTGGCCCTTGACACCCAACACTCCCAACCAGTTCAGTGAAGAGGCCAAAGGCAAGAGTGGACTCACGGGTCTTTCTAGCCGAGTCTTCAATGAAGAGGGAAGAGATATCTTCATCCACGCCCACTTCGTTTTTGGCAATGCAGGTGTACGCCCCCGTGTCTTCATACCGGACACTGCCGATGTGGAGTTCACTCCCATTGGCTGTAGAATGGACAGGGCTCAGGGTGGCCCGCTCAGCTGGGACCTCCACCCCGTTCCTCCCCTTTTCCTCTTATTGAGAATGTTGAGGTTAAAAACCTAGTCCCTCGCAAGGCTGGGGGCAGCCAGTACCCCGATGAGCAAGGGCTGGAACAGGTGAAATGAACTGCAGCTGACCTGGGACCTCATTGATGCTTCCACCATTGTGCTCAGAAAGATCTGTGACAGCCAGAAAGCAGCAAAACTGGGGAAGATATTTGTTTGGTCCCCCAGATGTCAGACTTAGAAATAAATCGCCCTTTTCATTTCCATTCCTGAGAGAGTCAGCTTGAACATGATGGGACAGATACCCCAAGGGGGGGGTCTTACCTAAAAGGGAGAGCTGTTTTGACATCTGGGTTGAGACATCCATGCCATTTTTTAGCCAAGTGATTCTGGGCATAGGGATGCCCTCTGCGTGACATCTCAGGCTGGCTGCCACCCCAGGTTCCTGTGCCTGGGTCTCTGGATAGACGCGGATGACAGGTGGCACTGTGGGGGAAGAGTCAGTGCTGGTAAGAAAAGGCCCTCACCTGCCTCGGCCTGTGGTCCCACCCTGAGACCCTGCCCAGGGGGCTGAATCTGGAGTTCTGCCTATAATCAGCTTGCAATCATCCTGCAGCAACTCAGGCTCTAAAAGAAAGGGCTATAAAATGGATCGCAGGCAATAAACGTGTCAGGCTTTGTACCCTGTAATTCATGGCTTTCATCATTATTCTAAATATGATCAGAAAGACATCCAAATATTTAACGCTGTTCAGCTGCTCCACGTAAAGAGCAACAACTGTCAGAATTTATTTCTGAATGAATAAAATTCAGATACATTATTTCTGTTATCGGAAAGCCATTGGACAGGGGTCCAAATTAAACAATTTCTTGCAGGAAGTACTTCACAAAGCACTTATGGGCGCTGATTGGCAGGGCTACTCATTACATCACTGCTCTGCAGAAGCCCATTGATTTTCCAGTGGGTCATTTTTTTTTTTTTTGGTCTTTTTGTCTTTTTAGGGCCACACCCATGGCATATGGAGGTTCCCAGGCTAGGGGTTGAATTGAAGCTACAGCTGTCAGCCTACACCACAGCCACAGCCATGCCAGATCCGAGCCACATCTGCAACCTACACCACAGCTCACGGCCATGCCAGATCCTTAACCCTCTGAGCAAGGCCAGGGATCGAACCCACAACTTCATGGTTCCTAGTCAGATTCGTTTCCCCTGTGCCACGATGGGAACTCCTCCAGTGGGTCATTTTTATTTCACCACTTCTTACCTCCTGGGCCATGAGTGAAGGGCAGCTGTGCCCTTCTTGGTTCCCGACTCAGCTGTGCGCCCTGGCGGTCAAGTTCAGGGCTAAGGATGTGACTCAACCCACTCATCAGATGAGCAGGGTGGACAAGGTATCAGCGCCCTCTGCCCTCTCTTCTGTGGCTGGCTGTGGGGCAGGTGTCTGGAAGCAGTGAGGATTATCTGGAGGATCTTCCCTCCTCTCCCCAGCTCTGGGCCCAGGAAATAAAGTTATCCTCCACGGAATTGAGGGCTCTTACTTAGTCATGCATTTTACTCTACATCCTTCCAAAACGGGTTTGTGAGAGCTTATACAAGGGCACCTTGGAGTTCCCGTTTTGGCGCAGTGGTTAACGAATCTGGCTAGGAACCATGAGGTTGCAGGTTCCATCCCTGGCCCTGCTCAGTGGGTTAAGGATCTGGCATGGCCATGAGCTGTGGTGTAGGTCACAGACGAGGCTCGGATCTCTAGTTGCTGTGGCTGTGGTGTCAGCCAGCGACTATAGCTCCAATTAGACCCCTAGCTTGGGAATCTCCATATGCCACGGAAGCGGCCCTAGAAATGGCAAACACACACACACACACACACAAAAGCACTGGACACTCAACTAAACAAAATGAAACCACCTTTTGGAAAGGTGGGGATGGAGTCTTCCTAAAGAAGGCAACTTCATTTCTCTAGAGTTATCTGGACGCTCCTGTGGTCTGATGAAAGAACGTGACCCAGGATATTAGGAGAGCGGCTGTTCTTGGGACCAGAGATAGAACAGACTGATGGGTTTGAAGAAGGGGACGGTGACAGGGATCCTGGAACCTGAGGAAGAGTTCTAGTGATTTGAGCTCGGGTGGGACTGAAGAAAAATTCTCTCACGTCACCGTGAGAAATGGATTCTGCAGCTTCTGTCAGAACCCCTCAGGGGGCTGATAATAATCTGATCCATTCACCTGGAGTTTCAAGTCTTTCTGCTGGTGGACCTAGGGGGGTCAAGTTGGAGGGTGAGGAGAAAGCCAAACGCAGAACCTACAGAGGGCACAAACCAGCTTCAGAATGGCCGGAGTGGTTTCCATACCATGAGCTCAGAGGTGCCTCTGACTAGTCACACAGAGCCCACCAACCACGAAATATGAGTCATTTCTTTGGTCTCTGTTTGCAGTCCTTGGGGAGAGTCCCAGGGTGTGGCAGAAGGTATTTATACAAGTCTGCAAAGCAACCACAAAGTCAACCTAAAGAAGGTGAGGAAAGACTCAGTAGAGAGAGAAGCAGAAAAGAATGAATGAATTTGCCAAAAAAAAAAGAAGAGTAGAACCAATAAGTCTAAGGCCTGGCTGTTTGTAAAAATGAATAAAATAGAACAAAATAGAATTTCTGGCAAGTCTGTTCAGTGGAAAAAAAGAGAACACATTAAAATATGAGAATACTGGAGTTGCCATCGTGGCTCAGTGGTTAACGAACCCAACTAGTATCTATGAGGTCACAGGTTTGATCTCTGGCTTCGCTCAGTGGGTTAAGGGTCCGGTGTTGCTGTGAGCTGTGGTGTAGGGTCGCAGACATGGCTCGGATCCTGCATTGTGTGGCTGTGGTGTAGGCTGGCAGCTGTAGCTCTGATTCGACCCCTAGCCTGGGAACATTTATATGCTACATGTGCAGCCCTAAAAAGACACAAAGGACAAAAAAAAAAAAAAATGAGAATGCTATATTAAATTATAGGTAATAAATAGGAAAGTCTCAGTGAAATAAATCACTTGAAAGGAAACTTTAAAGTATTGACATGGAATCAAGAAGAGGTTATTGGAGTTCCTGTCGTGGCACAGTGGTTAACGAATCCGACTAGGAACCATGAGAGTGTGGGTTTGATCCCTGGCCTTGCTCAGCAGGTTGAGGATCCCGCACTGCCATGGTGAACTGTGGTGTGGGTCACAGAAAAGGCTCAGATCCCGCGTTGCTGTGGCTCTGGTGTAGGCCGGCGGCTACAGCTCTGATTCGACCCCTAGCCTGGGAACCTCCATATGCCATGGAGCAGCTCAAGAAAGGGCAAAAAGACAAAAAAAAAAAAAAAAAAAAAGAGAGAAGAGATTATTTAAGGCCCTTTAAAGCACCACCTTTCAGTTTTGCAAGGTAAGCTCTAGAGATCTGTAATCAGCAACATTGTATCATGCACTTAAACATCTATTAAGAGGGAAGATCTCATGTTACATTCCTTGCCACAAAAACAAGAAAACAAAGGGACACAAGGAAACTTGTGGAGGTGATGGGTATGTCTCTTACCTTGATTACGGTCATGGTGGGATCATGGCCTATGCGTTATGTCCAAACTCATCAAAACGTATACATTAAATATGTGTCGTTTTTTGTATATCAATTGTACTTCAAGAAAGCTGTTTTAAAAAAGGACACTGCTAACCCCAGAAGCACCCTGATCAGTTTCATAGGGGAATTCTTTTGTATACTTTAGGAATGGATACTTCAGAAATGGCTAATTCCAGGAGTTCCCATCGTGGCTCAGTGGTTAACGAATCCGACTAGGAACCATGAGGTTGCGGGTTCGGTCCCTGCCCTTGCTCAGTGGGTTAACGATCCAACGTTGCCGTGAGCTGTGGTGTAGGTCGCAGACGCGGCTTGGATCCCGCGTTGCTGTGGCTCTGGCGTAGGCCGGTGGCTACAGCTCCGATTCAACCCCTAGCCTGGGAACCTCCATATGCCGCGGGAGCGGCCCAAGAAATAGCAACAACAACAACAAAGACCAAAAAAAAAAAAAAAAAAAAAAGAAATGGCTAATTCCTTGAGCATAAAACTGGAGATGTTCCAAATTTTACCATGAAGTGAGTATAACCCAGATATTAAAACCTGCCAAATAGCACAAAGTAGATGACCACAGACCTAACTCACTCAGGACTAGATATACCAAAATTCTAAGTAAAATAGTAACAAATCAAACCTAGCGTGGTATTAAAAGAACAGACTGTGACCAAGTGTAATCTGTTTCAATAACTACTTGGAAATCTATAATTAGTCATATCCGAGTCAAAGGCAGTCAAAAAGAAAAACCATCTGATTCTCTTGCTAGACACTAAAAGGGCCTTTGAAACAATTCAAAATCCATTTCTTGGGGAAAAGCCTCAATAAAATAGGGACAGAGTGATATTCTCTTCCTACAATGAAGCATATCTCTATAAAAAGAAGAAACAGCACCATTCTTTTCAGAAACATTGTCAGGGAAAAAAGAAGAAGAAAAGAGGAAAGGAGGCAAGACCAGGCTCTCCACATTCTGCTGGACGTCACTGTCAATAGGTAAGAAATGGGAGAGACAAATATTAAAAAGATGGACAAAATGTTATTTTACTGGGAAATGCTCCAGATTACAAATCAAAAAGGAGTACGCTTTACTAAGTGAGTACAGGAAAGGGGCCAGTACCCAGACAGACAAAATTAAATGCTTACTTATATACCAGCAGCAACCAGATGGACAGAAGTAAAGGAAATGATAATATCTCATTGAAGACATTAAAAAATGACTTGAAAAATTGGAGAGGTAGGATCTTGGATAGGAAGACTTACTGTGGTTAAGAATCAAGATATTCCAAATTAAGCCGAGTGTTTAATCTCCTCCCTCCCTCCTTTCCATCCTTTCCTCCCCCCTCTTTTCCTTCCTTCCACCACACTCATTGCACGTGGAAGTTCCTAGGTCAGGGATTGAACCTGCACTGCAGCAGTGACGACACCCGATCCCTAACCTGATGAAGAGCTCCTCATCTCATTTCACTTGTCAATTGTGCGAGAATAGCAGAAGGAGATTTGGAAAGCGAGAGTGATGATTGTCATTTTTCCATACCAGGTATTACCAAGTATTTCAAGTATTATGATGGCAAACGGGGAGGGGGGAGGGCTGAGGGAATTCCCCACCCTCCGTCTTAATGGTCTTGATTGATTTTACAAGGTTCTGTCAACTCAATATTGTGCAGCCAACATTTATTTAACCCCAACCAAGTGTCAGACATCATGCACAAAGCAGTGAAAAAGATCTGCCTAGTCCTTGGCCTCGAGAAGCCTTCTGTCAGGGGAAAGGCGATCAAACACAACTGCAGGTGTGATGAGCATTACTACAAGAGGGCGCTGGGGACATGGGGACAGGGGTCTGAGAAGATTTATCAGAATGGAGCACTCAGATCCACTCTCTTCCCCTTGCGAAGGCAATACCAACTTTTCTAACGCCTGTGGTTCCTCCTGCTTTATTGATAATAGGTTTGTCCAGTGAACTGGGAGCTCTATAAACTGGTGGCTCGTGGACTGGCCTCCTCAGTGAGGTGCCCAGTAGCCAGCCCTGGCCTTGTAGACTGGCCTTTGCCTTGGCCCTTTGACAGGAGTCTGTGGACCCAAGGAGTTGTCAAATCTGAGTGGGTATCTGCATCTCCCAGTTGCCGGGGCGGGGGTGCTTATTAAAACAACACTGGGCTCACCCACAGTGTCTGATTCTGGAGGCCTGGGTTGGGGCGGGAGGATTTCCTTTTACCTGTTAGGTTCCATGTGAGACCCTGAGTCAGTCCTGACTTGGAAGCTCTTGGAGACGCATTCAGGGCTAATGCTCCACTGAAATGCGGGGGTGGGGGGGCAATCTTCTAGAATAAAATGAAACCCAGCTCAAAGTCAAGGGTATGGAATCATCCATTCACCTAAAAACCTTACATGGGCAAAGACAGCGGGCCTCCAGTGGCAGGGGATAGAAGACTGCTCATGCACAGTGACGCCTCCAGGAGCCGCAGTCATCCTGGGGCTATGCCCACTCCTCCTTGAATGTAGATCCCTCCATAAGCAGAGCTACAGGTGGCCCTCGGACACCCCCAGGCTCCACCTCCCAGAGGCCCCTGTTGCCCGTCTCCTCATCTCCAATTGAGGACCATCAGGACCCTTTCCTGCACACCCTTGACTCAGATCCTGTCGGTCTTCACAAGGGCCTCGGCCTCTGGGGTGTCCCTTATCCCCAACACCTTCTGTCATGCCTCCTGAAACTCATGTTCTGCCACCAGTAAAATGTCTCTATCCTCATTCCTTCTGTGAGTTTGCTCAGATGGAAACCTGATGACACTCTTTCTCCTGCAGCCTCTTAAATAGTTGTGGCCCCCCAGATCCCCCACCCCATGGGCTGGGAGGTGGGGCAGGGGTCTGCCTGGGCCCTTGTTGCTGCTGCCAGCCCCTTCTCCTTCACCTCTCCAGAAAAATGCCCTGTTTTGAGTTTTCTGTAAACCTCTGTCTTCAACTCTAAACTTAGATACCACACAGGCTGGCTGACACCTCACCTCCATCATGTCCCCATGAGCTCCTGCTCTTTCTTCCGCAAGCTAGTTCCTCTACCCTCTCCTCTCAGTGAATGGCCAGGTGCTCAGACCAAGACCCTTTGGAAGGTATCTTTGATTTTCTCACCAACTGTTCACAAACATCACCTTTTCAGTAAGACTTTCACCTGCCTTTCTACATTAAGTTTCTACCTTCTGACTCTTGTTACCCCCTCCTGTTTTTAAGCTTTTTCCTAAGTCCTTTCCACTCCTTGAATTGCTCCAGGAGGATGGGGATTTTGGTCTGTCCACTGCTGTGTTTCCAGCATGTAGTCTGTTTTGAGTGGCATGAAGAAGAACTCAGCAAATGTTTGCTGAATGAATGATAATGGCTCTGAAGGATGAAGTGGTATTGGCAGCAAAGCAGGGTGGAGGGAGGCTGTGAGGTAGGAGGGAGGATTCTCAGCCAATGGGACAATCAGTGCAGGGCAGGGGAGTAAAGAGGGCAGGGCACCCAGCAATCCCACTCCTGGGGATACATCCAGACAAAACTTTCATTGAAAAAGACATGCACCCATATGTTCATTGCAGCACTATTTGCAATAGCCAAGACATGGAAACAATATAAATGTCCATCAACAGATGGATGGATGAAGATGTGGTACATATACACAATGTAATACTACTCAGCCATAAAAAGGACAAAATAATGCCATTTGTAGCAACATGGATGGAAAGAGAGATTCTTACATTAACTGAAGTCAGAAAGAGAAATATCATATGGTGTCATTTATATCTGGAATCTAATATATGGCACAAATGAACCTATCTACAGAAAGAAAACTCATGGACTTGGAGAACAGACTTGTGGTTGCTGAGGGGGAGGGAGTGGGACTGGGAGTTTGGGGTTAGTAGATGCAAACTATTGCATTTGGAGTAGATAAACAATGAGATCCTGCTGTATAGCACAGGGAACTATGCCTAGCAACTTGTGATGGAATATGATGGAGGCTAATGTGAGAAAAAGAATGTGTATATGTGTGTGTGTGTGTGTGTGTGTGTATGGTTGGGTCACTTTGCTGTACAACAGAAATTGACAGAACACTGTAAGTCAACTATAATAAATAAAATAAAAAAAATACACAAAGGAGATTTCCAGATCTAAAAAAAAAAAAGAGGGTGGGGCAGGCATGGCAAGGAGAGAATTCACAGGGCTGGAGAACATGGGGAGGGAGTGGGGCAGAGCCCACATCACAGTGTGCATACATGCATCTGCAAACACGGTCTCTGGACTCATGGAAATGGAAGCTGTTGCCATGCCTGTGAACCAGTGGCCTGGGCCTCCCCTCTCACTGTTCCTGAGACACTTGCATAGAGGAGACTGAAAGAGTATAGCCTGGCCACCAGCAATGGGAGAGGATCCAGCAGACAGTCCAGTCCCCTGAGCTAGAGCAGGGCCAGAGGGCTCCTGGGTCTCCCCAGCTCCATGCCCTGCACAAGGGGGCCTGTGACATGAAAGGCAAGCCCCAGGGCATCAAGAAGCCCAGTTGAGAAGCCCATCTTACCCTGATGTGACCACCTGCTAAGTGGAAAATTGGCTCAAGGATGTTAAAATGGAAAAATAAAATCATTCTGAGGTAGGGGGCAAGATGGTGGAGGAGTGGGATGTGGACCACACTTTCTCTGACAATTACATCGAAAACACATCTACACGTGGAATGAGTCTTACAGAACATCTACTGTCAGAAAATCTCAGAATGTCCAAAGGGCAAGAAAAATCTCCATTTAACTGGACAGGCCAAAAAAAAAAAAAAAAAAAAAAAAAAGAATGGAATTGGCATGGGACCAGCGCCCCTAGGAGGGAGCTATGAAAGAGGAAAGGTTTCCACAAACTGCGAAGGCCCCTCCCTAGTGGGTAGACCAGCCAGGACTGGGCGGGGTGCTTCATGGCCTCAGAGAAGATTGCGGCAACAAGTTTGCAGAGGGCAAGCCAGCGAAAGACCTGCACAGTCAGTAGGTGCTGCTGCCCAGTATACCCTAGTCTGAGGAGCTCATCTGCTGAGGTGGGTGGGGGTTGGGTGCTGAGGCTTGGGCTTCAGAGGTCAGACCCAGGGAGAGGACTGGGGGTGGCTGTGCGGAGACAACCTGAAGTGGCTCGGGTGTGGTGCACCTTAACTGATGGAGACTTGGAAGAAGCCTGGGGCCACCAGAGATGCAGGGTGCCATTGTTTTGTAGTCACAAGAGGGGAGGGGCAGTACCACCAGAGGTGCTTCTTTCTTCATGTGTGGGCTCTCAGGCCACAGGTTACCATGTGTATGAGCTCCAGGGGTGGGTACTAGCCACTGTGGTCATCTTGGGCTCCAGAGGCAGGAGGAGACCACTGCATCCACTGAGGGTCTCATGAGTGGGTGATGGTCACTGCCCCTTCCTTCCCGGGAATGTATGAGGCCCATTGCTGTCACTGCCCCTGAGGGTTTATAATCATGCAGGCACTGACCTCTCCCCTCTCCTTCCTGGGTGCGCACATGGCCAGACATTGCCTCTGCCAAGTGGCCTGAGATCACTGCCCCGACTCCCTGGGGGCACACACGGCCCACCATCACCACAGCCAAGGGTGACCGATCATGAATTTACACCTTTGCTGCCAACCTTATAAATCCACCATTGGTGGAACATCTGAATGGACAATGTGTTCTCCTACACCTAAGATAGGTCTGGCATTATCAGCTCTGGGCTCTGTGGGCACGTATACTTGGGCTGGAGCAGGCCAGAGTCTGAGCTTCCTCCCTAGATCCCACAGTGGGTCCAGGAGCACAAATACTGCAGTCCTGAGTCCCAACCTTGGTGGATCTGCACTGGTAACAGTAAAAACAAAGCCTGAGAGATACCAGGGCCAATTATTGATATACCCACAGTTAAGGTGGGGCTGAAGGCATGTCAACAAGTGTATTCAGTGGGCCCACACGATGAGGAAAGGGTGACACAACACAGCTCACACATAGGTGAACAGCTCCAGTGGAGGAATACTCACCGGCTCCACTCCCAGTGGGAGTGCTGAAAACCCACCTACCTCTCACTGCAGATCAGAACCACAGTTCAGAAACAGATCTGGGGACTCCTACTCCAATGACTAGGGAGCAGACCTTGCCCCTTACAGGGCACTGACAACCACAGAGAAAACAGGAAGCCCCACTCAAAATCCAGCACAGGCTCAGGTTACTACAACAGCAATCATACCTCCTATCAAGTAGAAAAGACCAGCATATGCTGAGGAAAGAGGTGACAGGTTGCCTACAGGTGGACTGAGCCAATAGTCACCTCTAAACACACCCTTTGACACGGCCCTGATTACCAGAGGGACAAGGACCTAGCTCTACCCACCAATGGGAAGGGCACCAGTCCCTCTAATCAGGAAGCCTGCACAAGCCCCTGGGCCAAACTTACTCACCAGAGGGCAGACACTAGAAGCAAGAAGAACTAAAACACTGCAGCATGCAGAAAGGAGACCACAAACATAGAAAGTTAGACAAAATGAGATGACAGAGAAGGATGTTTCAGACAAAGTAAGAAGATAAAAACCCACAGAAACAACTAAATGGAGAGAAGACAGCAATATACCTGAAAAACAATTGAAAGTAATGATAGTAATGATGCTCCAAGATCTCAGAAAAAGAATAGATGCAGGAAATGTTTAACAAAGAGCTGGAAGATTTAAAGAGCAACCAAAAATGAATAACACTCTATCTGAAATGAACACTACACTGAAAGGAATCAACAGCAGGATAACTGAGGCAGAAGAACACATTACTAAAGTGGAAGACAGAGTAGTGGAAATCACTGCCACAGAAAAGAATAAAGAAAAAAGAATGAAAAGACGACAGTCTAAGAGACCTCTGGGACAATGTTAAATGTACCAACATTTGCATCAGAGGGGTCCCAGAAGGATGAGAGAGAGAAAGGGCCTAAGGAAATATCTGAAGAGATTATAGCTGAAAACATCTCTAATGTGGGAAAGGAAACACTCAAATAGAGGAAGTGCCGAGAGTTCCATAAGGATAAACCCAAGGAGCACACCAAGACACATATAAATCATATTGATGAAAATTAAATACAAAGAAAGGATATTAAAGCAACAAGGGAAAGACAACAAATTGAACACAAGGGAATCCCCATAAATTTATCAGCTAATTTTTCAGCAGAAACTCTACAGGACAGAAAGGAGTGGCAAGCTGTATTTAAAGTGATAAAAGGGAAAGACCTTCAACCAGGAGTATTCTACCCAGCCAGGCTCTCATTCAGATTTGATGGAGAAATCAAAAGCTTAACAGACAAGCAAAAGCCAAAAGAATTGAGCACCACCAAACCAGCTTTATAGCAAATGCAAAAAGAATTCTCTAGGTTGAAAAAGAAAAGTAGGAAATCATCCACAGACAAATATGATATCAAAACCAACAATTGTAAGAGGAGGAGAGGATGAATGCAGAATATTGAAAATGCATCTGAAATTAAGAGGCCAGCAACTTAAAACACTTTCATATAGATAAAGAATACTGTATCTACATCAAAACCTCATGGGAACAACAAATCAAAAAACTACAATAGATACATTCACAAAAAAGAAAAACTGACTCAAATGCGATACTTAAAGATAGCCATCAAACCAAAAGAAAACAAAAGAGGAAGGGAAGAAAAAAGTCCCACAGTAACACATCCAAAACAATTAAGAAAATGTCACTAAGAACATACATGTCAATAATTATCTTGAATGTTAATGGATTAAACACTCAAACCAAAAGACATAGACTGGCTGAATGGATAAAAAAAACCAAGACCCATATATATGCTGTCTATAAGAAGTCACTTCAGTTCTAGGGACACACACAAACTGAAAGTGAGGGAAAGAAAGAAGATATTCTACATAAATGGCAATCGAAAGAAAGCTAGAGTAACAATACTCATATCAGACAAAATAGACTTTAAAGTAAAGATTATTACAAGAGACAAAGAGGCACACTACCTAATGACTAAAGGGTCACTCCAAGAAGAATATATAACAATTGTAAATAGATATGCATCCAACATAGGAGCATCTCAATAAATAAGGCAACTTCTAACAGCCATAAAAGGAGAAACTGACAGTAATACAATAATATTAGGGGACTTCAACACCTCACTTTCAGCAATGGACAGATCAAACAGAAAATCAATAAAGAAACACAGATCTTAAATGACATGTTAGACCAGAGAGACCTAATTAATATTTATAGAACATTTCACCCAAAAGAAGCAGAATACTCTTTCTTTTCAAGCTCACAAGGAACATTCTCCAGGAGAGATCACATCTTGGGCCACAAATCAAGCCTCAGTAAAGAAAACTGAAATCATACCAAGCCAAACTGCCAAAAAAAAAAAAAAAAAGAAAAAACCCACAGAAACACATGGAAGCTAAATGATATGGTATTAAACAACCAATGGATCATTGAAAAAATCAAAGAGGAAAAAAAACACCTAGAGATAAATGACAATAAAGACACAACAACTCAAAACCTATGGGATGCAGCAAAAGCAGTTCTAAGAGGGAAGTTTATAGCAATACAATCTCACCTCAGGAAACAAGAAAAATCCCAAATAAACAACCTAACCTTGCACCTAAAGCAACTAGAGAAAGAACAACAAAGAAAACTCAAAGTTAGCAGAAGGAAAGAAACCATAAAGATCAGAGCAGAAATAAATGTCACAGAGACAAAGAAAACAACAGAAAAGATCAATGAAACTAAAAGCTGGTTCTTTGAAAAGAGCAACAAAATTGATAAACCTTTAGCCAGACTCATTGAGAAAAAAAGGAAGAGGATTCAAATCAATAAAAGCAGAAATGAGAAGGGAGAGGAAGGGACACTGCCAAGCCCATTCTTTGAGGCCACCATCGCCCTGATATTGAATCCAGGAAAAGACACCACAAAAAGAAAGTTAAAGACCAATATCATTGATGAATATAGACACAAACATTCTCAAGAAAATATTAACAAACTAGATCCAACAATACATTAGAAAGATCATACACTGTGATCAAGTGGGATTTCTCTGAGGGATGCAAACATTCTTCAATTATCTGCAAATCAATTATTGTGATATGCCACATTGACAAACCAAAGAATAAAAACCATAAGATCATATCAACAGATGCAGAAAAGCTTCTGACAAAATACAATGCCCACCTTTTTTTTGGTCTTTTTGCCTTTTCTAGGGCCTTTCCCGCGGCATATGGCAGTTCCCAGGTCTAATCGGAGCTGTAGCCACCAGCTTACGCCAGAGCCACAGCAATGTGGGATTGGAGCCGCGTCTGCAACCTACACCACAGCTCACGGCAACACCAGATCCTTAACCCACTGAGCACGGCCAGGGATTGAACCTGCATGGTTCCTAGTCATATTCGTTAACCACTGAGCCACAACAGGAACTCCATAATGCCCACTTTTGAAAAAACCCTCCAGAAAGTGGGCATAGAAGGAACCTACCTCAACAAATAAAGGGCATATATGACAAAGCCAGAGCTAACATCTTTCTCAATGGTGAAAACTGCTAAGATCAGGAACAAGTAAAGGATATTTACTCTCACTACTTTTATTCAACATAGTTTTGGAAGTCCTAGCCATATGCAATGAGAGAGGAAAAGGCATCCCAATTGGAAAAGAAGTAAAACTGTCATTGTTTGCAGACGACAAGATACTATACATAGAAAATCATACATAGAAAATACTATACATACAACATGCTACCAGAAAACTATTAGACCTCATCAACGAATTTGATAAAGTTGCAGAATACAAAATTAATACACAGAAGTCTCTTGCATTCCTATACCCTAAGAACAAAGGATCAGAAAGAGAATTAAGGAAACAACCTCATTTACCATCTCATCAAGAGAATAAAATACCTAGGAATAAAGCTACCACAGAGGTCAAAGACCTGTACTCTGAAAACTGTAAGACACTCATGAAGGAAACTGAAGATGACACAAACATATGGAAAGATATACCATGCTCTTGGATTGGATGAACTGACATTGTCAAAATGAATCTACTACCCAAGGCAATCTACAGATTCAAAGAAGCCCTATTAAACAACCAAAGGCATTTTTCCCCACAGAACTAGAACAAAAAATTTAAAAATTTGTGTGGAAACATAAAAGACTGCAAATAGCCAAAGCAATCTTGAGAAAGAAATAAGGGGCTGCAGGAATCAGGCTTACCGACTTCAGACTTTACTGTGAAGCTACAGTCATCAAAAGTGTATGATATGGCACAAAACAGAAATATAGATCAGAAGAACAGGATAGAAAGCCCAGAAATAAACCCACACACCTATGTCAATTACTCTACAACAAAAGAAGCAAGAATATAAATACAATGGAGAAAAGACAGCCTCTTCAGTAACTGGTGTTGGGAAAACCGGACAGCTACACGTAAAAGAATGAAATTAGAACAGTCTCTAACACCATGTACAAAAATAAACTCAAAGTAGATTAAAGACCTAAGTGTAAGGCTGGATACTATAAAACTCAGAGGAAAATAATGGGCAGAACACTCTTTGACATAAATCACAGCAGTATCTTTTTGGATCTACCTCCCAGAGTAATGAAAATAAAAACAAAAATAAACAAATGGGACCTAATTAAACTTAACAGCTGTTGCACAGCAAAGGAAACCGTTATAAAAAGGAAAAGACAACCTACAGAATGGAAGAAAACCTTTGTAAATGAAGTGACCAACAAGAGATTAATCTCAAAAATACACAAACAACTCATGCCCAAACAAAAAATGGTCAGAAGATCCAAATTGACATTTCTCCCAAGAAGACATATGGATGGCCAAAACACACATGAAAAGATGCTCAACATCACTCATTATCAGAGAAATGCAAATCAAAACTATAATGAGACATATCACCTCACAGCAGTCAGAATGGCCATCAACAAAAAGTCAATAAATGCTGGAGAGGGTGTGGAGAAAAGGGAACCCTCCTACCCTGTTGATGGGAATGTAGGTTGGTGCAACCACTGTGGAGTCCAGTGTGGAGGTTCCTTAAAAAACTAAGTATAGAACTACCACATGATCCAGCAATTCCGCTCTTAAGACATATACCTGGAGAAAACCGTAATTGGAAAGGAGACATGCACCCCAATGTTCACTGCAGCGCTATTTACAATAGCCAAAACATGGAAGCAACCTAAATGTTCATCAACAGAGGACTGGATAAAAAGATCTGAGATATATACACCTACATATATATACACATACATATATACATTTGATGTACACACAATCACATACACAAACACACGCAATGGAATATTACTCGGCCATTAAAAAGGAATGAAATAATGCCATTTACAGCAATATGGGATGGACCTAGAGATTGGCATACTAAGTGAAGTAAGACAGAGGAAGATAAATATCATATGAGATCACTAATATGTGGAGTCTAATAAAGAATGATACAGGGGAACTTGTTCACAAAACAGAACAAAGATTTTTAAAACTAAAGTTATGGTTACCAAAGGGGAAACAGTGGGGGGAGGGATGAACTGGGAGGTTGTGACTGGTGTTTACACACTACTATATACAAAATGGATTGGGCCAGGCTTCCTTCTGCAACAGCTTTGGGTCACGCTCTTGCTCGCTCTTTCTGCCACCATCTTGGTTCTGCGTTTCCTGCACACAATGCCTGGTGAGGCCACAGAAACCACCCCTGCTATCGAGCAGGAGTTGCCACAGCCCCAGGCTGAGACAGGGTCTGGAACAGAATCTGACAGTGATGAATCAGTACCAGAGCTTGAGGAACAGGATTCTACACAGGTAACTACACAACAAGCCCAACTGGCAGCAGCAGTCAGTAAAGCAAAACAGAGCCAGAGTGGAAAGAAGGTACGGAAGGCTATGTCCAAATTGGGTCTTCGGCAGGTCACAGGGCGTACTAGAGTTGCTATCCAGAAATCTAAGACCATCCTCTTTGTCATCACAAAACCAGATGTGAATAACTGCCCAGCTTCAGATACCTACATAGCTTTTGGGGAAGCCAAGATTGAGAACTTAGCAAGCACAGTTAAGGCAGCTGCTGAGAAATTCAAAGTTCAAGGTGATGCTGTCTCAAGCATTTGAGAAAACATAGTCCAACTGTAAAGAGGAGAGTGACGAGGAAGAGGTTGATGCAACAGGTGTGGAAATTAAGGACATAGAACTGGTCATGTCACAAGCGAATGTGTCTAGCGCAAAGGCAGTCGGAGCCTTGAAGAACAACAGTTATGATATTGTAAATGCTATCACGGAATTAACACTATAACCATCTGAAAAGAGGGCCCTTTTTAATTTTTTTGGTGTTTCAAAAGAGTAACTCCAGTGTGCTTTGAAATTTGTACTCTTTCTATCATTAATAAAGTTATGGCTTCTTGTTGAAAAAAAAAATCGATTGGTAACAAGGATACAGTCCAGGGTAATCTATTTAATACTCTGTGATAGCCTATATGGGGAAAGAATCTGAAAAAGAATGGATATATATGTATAGGTTGGGCTGATTCCCTTTGCTGTATACCTGAAACTAACACAACACTGGTAAGTCAGGTATACTCCAATATAATTTATTACAAAAAAAAAAAAATCACCCCATCAGTTGGGTGGGAGCTTGGCCACTGCCTCCAGGACCAGCTGTCCGCACATGTGAGGAGGCATTGCTACGACTGCAGCTGGTGTGGGAAGGGCCTGGGGCTCTGAGTGAGCACTGCAGCCAGGATCCAGCCTTCTGCCCGGAGCTCCTGGAGATGCTGGGCAGGGAGGCGTCCAAGACCTTGGTACCCTTGGCCCCCAGCTTGGCTGGGGCCCTGTCAGAAGAAGTCCTAGATTTTTTTTGTGAGAGAATGAGAAACTGTGTATCCCCCTAGAGTGGGGATGGGGTGGGGATGCAGCTTCCGGTCAGCAAAGGGCAGAGACTCAACTGTTTTCCTTGGGCCCTGATCCCCTCTCTTCTTGTGTGTTAATTCATGTGCTACAAATCATTCGAAATGAATAGATCCTGGGTAAACACATTCATTTCCTTTTAAGTTTGCAAAAGCTTCCCTGAAAACATTTGAATACAGAACACAAAGGCCTGTTTTCTTTGGCAAACATTGGTCATCTCCAAGGTGAAGGGCAGCATACATATGTCCTAGGTAAGAGGCAGGTACACGAAGGTACCAAGCTGGAGAAGTAAGGAGATCTGGAGATTATTATTGTGTTTTGGGAATGAAGCGTTGCTTGTCTGAAGTGTTGGGAGGTGGAGGGTGTTTTTTAATTGAATGGATTAATCATTTATGTCTGAACTTTGTGCTCCTTCCTGTGGAAGCACCGTGGGAGGTTTGCATGAAGCTATAAATCATGTCAGGGTTTGGGCCTCATCTCTGGGAGGCCTGGTCTATGGGAAAGTTATACTAATAATTTGAGAGAGGAAGTAGCTGCCTGGAGAGTCCCCCAGCAAACCACGCCAAGGTCGATGGAGAAGCCCCAGAAGATGGTGGCCCAGCCTACATGTGGGGTCCTGCCTCTGCCACCAGGGAGTGGCGCAGCTCCAGGGAGAAGTCTGTATTTTATTCCTGGCTTGACAACTTCCTCTGGGTCTTGATTTTCCTGTCTGTATATTGGGTTGGAGACTCTCTGAAGGGCCACCAGTTCAGGCCATCTGTGTCCACCAACAGCAGGTAAATATGGCTTGAAACACAACAAAATCTCCCCCATATCTGTCCCATCTTGGACTTCGGATTCTATCTGGTCAGGCATTTCCCCAGCATCAGACACATATCCTATCTCATCAGGCCTATAAAGCAAGAGGTACTATAGTTATTCCCATTTGACAGGTGAATTTGCTCGCCTATGACTGTGTGTCCAGGAAGTACCAGCACTAGGACTTGAACTTAAGTTTCTGTGGCTCAGAGTTGCTGTCTTGACCCTATGACAGAGGTGCTGTCAGCTGGGGTCTGCCCTGGGCCTTGGGTGGAAGAGCCCCCACTCAGCTCCTGTTTGCCTGAGTACTCCTGTCTCTTGGGCCCACCGACCACACACTGCCTCCCCAGCACATCTGCCATTTACCCGGAGTCTTCTGAGCCCCTTCCTGTCCTCCTTCTGATCGAGGAGAAGCTGGTGGGCACGACCACCATGGAACATCGCTCCCTGTCTGTCCTGCACACGGCCTCAGCTCAGTAAGCCTCAGGCTGCCTCCCTGGCCAAGAGGGGACCAAAACCCCACAGCATAGCCAGGCAACCGCACCAGTGAAATCTACCCAAGCTCTGTCATAGGGTCAAGACAGGAACCCTGAGCCAGAGAGATGTAGGTTCAAATCCTAGTGCTGGTACTTCCTTGATGCACACTCTTAGGTGAGTAAATTCACCTGTCAAATGGGAATAATAACAGTACCTCTTGCTTTATAGGCCTGATGAGATAGGATATGTGTCTGATGCTCAGGGACATTTTTCTCACTTTTGACTCACACTTAGGATGAATGGCGGAATGGAACAAATCCCATAGATGCATTTGTTACTACCCTCTCACTCCTTCCTCATCATATGCTTTAGGAGGCATCGTTTCTTCTGTGTCAGCCCCGTCAATACCTCCTCAGCCTTCCCAGGTCCTCCTGCCCCAAAGCTCCTGACACCAAGCTGCTGCCCGTATGCTCCCCGCGCCCACCGCCTCTGTGAGTTTTCCACAGCAGTGCAGACTCCTGGGCCTCCCCTGGGAATCAGGGTGGCATTGGAAATTGGCACAGCGATCTGTGGGCAGGGGCTGCCCTTATGTCTATGCTGTGGGTCCTTCCTCATATACTCGTTAGGCCAGTGTGTTCTGACCAGGCCTGAGCTCAGCACCAGGGGCCAAGGATCAATGAGGCAGAGTTCCTGTCCCTTGTCCCCCAGAGTGTGCCCCCTACAGCAGAGACACTGACCTGCCGACGGACCACACCTGCATCCCACATCTGGATTCTCCAACAGCACCCATGCGATGTCCTGGTTGGGGTGGGGTAGGGGATGGGGCACGAAGGGCATCAAGAGTCTGGGCTTTGGTGTCAAGATCCATTCTGCCATTACTAACGGTAGGGCTGCGTGTTCTGGACAAATCATTTCATCTCTCTGAGCCCTAGTTTTCTCATCTATGAAACAAGGATGATGTCTCGTCAGTATTCAGTCAATTTTCCTCTTCCAAGTGGGTCTTGCATACTTTTCTACCTTCAATGACACCTTCCCACAAAGATAGGCTGGTTTTCTCTTTCAGTCCACAAAGCAAGCTTCATGTCTGGAATTTTCTGAAAACCTCTTGTTCCCTGGGCAGCAGGCAATGGACTCGTGTCCGTTGGCGGCAACACCGGGCCTACTTAGTGTGGTGCCCCCAGGAGGGAGCTGGTTAATGGAACCAGATGCCACCCTCGAAGGCCTGGGAATCAGCCCAGCCTAAGGACTTCATGGGCTCCTGGAGCCAGGCCCACCCAAATGGCCGAGCCATCATGGAGCAAAGCGCAGCGAGCCATATAATGAGGTAGAAAACTCACCACAAAATACAGAACTCCTAGAGTGTGCCTCTGACTCTAGTACTCTGGCTGGAAGCGAAGTCTTAAATCTTTCAACAGTTAGGAAATAGATCCCAAGGGGGCTCTCTCTGGATCTCAGTGGGGAGGTTTTGCTGTTAGACAATCCTGGGCCCGAAGCAGCCTCTTTGGCAAAGGCTGGGCTGGTGGGTATGTGGAGTGGGAGTGGGTGGGGAGGTGTGAACATAACTCTGCAGAGCCGGCTGCACAGGCTGCTTCCCACCTGGAGTAGCAACAGGAAGCAGCCTAGTTTCTGTTTGGAGCCCAGCAACATCGCCTGGTGCCCGTGGGGCTGCGCTGTGCTCTGGGACTTGGGAACGGGAGGGAGGAACTGGCTTATCCACAGTGTGAGCTCTGTCTCAGAATTCTGGGGGGACATGAGGCAGAAGGGCTCTGCTAGCACTGTGGACCTGCCATTAAGGTATTAAAGGTATTTAAGACAATCAGGTGTCTTCCAGAAGCCCCAGGTGAGGACAGGTTCTCACTTCTGAGTTATGCTGGTTTCTGGGCAGGTAGATCCCCTCCTGACCTCCCCACATATTTGCTCAGAAGGAAATGAAGGGCACCAGGCTCAAGCCCTCTCCGTGTGCCCTCAGTTCTTATGAGGTGGGGGCAGGATGAAAAGGGATGGACTGAAGGTCTGGGAATGCTGTGTGAGTTCCCTTTTTGGAGGCTGGTCTGAGGACCTGAGGGACCTGAGCCAAACCATGTGGCGGTGTTTTGCAACCACCTATTTGCCAACACTGTACGAGGCTTGGCGCCACTTGCCAGCTATAGATGGAAAGCCCTCTCCATGCTGCGGAGCAAACGCTTTGCCCCTGGAGCGGCCCTGCTCAGGGAGCAGCCTAGACACTGCCCCCCGGCTGTACATCACATTGGCCTCTGAATGTCAGCCTGGGATGGCTCACCCAGGGGGTGTTATAACTAGGAACCCCTGGGTCATTTCTGATGAAATCCAGAAACTTCATTGTAAACCTGGATTTAAGCCAAGAAGCACAGCCACAAACCCAGAGGATTAAGTATGTGCCAGCTCAAGGGAAGTACTAATAAAATATGGCATAGGCACATATGAATATAAAAATTTCTAAAACATTCTATAGGACAAATGCAGAGGTAAGCTGAACTCATTCCCTTTTCCTTAAATGGCTTGTCCCATGGGATCCCAGCGGTAAGTGACATGAATCTCATGATGTAATCATTCTCAACGCCATGTACACTTTATCGCAGAGCAGAAGCCCTGGATTGCAACGGGCACAAAGGAGCTGCACATTATTCCCTGAGGCACAGACACTTTGCTCAGGCTTGCTCAGTGACAGCAATGATGCCAGCTGTGCTTGGCTGGACACACCTCATTTCCCTGGGGTGCTGATCTGCCATGGCACTCTGATGGCTTGTTTTTTTGGTAATGACTGGAGTGGACAATAGAGTGATAGGCAGAGCACAAGCCCTGGGTCTAGAATGACACCTACCAGTGGTGTGGCCCCAGGTAAGTAATCTCATCTAGGGACTCATCCATAAAGTGGGTTAATAAACCAATTGGGAGAGTCTATGTGATGTGTTAGCCTAGAAACAGAAAAAGTGCTCAGAAAACACTGGCTATTGTTAATTGTTGATGTGGCCATCAAGAGGGGTTAATTCTCAGTTTCTACAAGTCCTGGTAACACAGAGGCCTGTGAGAAGCAAAGAAAACCTGCTAAGCCTGCTGTAGTTCTGCTTAGCCAGGTCCAAGCTTAGGCTCCTCGAGCCCTTCAAGGAGGGACATGGGAACCAACCCCTGTAGGAGGAAGCAAAACCTTCTAACTGGACAGGTGCTTTGATCCATAGTGGGGTGTTCCTAACAGTATCTGCTCCTCACTGGATCAAGACCACAGCAGTTTGCCATCACCATGACACCATAAGTGAGCAGGACTCCATGGGCCCCTCCCAGCACAGACCCTCCACCCCCTCCATATCCTCCTCTGCCTGCCTCCTGTCTATAGAAAAACTTTAGATTCCTAGGCCTTCTCTGAGTTCCAAAGAATAAATTTAGTCAGAGACGTGAGAAAATGCAGAATGAAAAAGAGCCAAGCAAGACAAAATAATAATAGTTTAGACATTCAACAAAGTCAAGGACTTTTAGTTCCCGCTCAAGGGTTATAGATAATATTAATGTTCTTTGAGCTGTTTTGTAGATACTGAAAGCCCCACCAGGTGAGAGAAGTTAATTGTATGCTGCCCACAAGCAGGTAGACCCCAGATGGTTGGAACCAGAAGGTTGATGATGTTGACTCCTGGTACCTCACCACCAACTGATCAGAAGGATGTCCACAAGCTGATTTACATACCCACAACCCCTCCCTCACCCTGTCTTTAAAAACCTTTCTTAGAACATATCTTATCATAATAAAAGCCATTTACGACAAACCCACAGCCGATGTAATACTCAATGGAGAAAGGCTGAAAATATTCCCACTAAAATCTGGAAAAGACAAGATGCCCACTCTCACCACTTTTATTTAATGTAGTAGCAGAAGTCCTGGCCATAGCAATCAGACAAGAGAAAGAAATAAAAGGTATCCAAATTGGAAGAGAAGGGGTCAAAGTGTCACTAAATGCAGATGACATTAGACCATACATAGAAAACTCGACTCCACACAAAAACTGCTTTGATCTGATCAATGAATTTAGCAACGTAACATGATATAAGATTAACCTTCAAACAGAAAGGCAACTTACAGAATGGGAGAAAATAGTTTCAAATGATGCAACCGACAAGGGCTTCATCTCTAGAATATATAAACAACTTATACAACCCAACAGCAAAAAAGCCAACAACCCATTTGAAAAATGGGCAAGAGACCTGAACAGACATTTCTCCAAGGAAGATGTACAGATGGCCAACAAGCACATGAAAAAATGCTCAACATCACTGATTATTAGAGAAATGCAAAGCAAAACTACCATGAGATACCCCCTCACACCAGTCAGAATGGCCGTCATTAATAAGTCCACAAAGAACAAATGCTGGAGAGGGGGTGGATAAAAGGAAACCCTCCTGTGCTGTTGGTGGGAATGTAAGTTGGTACAGCCACTATGGAGAACAGTGTGGAGGGACATTAGAAATCTAGACATAGAACTACCGTATGACCCAGCAATGCCACTCTTGGGCATATATCCAGACAAAACTTTCCTTGAAAAAGATGCATGCACCTGCATGTTCATTGTAGCACTATTCACAATAGCCAAGAGCTGGAAACAACCCAAATGTCCATCGACAGATGATTGGATTAGGAAGATGTGGTATATATACACAAAGGAATACCACTCAGCCATAAAAAAGAACAAACTAATGCCATGTGCAGCAACATGGATGGAACTAGAGACTCTCATACTGCGTGAATTCAGTCAGAAAGAGAAAGACAAATACCATATGATATCACTTATATCTGGAATCTAATATAGGGTACAAATGAACCTTTCCACAGAAAAGAAAATCATAGACTTAGAGAAGAGACTTGTAGTTGTCAAGGGGAGGGGGGAGGGAGTGGGGTGGATTGAGAGCCTGGGGTTAATGGGTGCAAACTATTGCCTCTGGAATGGATTAGCTATGAGATCCTACTGTGTAGCACTGGGAACTATGTCTAGTCACTTATGATGGAGCATGATAATGTGAGAAAACAGAATGTGTACATGTATGTGTAACTGGGTCAGCATGTTGTACAGTAGAAAAAAAATTGTATTGGGGAAATAATTAAAAAAATAAAATTAAATTTAAAAAGATTAACATTCAGAAGTCAATTTCACTTCTATATACTAACGATGACATAGAAAAGGAATATAAAAAAAATACCTTTTAAAATTGCACCAAAAACAAAACAAAACAAACACCTGGGAATAAACCTGACCAAGGAGGTGTAAAGCTTATATGCTGAGACCTATAAAACATTAATGAAGGAAGTTAAAGAGGATTCAAAGAAATGGAAAGATATCCCATGCTCCTGGATTGAAAGAATTAATATTAAATGGCCATACAACCCAAAGCAATCTACATATTTAATGTGATCCCTATCAAATTACTCATGACATTTCTCACAGAACTAGAACAATCCAAAAAAATTTTTTAAAATTTATTTTTGCTTTTTAGGGCTGTATCTGTGGCACATGGAAGTTCCCAGGCTAGAGGCTGAATTGGAGCTAGAGCTGCCAGCCTACACCACTGGTGGAGAAATGCAGGATCCAAGCTGTATCTGCTCATGGCAATGCTGGATTCCTGACCTACTGAATGAGGCCAGCGATCAGACCTGCATCCTCATGGATACTAGTCAGATGCGTTGCCGCTGTGCCGCAATGGGAACCTCCAATACTAAAATTTATATGGAACCATAAAAGACTCAGAATTGCCAAAGCAATCCTGAGGGGGAAATACAACAACAATAACAAAACAAAACAAAAAGCAGGATGCCTAACTCTCTCAGGCTTCAGACAATATTACAAAGCTATAGTAATCAAAACAGTGTCATATCAGTACAAAAAGATATATATCAATCAATGGAACAGAATAGAAAGCCCAGAAATAAACCCAAACACCTATAGTCAATTAATCTTTGAAAAAGGAGGCAAGAATATAAAATGGGAAAAAGTCACTTCAGCAAGGGGTGGTTGGAAAACCAGAAAGCTGCATGTAAATCAATGAAAACTAGAACACACCCTCACACCATGTGCAAAAATAAACTCAAAATTGCTTTGAGACTTAAACATAAGTCATGACCCTGTAAAACTCCTAGTGGAGGTCAGAGGCAAACATTCTCTGACATCAACCATACAAATGCTTTCTTAAGTCGGTTTCCCACAGCAATAGAATATAAACAAAAATAAACCAATGGGATGTAATCAAACTTGCAAGCTTTTACACAGCAAAGGAAACCATAAAAAACTGAAAACACAACCTGCAGAATGGGAGAAAATATTTGCCAACAATGCAACTGACAAGGAATTAATCTCCAAAATATGCAAATAACTCTTACAACTCAACAACAAAAAACAAACAACCCAGTCAAAAAATGGGCAGAAGACCTAAATAAACATTTCTCCAAAGAAGACATATGGATGGCCAAAACACATGAAAAGATGCTCACTATCACTAATTATTAGAAAAAAGCAAATCAAAACTACAATGAAGTACCATCTCATGCCTGTCAGAATGGCCGTCATTAATAAGTCTATAAATAACAATTGCTAGAAAGGGTATGGAGAAAAGGGAATCCTGCATTGTTGGTGGGAATGAAATTGGCACAACCACTATGGAAAACAGTATGGAGATACTTCAGACAACTAAATATAGAACTACCATATGATCCAGCAATCCCACTCTTGGGCATAAACTATAATTTAAAAAGATTTATGCACCCCTAGGCTCATAGTAGCACTATTCACAATAGCCAAGACATGGAAGCAACCCAAAGCAACCCATCAACAGAGGAATGGATAAAGAAGATGTATATATACACAATGGAATACTACTCAGCCATAAAAAGGATGCAATAATGTCATGCAAAGCAACATGGACGCAACTAGAGAATCTCATACTAGGTGAAGTAAGTCAGAAAGAGACAAAAACCATATGATACTACTTATATGTGGAATCGAAACTATGGCACAAATGAACCATAACCAGAAAACACAAATACATCATGGATGTAGAGAGCAGGCTTGTGGTTGCAAAGAGGGAGGGGGGAGTGGGACGGACTGGGAGTTTGGGGTTAGTGGATGCAAACTATTACATTTGGAGTGGATAGATAATAAGGTCCTACTATATAGCACAGGGAACTATATCCAATCTTCTGGGATAGACCATGATGGAAAACAATATAAAAAAAGAATATGTGTGTGTGTGTGTGTGTGTATGTGTGTATGACTGAGTCACTTTGCTATAAGCAGAAATTGGCACATTATAAATTAACTATAATTTAAAAAAGAAGAAAAAAAAAGTGTTTCTGTCATGGCACAGCAGAAACGAATCCGACTAGGAACCATGAGGTTCGCTCAGTGGGTTAAGGATCGGGTGTTGCCTTGAGTTGTAATGTAGTTCGCAGACATGGCTCAGATTCTGCGTTTCTGTGGCTGTGGGGTAGGCTAGCAGCTGTAGCTCTGATTGGACCCCTAGCCTGGGAACCTCCATATGCTGCAGGTGTGGCCCTAAAAAGCCAAAAAAAAAAAAAGAAAAGAAAAGAAAAAAATCTCGAAAAAAACCTTTCCCCTAAAGCCATTGGAGAGTTCTGGTTGTTTAAGCACTCGCTGCCTGAAGTCCTTGCTTCCCACCCTGTGATAAATGCTACACTTTTTTTCACCACAACCTGGTTATCAGTAGATTGGTTTTACCTCATGGGGGCGGGTGGGTGCTCGCAAGTGTGGTTTGGTAACGTCACCTGCAGGTCCCACTCCGCGTTCAACAGGGGCCTGCCAGAATTGCTGAGCGCGACCCGCTTAAATGACTCGCCCCTTCCCACTCGGACACATTTCGTCAGAAGAGGCTTTGGGTGAAGTCAGAGCCGGAAATGAGTGGGCGGACTCTGCCCTGTGCCCTTCCCCCCTCTCCCCTTTACTTGCAGGAGAGGTGGGATACGTCGGGGTCGGGGTATTTCTTTAAGAAGACAGAATGCAGGAGGGGCAGAGGGTTGTTCTCAGCAGCATTTGGGGAACCGTTTGAGGGGACGACATGCATGGAGCCATTTACTAACCATTCACCTGCAGGACGTGGGTCTGGAACAGCTGCTCGTAGCCGGAGGCGTGGCAGGTGTAATTGCCCATGTGGATGGTGGTCACTTTGGTGATATAGAGGGAGTCGTCCTCTCCAAAGTCCTGCGGGCAAGGAAGACAAGATTGGCTTCTCTTTGGAGTAGGCTGGGAATGATAGCCAGGTCTCCGGTTTTGCAGGAGAACAGAAATCCTGCAGCGGCAAGCGACTTCCTGTCTGCCCGCTCCCACCCTGCTCAGCCAGAGCCGCCTGCCGCGCTGGGCAGCAGAATCCCCTTCTCTCTTCTGTGTGGCTTGCCTGCACCCTCTCCATCCTTTTAAGGCCTCGTTCACCTTCTCTGGGAGGCCCCCCCTTGAACGCCTCCCCCAGGCCACGCCCTCTCCATTTCTACAACCGGGCTCACCTGCCCCTCCTATTCATTTTGCGGCTGCTTGGCTGGTTACCTGGGCTCTTCACCTGTTGAGAAGCGCCAGAGGGCGGCCTCCTTTAGGGTGGGCCAACTTTTTCTTAAGGGGCCAGACAGCAAATATTTTGGGCTTTGTGGGCCATAGAGTTTCTGTCAACAACTCAACCTTGTCTTGTAGATTAAAAATAGCCAAACCAGGCGTTCCCCTTATGGCGCAGTGAAAACAAATCTGACCAGCATCCGTGAAGAGGTAGGTTCGATCCTTGGCCTCACTCCGTGGGCTGGGGATCCAGCATTGCCGTGAGCTGTGGTGTAGGTCGAAGACGTGGCTCAGATCCCGTCTTGCTGTGGCATAGGCTGGCAGCTGTAGCTCCAGTTCAACCACTAGCCTGGGAAGCTCCATAGGCTGTGGGTGTGGCCCTAAAAGAAAAAAAAAAAAAGAAAGTACTCGTACCAGTACCGAAATTATTGAATGCCACTAAAATAATAAGGTGGTGGCTACATTTGGCCAATTGGCTGTAGTTTGCCAACCACTGGCTTAGTTATCACCTTCATTCCCAAATAATTTCAGGCAGCTTGCAGAGATGCAGAAAATTCATGAGAAGGGAAATAGAACTCAAGAAAATGAGGGCACACAAAAAACAAGGGCAGGAATATAAAAGAGAAGCCAGAGCGGCTGATGCCAGGAGTTCCATGAAAAAGGGCACAGTAAGACTTGTCCCTCTGACCTCTGCAGCCTCACAATGTGGGATCCTATTTGGCCAGCACATAGGGCAGGGATGAAGGCAAGGGGGCTTGGAGATGGTCAGAGCCCCCTGGGGAGCGCTGGGCATGAAACATGCCCCCAGGGCCTTTCTAGTCAGCTGCCTCCTCTCTTGCAGAACCAGGCATAATACCAGCCCCTCAAGGCCCTGACCGCAGACATGTTGGGAAATGGAATTACTCCATGGTTCAGGGAGACGTCCATCAGGTTTAGCTTTAGCTACCAAACATCTCCAAAGTGCGGTGCTCAGAGCTGATGGGACAGAGGAGGTCCTGGCTCACTCATAAGAAACAGGGCTGGGCAGTACTGGCTGTGAGGACCGATGGGGCAGCCCAGGGCTGGCATTTAGGAGACTCAGGTTTTAGCTTGAACTCTGTCACTGAGCAATGTCCACCTGTCCCTCTGGGTACCAGTTTCCCCACCTGTAAGCTGGCCCCGTCAGCCTCACCCGGTGTTGGGAAGATCTGGCAAGAGAATGCCCGTGGGTACGTTTAATGATGTGGGAAGCTTGGCATGTGTGGGTACCACTTTTCTTGTTATCCACAGAAGATGCAGCACTACTCTTGACTGCCTGCAGACAACATCAAGCCATCCTTCCCGTCACCCCTGTGCCCTTGCTGAGCTTCTGCTTTCCACAGAAGCAATCCGGTGGCAGAAGGGACAGAAAGCCAGCGGTCAGTGTGGCACAAGGACTGGCCAGGGGCCACCGGGCAGATTCTGGTCTTTGTACTTGTGTTCCTGCTCCCTGAAATGCAGACCCTCTGCCGTGCTCACACTCCAGAGGCCTGGCCACAACCTTTGTGAGTTCTTTAACGAGGCTTTCTGCCTAATTAACCCAATGAGAGTACAGGCCCGAGAAAGGTTCCACAGGCTGGAAGGTGGAGCATGGATGCACGCAACCTGCTTTCAGGATTGAGGAAAAAAAAATACTCAGAAGTGCTCCCAAGGGAGGAAAATATTGGAGAAGGCGGCTGGTTCTTCTAGAGCTGTCTCCGAAACGTTGCTCAGCTTTAAAAAGCCCCATTCCCATCACTTGGTGGAAGCTTCAATGATAAAAATAAAACACCAGATAGCTGATTTGTCCTGTGTCATAACAGAGTCATCAAGAGTTCATACTGGAGTTGCTTATGAAAAGTTAATGGTTGCTTGATTCTGGGCTGACCTATTTCTAATCTAAGCTGTTTCCTATCTCAAAGTGTAAGTCTGCAGGAAAATACATTTTGGTTGGAGTCTCAGGGCAGAATGGCATCTTGAAAGAGGGCTGGGTTGCTGGTTGGGGTCCCCCAGGTGGGGGGCCCCTAAACACCCTCCTTGGTCAGTTCCAGGACAGACACCATCCCAAAGGGCCAACACCAGAGCTGTTTGCAGGGAGTCTGGTGCTGAGGGACCCACTAGCATTTTCTTTCTGCATTTTTGTTTGTTTGTTTGTTTGCTTTTTAGGGCCGCACTCACAGCATATGGAGGTTCCCAGGCTAGGGGTCGAACTGGAGCTACAGCTACGGGCCTACACCACAGCCACAGCAGCGCAGGATCTGAGCCACATCTGCAGCCTACACCACAGCTCATGGCAATGCTGGATCCCTGACCCACTGAGTGAGGCCAGAGGCCAGAGAGTGAACCCACAACCTGATGGTTACTAGTCGGATTGGTTTCCACTGTGCCATGGTGGGAACTCTGGCATTTCCTTCCATGATGCCTTCCAGAGGCGTCTTCATACCCTCAGCCTTTCCTCACAGGAGGCGCTTCAAGCCAGTCTCAGGTTCGGGCACCTCCTGCTCTTGCTGTCGTCTTGAAGGCGTTGTGCGGTCATGGGGACCACAGCCTTCCTCCGGCCGTGCTTCCTGCTGCATGAAGATGCCCAGGAAGAGCACCAGCTCGCAGCCTTCACAGGCGAATGGCGTGCTGGGGATGTTGATGTATCTCAACCTGGTTTAAACCTCAGAAAAAACCCTGAGGACCATAAAGCAAATCGAAAGCTCAGTCCCCACGGGGTGAGAAAGCAGAGCTCTCCTGCGCGTTAGATTCAGAGTCTGATGGGTTCTCACCATCTCCGCTGCTACCACTGTGCGCCAGGCACCAGCGTCTCATCTGGGATGGTGGAACCGCCACCTCCGCCCCTCTGCCCTCTGTCCTCCACACTGTAGCCAGCTATGTCCCTCCATGCTCAGGTCACAGCCCTAGAGGATCTGCAGGGATGACCAGCTGTCCCTTCTCCACCCTGTCTCCTTCCTCTCTCCGCTGCTCGTTCCTCCCCAGCACCATGGCCCTTGGCTGTTGCTCTAAGATGCCTGGCATCCTGCCTCCTCAGGGACTTTCTACCTGCTGTCCCCACACCCCGAGACTATTCATCTGCTTGCTCTGACTCCTTCCAGTCTGCTCAATTGTTATCCATCACCGCCATGGGGCAGCTGGCACTTACTATCACTGAGCATACTCTTTGCTGCCTGTCTCCCCGACTAGAAGGTAAGCCCCGGCGGGAGGCCAGGGACCCTGGAGTCCCATGCTTACGGCTGCATCCCCAGTGCCCAGCGTAGGGTCGACACAGAGTGGACCCTCAGGAGATAGATACTCATTGAGCAGACTGTACAAAGTGCTGAGCTAGGCTCTCTGCAGGTGCCACGTCCTGGTTCCGGTTCTTTGGGTTTGACAATGGAGGTGCCCGCCTCCTGCCTTTCCATGCCCCCAAATGCTGCCCATCACACAGCCAAACAAAGTGGCTGGTGGGGAAGCAAAGAGCTGGTCTCAAGTCTTGTCTCTGCTTCTTCACCCCGTCTTGATTTCCGTGCTGCATCCTCAGGCCTGGGCACGCTGGGAGGGCTCAAATCAGAGGGGCAGGCAGAGCCCATGTGTGTGATCCCAGACAGTGCTCAGGGCTTCTGTGAGCCCCGGCAGACTCACTTAACCCCTGTCTATTTTCTCTCACTGCTCCTGGGAGCAGAGACATATCGCTTGGGTGACCACTCAGGTGCAGCAGGATGTGTGGCTGCTCTTCAAGGCCAAGGGGCTGCTGGATGCCTTATGACTCTTCTTTAAGCACCTGTCTCATTACCAGCCTGTGACTGGGGCTCTGGAGAGAAGAGGACTCTGTGCTAAATAAAATAATGTCTCTGGGCTGAAACAATAGGCATCATATAATTTTAGAAAAAAAGTGCATGTTGTTTTCTGGAACATGAATACTGGCTACAGAAATCAAATTTACCTCATTGGATGTGAGGAAATTACTTTAAAAATTGATTTATAAGATACTACTTAAAACTAAACCTGCAATCCTTCCTCTCCTGAAGGTTCTCTGAGATGTGACTGAACACTGTTATCAATGCTTGATTGCATCTCTGTAATTGTCTTTTTATGGATGGCTTTTTTTCCCCCTCTTTTGCTCTGATGCATAGAAATGTATTAACAAAATCAAGGTTCCTTCCAGAAATAAACAGATGCCAGATGAGACCATTCTTTGTATTGATGCACATCTGTCTTCGGAACAGAGACGATCTTACTTAAAGATACGGTTTTTGCCTTTTCAAAAGCTCTTTTCTAAGTATCTGCCCTTAAGAAACACAGTAATTAAACGAGACTTAAGTATTAAACAATATTTAAGCAGAGGCAAGATGGGGGAGGTTGTCACAGTGATACATGTGAGTCAGGTCTAAGTGAAACCAAAATGAGCCATCAGAGCTATTTCGTGACTCAGTGTTAAACAGGGACTGCAGATGACTTTAGAGGTTGGGTTAATGGTACTGTCAATGCTACATGTTAAAATTTAGTTTAGAAGCATTTACTCAGAGCTTTTCTTTTTTTTTTTTGTCTTTTGTCCTTTTTAGGGCTGCACCCGCAGCATATGGATGTTTCCAGGCTAGGGGTCGAATTGGAGCTGTAGCCGCTGGTCTATGCCAGAGCCACAACAATGCCAGATCCAAGCTGTGTCTGTGACCTACACCACAGCTCATGGCAACGCCAGATCCTTAACCTGCTGAGTGAGGCCAGGGATTGAACCCGCAACCTCATGGTTCCTAGTCAGATTCGTTTCTGCCGTGCCACGGCAGGAACTCCTATTCAGAGCTTTTCTAATTCTGCCCTTTCCAGGAGCATTCTTGGCTTTCTTTGGAGAAGATGGAGTAAAGGAGAGGGTCTTTCCCCCCAGGCTGGTTTGACCTGGTCTCCAGAATTTCATAACACTTGCATCTCACCCGCACGAATGTTCGAACACAATGGACTCAAACACTGAGCGATGCAGTGCCTTGGTGATGGCTGGAGCTCAGAGATGTCTGCATCCACGCAATCACCCACATCTGTTATCCAGACCCAGCAAGGACCAGATGCATCACTGGTGAGCACAGGTAAACATCCTTATGAACACATGCAGTAAACACGAGCACCCGTACACACACGTTCCAACCCACCACTCTTTCTGCAGCTGAGCCCCTGGACCCCCATGGGGTTCTCATGCTGGTCCCCCCGCTTCTAGCTCCTCAGAGGAGAGACTTGCCATTCTGTGAGGACCTGCAGAACTAGCGGTTCTCTTGATCAAGTCCCCTTAGAACAGGAGTCCCTGCAACTTGAGGCAATGCCTAAGTGGTTGCCAAGCCCCCAGGGGAGGGCTGCTGTGAACAGTCTTGTTTGGCATGAGCAGCCCAGGGTGGGTCTGTCCTGCCCACGCCCAGGCCCGGCCCAGCACAGGGAGCCACAGTCAAGGGAGAAGATACAGCGAGGGGGGCTCTAGGCTTCCCCAGGACTGTGGGGAGTGTGTGGTCACTGGCTGACTGGGGTTTAGGTGATCAGTCTCCTCCAGTTCTGTGAGTGCCAAAGGGGAGGTTCCGTGTCTCTCTGTGTGCCCCTTTATTGTCCCATTGTGTGGCTTTGTGCCTAGTGTGTACCTGGTGCTCAGCTAGTGTTGGCTGAATGAATGGAGGTGTGTCAGCCTAGCACTGTGCAGAGCCACAGGGAAAGGAAGCCAAGAAGTAATATTACCCAGGGAGTGGTCTGGCCTTTGCCCTCAGCTACTGGGAGGTGAACTCTAGGCCTGGGCAAGCCAGGCCAGCTAACAATGCAATTTACAATGGGACCTCTGTGCCACAAGGTACCCGTTCTGCCACTTGAGGGGCTACAGACTAGGGGTCAGCCATGCAGCTGGTATGGGATCGAGCTCTATGAAAGCTCTAGACACCAGGCATGGGTGAGCTTCCCTGATAGGTAGATTGTAACACATCAATGCTGGGAACTGTGACTCTACCAGGAGACAATGGAAGCTCTGCATTTGGACCCTCCTGGGCTCTGCCTATTGGCTTCTCTGCTTGGCTGATTTTAATCTGTATTCCTTCCCGTTAATAAACCATAACCATGAGCCTAACAATCTCAGTGAGTTCTGTGAGTCCTTCTAGCTAAATTATTGAATCCAAAGGCCATTGTGGGAACCTCTCCCAACTTGCAGTTGGTGTCAGAGTGAGGGCAATCTTGTGTCAACTGCTGTCTCTAACTTTGTACTTGGTTCCAAAATTAAAATGGGTGGATTCCAACCCAGTTGTGTGGATGCAGAGCATCTGACCTGAGGACAAGCTTGAGTGTCTGAGAACACACAGAGCCTGGGCACCTATAACCAGAAGGCTTGCCCCAGAGACGTTGCTCTGACCCCTCAGCCTGTCTAGTCCCAGAGGCCAGAGGGCAGGCACCTCTTGACTGGACAGGACTCCAGAGAACTATGTGGATGAATGGCGGCGCCTGGGGGCTTCTGGAGTTGGAGGCCTGAGGTCCCGGAATGGGGTTTTGGATCCTTAGCTGATCAGCCCGGTGTGCCCAGCTGCCATGGGAAGGGACTCAGGTGCTAGACTGCACTGCAGGGGTCAACTGAAGTTTCAGACCTTCTTGAATGTGCTGCCTCCATCTGGGGACCCTGCACCCCTGCCTAGAGACACTTACACCACCATCCCCAGGCCAAGAGGCCCTTCCCGGCTCCTCTAACCTGGAACACACTCACAGTCTGAATGGTATTCTTGCTGTTCCTGAAACCCTCCAGGGTGGATTTGATTCGATTTCCTTCCATGGCTCATTCCAGGGACCCACAAGGCTTACCATCAGGAATTCTGTCCTGATGTGACATTTAAAACTCTTACACACTGTTGGAAGGAGTCTAAATTGGTGTAACTTTAGGAAGGGAGATTTGGCAATATCTCTCCAACCCCAAAACATGTCCACAGCCTTGATGCAGACATTCCACTTCCAGGAACTTATCTGACAGACTGCTTACCTCGCTGTGCCAAGAGGTGTGTATAAGGACCAGCCCTGCAGTACTGTTTGCAGTAGGTGACGCCTGAGAACAGCTTGAATGTGAGCTCCCCTGGGAGGGGCCTGGGGTGGGCAGAGTCCAGGTAGGGCAGCTGCTGGTGTGTGGCTTCAGGGTCTGAAAGCTAGATTAGAATCTTCCTGAGGGAGCCTGTACCTTTGAGATGGGGCCAGATGGGGTCACTGAGCACAAGTGAAGCCTTGAAGCCAACACTACAGAGAAAGAGAGGTGACCCGAGGAAGCCACTGAGAAAGCCAAGGCTACAGAGGGCCTTGGAAGGGCAGAGTGGCCCTGGGAGTTCCACAGGCTGAAGTACCCCGGGGACCAAGGCTCCGTCTCTTGGACAGGTCTTGCCAAGTCTTCCGGTGGCCTGAGCTCACTGCAAAATCCCAAAGGACCGGCTGTTCGTCAGCAACTGATATTTTGGACACGAGCTGGAGAGGGCAGCCAAAGTCTTGGAGTGTTTCAAATATAGTGTTTTCTGAGACTTTACAACAAAATGTACCCAGGCGTTTAATGAGATTATTTTAATGCAGAACCGACAACCACGGTCTAGCATGTTGCAAACAGCTCTCCATGCTAATCGAACGCCTCTCATCTTTTTACAATGGATTCATGACTGGTTCATAGAAAGACAATAAAAATTAAATGAGTCATGAGCTCCTAAATCATTCTCTTTTGGTCTTTTTAATAACTCACTTCCAAAGAAGAGCTGGCTGAGAGCATATGCTTCATTAGAGTTATTTGTTCGTGGCTTTACACAATTTAGGCATGGGAAAAAAGTGAACCTTTTCACGCATCCTTCCAGCGCTGCCACAAATACTTTCTTCTAATGGGTTTTGTTTTTCTGCTTTTATCACTGTACTCTGCCTGCCGACATCTGAAAGCCCCACATAGCGAGATTTGGTGAAAGGCAAAAACCAACAAAAAGAGTGGCTCTTTTCAAGTCATTTGAAATATACTGGGTTTGTTACAGGCCTTTTTTTTTTTTTTTTTTTTTTAATTTTAAGTATACAATAGAAAAATGTTTCCTCTCCCTGAGAATATCTTGGCCAAACAATTCCATGTGCTGGTCTCAGAGCCCTCTGCCCCCTCTTGGCTGTGGCAGAGGCCAGGGGCTAATGAGACCGAGAGCATTAGACACAACGGGCCACAGCCTGAGTGGACAAGTCCACTGGGCCCGGGCACTGCAGTGGTTACGGCTGAAGCAGGAGGCAGGCCCTGCTCCCCTTGGCCAAGCTGAGTGCTATGTCCTAAGAGCAGGGAACCCAGAGAGCTCCGGTGGGGATGTGCAGGCTGGTGCAGACCCTGGCAAGTTCCAAAACCCTCTGAGTCTGAACCCTACTTGCTTCACAGAGCTGTGATAAGAACTAAGTGCGATGATGCTTGTGAGGGGACCAGCCCAGAAACTGGCTCCTGGATGTGGCAACGCCTGAGCACCAATGGCAGAAACATCAGCAGTAACACCAGCAAGGATTCAGGGGTCAGCTATGTTCTAGGTCTTTGGGGGTGTCGTCTTCCTGCTTCTGCTCCCCTCACTGGCAGCCCCTGTCCCTGAGGATATGAGGGACAGGGAGAAAGACAGTTATGAGCCCAGGGCAGATGACAGGGTTGGGGCTCTGTGTATGTACACACTGGGTTTGGGGACCATCACTTCACTCCCTGAGGAGCTGCTGTGTGGTCTGGGCAGGGCGCTGAGGCCCGGGAGGGGCTTGCACTTCCACTTGTGAGGAGTGGGGCAGGCTCTCCTTCACGGCCGGAACACCTAGGATGGAGGGGAGGGTGAAGGCGGGGAGTGTATGGCACTGCCTCTCAGAGGGGCCCCCGCTGCAGCCCCGAAACCTGGCTCTGAGTCCCTGGGAGACAGGAGGTTGGAGGCTCTGTGGTCCCCGAGGAAAAAGCAAGCTTCCTGGCTTCTGTGCAGGATTCACATGTCCCACAGGTCCCTGCCTCCCACGCGACATCCTTATCACAGCCTGGAGTGACCCTGGGGCCCGGAGAGCCCTCAAAGGGTAACTCGGTCAGTCCTCTTTCTGCCTGGGTACCTGCGGTGACAGGTGTCTTGCTGCCTCCTGGGGCAGGGCTCTTCCTGAGGATAAGCTTCCCCCGCGGGCTCTGGTTGTGGCCCCTGAGAGTGACAGGGTGCCCTTCCTCCACGTGGCACTTTGCTACCTGAGCAGAACAGGGCCACGGGTAGGGGGTGACAACAGGGATCTCTAGGGGCTGCGGGCTATCATGCCAGCATAGGTGCCCTGCTGGCCAGCAGCCTGGCCCAAGACCAGCACAGCCAGTGCTCAGGGAACTGCTATGCCTGTCCCTTGCCCTTCGCTCCTGAACTGGAGCAGCAGCCGGGGCTCCTTAGGGTGGAGGTGGGGGCTGCAGAACCAGGCCTGGAGCCGCCAAGACCTACGACTGCTGCAGTAACGAACCCAGCAGTTGGCCAGGAAGTAAACGAATTTCAGGCCGCCCTTCATGAGCTCTGGGGAACTATTGATTTCTCATCACACAGACAGAAGGAGGTACCATATTCCAGGGGCCCATTGCTGGGGGGTGAGGCGCAATTCCTGCCCTTGCTGCGGAGGGCCTGTCTTCGGGGGCTTTGCACTCCCGGTCCCTAGAGCTCCTTGGGGGCAGCTGAGGTAGGGTCCCTCATGGCACAGACTCAGGCACCCCTGGGCGGGGGAGGTACACCAGGTCCCTGGACCCTGCAACACTGCGCTCTGCTGCGACTGTGTTGGCGGCTGGGGGGAGGGTCTTTGCTCCACGCTTTGGCACCGGGCTGGCCACTCGTAGGTACTTGCTAAGGGAGTCCGAGCACGGTTCCCCACGTAGGCCGTCTGGACAACCATGTACACACTGGGGACTCATGACTGCTCCCGACAGGGACACTGCTCGCTGGGGAATCCGAGCGGCTCCTTCTCACCCGGCTCCGGGCGAGAAGGGTACATTTATTTTCTGCTCAAATATTATTCTGATGCTCGAGGCATCCTTGATGTTTGCAAGTCAGAAAAGTTTAATTACATGTGTCATTAGCATGGCATTCTGTAATAGCTCCGTGACTGAATTCATTAACAGAATTCTTAACAGATAAGACAAGACAAATTAATATTTTGTTGCCCATGAAAGCTTCTCATTAAGAGAGCAGTGAAAAAGTGATTAATATTTTGTTGCCAATCAAGATGTCTCATACAAATGACAAAGAAAGGGGGCCCACACCTCTCTCTGCTCTCTAATCTCCCCGCCTTGGGTTTTGTAGGCTGATCCGCTTCCCCTGGTTGCGCAGCGTTTTGGAGCTGGTTGCTAATGACAAGGCGGTGATGCTGCCTCATCTCCATCTGCGGAGGGGTGGGAGGAGCAGCAGGTGGGGGTGTGGAAAGTAACAATGTCTTTTCTATCAAAGCAAATGCTGGTTACTCCCTTTGGCTCTGCTGACATGCCCCCCTGAGACCCCCTCCTCTCCCAGGAACAATTTGTTTCAAATTAGCCAGCCTGGAAGCCTGTGGCCCTGACCTGAGCAATGGGAAGGGGACAGGTACCTCACCTGCGTGCCTTAGGGATAAATAGGGAGGGTCTTTTCTTTTTTGCCTGTTTTTTGAGCACCTGCGTGCCCTTCTGCAGAAGTAAAGAGTCTTGTTGAGATCTCCCCCTGTTCATGTGTCTCATTTTCCGACACGGACAATCCGAGCCATCTCCCCAACAGGGGCAGGCGCTGAACCCATGGATCTCGGATCTTTGCTCCACTAGGGTTGCCCTCCCGGGCTGTTCTCCCCTATCTGATCCTGCTTCAGAAAAGCCCCATGAACTGTGAGGACCCAGCTCTACCCCCGTCCTGGCTGCGCTCTGCTCACTGTACCCACTTATGAACGCTTGCTGTGTGCTGGGCACTGGGCGAGGCTTCCACACACCTGCTTAGCCTGAAAGTGCCCCCTCGAGGAGGGCGTCCTCAGCCCCGATCCCCCACGGGCTCAGAGAAGGTCCACAGCTTACCCAGGGCAGCCTTGGACTTGCTGGAGGTCAGTGATCCCCCTGAACGAATCCAGGCTGACCTGGACAGTGTGGCCTTGTCCCTGACTACAGGGGTCACATCTGTCTGACCGAGACCCTTGCCAGACTGCGCTGGTTGCTGGTTGAGGACTGGGGCTGCAAGGGGTCGAGACTGTTGTCTGGCAGGGGCGGGGGGTAATAATAACAATGATAATAATGAAAATGAGAGTGATGATAGCCTGGAACATTATATGGGAAGAGCTTCCCGTCTTTTTCTTTCTTTTTTTTTGTCTTTTTACGGCCACACCCACAGCATATGGAGATTCCCATGCTAGGAGTCAAATCGGAGCTGTAGCTGCCAGCCTATGCCACATCCACCGATGGATGCAGGATCCAAACTGCATCTGTGACCTCCACCACAGCTCACGGCAATGCCGGATCCTTAACCCACCGATCAAGGCCCCGGATCGAACCTGCATCCTCATGGATACTAGCCAGATTCCTTTTTGCTGAGCCATGATGGGAACTCCCACGTGTGTCTTTTAATCCTCACTATAACCCTAGGTCGCAGAAATGATTGTTTACCCCCTTTCCATAGAGGAGGAAACGGAGGCTTAGAGACGTCAAGTGGCATTTCCAAGGTCACTCAATTCGTAGGTGGTAGACCTCAGAGTTAAACCCAGGCCCCTTTGACCACAGAGCCCTTCATGAGCAGGCTGCGCTGCCTCCCTCCCCTCCTGAAGGCAGGTGTGTGTGTGTGTGTGTGTGTGTGTGTGTGTGCACGTGCGTGTACACATCAGCCTAGGATCCCTCTGGCTGGCACTGCCCTGCACCCTCACTCAGGCATTTCTGCGAAGCACAGGGCCCTGCCTGTGTGTAGGCTGCTGACTTGCCCAGAGCAGCGAGGGATTCCTGGGAGGTAACGCGAGGCCATTAATCTCCAGTTGCACCCACAATTACCCAAATGGCTAACCTCACTGTGAAAAGTAGAAACGCAATTGAGTTGGTGCTGGAGGCCTGTTCGAGGGAGGGGAAAACACTCAAAGTAATTTAATTAACCGATGGTAAGTGCGTTAAGAGGAGTCCTGCCTCTGCTTTTATTTCTCACGTCTTTAAATAGAGCGAATGTTCAGACAGACACAGGCGGGCCTGTCCGAGTTCTGAATTAATCACTACTGGCCAAACAACCCACCTTGAGAGATGTGCACACACAAATGTGCACCCCAGCGCAGACACACGTGCCCATGCATACACGTCCACACATCCCCTACTCTTTACAAACAGGACACTGCCTTCCCTTGCTAAGATTCCAGACAAGCTCCAGGCATCTTAGGCTCAGAAGATGAAGCGCTCTGTTCCCTCAGCATTTGACCATCCAGCAGCCACCAGGCTTGTGCGGTACTGACACGCAGAGATGGGTGGGATATGGGCCATGCTCACTATGGGTGGCGGGCGGGGGGGTGGGGGGGGGGAGGGAAATGCAAGGACATGATCCTGCCCCGAGTGACAAGAGCGAGGGAAAGGCACTTCTGCCCAGCTCTACCCCAGGTAGGGCTCCAGAGTGACCCCGCTTCCCATCTGCTTCTCCCATGGTCTTCAGGGTCCATCCAAAGGGACCTAGGGAGTAGCGCCGTCCCTATCTATGGTTCCTGCAGAATGTAAGGCTGGACCTTACAGTCTCAGGGTTGGAAGGGATTTTCACAGTCAAGGGGTTTAGCTGCCCTCTGTGGCTAGCAGCACTTTTATCATGATCCTGCTTGGGCTTGCATGCCTCTAGGGATGGGGAACTCACTGCCTCCTATGATGGCTCACTCCATTGTGGGGCAGGGCTGGTGGCTGGGATGGTGTTGCACCTAAGCAGCCCCAGTTGGTCTCTCTTTGGGGTACACCCTGGCCCTTGGTGATAGTCCCACTCATGGGTCACAGAGCCCAGGCCAGCTGTCTCTGCCCCAGCCCCTTAGAACTCTGAGCAGGAACTGACCACTCGTGCCATAGGTCTTCTTTTTGGGGCCAAGCAGCCCATTCTGGGCTGGTCTGTCCTGAGCCTCAGAGACCAGCGCTGCCCCTCTTCTGCCTGAAACTTACATTCCTGTCACTGTAGCTCAAAACTGACGAGCCATCCTCACGGGATCCTACGTGGGTGACATCACTCCATCTTCTGAGATGAACCTCTGGGGAGCCACCTCCCCCCTGGTGCCAAGCCAGGACCAGTACATATTCTCTCTCTCTCTCTCTTTTTTTTTTGGTCTCTTTAGGGCCACACCTGCAGCAAATGTAGGCTCCCAGGCTAGGGGTTGAATCGGAGTTGTAGCTGCCAGCCTACACCACAGCTCATGGCAACGAAAGATCTTTAACTCACTGAGCAAGGCCAGGGATCGAATCCACAACCTCATGGATACTAGTCAGGTTTGTTAACCACTGAACCATGACGGGAACTCCGGTACATATTCTTGACTCAATCCCTTTTATTCCTCGAGTCTACCAGAAGGGATGTACCGCTAATGTTGCCTTTCCAATAGATTAATTCACTGAAGTCAGTTTAAGAAATTGCTCAGTCCTAAAGGCAGAGTGGGGGTGATGCTGGGATCCCAGGGCAGGCTGCTTGCGCCTTCGGAGCCCGGGACGTGGCCCTCAAAGTGCTGACATGTCCCCGGGAGGTCACGAGATCTCGGGAGCACTCTTCTTCCACTCAACTCCTCATATCCACACTCCCTCACCCAGCAAACAAGCTCCCCCGGCAGGCCCTCCAGGCTGATCTCATTTCCTCCCCCCCCCCCCCCCGCCCCCCCCCCTACTGCTGCACCTGCTCCTGCCCTCCAGCCAACCCTGCCCCCAGGCTCACCTCTGCCCTCCACAGGGAATGCCCCACCCCTGGCGGTCCAGCTGTTTATATCTTCACCAGCTTCAGGGTCTCCCCCCGGGGGGGGGGGCACACAGCCAGCCCCTCTCCCCTGCCCTGCCCTGCTCACCGAGCCTCCCCGGTTCACCTTATTCTGGGCCTGGCTGGCAGCTTACATCTGTCCTAGTCTCTGCTTGAGGCGGGACTGGTACGTCCAGTATCAGACAACAGGTTGGATGGCGCCCGTGTGGGATGTGACAAGAGAGCCCTCTGGCCCTGCCACTGCCACAGGGCATCTCACACAGCTGGCTTCCCCAGGGAGGGGGGCACTGAGCTCAGGGTCAGACCCAGGGGACTTACATTGATGTCTTCCAAATCGAGGAAGTTCAGGGCCAGCCCATTGCGCTTCCAGATGATGGGTGGCCGCAGGTCTCCGCGGATGGCGCAGGTCAGCACCGTGCTCAGCCCCACGGTCACTGTGGCCACGCTGACCCTCTCCTCGGGGGCGAGGCTGAGCTGAACCACCTCTGCAGGGAAAAGGAGAAGGCTTGTCAGCTGCAGACCCAGGGGCTGGAGTCGCTCCTTGAAGCGATATAGCCTTAGGGATCCAGGGCAGGTCAGGGGACCGGATCATCATCCACGATGTGCTGACACATGTTCAGATGGACACATCTCCCGGGGGCATTTGGTTAAATGCTCAAAGGGCTCTCTGTGCATCAGGTCAGGTCAGGAACCACAATGAGCACAGGGGAGGCATCTGGGCTGTGGATCTGTGCGTCCGCCAAGAAGGTGGGCTGCCTGGGCTACGTGGGCTGCCACGCTGAGACCTGGGAGCCAGAGGTGCTGGCCCTGCTCTGTGCTCGCCAGGCCCCACGAAGTCAGGGCCTTGCCAAGTGCAGTCAAGCGCTGCTGGCTGGGCTGACAGGTTTCTCATCCACCGGGGGGCAAATTAAAGGTTGTGCCGTCTGAAGTCTGGGGAAGGAACTGGCTGACCTTTGAAGGTTTGTTTCTGTCTGAGGATTCTTTGAACTTGGACTTCTGTTCAGGGACCATGCACTGTAGCCTTGAATTTTTTTTTGTTTAGCCTTTAATTATTTGAAATGTAGTTTGAGCTGCACGAAGTATTAATCCTTGCCATTTACACTTGATAACTGGCATTAGGACTGATCATTTGGGAGTTCCCATCATGGCGCAGCGGAAACGAAATCCGACTAGGAACCACGAGGTTGCAGGTTCGATCTCTGGCCTCTCTCAGTGGGTTAAGGATCTGGTGTTACATGAGCTGTGGTGTAGGTCCCAGACACGGCTCAGATCCTGCGTTACTGTGGCTGTGGCTGTGATTGTGGTGTAGGCTGGCAGCTGCAGCTCCGATTTGACCCCTAGCCTGGGAACCTCCATATGCCGTGGGTGTGGCCCTAAAAACAACAACAACAAAAGGACTGATCATTCTTTAGGCAAATGGGAAAAGTCTAAAATATCTCCCTGCAATCACAGGCCTTTTGAAATTTTCAGGATTTATGAACAAAATCAAACTCATGGTGTTCAAATGGCAACATGGGATGGGGCTTGGAGGCAGAGGTACCAGCCCACTGATTGGACTGCCTCCCCACTGCTCTGTCCCCAAATCTACTTAGGGAGCTTGGGGAGGCAGCATGAGCAGAGGGAGGTGGGCTGGCTCTGGGGGCCTGTGTTTACTCTGGGTCACCAGCAAAGATGCTGGGACCTGGGGCAGGGGGCGGGGGTGCCTGACAGGTGTGGAGCAAAGCACAGAGTTGGAAACTGAGCTCTGTGACTCAGTGGGACACTTTTGAGCCATAGCCAGGTAATATATCTGTGTTCACACCCTCTGATCAACGTGTGTGGGAGGGGGGAAGGGAAGGGAGCCAAAGCAGCTGCAGGTGCCACGCACTGCAAAGCAGGTGCAGCGAGGTCAGATGCTGAGCAGCAAAACGCTTCCTCTCCATAAACATGCAGTGGCCTGGCCCTGGGCACACAACGACAAACAAGATATATACGAGGTACTTAATCAGTGCTTGTTGGATGGATGGATGAAAAATGGAGAAAATGGAAAATAAAGAAGGAAAAAAAGCCAACAGGCCAGTGGAGAGGGGACAATCACACACAGGAATAATGTGACTCCCTGTGAAGGAGCGGCACGAGGAAAGATAAGCACCGGGTGATTGATGCAGACGCAAGCGGCATAATATTTTACAAACATTAAAGTGATGCATTTCAAGTTCCCTCTTAAATCATGTTCTGCTTGCTGCCCTCCCACCTCCAAGTCATGAGGCTTATTGCTCAGGGCAGAGAAGGCACTAGCCGTCTGTAGCAAGACTCAGGCTTTGGAGAGGCAGAGAGGCAGAGAGGGGGAGAGAAGAGTCTACTAGAATTCTGCACGCAGAACCCAGAGCTCTCCCCAAGCGCACAGGAGGGAACCTCTTCTTCCTTGAATGAGCCATGAGGCTCCCTGCTCTGTGGAAGCAGGAAGGGGTGTGAAATGGTCCTCAGGGCATGTGAGAATAGGGGGCTGACCCCACAGGAGTGGCAGACGCCGGGCGTGGAGAGGCTCCGGGGTTCCTGGCTGCACACTGGCTGGGCCATGAGGGGCTCTGTGCCTTTGTACCTGAGGACTGCATCATACTCTCGGACCTGCGTATGGCCTCCAGTGGGGTGCCTAGCGCCAGTGGTGGCTTGGGAGGCCAAACTGCGGGGGAGCATTAGACTTGGAGCTCGCCAGGCTAAGAGCTCCCAGACCCAGACCGAGAGCACAGCCAGGGCTGGCCTCTGCCATGTGTGCCTGCGGACAGGGCGACCCTGGGGCCTTGCAGCGGAAGCGCAGGTGGCAGAGAACAGCCGTATGCGTCTCTCCACACTCGGAAACCAGCTCGGGGAGCTGGGAACTGGAGACCCAAAGCATTTTTATTCACGAGGGCCTTACTGATATGGACTGTTAAAATGATCAGCTTGGACTAAGCTTTGCAGTGGATTGTGCAAAGTGCATTTTTCTCCCAGCGGCTGGTGGGTGGGCCTTGGGAAGAGGTCAGGTATCTTACAAAAGGAACCTGTGTTTTCTTTGCACATCTGCGCCAGTACAAGTACAAGGAAAAGGCCAAGTGGGAAGCCAGGGAGGGGCCCTGGAAGGAAGAAGGAGCTCCCCTGGGCCCCAGAACTCTGCTTGCCCAGGTGCGGGCCCCCTGCGCCCCCGCATCTCAACTCTGGGGGTGACTGATCAAAACACAGACGCCTGCCCCAGGCGGATACAGACTCTGGTGGCAAGATGGGCATCAGGTTTTAACAAGCAGCTTGGGGCTCCGTGGTACCTGAGAAGCATTGTCTTAAGAAACTGGAGACAGGGGGAGGTAGATGGAAAGGGGGGCTGTGGGTGGGGGATGGGGAAGGTGAGGCAGGCTGGTTGGTGGGGTCTTGGGGGGCCCTAAATACCAGGCTAGGAGCAGGGGAATGTAAGGCTTCTGTGTGATGCAGGAGTCCCTTCCTCCCAGTGGCCCCAAAGCCACGCATTTTAAATAGCTGTAGAAAACTGTCTGCAAGACCCGACAGCACAGGGCTGAAGCACACAAACCGACCCAAGTGGGAAACGTGTGTGTCCCACCCGCCACCACTGGGCTAGCAGTTCCCGCATCTTCCCTGAGTGCGCCCCCAAGCATCTGTATGTCTGAAGAGGCGTACTTTTTGCAGGAAAGACTCATGCAAAATTAGAATGCACGAATCCTGACAAAACCATCATAATTCTGCTCTTGTCAGCTACACAAATATTAACCACACAGCAAATATTTGGATCATTTAAAGTTTAATTAAATGAATGTTTTATTAGATTTAGTTCATGTCAATATTCCCCAGATCCATTTAAAATTCTAGAGAGATTTATGGCCACGGAACCACTCTTCACTCCCGGTTATTTACTGTTCAGCATGTCTTTCCCCTGCAGGGCGCAATTCCCTGCCAAGTGACCTCCCAGGCGGGGAAAATATGAGGCAGTGTCACAGGCTGGGCCTCGAGTGAACAGGGCAGAGGCCAGGCTGCCAGGTGATGGCTCTGGACACCTGGCCTCTAGGCCTGGCTCTGCTGGTGACACCTGAGTGGCCTTGGGCAGGTCCCTTCCTGTCCCTGGACTTCAGTTTAGACATCCATAAAATGTGGGTGTGGCTAGGAGGGTTCTGGGGGTCTAGCCAGCTTTTAGGCTCTGGGACTCCGAGCTTCTGGTTCTGGGCTGACATCCTCACTCACCCTCCTCGGTCCTGCCAGGAGCTACTGGCTGCTGCTGCCCTTGTCCCCCAGTGCCACCTACCTCTAGTATCTGCCCACTTGGGTGTGATGGTGAAAGTGGCAGCATGAACAGTCACCAAGCCCCAAGGGGGGGGCCCCTCCTGAAACCCGCTGGACCCTCCCTTTCCTCTTTACCCAGGTTCTCAACAGCCTCCACCGTGGTCACCCCTCCAAGATGCTCCTGATGCCCCCACGAGTGTCCTGGTCACCGCTCAGCGTACAAGATACATCACAGCCCCGCTCAAAGGCTACTAGCGACTCCTCCATCAGCCCCAGATTCACCACGGAGAATCCCGAACAGTCCTTGACCCGACTCTCCTCCCAGGCAACCTGACCTGGGGCCCACTGCTCCCCTCCCGTTGTGGTTTTCAGCCTAAGCATGTGCCTGCTGGGTGCCTTCTCCTTGTCTATTCTGAGACCCTCACACTCTTGGTCCCTACCTCTGGGATGACCTCATGTTTCTGGGACCCTGAAGTTTTCACATCAGGAGATGCTGGGACAGACACTGGGTGAAGAAGATTGAAAGAGGGTGTACTGGTGAATTTGTCAGGGCTTTTTCAGGCTTCTGTAACAGAAGCTCTCAGTTGTACTCAACCAGCTTAGGGGAAAAAGGAAGGGGGAGGCTCTTAATGCCCAGAACTGGGAAATCTAAGGTGCGGGCAGCTTGCAGGCCTCCAGGGTCCTCGACCACGGCACTCTCTGCTTGACTGCAAGACATCCAGGGGCAGCCCCACGCTCACAGTGTCCCTGTGCCTGGGGTCCCAGAGAAAGGGCTCAAATCTTTCCCAAGAGCCCTTGTTAAAAGCAATGGGGAGAACTCTGATTGCCTAGGATCACCTCCTGGGTTCGTCCATCAAGCAGTCACTAAGGCCAGGCGGTGGAGTCACTGACCCCAGGCCTGGGTCATGTGGCCACCTCGGAGCCAGGTGCTTGCTGGGTGGCTGGGGGTGGACTCACATGTCATGACCGAAAGGGTGTGTTGGGCAGACTGACACCTTAAGACCATCACAGAGACACTAGAGAGGCCCCTTCCAGCCCCTCCGACCCTTCATAGCCCATCTGGAAGCCTTGACCTGGTGCCAGATGAGGATGGGAAGATGGTGGAGCCAGGTTGTAAAGACAACGTGCGTCATCAGAAGGAAACCTGGGCGTTCCCGTCGTGATGCAGTGAAAACAAATCCAACCAGGAACTATGAGGCTGCGGGTTCGATCCCTGGCCTTGCTCAGTGGGTTAAGGATCTGGTGTTGCTGTGAGCTGTGGTGTAGGTCACAGACGCGGCTTGGATCCCGTGTTGCTATGGCTGTGAGGTAGGCTGGCAGCTGTAGCTCTGATTAGACCCTTAGTCAGGGAACCTCCATATGCTGCAGGTGCGGCCCTTAAAATGAAAAAAAAAAAAAAAAAAAAAAAAAGAAGGAAACCTGACTTCTGTTAGCAGCCTGCCCACACCTGCCCCACCACTGGAGAGTAGTGGGGGAGGGCCTGGTGGCAGTGGTGTGGCCCAGCTGAGCGGACCCTACAGTCCTCTGGAGCCTCCTGTTGTGATGGGGGCACGAGGAGGGCCAGGCAGCCTGGGACTTGTGGTGACAGCCCTCATGTGTGTTCAGTGAGCCCAGAGTGACTGAACTTCTACTGTGGGCTGAACCCCACGCCTGACCAGGTTCACTGGTACAGCAGGGGCCTCGTAAATGTCCAGGCCTGGACTCTTCTCTGGTGGGGCCAAGAGTCACAGGAGAGGGAGGTGGAAAAGCCACAACACAGCCCTCTGGGGAGTGGCCTGTGGAGGGGCCAAGGAGGGGTCCTTCAGCTGCAGGCCATGGCTCTGCTGCTCCCACGGTGCTGGCCACCTGCAGTCCCATGGGCCACTCTGTGGGAAGGGTCCCACGGTTTCTAGGGACCAAGCCACAAAATCCTCCCTGTGCCCGGAGTGTGGTGGGGATGGGAGAGAGGGCCGGGCTTGGGGCTTATGTCAGGTCTGGGGTGAGAATATCTTTGTGGGAAGAGGCAGGTGTCCCTGGAAAGGGAGGGCTGGCTGGGGAGCTTGTCTGGCACCTGCTGGGCAGCCGCTGTTCCGGGAGGCTGCCCGGTGCATAGGCACTTCCAGGGAGAGGGAACTGGGGCTTCCTCACAGCTTGGGACCCTTTCTCCCGATGGGCCAGGCCCTTGGGCATCATTTGGCTTCCCTTGCTCCTCCTGGAAGAGCCTCAGGTGGCACTGCCAGGACGGTCAAAGTCAGTGCAGGTGGGTCGGCATGAGAGACCTTCCCGCTGCACTTAGCGGGCTGCACATCGGCAGGAGGTCCTGGCAGAGCGGACTGGTGCTCGGTGCCTGGCATGGTGCTGGGCACATGGCAGGTGGGTTTCAGGCCAAGTCCCGGGGACTCCTTGCTGGCTGTCTAAGCCCTTCAAACCAGAGTGGCAGTGTGCTTGGCTTTGTAGACACGGCCCTCACGCCCCTCTCTGCACACACGCTCTTCCTGCTCCTTGGAGCTTGCAGAAGGGGCAGTGCAGGGGATCAACGGGCCCCCCGTGAGCAGGCACACAAGCACCCTTCCTGGAAGCAGGAGCCCATGACATGTGAGTCGCGGGAGAATTGGGTTTAAGTTCCCATTACAGCTTTCCTTTAATCTCAGGCGCTATTTCTCACACTGACTTGAACTCGATGAGACACTCATAAACCCATCAGCACCCTCTCGAGCAGGCTTCTGGTGCTTCACGGCAATAGAAATTAAATTTCTCAAATTCCTGTCAAGTTGGCGTTAGTTTTCCTATGCTAGAAATGCACAAGTGGAATACATTGCCACCTGGACATCTGTCGTTTTTCCAGTGATGCTCTGGGTGGAAAGACTGTGTCAAAGGCTCAGGCTACTGGTCCGCACATCAACGTATTGACTGAGCCCGGCTCAGGGCAAACCTGGGCTCAGCAGCTGGCTGGGAACCAGGGCAAACTGGTGAGAGACCCCGGGCTGGGAGCTTAGAGACCTCTCTGCAGCTGTAGCTCATTTTATATGGTCCTCCTCCTACGGTGATGATGCTTCTCCAGTGCCCTGGGGGAACCACCCAGGTGGGCTGGGAGTTGCCTAAGTGGGTGTGCCCCGTGCTGTGAAGCTGGTGAGTGGGACAGAAACTAAGGTCTCCCAATCAAGTAGGGGATGGGTGACATCTCACATCCCTTGTACCCAGTGGCTTCCCCTGGCATTTACAGGGTGTGGCTGCTTTGGCTCACCCTGCAAGGAGGTGATGGGAGGGCTTTGTGCCTTCCCTCCTCCCTGCCACCAGGCATCAGAGCCTGCTGCTCTGGGCTCCCTTCAAACATCTGCTGGAACTTTATGGGAGGAAGGCTGGGAACAGGGGGGTTGGGGGCCTTTCACCTTGACCTGCATGTTGAACACTGGGGCATGTCCAGCCTGCAGAGGTGGCTCTGGGCTAGCCAGACCTGCACTCGTTCAAAATTTCCTGCGTCTTTACGCAGAATCAGATTCAATTTGTGTGCCGTTGTCATAGTCCCTTTTGCTTGCTTCATTCTGGGGATGGGAATAAACTTACTAGTTAAGATCTGGGGTAATTGACTTTCTCCAGATCTGCGGGGAATTGACTTTCTCATTTGACTTATGTTGTTTGGGGTTGCTGCAATCATTTTTGCAGTTCAGTCAGTAATCACCTTCTGCTCTCAGATGTAAACAGATACCTTTATAAGCTGCACGAAGACAGAGACCCTATCTGATTTATTTCTTTGGTATCCCAGCATCTAAAACAATTCCTAGTACACAAAAGGGACTGACATAGCTTTAAGCAAGTGAGCAATGAGGGTAGCGTTCCTGCAACAATTATTTATTAAGCACCTACTATGTGCCAGGATACAGTGGGACTGGGCCAGCAAGCAGAAGAGGCCTAGAGGCTATCAACCTGGGGCTCCTGGCTCATCAGGGGGACAAGGGGCACACAGGGGGACAGCAGGCCACAGAAGCCTGACCACAGACCTCGGTGCAGAGCATTGGCTCTTGCAGAGCCTGACTGCCACCTTTTGGTATATAGAGCCCTTCCTGTGTGCCCAGCACTGGGCTCTGTGGGGCTGGACGCAGAAGGCAGACCCATGTCCCACTCCCAACAAGCCCAAGTCTGGTGTAGCCTTCTCCTTGTTTGCAGGAGGCGCCCGTGCAGGGCAAGGTCACCTGGGCATCCTCTGAGCTCTAGGGCTCTGTCTTGCCTCCTCTGGCCAATGAAGCCTTTTGGCTTTGGGACAACTGAACTGCAGTGTGATTTCTGTGTGCAAATGAGGAGGAGGGTAGACCTGAGCTCAGAGCCCAGTGGCTGCGACACCACTGTCTCAGGATTCCCAGGGGTGTCACAGGTGTGGCAGGTAGCAGAGACATCAGCAGAAGCATGCTGAGGTGGAGAGCCCAGGGTGTCCTGGTCAGCAGGGTGTGTGGCCTCCATGCCACCTCCCTAGCTGGTGTTGGTGCCTGGGGGAGCCTCGGTCAGGCCGGCTGGTCTATGTGTCTCCGTGCCCTGCCGTCTCCCAAAGGTGATAGACACAGCTCTGCTCAAGATATTTGCAAAAGGAAAGTATTTCAACCTAAGTTGTCCTTTGGTGACTGCAGAGAAACGAAAGTATTATCTGATGCAATTATATGCCAGTTACACAGAACTTGCAAAAACTCATATAGATGTCAAAGAATGGATCTAGAATCTCTCGAACAGGCTGTTGGTGGAGATGAGCAGACAGCTTTTACCTAACCAGCAAGAGGGTGCCATGCTATGTGTTCCCAGATGCTGGTTCATTTCCCAGCCCCTCTGGGAGCCAGGATGTAGCTGCCTGACTGGTTCTGACTGAAAGAATATGAATTGGCTGCACGACTTGTCATTACGATGGTTGATTTTATGTATCATCTTGACTGGGCCATAAGGGTCACAGAAAATTGGCGGAACATTATTCTGGGTGTATCTGTGAGGATGTTTCTGGATGAGATGCATAGTGGAATCAACAAACTGAGTAAAGACGATAAGCCTCCCTAATGTCCATGGGCTACATCCAGTCAACTGAAGACCTGAATAAAACAAAAAGTCTGCATCAGAGAGAGTCCTTTTCCCTGATGCCTTTAAGAGGGGACGTGGATCTTTTCTCCCCTTCAGACTTGAACTGAAACACCCTCTCTTCCTGGGTCCCAAGGCTGCTGAGTTTGAGACTGGAACCTATGCCTTTGCTCTCCTGGGCCTTCAGCATGCTGACTGCAGATCTTGGGATTCTTAGCTTCTATAATCATGTGAGCCAATTCCTCATAATAAATCTCTCTCTCTCTCCACCCATCCAACCATCCATCGATCTATCCATCCATCCATTGATCCATCCATCCATTGATCCGAATATCCATCCATCCATCTGTCCTGTTGGTTCTGGCACTCAGAAGAACCCCAACTGATGCAGTTATCATCCACCCTCTCTTCTTTCCTTCCATGGAGATGGTATGGCCATTGCCTTTTGTGAGAACCAAGAACAGAGCCACCGAGTTGCTGCTCCAGGAGAGCTGCCTGACTCTATCAGACTTGATGGGGTGAGAAATCAGCCTTCACTGCATTCTTCCGCCGAGGTTTTAGGATTTCTATAGTATCTGGTGTTGATTACCTAATACACGCCCTCCTCAGCTCTACCCCCAAAGAGAAAGAAATACAGGTTAATTTATTTCTATGGAGAAAACTGTAATGAGATGTGGACGAGACCTCTGGGAGGTCAGGAAGCCTCTGAGAATCCCCCGATAAAAGGAGGTCTACCTTCTGTTCCAATCCCCAGACACCTTCTGCACAGGGAACTCACTTATCCCACAGCCGTTTCTACTGCTTTCACTACTAGATCATGTCCAAATTCTGTGCCCAAGGGAGGGGCATCTGAGGGTGGGCTGGGAGAGAATGTGGAAATAGATGCACAGCATCATATGTTCCATGGGTGGAAAGAACAAGATAAGAGAGAGAATAGTGGGAAACCCCATCGAGATGCAAGCGAGAGCAGTGGTGGAAGACTCTGGGGAGGAGATACTTGGGTAGAGATCTGTAAGGGGAGAAGAAACCTGTCAGGCCAAGGATGGGATAAGGACATTCTAGTCAAATAGCTCATGCAAAGGCCCTGAGGTAGGATGGGGGCTTCGAAGGCTCTGGGAACTGAAGAAGGCCAGTGTGGTCGAAGCACAGGGAATAAAGGCTGGGGTGCACGGCACAGACACAGAGAGGCGGGAAGAGGCCAGGGGGAACAGGGGGAGCCATAGTTCTTTATAGGAGAATGCAATGGTTTCAATTTAGGTCAATGGAAAACCATGGGAAGGATTTTTAGGTTAAGGAGGGCTGTGATCTGATTTGCATGCTCAAAGGATCACTCTGGCTACTGTGGGACAAAGGACCAATGGGGGTGAGGCAAGGATGCAGGGCGACCATCCAGGAGGCAGTGGCAGTGGCTGAGGGGAGAAATAGGGGGTGACTGCGGGGATGCGGAGAAGAGGAAGGCATGGGGCTTGGAAAGAGTTTGGATATGGGGGCAAAGGAAAGGGGTTTCAGGACGACTCCTTCCTGAGATCCTGGCTTGACCTGCTTGCCTAACACAGAGCCATTCCCTGAGGTGAGGCGAGCTGGGAGGAGAGGTCCAGGGACCCCCCCACCCCACAGTCTTGGAGTGCCAGGTCTGTCGTAACTGACAGCCTCCACACCTTCCCGAGGCATGTGGTCAGAAGTGTACATTATAAACACATTCTGGGTCTCTTTGGTGAATAAGATGCAAAGGGGATTTCTCAATGGTGGCACTCTTGTTACTAAAAACCTTCAGCTGAAGCACAGGAACAGACCCAAGCCTCTGGTATCCGGGGGGCTGGGGTGTGTCCAAGCAGCAGAAGCCAGACAGGGGGCCTGTCCCTGGTGCATCAGCTCCCTCCACCTCCAGCCTGCAGCTCGGGCTGTGCCCTCTCAGAGCGGGGACAGTGCTTTAGGCATGCAACGAGGAGAAGCCATCCACTCCTGAAAGCCAGCAGCCTTGGGACCCAGGAAGAGATGATGGTTCAGTTCGAGTCTGAAGGGAAGAAAAGACCCACATGCCCGCTTAAAGGCAGTCAGGGAAAAGGAACTCGCTCTCGTGCAGACTTTTTGTTTTATTCAGGTCTTCAGCTGACCGGATGCAGCTCATGGACATTAGGGCGGGTAATGGACCCAATCCTGATGGTTATACCGTGGGGGTTAGAGGACAACCTTCGGTCCTCACCCCAGCTTGACAAGGCCAACCAACTCCTGGGCTTGGCCATCAGGCTTTCCTGCTAACCCCCTGGTGCTTCTGGGGTGGCAGGGTCCCCATGCAGGCAGGAGTGGGTGTTGTCATCCTCATAGTTGTGACACAGACACCAACTCCCTTGCCTTTGCTGAAACCTTCCCAGTGTCGGGTAAGATGTATGGCACCAACACGTCGGGATATGAGAAATCTCTTTTCCTGGCATGGGATATTCATCTGTCTCTTTTGTCTTGGGTAGGTTCTTTAAATTATCTTTCAGAGAGAACCCTATAATGTATGCTTTGTCCAAGGACAGAGCCTGCTAAGAAAAATGCCTCCGTTTCCTCTCCAAAGCCTCCTCTGCGATCTGTCAGTTTGGAAATCTCTACATCTTGACCCAGAGCAAATTGCTTCTCGCTACACTCGATGCTGGAGTGCCGGCCCTGCGCTGCACACGCGGAGTCTGCGGGCTGGCTGAGTGAATGGTCCATTTTAGGGATGAATGAGCCCAAGTCGCATCCACCTCGCCCCATCTTTATAATCACAGCCAGACTGCCCTCGCACTCCTCTGAGTCCACCCCTTTCTCTTCATCTCTTCAAGGCTGCTCCGGTCAGAACCTCATTATTGGCCCAAATGGCAGCCTCTGGTCTGGGACCGGCTCCATCCACAGTCAGCTTACCCTGCGTCCGCCCCACCCTGAGGCTTCCTCCCCACCCACTGTCTCTGGAGGGAGCAGAACTCTGCCTGGTGTTTAAGGTCCACGAGCACCGGGTTCCAGCCACAGCTCTCATGCAGCCTGAGCCAAAACACAGTCTCCGCATGCATATCCTACCCTGGACCCAGAGCAGACACTTGAGGCATAAGCCCCCAGAAAGACGGAAACTCCAACGACCCCAAGAGCAGTGGTGAAACTAAACACCCCTCTACAGTTTGACAGATGCGGTATTTGGTGGGGTTGCATTTCGGAGGACTGACCTCCAGACCAAATGCAGGGGAGTCATGACCCCACCGGGGACTCAGGCAGGCAGGAGATGCCTGATTGGCAGGCCCCCCAGCTTCCCTGCAGGGCCAGCAATCCTGTGTCTTGTGCCATTGGCAGGCCTTTTCCCACGTGGGGGATGGAGAGAGCCAGGCCCAGAGAGGTACAGTGGCAGGACCAACACCCTGCAGTTCCGCCCGCTGCTGTCCACTTCTTAGCATCTGTGTGGATGGGGCTGGAGAGAGAGGGGCAGTGACAGATCCAGGAGAGGATCTGGATCTCCTCCTCAAGCAGCTAATGAGTCTGAGAAAGGAAACTGGACTTGAATGTGGTGCCTCTGCACCCTCCCTGGCAGCCCCTCAGCCAGGCTGGGGGAGGGACAGGGGAAGCTTTAGGAACAGCAATGGCACCACGGTCCCCGGCAAGAGACCCTGATTTATCTTGGTCTCAAGTGTGTTTTGCTTGCGGTTGCGGTGCTGAATGACCTAACGGTTACAGGTGAACACTTTCATGCAGGCTGGGGCTGCCGTAGGGGTCCCAGTGTCCCAGGTGAAGGGGGGGCACATGCACAGCCTGGGCAGAGGTCAGCGTGTGACAAATGGCTCCCACATTGGGAGGCCTGCACGCAGTGTGTGGGGACGTGTTCTGGCCTCGCCTGGGTTACAGCCCATCTCAGGAACGTTGCACGTGAAGCTGTGCCAGGCCCAGGCCTGGTCTTTCTTTTGCACATTTTACAAATAGGCTCAGGTTCAAGTTCAAAAGCATCAGAAGTCTTCGGAATAAAACAATCAGGTAGATTCTATAAATACCATGCATGCGAACAAACTACACAGATATCCCAGGACCCCCATCCCCACTTCTCCAACCCTGGAGACCCCAGTTTCACACCCCCACTTGCTTTATACTGACATCGGGCTGTGTGTGCAGCACCTCTGGGAGCGCATCCTTCCTGCCCATTGCAAGCCCATCTGGGCCAAGATGACCCTTCTCAGCCTCACTCCCATCTCCACTCTGGCCCATCAGGAAGGAAAGGGTTCTGAGAAACTAGTTCCTGCCTAGGATCTGACAGCAGCTAAATGTATGACCCTCCCAGATCCTGATCCTAGGTACCTCCGATCTCACCTCACCTCTGCAGACCTGAGCCTTCATCCACAGGTGCCTGGGGAAGGCTGGGGTTGGGGAAAGGACCCTGACGCCAGGAGGCCTCCACCCACCCTCAGCTCCATGGATGCCACACACCGCAGTCCCCTAGCAGACCACGGGCCAGCCCAGTGGTCCTTGGGAAGTAGCAGGAGTCACTGGTCACAGGCTCCTTCTGTCACATCCATGGCACTTCAGGAGAGTAGAGTTATGGTCTCGGAAGCCAGCTGCGCCCGCTCTCTTAGACTGGAAAGCAGTCATGAATATGAAAATCCATCCATCCGTTCACACGGACACTCATACCACACTTCATGGGCTAGGTGCCTGCTGGGAGCCAGGCCCTCAATTCCTAGAGCTAATATGACCCCTGGCATTCCCAGTTGGGGCCAGCCCTGCAAGTCCCAGCACATTGCCCCACATGCCAGGCCCACAAGGGGGCTGTCGTTAAGGGCGAGGGCACAGTCAGTATCCAGTACAGTGGCCAAAGGGCTGCCTATGACCACAGCACTCTTGTTGGCTCCCGGCTGGGCATCATGAGCCTGGCCAGTACTGGCCACAATGCTAAGCATGGGCCCAATGTGGGGGCCCCCTGCATGCAAACATGGGGTACAGAGACCACAGCAAGGGCAGCCAACAAGCCTGCTGAATGCTTGTTTCCATGACACGACCTTGGGAGCTGAAATAAGTTTCCTTTCTCCTGGCGTTTCTACAGACAGTCCAGGAAGTTGTGGGCAGAACGGCTTCCTGCTGTCCTGAAACAACACTGGTTTAATGAGCTCCTACACACGCAGGGCAATCACCAGTGAAATGCGTCCATTAAAATGTATGCGGTTCAGAAAGCCTGGCCCGCTCCCAGCTGAGGAGCAGCTGAGGGCAGATACCTGGTGAGCTGTGGGCCTGCCTGGCTCTGGCAGGGTCCATTTAGCAGCCCCAGCCTCACCATCCTCCCCCAGAGCTGCCCTCCACACTTGTTTCTGACCTTGGAGAAAAGGTGGTAAATCTAGAATGTCAGGAAACAAAGGCCTAGGTGTCAGTGAAGCCTGGGAGATGGGGAAGGGCCAGGATTTCTCTGTCTCTCTGTGAGAAGAGGGTGGGCAACTGCCTACCTCTGCCCAGCCCCCCACTGACTAAGTAGTTGGTGGGGGTGGGGGTGTGGTTCCCTGGAAGTGGAGAGCAAAGGACATCATCTACCCCTGTCTCCAGGGAACTGGGCTGTCCCCTTGTGGAGCAGGTGTGGTCAGCCTGTGCAGCTGCAGCTGTAGGGGTCCCTAGCCAGAGAAGTGACCAGGCTTCCCCTTTGGTTCTGGCTCTGCACTGGGTGCTCTCAGTCAGACCCTCCACCTTTGTGACTCATGGGGACCTTGGTGCTCATAGGAATCAGATGGGGTAGTTATGACACTTCCTCCAGGCCCTTGGAGAGCACCAAGGTCCCCATAAGTCACAAAGGTGGAGGGTGTGGCCTGTCAGCTGGGCAGAGTGGGCTCTGTCCTTGTGTTGCCTCTTCCCATGGATTCTCCATGACCCCATTTTCTCAGGACTACTCTCCTGGGAGGAGGAATAGTAGCGGTAAGAAAAACTCAGGATTTTGGTTCTACAGGCCCTGAGATGAGAGACAAGATTGCCAAGTAGAAGGACTTGAGCTCAGCTCCTCTCATGAAAACACCCAAATCACAGTTAACTGCTGAACAATCCTGGACAAAATAGATGGAAACTATCAACAAAGATATCCTATTCCCAAAGAAAACAAAGAAGCCACAATGAGATGGTAAAAAGGGCACTTTCGCCATATAAGCAAATCCCGTAACTGCTGGGTAGATGATCCACAAGCCAGAAAATAACTATATTGCAGAGGCTCTCCCACAGGAGTGAGAATTCTGAACTGCAGGTCGGGCTCTCCAGCCTCGGGGTCTGGAATTGGGAAGAGGAGACCCCAGAGCATCTGGCTTTGAAGGCCAGTGGGGCTTCAGAGATTCTGCTCTTGGAGGGTGCACACAAGGTTTCACATGAACTGGGTCACAGGGAAAAGTGAGGACTCCATAAGAATCTGGGCCAGGAGTTCCCATCATGGCTCAGTGGTTAACGAATCCAACTAGGAATCATGAGCTTGGGGGTTCGATCCTTGGCCTTGCTCAGTGGGTTAAGGATCTGACGTTGCCGTGAGCAGTGGTGTAGGTTGCAGACGTGGCTTGGATCCCATGTTGCTGTGGCTCTGGTGTAGGCCAGTGGCTACAGCTCCGATTGGACCCCTGGCCTAGGAACCTCCATATGCTGCAGGAGCTGCCATAGGAAAGGCAAAAAGACAAAAAAAAAAAAAAAGGGAATCTGGGCCAGACTTATCTGGAGATCTTGGAGCATCTCTTGGGGAGTTAGGGGTTGGCTATGGCTCACTGTGGGATCGGGACACTGCAGGCAGAGGTCTCAGGGAATAATCATCAGTGTGAGGTCCCCTGGAGGCTGTCACTTTGAAAAAATATGGTCCCACCCAAGAGCCTGCCAGTTCTAGTGCTGAGAAGTTCCCAAACAACCAACAGGGTGGGAACACAGACCCACCCACCAACAGATGGGCTGCTTAAAGTCCTCCTAGGCACACAGTCGCCTCTGATCCCACTCTTTGACATGACCCCACCTACCAGAGGGACAATATCTAGCTCCTCTCACCAGTGGGCAGGCACCAGTTCCTGCCATCAAGAAGATGGCGCAAGTCCCTGGACCAACTTCACCCACCAGGAGGCAGACACCAGAAGCAAGAGGGGCTACAACCCTATAGCCTGCAGAAAAGAGACCACAAACACCAAAAGCTAGACAAAATGAGATGGCAGAGAAATATGTTCCAGACAAAGGAACTAGACAAAACCCCAGAAGAAGAGTGAAATGAAGTGGAGATAAGCAACCTACATGAAAAAGACTGTAAAGTAATAATAGTAAGGGTGATCCAAGATCTCAGAAAAAAACTGAGGCAAAGACAAAAAATTACAAGAAATGTTTAACAAAGAAATAGAAGATTTAAAGAACAGAGATGACCAACACAATAGCTGAAATGAAAAAAAAAATGCTAGAGGGAATCAATAGCAGAATATATGAGGCAGAGGAATGAATAGTGAGATGGAAGACAGACTGGTGGAAATCACTGACACAAGACAAAATAAAGAAAAAAGAATGAAAAGAAATGGGGATAGTCTAAGAGACCTCTAGGACAACACTAAATGCACCAACATTTGCATTTTAGGGCCCTGGAAGAAAGGGGTGGGTTCAGAAAATATTTGAAGAGATAATAGCCGAAAAATTCCCTAACATGGGAAAGGGAATAGTAATTCAAGTCCAAGAAGCACAGTGGGTTCCTTATAGGATAAACCCAAGGAGGAACATGCTGAGACACATATTAATCAAACTGACCAAAATTAAAGACAAAGAGAAAATATTAAAAGCGACTAGGGAAATGGGAGAGGCCTTCCCCTCCACCAGCCAAACTAGAGGAGATGTCAGGCCCAACTTGGCTGGGGCGATGCTGTGAGTGGCCCAGTGCCAGTACCACACAGAGCTGGGAAATCCACCCAGAATCAGATGCTTTCAGATGTGGCACCAGGTCAAACTCTGGTCTGAGGGCTAGTGCTGCCCCACGAAAAATGTCTTTTCTGGAGTGCAGTGAGGGGTGTGTGTGTGTGTAATGTTCTTGCTGTTACTCTAAGGCTGCCAGTGGTCCTTCTTTTAATCTGGAATTACTTCCTTTCTGACTTATGCCCTTTTTAAAATGATGTTGTGGTAATAGTAGAAGCTACTAGTTCTTACTTGCGTAAATGAAAAGTTGGCTACCCTAAATTAGTCCTCTAAGTTTTTTTAAACTTAAAAATTAAATTAAGGAGTTCCCATGGTAGCACAGCAGGTTAAGGTTCCAGCATTGCCAAAGCTATGGTGTAGGTTGTAGCTGAAGCTTGGATTCAATCTGTGCCCAGGGAACTTCCATATGCTGCAGGTGCATCCAAAATAAAATAAAATAAAATAAAATAAAATAAAATAAAATAAAATAATCTTGTGAATCTGGGCACCACAGATGTTGGTGTGATATTGGGCTGCCAGCACTCATCTGTCACATTATGGTCCATCTCCTATGCCTCCTATGGCAGGGATGGCCAGTGGGTTCAATGTGTGCAGCCAATCTAATTGGTCATGTTGAGAAGGAATCTGGGCCACATCTAGCCTCAGCATAAAAGAATAGTATCATTGATGTGCCGGGTTTGCCAGCAACTCGGGGAGGAATTTGCTTTCACCAATACCAGTTCTTGAGTTGAAAGTGAGCAATTTCACATTTAAAGGGAAAAGAAAAGCTAAAACCAGTTCAATGGGCTTAAATAAAATTGTAGCCAATATGCATTCATTTCTGAAAAATCCAGTTGATCAAAACACAAGCTTTAAAGAGGGCTTCACCTTGGAAACTGAGTTGCCAGACACATCTGGGTTGGTTATCAGAACATAAGGATAACTCAGGATGAATCCACTCAACAGGGCTTAGAAGGGACACTGCTCACCAAGATCAGAGGCTGGATTCACCCCTCCTCAGAGCTTCACCCGCTATGGCCTGAGCTCCAAGGTCACCAGGCTCAGGGCAGAAGACTTTGAGTTTTAAACACAAAGCTGGTCAAAGTTGTGCCTTCTCATATCACGTGGTGGACAGTTTCATGGCAACACCCAGAGCTCTAACTAGCTCACTTTTTGTGCCATCGCCTATTTGTGGGGAGGAGTCTGGTAAGCTACCAGCACCTGGCCTGGGAATTGTTTTGGGAGGCTGGGTTCATGCGTATTAATTCCTGGATGACTGAAAAGTCCCAGGGGCTTCTGAAGCCTCTGGAAGTCAATCTGGAGGTCATCTGTCTTTGCAGCCCAACTTCTCAGGAACAAATTTCAAGAGCAAATCTCAGCTGACTCTCTCTTCATCACAAGATAGGGAAGAGGGAGTGGGCTGTTTAGTCCTGCCCTAGCTTTGGAAACCATAAGATACAGCGATAAGAGCCTGTCACTTTGGGAGGAGCTGTCAGGTCAGGCCTCTCCAGAAGCCTCCACGAATTTTGATGGATTTATATGCAAAGATGTCTTTGACTAATGATGCTGATTGCAGTATTGATGATGGTAATGACAAACTAAGAACACCATGATGCCCATTACCAGGGGACTGGGTAAATACACCATGTTTCAGCCCCAAGTAGAATAATATACAGCTATTTGGAAGGATCCAGGTAAATCTATTTGCACTGAGTTGTTAAGTTTTAAGTGAGAAGAGCAAGTTGTAAAACAATCTGTAGAATCTGATCCTGAGTCACACAAATACCTGCGTGGGTGTTTGTACATGCATAAAAGAAACCCTGAGTATGGGCCAATATCTTTGATGAATACAGACACAAACATTCTCAACAAAATTTTAGCCAACTGAATCCAACAGCATATAAAAAAAGATCATACACCATGATCAAGTGGGATTCATCCCAGGTTCACAAGGATGGTTCAACATTCGCAAATCAATCAACATCATACACCACATTAACAAAAGAAAAGTAAAAAAACCACATGATCATTTCGATAGATGAAGAAAAAGCATTTGACAAAGTCCAACATCCATTCATGATAAAAACTCTTACCAAAGTGGGTATAGAGGGAAGAGACCTTAACATAATAAAAGCCATTTATGACAAACCTATAGCAAATATAATACTCAATGGAGAAAAGCTGAAACCCTTCCCACTACAATCTGGAACAAGACAAGGATGCCCACTCTCACCACTGTTATTCAACATAGTATTGGAAGTCCTAGCCACAGCAATAAGACAAACAAAAGAAATAGAAGGTATCCAAAATGGAAGAGAAGAGGTACAATTATCACAGTATGCAGATGACATGATTATATATAGAAAACCCTAAGGACTCAACCCCCAAACTGCTCAAACTGATTGACAAATTCAGCAAAGTAGCAGGATATAAGATTAATATTCAGAAATCAGTCACATTTCTGTATACTAACAATGAAATGTTAGAAAAGGAATTAAAAAATACAATATCTTTTAAAATTGCATCCCCCAAAAATCAAATGTCTGGGAATAAACCTGACCGAGGAGGTGAAAGACTTATAGGCTGAGAACTATAAATCATTAATCATGGAAATTCAAGAGGATTCAAAGAAATGGAAAGACATTCCATGGTCCTGAGTGGGAAAAACTAATATTGTAAAAATGTCCATACTACCCAAAGCAATCTATAGATTCAATGCAATCCCTATCAAATTACACATGAAATTTTTCACAGAACGAGAACAAACAATCCAAAAATTTATATGGAACCACAAAAGACCCAGAATTGCCAAGAAATCCTGAGGAATAAAAACCAAGCAGGAGGCATAACTCTCCCAGACTTCAGGCAATATTACAAAGCCACAGTGATCAAGACAGTGTGGTACTGGTACTAAAACAAATATACAGAACAATGGAACAGAATAGAGAAGCCAGAAATAAACCCAGACAACTATGGTCAATTAATCCTTGACAAAGGAGGCAAAAACTTAAAATGGGGTAGTTCCTGTCATGGCGCAGTGGTTAACAAATCCGACTAGGAACCATGAGGTTGTGGGTTCGATCCCTGGCCTCGCTCAGTGGGTTAAGGATCCAGCGTTGCCATGAGCTGTGGTGTAGGTCGTAGATGAGGCTCGGATCCCGTGTTGCTGTGGCTCTGGCGTAGGCTGGGGGCTACAGCTCAGATTCGACCCCTAGCCTGGGAAACTCCATATGCCCAAAGAAATAGCAAAAAAGACAAAAAAACAAAAAAAACAAAAAACAAAAAACATAAAATGGGGAAAAGACAGTCTTTTCAGCAAGTGTTGCTGGGAAAACTGGACAGCCACATGTAAATCAATGAAACTGGAACACACTTCACACCATGCACAAAAATAAATTCAAAATGGCTTAAAGACTTAAACCTAAGACAAGACACCATCAAACTCCTAGAAGAGAACATAGGCAAAACATTCTCTGATATCAACCTTATGAATGTTTTCTCAGGTCAGTGTCCCAAAGCAACAGAAATAAAAGCAAAAATAAACCAATGGGACCTAATCAAACTGACAAGATTTTGCAGAGTGAAGGAAGCCATAAAAAAAAAAGACAACTTATAGAATAGGAGAAAATAGTTTCAAACAATGCAACTGACAAGGGCTTAATCTCTAAAATATATAAATAACTTCAACAACTCAAGAGTGAAAAAGCCAATAACCCAACAGAAAAATGGGCAAAAGACCTGAATAGACATTTCTCCAAAGAAGATATATAGATGACCAACACGCACATGAAAAAATGCTCAACATCACTGATTATTAGAGAAATGCAAATCAAAACTACTATGAGGTACTACCTCACACCAGTCAGAATGGCCACCATTAGTAAGTCCAAAATAACAAATGCTAGAGAGGGTGTGGAGAAAAGGGAATCCTCCTACACTCTTGGTAGGAATGGAAATTGGTACAACCACTGTGGAAAGCAGTATGGAGGTAACTCAGAAAACTAAATATAGAACTGCCATATGACCCAGCAATCCCCCTCTTGGGCATATATCCGGACAAAACTTTCCTTGAAAAAGACGCATGCACCTGCATATTCATTGCAGCTCTATTCACAATAGCCAAGACATGGAAACAACCCAAATGTCCATTGACAGACAATTGGATTAGGAAGATGTGGTATATATACACAATGGAATACTACTCAGCCATAAAAAAGAACAAACTAATGCCATGTGCAGCAACATGGATGGAACTAGAGACTCATACTGAGTGAAGTAAGTCAGAAAGAGAAAGACAAATACCATATGATATCACTTATATCTGGAATCTAATATATGGCACAAATGAACCTTTCCACAGAAAAGAAAATCATGGACTTGGAGAACAGACTTGCAGCTGCCAAGGGGAAGGGGGAGGGAGGGTGATGGACTGGGTATTTGGGGTTAATAGATGGAAGCAATTGTCTTTGGAATGGATAAGCAATGAGATCCCGCTGCATAGCACAGGGAATTATATCTGGTCACTTATGATGGAGCATGATAATGTGAGAAAAAAATGTGTACATGTATGTGTGACTGGGTCACCTTGCTGTTTGGTTCTGAAATGGACAGAACACTGTAAACCAGCTACAACGGAAAAAACAAAAATCATTACAAAAAAAAAAAGAGAAAGCCTGGTGGGTCCCATCACTCCGTCAAGGGAGGGGGTCCCTGAAGCATGGGTCTGGGGGGCAGTGAATTTTGGAAGGGGTTATCCTTCAACTAATGTACAACTACATACAATTAGCATATATTACTTTGCAACAAAGAAGATATTTCAAGACGAAAAATGAATGAAAGCCCTGGGGAACATCACCGTTTCAGGGTCTCACGATAACTGGACAGGGGCAGCTGGCTTTGAGGGATGAGCTCTCAGAAATACATGCTCTGGGAGTTTTCAGTCGGCCTGGTGCTCTAGTCCAAGCCCTTACCAAGAGGCCAGGCTTTTGCCCTGCTCCATCTAAGCTTTGCTGGACTTGGTAACGTGTCTGCCTTTGAGCTGACGTTGGGATCCACAGAGTTCTACAAGTTCTCTCATCTTGCTGGGTTACAGGCTGCAGAGCCAACTGCAGCTTGGACTTTTATGAGTATTGGTGTGGAAACGCCGTGCTTATAAAGCTGCCAGAGAGAGGAAGCTGCATTGGATGCCACTGCTCACTCACTACCAACTTCTGGGTGGAAACCTAAATGCCCACATACCTGGGTCTTCTCATTCTCCCGCTCCAAGTCTTTCATTCAGCTCACCCTTCCCTGGTAGCCCCTAACTCAATAGGGCATGGGTGCCTAACGTGGCCTTCCAGTGTGGTTCCACTTCATTATCTCCCTAATCCAACATGGAGATGGGCAAGAAGAGCGTGGCCCCTCTCTGAGTGATTTAACAGGATGCTTTAATGAAGGATTGAGAATGAACACTGACCCCAGGTAAGAGGTGCTAAAGTGATACTTGCAAAGCATACCATCCATTTCGCTCTGATAGACTTTCCTCTTTAAATCACCGCGTTGTCATTTTTATGATGCCGATCTAGCTATTGAGGCTACAGGACTGTGAAATGTCATATAAAAAAGCCAATAAGAAAAAAATAAAATGAAGTTGCGGGGAGCGTGCATTAGCATCTCAAAAACGTTCTGTTGCATTGAGCTATTATTCTCTCTCCGACAAGGGGCACCAGGATCCTGTCCTCCCCATAAAGAGAGAGTGCCACAGAATGTATGAGCGCTCCACTCCCGAAACGGCGTGGCAGCCGAAGGGCATGGTTATGATAATGGCGAAGTACATTCCGCACTAAATTTGATAGGACAGTGGGGCCATCTGCCTCCTCTGATGACAAAGTCTTGATTGCTTTTCTCCTTGTTGGCTCAAGCCTGTGGCTTTCAGAGTTTTGACAAATTAAGGTTTTCAGCACTTTCACCCCGAAGAAAAGTAAGGAATGGCATCTGCCAAGGGGAGGGTTGGTCTCTGCACCACAGGTGACAACGTGGGGGCTGGGATTCCTTGAAGCACTCCCTGCATCTCCTGCATCCATCCTGCAGGATGCATCCATCCTGCATCTCCCTGCCTGGCAGTGTGTAAAAATACCTCAAATGATCCAAGGCCCAGCCCTCTTGAATTGCTGGATCTAGGGTCGAGGAGGCATGGCACATCTGGAAAGGATGAGGTTAATAAACCATCATGGGCCTGGGTCAGCAGGACGGGTCGCCTCTGGGAAAGTTTGCTCTTGTCCTTGGCGTTCAAGCCCATGGCTCTCTAAGGGGTGTCTTACAGTCTAACGTCGTGTCCAGCTGGAACTTCTTCACGAGCCAGATGGACAAGACAGTGTCTGGGGAGGAAGGGCTGCCAACACCGGCCTTGAAGAGCTTCTGATCTCCTGGGTAATTATGGGATTGCCATTCCTTTCTAAGGCTCTGAATTTGCCACGTGGGGGGAAGATGAATCCTGCGACCCTGCTAGTCGATTACACTAAACCACTGAGACAACTGCCGTGCTTTATCTGGAACGTTCGGAAAGCTGACTTGCTCCTTAGGAGCCATCGGCGTAATGGAATTCCACTGTATTATTTTCCAATGGGAGGTGCTGCAAGACCAGGTTGGTCAGCACTTTCTTTGGAGGAATATGTTTTCATTTGAGAACATACCTCTGCTGGGCTTCTCGGGGCTTTGCTTTAGGAAGCACAGGGCTCTTAGCCCCGCTGAGGGAAAGGGACTTGGGAGAGGCCATCGTGGCTGTGCAGGAAGGGGCTGACCAGCCAGCAGGGGCTGGGGCTTTTATTTTTATTTTTCAAAAATACATTCAGCATCCAGTCCTGCAAGCGAGGTTCACCAATGAATGTTACCTTTCATGAGGTGCCAACGTTCCTCCTGCTCTCTGTCACTGAGACCTTGAGAGTTTTTATTAGAGAAAACCAAACTTTTCACTGTTTGCATGTTTCCTAATAACCCCCTAAGTCGTAACCTGAATTTTTATGCAACTAATTATGAGCGAGACTTGGGCATGAAAGATTTATATGATCAGAAAAGAAATTACCTGTGTTATCTCGGGGCAGGAGGAGGATGAGCCATGGAAGGAAGTTAATCAGTTTTCTAGGTCACACAAAAAGCAGCCGTGAGGTGCTGGCTGCCGAGGTGGGATGGAGGGATGTGGGAGACGCCCTCTGGGGGGACAGGCTCCTGCCGGTAGGCCACGCCCCTCCCTCGCGGGACACGCCCCACCTCCTGGGGCACGCCCCGCCTCCCGGGGCACGCCCCGCCTTCCGAGACCCGCCCCACTCAGGAGCTGCTTGCTCCTCTCCCACCCCAGGGCTGCCAGCATTGGCCACGCGGCCCTGGGAATCAGCACTTTCTTCCTGTGCGACATTTTCATCCTCTACTTCCTAACCCAACTAACAGTCCTGAGGAAATTAAGCATGTGGAGGTAACAAGGTTAATGGGAGGGAGTGACATCTCAAAAAAGGGGAGGGTCCGGAGGGTCAATGCCAGTGATCAGAATGGAAGCCAGAATTCTGATAAATTCTGTCCCTTAAAGTTTCATTTTAGTTAAAAGCAAAGACAGAACATGAACGATGGAGGAATGAGCGTCTGCCAAGAAATAATAGCTCTTGCCACCATCACGCTCACGAAATGACTAGCGTTGCTGTTTATCTGCGGAACAAGCAGCTTGCCCAGCGTGGCGGTAAGGAGCGCTTGATGGAGAGCCGGCCGGCCGGAGAGCCAGAGAAGTCAGGCGTGCTGTGGGCCGTAATGCGCATTTAGTTACACGGTCATTTGCCGAGGCCCGCACCTGATGAACATACACAGGCTTGTTCATTTACTCAGCATTATGTTTAATCATTTAATTTCACAAGAGTTTTCAGATCTTTTAATCATCCTAATATTCTTCTTATTGCAACATATTACTAAGCTGTTAGTTCAATTCAATTAAAAGGTGTCATCCAAAAGTAATTTATTCCATGTGCGTCCTTAAGTGGATACTCCAGATAGGCCTGCATTTTAAAGGAATCATAACTCTTCCGATTTATTAGTCTGCAAACCACTGCGCTGTTAGCACTACAGGCGATACTGAGAGTGGTGAGCTTCTCGGGGCACCAGTGGGGCAGCAGATTTGTGAATGCTTCTCCAGATTTTGCACCAAGACTCAGAAGAGCATATGAAAACTTGGACCACCTGTTAGTCCTCAGGTGACCCCTGAAAACCCAGGGCGACTTTCTGGGCCTGGTAAAATCGGTCACAGCACAGCCTCTGGGTTCCCCTTCGGGAGCATCTTGGCTGCAGTTCCGAAGAGCGCTGCCTCACTTCAGGAGCAGGTGCAGGAGGCCTGCGAGAGCCAGCGTTTGGGAAGTCACCTGCTGGGGAAACTTCAGTCCCCTCTCGCCTTGTAGAATTCTGACCTTCCTGGGTGACTTTGGAGCAGTTCCTCTGTCCTCTCTAAAGCAGTGCTGTCCAGTGGGAATGTAATGCAGTGCAAGCCACCTAGCTGAATTAAATATTCTAGCGGCCAAAGTGAAAAGAAATGGGGGCTACTGATTCCCATAATATAGTCCCATAATATATAGACGAACTCAGTATATCTAAACTATCATTTCAACATGTCATCCATACAAAAGTTTTGAGATATTTTATGTTCTTTTTCCATTTAAGGCTTCAAACTCTGGTGTGGACATCACACTCTTGATGAGCCTCATTTCAGGGGTTCAGCATCCACGTGGAGCTAGTGGCTACCATACTGGACAGTGAGACTTCAGGCTGGTGGCCCTGTGCAGCCTGCCTGTGGCTCCCCTGTGCCTGTGGCTCCCGTGGAGTGAGATGGGAGCTGCCTGGGGTCCTGGGGGATCTGCCTACAGAAGTTGGTGACGCTCCCACAGGGGTACAGGACAGGGCACGCTGGCCGCTGATGACCTCAGAGGCACTTCTGACCTTGAGGTTGTAGGAACCCAGCAGGCCCAGGAAGGGATGGCTGCTGGGAAGACACAGCAGCAGAGATGCCCCTTTCCTTGTCCCTAGGCCTTCGGGGAGCCAAAGGGAAACTCAGGTTTCAGGTGGTGGCAGGAGGAAAACCACTCCAGTGCAAATAGGGGCAGTAATGGGAGGGTCGGCCTCTGCTCCTCGCCCCCCTCCTTGCTCGGCCAAGATGGCCTGGGAACACCCTGGGGGTGCCGATTGATGGGGAGCTCCCTTTTGCCCCTCCACCAGGAGACTAGCCCTGAGGCCTGACTACCATTAAAGCAAGAAGTTTAGTCCTTTTTTTTAGGGCCGCACCCTCCGCATATGAAGGTTCCTGGCTAGGGGTCAAATTGGAGCTGTAGTCGCCAGCCTAAGCCACAGCCACAGCAGTGCCAGATCCAAGCTGTGTCTGCGACCTACACCACAGTGCATGGCAATGCCCGATCCTTGACCCACTAAGCAAGGCCAGGGATTGAACCCTGGTTTCCTTACAGCTGAGCCACCACGGGTGCCCCCAATAAGTTTAGTCTTTAGCCTGCTGTGCCCCTCAAGGAAAGACTCTCTTTCCTTGGGGAGCAAGGTCCCCTGTAATGAGGCTTAATACCCACACTTTGAGGCCTAGGTACTCTTGAGGCCTTTGAGCTGTAAGTACTCTCTCTTTGGCAACCAAAGGCCAGTGGCCAGGAGCTGGTGGCGGGTTGTTGCAGAGATGTGTTCTGGGGAGGCAGAGGTGTTACTTGGGTCTGATCACGGTGGCTAAGTGCTGTTTCCACCTTCTAGAACTTTGAGCCATTAGTCCCCGGGGTCTGTCCCCTATCTGGGCCAACTGAGAGCCTCCAGAAATCAGGGACAAATAGAGACACCTTGCAAAATCTTCCTGCCCTTTCCTGCTCTTGCTGAATGCCTTGATTATTAATATCTTACTCTAAGAAAAGGGCTATTTGTGCTGGTTTTTTTTGGAGAACAGCAATAAAAAAGGGAAATTAAATTAGCAACTCTGTGTGAGCTTCTAATCCATTAAAGTGTCTTCAACTCCATAACCTGCTACCTTAAACTCTAGTCACCTACTTAAGTGGTTTTGAGAGAATAGCAGTGTCCCGCCTGGCCCCATTTCGCACCAGTTGCAATAAAAGTGATTGAGTGTCAGCAGAGCCCGGGGATCCGGTCCTGAGTGAGAGGGCTCGGGATGGGTCACTGTGCTCAGCCTGCCCACGTGATTGCAGGGGCGAATCCCTCCATCCACAGACCCGTGTCCTTGCCCGAGAGCACACACGCGACTCCAGGAATTAGTCAGGTGCAATTACACACATGAGGTGGCCTCTCCCACCCCTATTAAGTAATGGGAAGATAAAACTGTCTTAGAGGACAGCACCCTAAGGGAATCGAACTTAATAATGAGAAGAGGGTACCAGCAAGGGCAGATGGTTACTGAGTGCCAATGGTGTGCCCAGCTCTGTGCTGCCCAGAGGACCTGCCTCATCCCTTGCGGGGTGTAGTACAAAATGAAAATGCAGGCTGCGTGCCATGGTGCAGCCAAAACAACAACAAAACCCCAAAATGTGTTTAACAAAATCCCAAATATCCGCTGTTCAGAAACAAGTGATTGTGTATATTTATCCTACCCACCTACATGGTTTGGAAATTAAAGCAGCACTCACCATCATCAAAAAAAAAAAAAAAAAAAGAAAAAAAAAAAGAAAGAAAATGCAGGGCCTTGGTTCAAGAAAAGTAATAAGAATTTCAAGATAGAGATGGGAGAGCATTAAACCAAGCACGGGGCCTTCTGAGGGCGGAGGGCTGTGTGGCTGCCTGGGTCGCCTGCGCCAGTCTGGCTCTGTGTCAACTGGCTCAGTTCTCACAGCCAATCCTATTCCCCTCTCCACTTTACACATGAGCCAACACAGGCTCCGAGAGGCCAGGACAGTGCCGGCATGAGGATCTCAAAGCGGTTACATCATTGAGAAGAAGTGGTGAGCATCTTCCCCCGGCCCACAGTGGGGTGCAGCAAACCTCACAGCATCAAGCTGTGAGCCCTGATTTAGTTTCAGGAAAACACTATCATTTGTCCCCATTAAATTAATGTCATTAATTTGAAGTTTATTGGTTTTGTAGTTTGTTTTTATTTCATTGATCGATTTGTTTTTCACTTTATGGTTGTACAAGAGCTCAACACATAAGGAACATGCACCTAGTTTTATGTGTGTATGTAGTTAACAAACATACTTTACATAATTCAAGTCGGCAGAGAGAAACCATGCGATCCCCCCCCCCAACCCGGTAAGTGGGGTCTGCCTGGTACTCAAGGAGGGAAAGGCATCTCTGGTCCCCCCAGGTGGGAGCCACAGGAAGTGCTCATAGCCCTGCCCCTTGGCTGGCTACCAACAGGGGCCATGCTGGCTGGATGCTGGACCTCAGTGGAGAGACAGGTGGGGGTGGGGAAGCGAGGGGGAGGGAGGGAGTAAGAGGGAGGGGAAGGCCCCTCCGAGCAGGGGGCTGTCTAAAGAGTCCGGGAAGGGCTGCCGGGTCCTGGCTACCCTCCTGGTTGCTGCTTTGCATGCCTTTGCCTTGGTCCAGGGGCTCTCAGGAGCCCAAAGGCAGGGAGGGGCCTGCAGGAACAGCCAGAGGTTCAAGACTGTGTGGGGAGCAGTTGTGACCATTCAAGGACCTCTCACTAGCTGACCCTGAACAGGTGCTTCGGGGGCTAAGCGCCATCCCCACACCCCCAACAAGGTCAAGTCCCCACTCTCCTAATAGAAGCATGTTTAAGACCAATGGCCAAAACCTTGTCACTGTGGACTGGCGGTTGCAAGCCAAGATACATTTCCCATAAAAATGCATGTCAGGGGAGTTCCCATCACGGTGCAGCAGAAACGAATCCGATTAGGAACCATGAGGTTGCGGGGGTTCGATCCCTGGCCTCGTTCAGTGGGTTAAGGATCCGTATTGCCATGAGCTGTGGTGTAGGTTGCAGACACGGCTCAGATCTGGCTTTGCTATGGCTCTGGTGTAGGCCGGCAGCAAGAGCTCCAATTAGATCCCTAGCCTGGGAATCTCCATATGCTGCTAGTGCAGCCCTAAAAAAGGACAAAAAAAGACAAAAAAAAATGCATGTCAAAGATTTGCTTAAGAATGTTCATAGGAACTTTATTTATAGCTGCCCCAAACTGGAAATAAGCTAGGTACATTATCTGTGGCAGAATCTTTTTTTTTTTTTTTTTTGTCTTTTTAGGGCTGCACTCACGGCATATGGAAGTCCCCAGGCTAGGGATCGAATCAGAGCTGTAGCCTCTGGCCTATGCCACAGCCACTGCAATGCCAGATCTTCGACCTACACCACAGCTCATGGCAACGCCGGATCCTTAACCCACTGAGCAAGGCCAGGGATCGAACTTGCAACCTCATGGATACAAGTCATATTTATTTCTGCTGAGTCACAGTGGGAACTCCTGTGGCAGATTCTTAAAATGGACTATTAAACACCAATAAACAGGAACACACCTTTGCTAGGGATGAAATTCAATAGATGAGACTCACAAACACAGTTTTGAGGAAGCAGCCAGACACAAAAGGGTCACGGTCTATGAGTCCATGGATGTAAAGCTTAAAAACAGACAAAATGATTGTAAAGTAGTAGAAAGGTAGGCTAAGGGTTACACTCGGGAGGAGGCGGAGCAGCTGGGGGCGTGATGTTCTATTCATTCAACAGGCCAGTGGTTACAGGGGGTGCTCCTACTTACCTCGCTGAACAGTACACTTGAAATGCGTGTGCTTTCTCTGTGGGGTGTATATCAATTACAATTAAAAAAAATGATAGACATTAGAATTTGAGACATGGGACGATCAGTAAATAAAATCCACAAAGAGAAAAAAATATATTCTTACCACTCCCTATCAGATCCTACCTGCCTTTCAAAGGGAAAGTCTGGGAGCAGCCTGCTGGAGGCCAGGGCCTTCCTCGGCCTGATTTGGCCCATGGAGTGAACCCAAGGCTTGGCTGAAGCAGCCTGTGGCTCTCTCAAGGATACTGGGGGCCCTGGCTTTTCTCTTCCCCACCTCATTTTTAGGACCGAACCTGTGGCCTATGGAGGTTCCCAGGCTAGGGGTTGAATTGGAGCTGGAGCTGCTGGCCTACGCCACAGCCACAGCAATGCTAGATCTGAGTTGTGTCTACAACCCACATCACAGCTCATGGCAACACTGGATCCTTAACCCACTGAGCGAGGCCAGGGATTGAACCTGCACCCTTGTGGATCCTAATCAGATTCGTTTCCTCTGCGCCATGATGGGAACCCCCTGAAGCCCTATTCTGAACTGTCACTGGTGGTTTGTGCCCAGGACACTCAGTGTTGCTGGGAAGCCAAAGGTGAAGAAAAGCCAGTTAGGTGGGGACCCCTTTGTGAAGATGCCCAAGTGACAATGGATTTTATCACCTTGTGCTCATCCCTGAAACCAGATCTGTGTGCCCACCCTCTTGCTCTTGACTCAGTCCCATGGGCTGGACCACATGGCCCTCAAATGGCAGGACAGGGTGCCTACTTCATAGATGGAAACTCTTCCCAGGGACCTTAAATGGTTTGCATGGGCACCTCCAGGGGTGTCCCCAGCATATCCATGGGCACCTGGTCTCATGGCCCATGTAAAGTCCGAGAGGCTGACGGGCTTAGAGTAGTGTATTCAGCAGCACTGGGGAGGTGGATGACTGCCAGCTAGGAGGTACCAGTCCACAGGAGGGCTGGGTGCCCACACCCCATCTAAATGCCTGTGTCCTCTGCAGCTCCTGGGTACAATAAGCCATACGTGTTTGAAGCAAAAGGGATTGTGTAAGCCCTGGTGTTACTCCTGCCATCCTTGGCTCACCAGTCTTCTGCCATGCCCTGGCTGCAGTCTTAACTGTTATCCCTATCCCCCACCTGCTGGCCACGTGAACAACCATTCCATTCACAAGGGTACCAGGAGAGCTCTGCCTCTGCTGGAACTTTCTTTCCCACATTCCAACAAGGCTGACACCAGCTTAGGCTTTCTGCTCTGTCATGACTCAGGTGAATTTTAATGATAACTACCCCCCCCCACCCCCAGCCCACAGTCTAAGGGAAGCAGGATCTGTCCCCTGCCCACCTAGGAGACCATCCCAGTAGAGGGGCAGCAGGAGCCTCTGGGGGAACATCAGAGGTGTGAGCAAGATCATAGCGGAAGACTGGGCACCAGGCATTGGGCTCAGAGGGACATGCCAGAGGGGGCAACCCTCTCTGGAGGGGGCTTCTGCCTGGCCTGCATGTTGCTCTCACTTGAAAGCTCCAGCCATTCCTTGACAGCTGGGCAGAGGCATTTCTGTTTCCCACTCAGGACATCTGGGAAGGAAGGGTCCTTGGAGACCACCCTGTCCCCTGCCCTTCCTGTGGACAAGTAATCCAAGAGCCCTGCAGGTACACAGGGTGCTAATGGCCTTGCTGGGTCTGAAATTCAGCTCCCCGGGCCCCCAGACCAGGGTGGGGGTGCTGGACATCATCTCTTGAAGATGCAGCTGCACACCTGTCCAACCACCTTGCACTGGGAGGCCCCAGTCCCCTGTCAGCCCTGGACAATGCACTGATACTGTGTGGTTACAATTCAAGTGCTGCTGTGATGCTGGGGGTGCCTGCAGAAGAATGTTGCTTTCTGTAGAGAAGTACTTTATTGCTGACTGTATTCTTTGGACGTCCTGTGCTCTAGTCCATAGCTAATCTTGGGTCCTAGGAGCCTGGGAGGAGGTGGAGGCTGAGCCTGGGTTGGTCATTGCACATATGTCCTAGGAAGCTCAGGAGTTCCTCAAATGGAACCAAGGGAGCATAAGAATATAGTGACAGTGGGATCTGTGGAGAGTTAGAGTGGTTGGGATGTGGAGGTGCCAAAGGACAGGCATCTGTGGAGGCCAAGATAGCACAGAGCAGGTATCCTGCACCAACTCCCCGTCATGCCTACCTCCTCATGTGCTATAGTGGGTTGAATAATAACCCCCTCAAATTATATCCATCAGAACCTCAGAATATGACCTGATCTGAAAAATAGGATTTGCAGATGTAACTATACAAGGGTCTTGGGATAAAATCATCCTAGATTTAGGGTGGGCTCTAAATCCAATGACTGGTGGCCTTCTTCAAAGAGGAAAAGACACAGAGAAACAAAGAGAAGGCCATGTGAACATGAAGACGGAAACGGGAGTTGGGATGCTACAGGCCATGGAAGGCTGGGGCTGCCAGAAGTTGGAAGAAGCAAAGAAACATCCTCTCCTAGAAGCTTTGGAAGGAGGCTGGCCCTGCCAACACCTTGCTTTCAGACTGCTTACTGGCCTCCTGAACTATGAGAGAATAAATTTACATTGTTCTAAGCCACCTCTCAGCAGTTTTTTACGGTTGTTCAAGGAAACTTATACAAGCATCCCTCTTGAGTTCACGGGGGTGAATCAACCTGCAGCACCCCCCAGGCTGCATGGGGCCCCCTGCCCTGACCTTGGCCAATCATTTCAGCATCCCCTGGCTTCCAGCAGCAACCTGACTTTAGCTGGTTCAAGTGGAAAAAGGCAGGTGGGCCTGGGGAGGAAGTGCTTGAAATCTCAAGCCACGGGCTCCATCCAGCCAACCTCCAGCTGCCCTTAGCTCAGAGCTCTCTGCCTTGAGCCCAGGGACGAACATGCATGAGCCTGGTTAACTGCAAGCATCTCAAACTCCCAGCCATGGTCCATGCCACGAGGGAGGTGGGCTGGGCCAGGTGGGTGCAAATGGGGCATGAAAATCATCCTCTACCTGCTCTGAAAACTGCTCCTGAAATGTGGCTGCACCAAGCCCCCAGTCCCGAAGGAGGACTCCAAGATACTTCCCACCAGGGGGAGGCTCCCCAGGGCAGGGACCCAGGCTGCCTGGTCTCCCAGGGCCCAGCACAGAGCCTGACACCCCACGTCCCCAAAGCAAGCCTTGCCAGGGCTGCAGGGATCTTTGCTAAGCAGTTAGCCCCTGGGAATAGCATATAATCCACCCTCCTACCCTTGGTTTTTTTTTTTTTTTTTTAATTGAAGTGTAGTTGATATACAATTGTGTGCCAGTTTCAGATGCACAGAACAGTGATTTTGCAGATTATATTCCATTGTAGGTTATTATGAGATAGGGATTCTAACTCCCTGGGCTATATGGTGTATCTTTGTTGCTTATCTGTTTTATATACAGTAGGTTTGAGAACTGTCCACTGGCAGCTTCCCTGCCCGCCTCACCCCAGCCGCACCGCCTGCCTCCTCTTCCTGGAACACAGCGAGCACAACCTCACGTCTAAGTCTCTGCATGGGCTGTGCCCTTTGGCCTGGACTTTGGCTGCTTCTCATCCTTTAAGTCTCTTCCTTTACCTTATTTCTCTTGGGGGTACCCCCACCCTGTAACTATCCTATCTAGAGTGGGCCTCCCCTGTTTTTTTCTATCTCTCTCCTCAGACTATAAGCTCTCGAGGGCAGGAACCACATCTGGTGTTGCTCGCTGCTGAATCTTGCTGGCCTGCCCTGTGCCTGGCACCTGCAACCCAGGTCAACACTTGGGGGGTGGGCAGTATCCCCTGGCTTCCAGCAGCAACCTGACTTTAGCTGGTTCAAGTGGAAAAAGGCAGGTGGGCCTGGGGAGGAAGTGTTCTTTGGCCCTGGGACACAGTGGGAGGCTCAGAACTGTGGGTGGAGGGGGGGAGTCACCCACATCCTGCCTCCTCCATTAGCCATACAGCTGGAGCCCTGAGCCAATTGGCTCTTACCCTTGCTTGGTGTCTGTGATGTGCATTAATAGCCCTGAGGTCCACTAGAAGGTCATGGATTCAGAGGCCCCGAAAGAATCCTCTTGACTGTGGCCTGGAACCTTCTTTCTAGGAAATGCTCCCAAATAGATTGGATTTAGGAGGCTAATCAGAGGGATAATAAAAGCCAATGTTCCCTGGGCCTCCTGCCTCACCCTTGGCTCAGCCCTAAACACACACACACACACACACACCATTCATTGCACCTCAAAACTAGCCTACGAAAGAGGTACTCTTTGGACTCCCATTATACAGATGAGAAAATGGAGGCTCAGAGAGGTGAAGCCACTCAGCTCTTTGGGACGTCCCACCTGAGCTCCCTAAAGGCTGCTGCAGTCCTGGTGCAGGTCCCTCCTGAGATCTGGGCTGAACAACTGAAACAAGCGGCTCAAAGAGGAAGAGCGTGATGGGACTGCAGACTGAGAGAAAGTGGCCAGGGAGGGGTCTTCCTTTCTCATGAGTTACGACTTCAAAGTCAAAGCTGGTAGGGCCCCTGTCCTGGTATCTGTTTTTTCCAGGGATGAGATGGGTCTCAAGGGAGCCAGTCAGAGGCAAGTGTGGCTGGGAGGTTGATCAGGACTTGTGGCCCGAGGAGTGGCCAAGATTTCACTGTGTAAGGAACCGGCAAGCCTGGGTCTGGGTTCAGAGTTTGTGGCTCTGAAACTGCGGATCAGGGCAGAGACTAGGCTCCCAAGTGGCGGGTGGTGGGGGGGTGGGGAGGTGGGCAGGAACATTAGTGCCTGTTTTTCCCCCCGCAGCGCGAATTTATGGAGCACTAATGAGCTGCCAGGACCTGCACGGGCTTGTGCAACGGGAGCCAATCGAGTGCAGCAGAGGAAGCTGAGGACAGACTTGAGCCATAAGGAAATACTTGGTGGAGCATCTGCTCTGTGTCCTCAAAGGCCACCCTGAGCAGAGACACTTGAGCTGCATCCCAGTGGAGTTTAACCAGAGGACACGGAAGGGTGGGACCCGGGGAGGGGGTTCTAAGCAGAGGAAAGTGTGTGCGAAGGCTGGGGACAGAGGAGCAGTGGCAGAAGCTCCAAGCCCCACGCTGAGGGCTGAGACTGTGGCAGAAATTCCTTAAATGCTTGGGGCCCGAAAGGAGTCCCCGCATATCACTGTGCCTTCTGGGGGAGGGAACCTGTGGCCATTTGGAGAAGCTGTCAGTTCTGGTCTCCTGCCAGCTCACAGGTGCACTGCTCCAATTAACATTCACGGAGTAATTGAAATATGTAATTAGAAATCTCAAAATGTATTTTAATCCCATTGTGAGTAGAACTGTGTTCTCCCCCTAGGACTCTCCTTTGTGAGACGAGGTGGAGGTGCTGCAGTGGCTCCTGGGCCTCCTACTCCAGAAGATGTCCAAGGAGAGGGCCCACCCCAGGGTGCCCCTGCACAGATCGCTGAGGCACTGTGCCAGTGGGTGCAGCCTGCTGATTCTGCCTGGTTACCGCTACCTGCCCTGAACCTTCGCCTGGGCCTGGCTCCATGGAACTGATAGGGATGGAGCAGACACAGGTAGTTGTAGAAGTCCCATGAAAGGATCGTAGAGAGGAGTTCCCGTCGTGGCTCAGTGGTTAATGAGTCCGACTAGGAATAGAGGGTTCGATCCCTGGCCTCGCTCAGTGGGTTAAGGATCTGGCATTGCAGTGAGCTGTGGTTAGACCCCTAGCCTGGGAACCTCCATATGCTGTGGGAGCGGCCCAAGAAATGGCAAAAAGACAAAAAAAAAAAAAAAAGTCATAGAGACACAGGGACATCTGGGGGATACTGGGAGATCCGTGTAAGTTAATAAATTGCTCAAAAAAGCCATCAGCACAAGGCAGGCTTGCTGGACTAGTAGAGGTTTGAGAACTGCCTCAGGTCATTGGGTGGGAAATGGGGTGAGGCCTGCATTCAGGTTCAGCCCAAGGGCAGGAGTTTGAGGACCGCCCTTCTGCTGATTTGAATACACAGCTTCCTGCATCCTAAGGAGGAGCTACTACTCCCAGAAAGGAAGAGGCGGGCTTTTCCCATCCCCACTCCCCGTGGATGCTAAAACTGTAACCCACCGGATGGATGCTAAAACTGTAGCCCACCGGATCCTCGGGGCAGAGCTTCTGTGCCTGCCCACTTGCATCTCTCACAAGCATCCAATCTTAAATCTACTTCTTGCTTATCACTCTGTCTCTCGCTGAATTCCTTCTGTGCCAAGACGCGAAGAACCAGAACCTCAGTGAGTCCAGACACAGGGTGAGAGATTCTAATTTAAAACTGTGGGTTCAAATCCCAGTCTGGGTTTAGGCTGGGTTCAGGTCCCGGCATGCGGGTTCAAGTTCCAGTTCGTGTTCTGGCGGGATTCAGGATGTTAGCGCTGTCAGTTTCAGAACCAGGGCTTTGTCACACTCTCCCTAGTGCTCTGAGACCTCAACCTTGCTCTAGAAAGATGTGTACTGATCCTTTCACCACATGGAACAAACAGCCCCTTTCCAGGAAAGTAGTTTTCTTTAGACAAACACCACAGTCTCGCAGGGCTCATGTGACATTTGCCGCTTCTCCAAGAGACAGCTGTTGACACGCATCAAGTTCACGGGAGCAGAGGGGGTCAGCAGTGACAGAGTTTGGTGGAGGGACTGAGTGTCCCTAAACATTTGTCCCCAAAGGTATGTTCCAGGAGCCCTTCCCAGGGCCCGTGGGCCCTGAGCCCAGCTTGTAGTGTGCTGTGTGCGCACGTGCAGAAGATCTTTCAGGCTCGAAGGGGGCCCTGGGGTGCTCTGCAGAAATGATTCCAGTTTTCCATGTTTACTAAGCGTGCACGTGAGCCTCTGGGGGCTGCGATGCTGCCCACAGGGCCCGTTCCTCCTCTGGGCTTGAGTGGAGTGTTTTTAATCCCATAAAAGGAAAACCTAATTCGAGAAGTATTGATTTTAAATTTCTTTCCCTCTCTCTCACTTAAAAACAAACCCTTGGAGTTCCCATCATGGGCAGTGGTTAACGAATCCAACCAGGAACCATGAGGTTGCGGGTTTGATCCCTGGCCTTGCTCAGTGGGTTAAGATTCCGGCATTGCCATGAGCTGTGGTGTAGGTAGCAGATGTGGCTCCGATCCTGCGTTGCTGTGGCTCTGGCGTAGGCCGCTGGCTACAGCTCTGATTAGACCCCTAGCCTGGGAACCTCCATATGCCGTGGGAGCAGGCCTAGAAAAGGCAAAAAAAGGCAAACAAACAAACAAAAAAGAAAAACAAACCCTCTACTCTGGGCGGCCCCTGCCTTGCTGGGTGTCGTGGACTGGTGGTCACATCTTTATGGCATGAGGCCAAATGCCACTGCTTCTCAGCCAGAAAGCCCCAGCTCCTCATGCATCTAAGCCTTAGAGAGCATCTCTTTTGCAGGGGAAGGGAGCGTGGCTGCTGGGAGTTTACGCATCACGGCCACAGACGCCGTTGTTAAATGGGCGTCAGTTTGGGGGTGCTACTCGGGCTCTGGCCCGTGATGGAAGCAGGAGTTGGGCCCTTTCTGCTTCTAAGATGCAGGCATGGGAGTCCACCCACGCAGCCTCGGCCCTGCCTCTCCTCTGCCCGTGGCTGGCTGTCCCTGGCATTGGCACTGGTGGTCTGTGAGTTCCGGGTGACTTCACCACTCTGGTTCCCGCTGCCCCCTCCTGCCTACACAGCGGGCTCTGGGAAACAGCCGTACCTTCTTCCCTGAATATACTCTGCGCCTTCCAGCCTCCCTGTCTTTGTTCACACTGTTCTTCCTGCCATCTGGTTCAATCACATGTATCCTTCTGGATGCCATTCAGATGCCAAATGCCACCGCCTCCAAGGAGCCTTCCATGACCACCACACCACAAGCCTCCATCCCCTTTCTGCCCCTCTCCCTGGGAAGAGAGTACAGGCGGCAGAAAAGCTGTGGGTTTTTGGAGTTGGACTTGCCCAGGTTTAATGCCAGCTCTGCTACTGCCTGACCTCAGTATCTGCAAAAGGCCATGATGAAGAGTCGCTGTGGACTGAAAACCTAACATATATAAACTCTTCAGCACAGTTTCTGGCACAGAGTAATGGGCTGGTCAAAAATAGTTACTGCCCTTTTAACAAAAATCATGGACTTTTTAAGCATCCCAGCTCTACCTCTCTCTGGCTGGGGAGCCCTGAGAAGGACAATCTCTGTGAGGCTGGGGCCTCGTGGCATCTCGGGGAAGGACGCCGGGCACCAGGGGAGCTGCTGCCCGCACCCCCAGGCCCTCCTGCCCGTTCATGTGCTGAGCTGTCCAAGATGGTGCTGCTCTCATGGGGACAGCGTCTTGTGAAATGGCCCTAAGACCAAACACAGAACCTGCCCAGCCACGAGTGGCCTCAAACAGGTCAGAGCCCTGTAGTGAGAAGCTCATCAAAACAAAGCACCGAACTTTGAAAGGCCAGGTGCACCTGTGGTCCAGCTCTACAGACCCATCCCAGGGGCAGCCCCTGTCAGGACAGCTGGACAGCACTGAAGGGGGCACCTGGGGACTAAGGGGCACCCTGCTCCTCTGCATCTCCTGCCACCTTGCCAACTGTCTTTGGATCGCAGGACCAGCCCTCTGCCCTCCTTCCAAAGACTAGTGTCAGAGCCCATCCGTGGCTGCCCTCCACACCCCAGCAGTGGTGCTGTATTCTCCCCTGCAGTCGGGGCTTGGGGAGGCACGCCAAGGCGTCCAAGAGGCCCTCTGGGGAGCGGAGCTTCCAGGTACTACCCCTCTCTGATGGGGCAGTCTTCAGGGCATTCATCAAGACGGCTCAGTGCCACTGGCTTCCCAGCTGCTCTGCCAACATTCCTTTTTTGCCTTTTGTCCTTTTTTAGGGCTGCACCAGTGCTATATGGAGGTTCCCAGGCTAGGGATCTAATTGGAGCTATAGGGATCTAATTGGAGCTATTGCTGCCGGCCTACGCCACAGCCACAGCAATACCAGATCCTAGCCGCCATCTGCGACCTACACCACAGCTCCTGGCAACGTTGGATCCTTAACCCACAGAGCGAGGCCAGGGATCGAACCCACAACCTCATGGTTCCTCACTGGATTCATTTCCACTGTGCCACGACAGGAACTCCCCAACATATAAATGATGCCAGAAATCCCTGTGGAACCCAGGCACGGGACACCCACGTCCCTCCCTGCCCACAGGGTGAGCACAACCCCTACCACCCTTGGAAGCTGGGATAAGAGCGGGAGGCTGCCAGGTCCGAGCAGAGCAGAACAGAGCTGGATGACATGTGCTCCTGGCCTAGAGGCTCCCTTCCAGCTGTCCCACCACTGATCTGTTCAGTTTCAGGCCTTTGTCATGCAGATCAGCAATACAATACAGCAGGCACTTCACCAGTGTTGAATGTAGGTAATTTCTTTCTTCTGCCTTTTTTTTTTCTTTTCTTTTTAGGACTGCACATGCAGCATATGGAGGTTCCCAGGCTAGGGGTTGAATTGGAGCTGCAGCTGCCGGCCTATGCCTACACCACAGCCATAGCAATGTGTGGGATCTGAACCATGTCTGTGATCTACACCGCACCTCATGGCCATGCCGGATCCTTAACCCACTCAATGAGGCCAGGAAATAAAACCACGTCCTCGTGGTTACTAACCGGGTTCGTTCCTGCTGAGCCACAAGGGGGACGCCAATGAAGATAAATTCTTGAGCCCTCTGTCCTAACCCCTGCTCTGAACCTCTGTCGCACCTTCAGGCAGAACTCTTTCCTTCTCTCTCGGTCCGTCCCTGTCTGCCCTACCCCCACTCTTCCAGCCCATCTCAAGTCCATATTCTCCTAGGAAGCCTGCTGACCTTCATAGCATTTCCGCAGCATCTAGCACACAGCCCCCTGGGTTCAGGAGTCCATATTCTTGTGCTGCCTTCTGCCCGTGGGCCTCCTTTCCCTAGATGGGTCGGGAGTCACGAAGTACAGGGCCTGGGCCGCCACTTTCTCCCCCTCCTGAGCAAATGACTGGGTGTGTCTTCCTTCCCCAGCATCTCTGCTGATAAAAAAAAAAAACCAAGATAGTGTTTCCAACCCCAGGAGTGAGTGAGGGACCAGAGGCTGGTGGGACAGGTGTCCTGCAGGTGGGGTCGCCTGTCTCCCAGCTCACTGCCTCCTGGCACAATGGACCCCAAGTTCTGCCTCCAGGCTTGGCTGAAGCTGGACACCAGCCCTTGGCTGGGAAAGTCACATGAGGACTCCCGGTGGCAGTAAGGGGTGTGAGCCATAGCCGGGCATACTGTTATTTATTTTCCCTCTCTGTGGGCACTTGATGAGAAACAGAAATGGAGCGCTGGCTTCTGAAACAAAAAGAATTTCATCTCAATTGCATTTGTATTCAGGTGGGCAAGATAAATTCCAGTGCCTTCCCAAATGTGCCAAGAGCAGAGCCTGGGTACCGGGAGGGGGAGGTTCTGATGACCTACCATCCCCATGAGAGCGACCAGGATGAAAAACGAGGCCCTGGAGTAAATCTTTGATGGTTAATCTGTGAGTAGCAGTGCAGATGTGACCCTGGGAGGGACATCCTTAGGCTGGGTGTGCCCTGCACAGGGGCGGCTTGGTGATTAATTACCGCTTACCCAGCTCAGGACCGTGAGGAGGAGAGCGAATGAGGAAGATGCAATTTTATCTGTGCGTGCGCCCAGCAGGAAGCATGTGGGACCATTTGCTAGTCTAAATGAATAGGACGTTTAGGGCTGCGTCAATCAGAGAGTATACTTAGCATCTGCACCCACTGCTTAACCCTCTACGCCAGCGCCAGACCCAGACCAGACCTGGCAGGGACAGCAGAGCAGGAGGGCAGAGGTCCTGCAAGGGTCTCCGGAAGCCTGCCCACTTCCTCTGAGTGGAGACAGGACATAGCCCAGAATGGAGTCTTCCCTCTTGGTCCAGAGCCCTGCTTGCTGGCATGTCAGCAGCCCTGGAGGAGGTGGTCCCACCCAGGCATCTGGGGACCCCCAGTTATACTTTCTGTGGATCTTGACAGGGATGTCTGAGGGCCCTGAATTTTAGCTGCCACCCTGATGAGCAGACCTTGGCTGCATGGGCTCATGGAGGGGAACAAAGCAGGAACCACGGGAAGAGGGGGTCTGGAGTACTCATAGACAGTGCTGAGAACCAGCCTGCCCTCTGCTCAGTGACCCTGGGGACATGTGGAGATGGGCAGGATGGGACACAGGTGCGCATGGCTCCAGAATATCTGATCTTCACCTGTGGGGTCATGCCTGGCCCTGGCAAATCCATGGGCAGAATCTCCCTCCTTCAACATGACTCTGTGGGGCCCTGCTGCAAGGGTGATGCTAGCCTGATGGCCAGCCTGGTGGGCAGCGACGCAGGCCCTCAGTGGCGGCTTCCTTTCTGGGTGCAGTGTCTCCCGGGACTGTGGTCTCTCCAGGGGCCTTTGGTCACCACCTCCCTTCCCCACCCTGCAGCTTTCTCCCACTGATGATCGCAGCATCTCAAAGACCCAACTACCTGCTGGGAGGCACTTGGTTGGCAGTCAGATTAAATGAAGGGCAATGACAGCAGGAGCTGAAAACACGGTGGTGAGACGGGAGGCAGGGGGAGCTGGGCTTGGTGGAGGATGGGGCGTTCGGTCACCTAAGGGTGCGGAGACCACAGTGATGACCAAGGGGACACCGGGGGCGCTGGTGAAGACCTGCAGCTGGAAACTCGGTGGCTGAAAGTGGGGCAAGACCCTCCCGAGGAGAGCAGCTGGTTCAGTGTCACAGGAAGGGCCTGTGCCTGCGTCTGTGAAGAGCTTCCTTGGAACGTAGCCACACTCACTGGTCTAAGGCTGTTCTTGCATCACAGTGTCAGCGTTAAGTGGTGGCACCAGAGGGCCTGTGGCCTTCATGGTCTCCGGTAGGTGCTGCCTGGCCCTCTAGAAAAGAGTGTAAGAGGCGGCAGATGAGGGAGACTCACTCACCGAGGAGGAGAAGGAGAAGAGGGGGAGGGAAATGAGAGACTCGAAGACAGGGCTCTGCAGGGTCTGCAGAGGTCAAACCTGCTAAAGACAGAGGCCTGTCCGTGACATATGCCAACTGTGGGTCACCAGCAACCTCAGCAGGCCCCAGTTTCCTCATCTGTACAGGTGCAAGTGGAGGTGGTGACAGGTGGACAGGCCACAGTGGGCAGGGTCAGGAGTGAGCGGTGTGGCCATGGCATCAAGGGGCGCACATGAGCTCTTTAAGATGCTGGGCTATTTCGGGGAGAAGAGGGGCTGCAGGGAGGAGGGCGTACAGGGCAATTGGCAAATCCTTGTCCATCAGAGCCAAGCCTTGAAGACCTTTCTGAAATAGCCGAGTCCACTTGCCTACCTTGCTTACAATTGTCTAGTCAACTTCGTGGACTGCCTGATCAGGCCTTGAGTCTCCACCCAGCTTGAGCCAGAGCGTAGAGACGGGAGCAGCAGAGCTAGGGCCAGACATCCTGGGTTTGACCCCTGCCAGGGTCAGCTCACCAATTCTTTCTGTCCCTAATGCCCTTTCCACATCAGAGCCTGGAACAGGTCCACCTGGTCTGCTGAGTTGAGGCTCCATCCCTTCCCCCTAGGGCTGCATGGCCCCTGGGGTCTCTGTGTGACCCATGAGCTCAGCCTGCCAGGCCTGGCCCCAGGCCTCCTCCCTCTAAGTGCTTCCTCCCCGGACTGTGCCTCTCTGCGCCTTAGAGGTGGGCTGTGGGGGCTCTGTCCCATCCCACAGTCTGGGCCAGTGGCCCCCTCTAGGAGGGGTCTAGGAAGCCCCCACCGGCCTCCTAGAGCGTGTCATCATGATTCCTCGCCACTGCTAGACCCACAGGCCAGCCCTTGAATCCAAAAAAAAAAAAAAGAGTGTGAAGTTAAGTAGCAAATTCATCACTTGAAAATCTCACGTTTCCTGAGATGAGATGATTCCCATTAACAAAACACCTTCATTTTCAGAAAACCCATGTTCACAGCTTGCTCTGTAGAGCTTGCCCCCACAAGTTATGATTTATATTTTATTACAAGGTGAAAAGAGACAAAAAAAAAAAAAATCCTCCCAAGGGAAAAAAAAAAAAAAAGGCCACAGACTCTTTACAGAGACTCTCAGGGCATTTGATTTAAAGGGACATTGTCATCTTTAATGTTTTCATCCACAGGAATTAGAGAGCGCCACTGTGATAATTTAGAAGCTCCTGATTTAAGGGGCAGCCTCCGTGGTCTGGCTTCACTGTATTTCCCTTTTTATGGTTCCAGAGAGTATTTTCTGAGAGATAATAGTGTTGGGTGATATTTCTCCTTTGTCATGTGGAGGCCCAAGAAGAAAATTAAAAGGGGTCCTTACGTCCCCCCCTCTCTGAGGCCAGGCTGTGGATCAGTGAGAACTGTCACGGGCCACCTGCAGCCGCTCCATCTTCCGGGGCCGAGCCTGCCTTTTGGTGCCCCGACTGACTGTGGACATGGGGAGGCAGGCGGCCGTCCTGGCCCCGCGGGAGGCAACTCCGATCCCAGCCACTGGTCGGTCACGAGGGCCTCTCAATGTCACCGCTTTCTGTGGCCCTTTCTGCTCCCACTCCCGCCTGCATGTCCAGGTCTTGTCCCATCCCAAGTTCTCCAGGCCATCAACTCCCCTGTGGGTATCTCTTGGTCCTTCTCACACTGGCTCTGAGCACACCCCTCCCTGCTTCCCTGGGGTTAGGGTTAGGGTTAGGGTTAGGGGTCATCCTGACTTCCCCGACAAGCCCAGACCCCATGGCCTGGATCTGCTAACCTGCTTCCTTTCCCTCCGTGGATGCAGCTGGACTACATTTCCCAGCTGCCCCTGCGGTCGGGTGTGGCCATATGGATTATGTCAGAAGAGATGCAACAAACCCCTGCTGGGCTCCTCCAAAGTCTCTTACAAGATCTTCTAGGAGTTCCCATTGTGGCTCAGCTATTAGCAAACCTGACTAGCATCCATGAGGACACAGGTTTGAATCCTGGCCTTGCTCAGTGGGTTAAGGATCCAGTGTTGCCGTGAGCTGTGGTGTAGGTCGCAGACGTGGCTCAGGTCCCATGTTGCTCTGGTTGTCATGTAGGCTGGAGGATACAGCATCAATTGGACCCTTAGTCTGGGAACCTCCATATGCCGTGAGTGTGGCCCTAAGAAGACAAAAGACCAAAACGATGAAAGATCTTCTACTTCAACAGTCCCTCTATATACTGGCCAAGGGCAGGGCATCCAATAAAGGAATCTGAGGCCCTGGGAGACTGTAGAGCCATGAAAATGAAGATGCCTGGGTCACTGTGTTGTATGTGGCCATGGACCGAACCCCAGAATTGTGCTGTTACACAGGGAAGAAATAAATCCCTGTACATTAAGCCCGTGGGATCCGGGAATATTTACGACCGCATTTAGCCTCCCTGACTAACAGCAGCCGTGGCTGCTCTGGTTCTGATCTTTGCCTCCAGCATCGCTTGGTGCTTCTCTCCTCCTTACCCATGACTCGAGAACACACTGGCCATGCTAGACGGTCTGGGGTACCTCCCAGGTCTGCCCCTCTGCTTAGGCTCTTCCCTACTCCCACGTTTGTCTCTGAAATGCCACGTATCCTTCTCTGAAGACCTCTGGCGTCTCTTTGATCAGAGGTGTCACCCCCTCGTCAGATTTCAGCGCAGGTGGCTGACAACCATCTCAGAGCCTTTTTGCCTTGTCTCTGCGCAGGTACTGATTTCCCACGGGAGAGTGAAGTCCGTGGGGGCAGGGACCACATCTCTCTGGGACCTCGGGCCCTGGCCAGAAAGCCAGCTGTGGAGGCAGATTCCCTGCTCTGCCGCCACTTCCTGACACTCTTGTGCCTCAGTTCCGCTTCTGTAAAACTGGAATAAAAAGAGGATTCTACCTCCCAGAACCTGCTCCCGGGGAGGGATGGAAACGCCCCTGCTGGCTCCATGTGCTGCCGCTGCCCCCCCGCTGCGGCATCATCTACTGAGTCTGGGTCGCTCCCTGCCCCATTTCCGATGCTGGTACCCTCTGGCTGACGGCTGTCTCTCTGACGTTCCTCCTGTGTTTACATCCCCTGGGTGACATGAGCATCCAACGGATTACCCTTCCACCTCTCCAGCCAATGGCCCTCCTTCCCATGGCTACAGCCCAGAGACTAGACATCATCCTTAGAAATAATGGAAGCCTGAGAAAGCTTAGCTTCAGGCATCCTGCTCTCTGATCTCCCCCCATGTCTTCTGGTTTATTCCTCCCGGTACCCAGACTCCCTGAACTCTTCAACTCTCCTGGGACTGATCATCTAATTGTCCATTGGCCCCCTGATGATGTCATGTCCTTCTCCCCCAGCTTCAGCTCCATGGAATTTAAGTCACTGGAATCATACCTGGCACACACCTTCAATTCCCTGTGTTCTTGGCCCTGCCCCAGCCCTGGTTAAACCTGTCTACCTGCACGTGCTTACGTCTGAATAGCTGCACATGGCTGGGGACACCACCCTGCTGACCGGCGTCCCTCTGAGTTCGGGACTCCATGCTTCACGCTGCCCGGGGACCACACTACCTTCTCTCCATCTGGCCACCCCCTGCGCTCCCAGACAATTGTTCCAGCCCTTCTCTCTCCTCCAGCCTCCACATCTCCCTCCTCATCCTTATCCTTGGCCAGGACCTTGCTTCCTGGCTCCCTGAGAAAACAGTCATCTGAATGCGTTCCTGCCACATCTGCCACCCACCTACCTGTACCCGTGCTTGGCCACAGGCTTCTCTCCTGCGGAGGGGCATCTACCAGCCATGTTCAAGGGTGGCCCCTCGCCCGGCACCAGATGCCACCTGCCCTCACCTGCTCACTGAAGTCGTTCCCAGCGTGTCACCTCTTCCTCCCATGGCCTCAAGTCTCCCCCAGAAGGTTGATGGCTCCCATCATCAAACACGCCATTACTGCCTCCACCTGCTGTCCCTCCAGCAACTGCCCTTTTCCTCTGCTCATCACAACAAATCTCCGTGGAAAAGCTCTGCACGCCTTGTTTCCCCAATTCCCATCTTTCCATTCACTCTGGCCCCCTCCCCTGCCATCCCAGGGAGACGGCTCTCGGAGGAGACCACGGACCCTGAAACTCCATCCAGCGCCCTCTTCTCTGTCTTCGTTTTGACTGACCTCTCAGTTGCATCGGCCCGAGTCACCCCATCTGATGCATCCTTCTCTTGGCTTCCGCACCGTGGCGCTGGCCTGGTCTCCCCCTCACCTCTTGGACATCTTCCTCTTGCTCTTTTTCACTAGCCACTGCCCCCCATCCTGCCCCCCCATCTCCTGACCCCTTCACGTGGGAGACCTGCGGGGCTCCATCTTGCCATCTCTTCTCCATCTGAACTCACCCCGTCCCGCTCTCGTCCCACCTCACCATTTCCCACCCTGTCTGTGCTCAGGACTGGCGCACGCCATCTCCAAGGCGGGCCTTGCCCTCATTCCATCTTGTGTCTCCAACTGCCTGTTCAGCACTGCCTCCTGGACGTCTGATGGGCACCTCAAACCCAGCATGCCCCGAAGTAACACGTGATCTTCCCTCCGAAAGCTACGCCACCCCCCAGCCTTCTCCATCACACTCTATGGCAACTCCATTCGTCTTGTCCTCATGCCCCAAACCTCAGAGTCATTCTGGACCCTTGTCTTGGAACCAGACCCAACCCATCAGCAAATCTCCTTGGTGCTGCTCCTCAAAATACACCCACAGCTCACCCCTGTCCTGCCTGTCACTTTGAACTTGGCCACCATTTTCTCGTATCTGGATTATCGCGATAGCCTCCTGACTTGTCTGTTGGCTTCTACCCTTGGCCTGCCACAGTCTTTTCTCCAAACAGCAGCGAGAACGATTCCTTTCGAATGTAAAGTGAGATCATGTCACTTCTCAACGCGGCCCTTTCTGTTTCACTCAGTGTAAAAACGAGTCCTCACGTTGGCTTCCGGGGCCTTCCAGGACCTCTGACCTCATGGGCTCCCTCCACCGCCACTTCAGCCACCTGAGGGCCTGGGATGTGTCCTCCCCAGGTGACCTTGTGGCCAGTGCCCGCCCCCCCCCCCCCCCAGTCCGGCTCAGATCGTCCCTTCCTGGAGAGGGTTTCCCAGCCACCCCTGCCTGCCCCTCCCGGCCCTCCCTCTCCCTTGGCGTTGTTTGTTCTCCAAAATCTCTTCTCTTCTTCTAACCACGTTTCTGTTCTTGTTTATCTCTGTCTCCTGACTGGAATGCAAGCTCCCTGAGACTGAGGATTTGTGTCTGTTTTGAAACCCACGGAATGGCTGGCCTGGAAGAGCGTTTGCCAGGACGTATTTGCTGCGTGAATGATTGCACCCTGCTTTCAAGGTTAAGTGCTTTGCACCTGCAGATTAACCTGGGTGGGGGCGCTGGGGATAGTGGGGGCCTCGCGCAGGCTTGGGCATAGGTGGCACAAGGGCACTGCTGAGGCCGTGTGGGCAGGCTGCACCTGGCTGTCTCAATCGCACCAGGAGGCCCTCCAGAATCAGTAATTGCGCCCTTTGATGCGAAACAGTTTGCAAAAAGGCTCTCTCCGGGAGCCAGGAGGACCATTTTTTTCATGCCAAAGAGCATCACCCCAAGCAGTTTTGCACGAATGAGTCTTGTCTCACGTGCGAGATGGCAAAGCCGTTCATGAACGTGTATTAATTGATTTTTACAACATTCCTGCCAGACAGAGGAGGAATCAGTCCCCTGATGAAAGAAAGAAAACTGTTTCATGATTGAATTGGGCATCAGGCACAATGATGGAGTGTGGGGAGCCCTGGGGACAGAGGAGAAACTCTTATCTGTCCTCAAGCCTGGGCTTAGACTCTGTCACACACGGCCTCATCATAGATGTGCTGGTGGGGGTGTTGCAGTGCTGGGGTTCAAACCCTCCACCTTCGGGGTCCCAGCTGACCATGGGCAAGGTACTTCATCTTTCAGTGCCTCAATTTCCTCATCTCTGCAATGGGGATAAACAGTCTCCTTTACCTAAGGATTGTTGTCACTAGACAAGATAATGCAAAACCAGTTAACATGCAGTAAATGTGATCAGGGGTGACAAATGTCCCAGCCTGTGTCGCCTGCCCGCCACATGCGACTGGCCCCTGGCCCTATCACTCACAGCCCACAGAAGCCAGGGGCTGGACGCAGGAGCCTCAGGAAGTGTTTGCTAACCCCTGTGGTCCTGCTACGGTCCTTCAGAGACCTCTGGGGAGGGCAGACTCTAGAAGCAGGGGTGCTTCCAGTGCAGTGTTCTTTGTGGGCCAGGATGCTGGGGGTGGGAGTGGGCGGGGATGGGCCAGCTGTGCCCTGCCTCCCCATACATTCCCTCTCTCCAACCCTGTGTACCCACAGGGCCAACACCTGACAAATTTAGGGTTCCACAAGGGTCCTGCTGAAACACTGTGGGTATCCAAGCATCTAGAGTTATCTGAACAGCTGTGTAGCCTAGCTTGGCCTCTGAAGCTAGCCCCTGGGTTCAAATCCTGATCTGTAGCTCCAGCACTAAGAGGCAGCCACGTCATTCCTTTTTCTGCAAAAAGGGGCCAATGATAGTTCTTCCCTCACAGACTCTTGTAAGGATTAATGGATTCACTGAGAACAGAGCCACGGCAAGTACCGAGCACTCAATGAGCATTGGCTCTTGATGTCACCATTATTCCTGGAGATTAATTGCATGGCCTTGGAAGCGAGCTCTGTAACACAGGGTGGGCCCCGCAGCTGCACGGCCCCAGAGCCCCTGGGCCTCTGCTCCATGGGTTAGGCAGTGGGTCAGCCCACGCGGGAGACGCACCATCACGGGAGGGCTTCCACCGGGTGGGCCCCACCCTATGTGCTCAGCAAGCAACTTGCAGAAGGCTGACAGGGCCAGGCCTGCTGTGGTCACCACTATGTTCCCAGGGCCCGGCCCAGCACTTGCCTGGAGCAAGTATTAAGCATGACTGCGCACGGAGAGCAGACATGCACCTGTGGCCTATTTAGACGCATTTCCTTAAACCTGTATTTGCTCAGAGCAACCTAACCGATGGTTTATGACTTTAAAGACCACAGCTGTCACAGGTATGCTTCCTCCAGGAAACTAAGTCACGGAGCTAAGCCATTGGACAGCTGCGGGAGCTGTCTTGCTCACTCTGGAAGCGTATTGTCCTCTGCAGAGATGGCAGGGCCGGCTGCTGGCCAGGCCACTCACCCTGGCACAGCCATGTGTCACAGCATCCCCGTCTGAGGGTGAGGAATGGGGCTGGGGTGGGAGAGACCCCCCTGGCTGGGCCTCCACAAGGATCCCATGCTCTTGTGAGGCTAAGGCCACTGCCCACCCCCTGCGCCTCTTGGAAGGTGTTCTGTTTGTGGATGTTATGGATTCTGCAGGGCCTCCAGCTGCTGAGCTGCTGCTCTCCAAAGGGGAAGGCTTGCTGCAGACAATCTAGTCCAACACAGGCCTTTTCAAGTGGGGCTGCTCAGACTCCGGGCCCTGTGAATATCTCCTCCACCCAGCTGCCGGGCCACAGCTGCCTGCAGAGAGGCTGTGGCCTGCAGTCTGAGGGCCCAAGGATCATGGGCTCCGGCTGGGTGTGTGCCCTTCACTCAAAATAAGATCAATAACCTCGTCCGACTTCAAAGGGAGGTGGACACACGAGGGTGGAGGCTCAGGCAGGGCTCCCAAGGACAGATAACCCTCATCTCTCCTCCGGGGTCTGCTTCTCCCTGGTTCCGCACCCCCTCTCCCACACCACTGCTGCCCAGAGTCATTCCTCAGTAGCCCATCGAGCCGCTTTGAGTGTCCCCTCCTCCTGTCTCTGCTTCCGCTGTGCAAGCACGGCTTTCAGACTCTAACCAGGCGGTGGCTGGAAGGCAGGGAGGCAGGGAGGCTGGGAGGCTACCGAGAATCTGGGCATGAATAATCCAAAGTGAGCAATCGGCCTCTGAATGAGGGAGGGCTGATTCCAGGGGACTCCCGACAGCTTCTCCATCCAGCAGGAGCTGCTGCTACCCTGGAAACTACACCAGTAGCACACAGAAGGCCTCCCATGGCCCCTTCTTCCTGTCTGGGAAGAGGAGTGTGCCCTCCTAAGCTGCCAGGAGACGCTCGGTGACGGCGGCGGGGCTGGGGAGGGTGGGAGCCCAGGAAAAAAGAGCAGAGCTTCTGTTTAGGGCATGATTGCTGAGAAGACCAACGGGGCGGACCAGATCTTTGTGTTTAGGGTTAGATATACTAAGCTGCCTGTAGGCGTGACCACTGCTGCTCACTCTCCAAACACAGCTTTCCTTGCAGCCAACGGCCTGCCTCTGAACAGTCCACATTTTTGGTGGCTTCCCAAACCCAACGCCCTGAGCTTCATCAGGAGGGGCTGCACTGACTGCACCCCCCTGCACAGGACGGTAATTCTGCATGTGCCGCAGCCCTCAGGCCACCAGAGTCCCCAGGAGGACAGGGTGCACCACTGCAGGCACAGGCAGGACACGGCAGGGCTCCCAAGGCAGCCCTTGCATTGCACCTACCCTGTTCCCTCTTGGGTGAGGGATGTGGTCCAGAAGACAGGACCGGCACTGTCGCCACAGAGAGATGGCCCAAGTGTCACTGTCACTGAGTCCACTTGTCCATCTACTTGTGCACGCAGCACCCCCAGGTCCTGGGCAGTCTCTAGGGCTTCCTCGATGCTCTTATCTGCCCTCTAGTCCTTTTGGCCCAGCTTCTGACCCACCTTTGTCCTGTCTGAGCCAGCCATGGGTGGCCTCCAGTGACTCTTCAATCCCCCACTGAGCCCCAAGCCCTGTGTGCTGGGCAATAGCAGCCCCACCTGTGGCCCCGGGCAGTTGCCACCCGGGGCTGTTCCTCCTGGGCCGTCAGTCTGCAACCACGTGTCAGCCGGGGACCCCAGGGGAGGGCTGGTCTGAAGACCCGTGGACGACGGTGTTGTCCCCAAGCCATCCTGCTGTCAAGCACCAGCATGTTGCTGGGCACAGAGGTGGCTTCTGAAGACTGGGCCCCGCCCCAGGGCTGGACAGGCCTAGGAAGAGCGGGCTCTGGGAGGGCTCGTATTTGTGGGAACTGAGAAGGGATTGCTCTTGGATGGGGTTTGAGCCTGAAAGGAAAGCATCCCTCCACAGAGAACCTGATCACTCAGGGAGCTTGGGGACGCCTGTTCTGAGGGACAGGTCTGCTCCCCGGGGCCCCATCTGCCACCTTTCCCAGCCAAAAGCCACCTGTCCTATGGGGCTCTTTCCATGGTGTCATCGGAAGGGGTCTGATAAACATGTCTGAAAGCACCTGTGGCTCTCAGACTTCAGAATCAGGAAGGAGCATGCGTGAAGGGTCCTGCTTGGATGCAGCGCGTGGTGCATGGGCCTTGGGGATGGTCAGGCCTCGCTGATGCCCCTCTCTGCCCCATCCCGGAGTCACAGATCATGGGGAATCTTTCTGGGTCTCAGCCTCTGGGGGGAGAAATGAGACTCCAAAGGGTCCTGTCTGGAGCAGGGCACGTGGCCAGCACCTAAGTGCTCAGGTCTGAAGCTGCAGACTTTGACAGTGGGTTGGGATCTGTATTAGCCGCTATGGGCCCCTCCCAGGCCCCCAGCCTCCCTAGACCTCGACCTCCTTATCTTCAGAACTTGGGGTTGGGAGGGAGGCCCTGCCAGGTGCAGTGTGGCGTCTGGTATGCAGCGTGGGCTCTGGAGAGCCCGCAGCGCCTGGCCAGCAGGGCTGTATCTGGAAAAGCCTGCAAGTGTTCAGGAAGACATGTAAGCCGGAGAAGGTACTCAGAGGGGCCACCTGCCCACCCTTGCCGCCCCACTCACCCCCTGTGGAAGGACAGAGTCCTTTGGGCCCCATTTCCACTTCCACCTGGTTTCGATTTGCAAAGCTGACAAGTGTACAAACAGTTGTTGTGCCTGAAGCACCTGAAGACAAACACCTGTGCCATGGGTGCAGCACGGCTCTCCAAGCGCTCAGCCGGTGGCTGCCTGGGGCGGCTTGCTCACCAGCCTCCCTCCCACCTCCCCTGGGCAGATCGTCCTGCGGAGGGCCGAGGAACAAGACCAGGATATGCCAGGGAGCTTGGAATCCTGGCGGAAGCCTGAAAGAGAAAACTCTTGCCGGCGTTCCCATTGTGGCACAGTGCAAATGATTCTGACTCGTATCCCTGAGGACGCTGGGTTCGATCTGGCCTTTACTCAGAGGGTTAAGGATCTGGCGTTGCTGTGAGCTGTGGTGTAGGTCCCAGACGTGTCTCAGATCCCACATTGTTGTGGCTGTGGCGTAGGCTGGCAGCTGTAGCTCCAATTTGATCCCCAGCTTGGGAATTTCCGTATGCTGCAGGCGCAGTCCTAAAAAAGAAAGAAAGAAAGGAAAAAAAAAAAAAAAGAAAACGGACAGAAAGAAAACTATTGCCAAGTAGCCTCATGTTTAAAGAGTAACAGAAGGCTACTTAGCGCTGGTGGCCCAACACGTCAGCCGTCCTCTGCCTATTGTCCCCCTGCCCCCTCCAGGCCATAGGCAGGAGAAGCCTCAGGATGCTCACTGGGAAGTTTGCACAGAAGAGAATAAAACTGGTTTTCCACCTGGAGCTCTGCTGAGTCCACCAGTGGTTCAACAAACTGGTTATGCATGTTGCTTGTCCTGGATCCTGCGGGTCCAAGAACAACAGCAGCCTCCAGAAGTAGAGGCAAAGGTCCGAGGCCCCCAGAACCCCCAAATCCCGGAGGGGCTAAAACAGGAACTTGGGGCTGGGAGTGCACAGCCCTGAGGAGGCTTGGCTCCTATCCAGAACTGGAATGAAGGCTCCTCTGTCAGTGCGGATACCTCCTAAGTCCCCTTTTTATTGTCTTTTTTTTTTTTTTTTAAGGGCCACACCCGTGGCATATGGAGGTTCCCAGGCTAGGGGTCTAATCGGAGCTGTTGCTGCCGGCCTACACCACAGCCACAGCAACGCCAGATCTGAGCTGCATCTGCGACCTACACCACAGCTCACGGCAATGCCAGATCCCTAACCCACTGACCAAGGCCAGGGATCGAACCCGCAACCTCATGGTTCCTAGTCGGATTCGGTTCCGCTGCGCCATGATGGGAACTCCAGGTCCCCCTTTTACTGCAAAGGGCATTTTAATCCCAGTGCCCCCCTTGGCCTGGGGCCTCCTTACAGCGTCTAGCCTGGAGCCTCCTGGAGACACCTGTCAAGGCCTTGGCAGGTGCTGTACTTACACGGGCCTCTGCCCTCCCTGTGGAGGCCCAGCTTTGGGGGGAAATGGGTCCCCACTAGTAGAGCTGCAAGTGAAGCCAAGAATGGGTGGGAGCTGTCTCAGCTGAGGGTGCCTCTCTGCCAGCCCAGGGATCCAGATCACCTGACATCCCTGTGGAACCACAGCAGGCAGCGAACCTGGGCTAATGCCACGTGTGGGCAGCAGGGAGACGTCCACCACCAGCCAAGCCCCCCCGCCTGTGTTCTTCATTATGTCTGGTAACCGCCACCACCACCTCGCACCTTTTTTCTTTACCACAATTTGGAAAAATCTATCATGGTCTTTAATCCTGTCAACAAGTGTTTATTAAGCACCTACTATATATCAGGCTGCATATCCACTTTATGGAAAGCGCTAGGCTTCCCTTCCTCCTGCTCCCTTGTCCTCCAGCTGGAACAAAATGCCCCCAAATTATGGCAATATCACCATTTCGGCAATGACAACCCTGCCTGTTCTCAGAGGCAGCCCCCCCCTTTCCTCTGCCCTCTTTGCCGCCTGGCTTTGTTACTGTCTGGTCCCCTCTGCTGCCGTCTGTCATCAGGCCCTCTTGGTGATGCAGCCTCTGCCCCGACTTCAACTACCCACCCTCTGGCCTCAGCTCAATGGGAGGCCACGGGGAGGGGCTGGGTCCTGGGTGGGAGGCACCCTCAGCCTTGGGAGCTGGAGAGTTGCAGAGTGACAGTCATGATAAGCTGAGCACCAGCGAGCCAGCAGGTGTGGCTGAAGCAGGGCTCACCTGCCTGTGGTCTGGGGTCTCCAACGAGCCCCTCCTGGGCCACTTGAGTGCCCGCTTCAGGCAGGTGGAAGCCACTTGGACGCCCCCTGCCCTTCCCTTCCACTCTCCCAGGAGAAGGTGCCTCTTGCTGCCTGCCCAGGTCCGATCACTGCTCAGAGCCTGGCACTCCAGCCACTTCCTGCCAGGGGCCACCCCAGTGCTGGGAGGGGTGTGCGGGTGCCCGCATCCCCAAGCGTGGCCCACACACTGCCCATCCAGGTGGCCCCTGTGTGCATATGAGCAGGGCCCTCTGCTCCCCAGCACCTCGTTCCTTGTCCAGCCCCCGAGCTGGGCTGCAGAGTGGTGTCCGGGGGCGGGAGCATCTTACAGGGGGAGGGGAATGTCACAGAGCCTGAAAAAAAACGTGGTTGGAGAGGAAGACGAGTCCATGAGGCAGAGATAGGAATGTTTGTTCCAGGTCCCCTGCCCAGGCGCACTCAGCTTGGAGGGCTCGCCTCTCGGACACACACCCTGTGGGCTTCTCCACGCCTTAGAGCCCCGGTGGGGGGGGGGCAGGGGGGGTCCTCAGGTGCTGCAGAGCCCCCCAGCCCCTGCCAGGCCACGCCCCCTGGGTGCTGCTGGTAGGACAAGGAGGCAGCGAGCCGGGGGGACAGTCACCCTGCCTTGTTTCCGGGCTCCTACCTGGAGCCTGGGAGGGCAGCCTCGGCGTCTGAGGAGCCCCTTGGAGATCTGGGCCCTGACAGCTCACCCCTTCACACCGCAGCCTTCCCAGCAGCCCAGGCCTGGCAGCAAGCAGGGAGTCCGCAGAGCCACCTTCAGGGCTTAAAGGCACCATCAGTTCCTCTGAAGTCCTCAAAGGCTTTGAAAAACACTTAGTTCTCTGAGGACCACGAGGTGCCACCCTGGTAAAAAGCTGACATTTAAATTGTTCTCATTTTATATCTTTGTCATGAAATTCTTTGTTTCCTCTACAGCTATTTCGGCATATTTACTAACATTCCGAGAGCTTTCTCTTCTCTGGGAAACTTCAAGTTTCACACGATGCATAACGAGAGGCTGGGCCGGTGATACGCGATATGCGAGAAGACCCAGAGCCTGACCTGCAGCCCTGCTGGGGGTTCTAACCCCAAACAGTGAGAAACGAGGTGCTACCCTGCCCCTGCCTCCCCCTCCCAGAGAAGGGTTTTTAAAAAAACAAAAAATCACCAAAGCATCATATTTGGATGAGTTTTCTTTGCAATTCGTATATAATAGATTTTCAATAACAACCTGTACTTAGTGCATTTTCTGCTATTCAATTGCTTGGCACCGAGGCCATTGACAGCTTCCAGCTGGGATCTTTCAAAATGGAACGTGCTTGAAGACTCACCTCCAGATGATGCTAGAAGGTGCTGGGTCCGACCATGCTGCTGTCAGCAGCAAACCACTGGAGATGGGAAAGAGGGGGTCTGGGTTGGAAACTTTCAAGAGGAACACGTGGGAGGAGGGCGAGCCAGCGGGCTGGTGGTGGTTGTGGCTCGGAAGTGACCTCGCCACAATGTGATGCGAGGCTAGACGGTTTCACCCCAGAGCCCTGATACAAGCATGGAGGGGCCCTATTTTACCACCTGTGTCCCCATGAGGGTGGAAGCCCTCACTGAACACCCTGCACCCCCCTCCCCACTCATTGGGCTGCCAATGGGCCTTTCCTGTACAGTCTGGGCTGTTGGAGGGGCAGGCAGGCTCTCGGCAGTGTTTCTGCCTTCAGAGATGGGGGTGCCTCTAAGGACAGAGTTCATAAATTTTGGAGATTCATCCCTTGTCAGGTGACTCATTTGCAAATATCCTCTCCCATTCAGTGTGCGCTGGGGGTTTGGGATGGACATGCTATAAAATTAGGTTGTGATGATCAGTGTACAACTAGAAATGTAATCAATTCATTGAGCAATATAAAAAACAATTAAAGACACAGTTCAGGCACTGGAGCGTCAGTTCCTTGACACCAAAGAAAACAGCCCTATTTACTTCATGGTCCTGAGTGTCAGCCCTGGAGATCTGAAGCCTAAGGGGCTTCCAAGGCCAACTCCTGCCCTCCAGCTGATGCTCAGTGCCCTCTCCTGTGCCTTGCGGGGGGCTGGTGCACCTGCGGTGCCAGGCCTCGCCCCGCCCCGCCCTACAACTCCTGCGGGAGGCTCCGCAGATCGAGCGGAGTCGCCCTTTTCCTGGGTGGCCCCTCTGTCTGAATTCTGCCCTCTGAGGTGCCACGGGCCAGCCCACCCCTTGTGGCAGCCCCCTCCCTCACCCCAAGTCCTTTGTCCCTTCAGGCCCATGTCCTGCCCCCTTGGTCCGGGGTCCTTGCTCCCCCGCTTTGCCCGGTTATCTCCAGCGCAGTGTTCGGGCCTTACCTCGAATGTCCTGATCTCTCTATGGAGAATAGGTCCCGTCAAGTCTGTACCCATTTATTCTCTGTCTCAGCTCCTATTTTGTTATTTGGTGGCAGTTGCATTGCCCAACTGCCTCCCTGGCAGATTGCAAGCTCCCTGCGGGCAGGGCCTGGGTGTCTTGCCCAAGCTGTGACCCCCACCCAGTGCTGGCCTGAGCAGGCTCTGGGAGTGTTGGCTGACCTAACATTTTCTTTCTAAGCTTCCCAATCTGCGTCAGATCCTTTCGTCACCTGTGGCCTTCCTGCCTTGGCCAGGCTCCCCTAAAGTGTTCTGGCCGCCAGCCTGCCCCTTCAAGGGACCCTACGTTCCATGGGTGCCTGGTGGAGAGAGAGGGGCTGTGGCTGCCCACCCAGAGGCTCCCTCCTCTCACAGCCATGCCCAGGGTTCCCACAGTGTGCCAGGAATGGTGCTGCTGCCTTTTCTGGCACTGGCCTGAGTCAGGGGGCCGGGGTCTCTGAGCTCAGTGGTTGTGGTCCAGAGGCTGGTCCTCCCACCTGCCGGGGCCCAGCCTGGAGACCTCAGGCTGCCAGGGGCTCCAGTTTTCAGCAGGATATACTGCGTCCTCCTCTGTCGGTGTCAGCTTTGTGATGTGGCCTCAGTGGGAAGGAGGTGGCTGCAGGGGCCTGTGCCAGAGTCTAGGAGGAAGTGCAAACTCACATTCTACACTAAGGAACTATTTTCCAAGGTGCACGGATGTGCAGAGAGACTACAGAGCTCACCTGGGGTCTGGGGTGGGGGCCAGGAGCTGCGGGGCCGAGCCTGGACCTCACAGCCGGGGTCTGCTGCCTCACCTGGATGTGGCTGAGGGCTGGTGAGCAGCTCTGAGCTCCAGCCCTTACTCCACACTGAGCTGTTGGAAGTGGGATAATGCAGCATCAGGCAGGTGAGTGAACAGGGTAACAGGACACTTGTCCTGAGGAGGCTGAATGGCCAGTGAGCAGCCCCCGGAGCAGGATGACAGCTTATGGGACAAGCAGCTTTGGTATCCATCAAGGCCCATGGGTGCATCAGGAGCTCACCTCATATCCCAGTCACTCGCCCAGCTGAACAGGGATGTCAGGACTCTGGGGGCAGCCACAGGGGCGCCCCCTGGCCTGGTCTGGCCTGGCTGGTGCCCCCCCCACCAGTGATGCCAGCTGGGGGGCCCCAGCAGGGCACTTCTTCTGCTCCCTGGGCCTTGGGGACAGTCACATTGTGTTTGGACCCCTCTGTGTGCCAAGTGTATTTATTTCTCCGTATATTTAACCCCCTTATGGAATAAAGATGTACCAGGGGCATTCTGGGCACCACACCCTACGTTTGGCTGGAGCACATGGAGCCTAGGGACTAAGACAGGCTGGTTGACAATGACATGGCACAGAGGGACGGGTGCTAGGAATGCACAGACTCTTTAGCATCAGTGTCATCACCCACCTGGCTAATGGGCACCTACCCACAAGGTACCATTCTAACTGCTTCACATGTATTATCTCATTTAGAGCCGAGTAACCCTACTTTGTGGTTATTAGAGATAAGGAACTAGAACCTCCACTTAACCTCTGGTAAATACCCATCCAAGGTCACACAGCTAGTAACCTGTAGTAAGCAAGTGGCAGAACAAGGATTTGAATCAGGTCTGATGCAGTTCACAGGCGAGTTATTGTGCAGAGATGAGCCCAGGGCTATTGGAACACAGAACAAAGTGTGTGGGGCTTGGGAGAGGGAAGAGAAATTAAGGAAGACTTCCTGGAGGAAGAGACCATTAAGCTGGGACTTGAAATGCAGGGAAACCCCCTGTGGGGACAGTCTGAGATCCTCTTTATTAGAGAATGCTGATAAGTTGCCAGCCTGTGTTTAAATGTGTGAGATGTTTCTGGCATCAGGCATTTGGTTCCATTCTGGTTCTCCTACCTGCTGGCTGTGTGACTTTGGGTTAGCTACTTAACGTCTCTGAGTTTCAATTTTTTCATCTGTGAAACTGGAACATACTACATGGTGCTGACACATGATAAATGTTAGGTATCGTTTTATAGAATTTGAATAGTAAGAGCCCATTACTAGCTAAATTGATATTAACAAGCAAAAGAGCTTTCTGATGGCACTCTGACTTTGGCTTCAAGGGCGAATGACAAGCTCCCGCGGAAGCCTCCTCAGAGCCCCTCCCTCTACAGGAGGGGAGGAGAAAGTCCGTGCCAAGGGGGAGTGAGACGCACACATCTGACGCCTTCCAGTTTTCAACTCTTCCCGTGGCCCCTCCAACTTAGCTCTTTTATGCCCTTGAGCAAATGAAGGACCAAGGGCAGTGACTCAGGTCTTTTTGCCACTTGATTTGCAAGTCCAGCAGGAGGCAATCGGTTTCTCCCTTTGGGGTTGGGGGAGTCGTCACACCTCTGGCCTTAGCCGCCGCCAACACCGACACCAGCACACAGGTAACTCTTGCTCTCCAAACTCAAGCGCCAAAGAGATACAGATAAAATGTTTGACAAACCTCATGCTAACTGAAATGTTGCTATTTGCTAGCCCAAACTAAGGAAACCAACCGCGTAGGATAAAGTGGTATCCTTACGGGCTAAACTCGCCCCACACAGATAAAGACGCAGGTAGATTTGGGGGAGGGATGGTTGCCGTTGTTTTTTTGACCAGTCTGCTCATCCCTGAGTGGCTGTGAGGGCGACTACGCTAACTTGCCCAGCACCGTGTCTGGCCTGTGTGGGCATCACTGATTCCGCATCCATCCTTTCATTACACAGCAACGATGGCAAAAAAACAAAACAAAACAAAACAACACAGCTGTAAATTCGCCAGGTGACCCCCTCCTCTGTATCCTGGATACGGAGGTATCGCTATCATCAGATTAAACCCCTCTTTTCCTTCCTGCTTGCCTGGAGCCGAGGGAGGGCGGCTGACTCCCACAGCTCCCTGCGGTCCCCCGACATGGGTTCTCCTCCCGGACACTGTGCATTCGTGATCCTGAAACATTAGCACGGAAGCCCTTTACCCTGCACCGTGAGCTGCGCAACCGCTTCCTGGGCATGCAGCACAGCGCTCTCAGAGGATTAATTAAAAGGACAAGTATCTTTCTAAAAAGCAGAAGGAACTTGCAATGAATTTCAAGCGAGAGAAAAATCCCCGTTTAAGCAAATGCTTTTCCCATGATCCCAACCCAAGCATTCCGAAAAGTATAAAAACATGCATTATTGAAAAGATTTTTAGGCCAGCAACTTGGAGATTAATATGTGGAGATGAACAGATAGGGCTGGCATGCGTCTTGCTCACCAGTGACCTTGGGTCTCTGCTTGATGGGGGTGGGGGAGGGTGGCGGGGGCGAAGGCACAGGCTGAAAGGACGCTGTGTCTTTTTCGTCCGAGATCAGCCTGTGATTTGGAAAGCCAAAAGCAACCTGAAGAGAATGTCTGGGTGAGAAATAATGGCAGTGGCGGGGGTGGGGGGGGGGGCTGATATTTCACTGCTGTCACGACACAGAGATGGGTGATGAGCAGCCTTCACGTCTTCTGACAGAAAGAGGCTGAACTGACTTCCATGGCTAAGGGACCTGTCCTCTGCCCTCCTCGTGAAGGAGGGACACTGGTTCTGCAGGGCCAGGAAGAGGGTGCAGCCCTCACCATGAACCAGCTCACCAGCCCTGGGACTCCTGGCATCATCCCCAGCCAACTGGAGGCAATGGCAAACACTGGCCCAGCCTGGGCTAGGTCAGCTGCATGAGAAAGTGGGATTTAGGAGACACCCCCAACACCCCAAACTTGTAAATATAACCCATTTCTCCAGGGAAGAGTCTCCCCCCAAACCCATCCTGTAATCGAGCAAACGAGTCAGGGCCAGGAGTCATCCCACAGATCTCTCCCAGCCTGGTAACCAAGGATCCTGGCAAAATAGAGACTAGAGGAGTTCCCGTCATGGCTCAGTGGTTAACCAACCTGACTCACATCCATGAGGACATGGGTTCGATTCCTGGCCTCCCTTGGTGGGTTATGGATCCGGCGTTGCCGTGAGCTCTGACACGGCTCGGACCCTGCTGTGGCTGTGGTATTGGCTGGCGGCTACAGCTCCCATTCAAGCCCTAGCCTGGGAACCTCCATCTGTTGCAGGTGTGGCCCTAAAAAGACAAAAGGCAAAACCCCCAAAAAGCAGAGACTAGAAAATACAGCTTTAAAGTCTCAACCCTTTTCAGCCTGTCAGCTTCAGTTTCAGAAATTAAATCCAAGACGTTGTTGCTGAAATGTTTGAGCTGGTACTTGCTGAGTTTTAGTGGGATTGCTTTAATGCCCATTGATTTCTGGGTAGTAAGTTGTACCTCTATGTCTTATTTCAATTACTTAACATTCCCTGAACCACAAATCCATTCCCAGACAGATGGGCATTTCGTCGAGAGTTCCTGTGACTTTGAAAAACCATTGATCCCGTGCACGCCGAATGGTCGTGTGTCGGGCCTTTATGGCGGGGTTAACTCATTTTGCGGCTTCCTTAATGGCTGAGGGTTTACATTTTATTGCATATCTATTTTTGGGGGCTGGGCTGTGATGAATGGTTTGGCTGCCTGGTTCAAAACAAGTCCAAGGCGACAGCAGAATCCAATTTGCTTTAAAAAATGATGATTATAAAGCTTTTCAAATAATAATCCAGGAATGAGGGAAACAGAGCATCACTCTGCGTGAGACACACAACTGGAGGAGATGCGCCGAGGCCCCCCTCCACCTCCCCCTCCACGGGCAGCTCCTGCTTATAATGACCTTCATCTGGGAGACCAGGGCGGCCTTGTCTTTCTTTCATCAGGGGCAACAGAGATGCTGTCATTTTCTTTCCTTTTTTTTTTTTTCTGTCTTTTTAGGGCCGCACTGTGGCATAGGGAAGTTCCAGGCTGGGGTTGAATTGGAGCTGCAGCTGCTGGCCTACACCACAGCCACAGCAACGTGGGATCTGCGCTGTGTCTGCAACCTACACCACAGCTCACGGCAACGCTGGATCCTTAACCCACTGAGCGAGGCCAGGGATCGAACCCACATTCTCATTACTACTGAGCCACCACGGGAACTCCCAATGCTCCCACTTTCTTGAGGGTAGAGCCAAGAGCTCCTGCTTGGTCCCAGACCAATTCCTATGAAACAGGCTCAGGGATCAGAGCCTTCTGAGTTGCCAAGTGGCAGGACAGTGCCCAAGCAGAGCCATTCTCTGCCTAATGATGCCATCATCATGGGACATCTGAGTGGGATGCCAGGTGTATCCCCCAAATCCTGAAAGGGGGGGGATACACCTGGGGGGGCCAGCTCTTAACATGCACTTGTTTTTCCTTTACAGCTCCTTGTGCTGTAAAGGAAAGCGTGACGCGGAGGGCTGGACACCCTGCCATCTGCCCTGACATCGACTCTTCTTATTCACCTCTGTGGAATGAGTGTTACCAAGGGGGTTCCAAATGGGGAGGTGGATGGAGAGGATACGGTGGGAGGCAGATGCTGGGGCAGGAGAGGGAGGGGCTCATGCGGTGTGGGCAGGTCGGTGCCCAACAGTGGACTCACTAGAAGGAAAAAAGAGCCCTAGCCCCTTGGTAGCACCCGCATAGTGTACATTTCTGTGTTGCAAACACGGCCACAATGGCTGATGTGAACCTACCAGCCACGTAACTGCCTTGCAAAAATCCTGAAGCTCTAACAACCATCTCACGAGCGAGGTCTCCAGAGTTGCTCAGGCTTCTGTACATTCGAAACTGCAGAAATTTATTTCAGGGAATAAGCTGCTCAACCCACAAAACAAACACCTCCACAGCAGACGGAGCCTCCCGTGCACTCACACCTTAGGAACTACCAGCGGCGGACATGCAGCTTAACCGTGGGCAGGAAGGAGGAGGATGGGAGCCCGGTCCAGTTGCTGTCCATCAGGCAGAGCCCCGTAACGGGGATTGGACTTGGGCCCCGGGGGACATGGACTCCGCGGACTGGAGACGCCCTGCTCGTATCCAGCTCGTGGACGTTTCCACTGGTTTCTCTGCTCGTAGGTCACACGAGTCCCTCTTCTACCTGTCACGAGAGTCCTTCTGGCCAAAAAATCACGAGGACGCCTCTCGGGCCTTGCAGATGTTTGGAATAACAACGGCGCACAGAGCTGTCGACATGAAGCAAGAAGAGCTTCCTGGAAAACGGAACCCCAGGGTGTGGCTGGGGCCTGGACCAAGGACACCAGGACCTGAGGCTCTGAGTACACAGGGCACCCTGGGGATGGGGAGTCGGGGGGATCTCACCCCTGCTTGCCCAATTCCAGGGCTTGACACTGGGAGCTGGGAGCTTGCAGGTCACGTCCAGGGGTGTCTCACGCAGGGCACACACAGGAGCCACTTTAAGCAGCGCCTGTGTGCTGTCCACGTGAAGGGCTTTCCCTCTGTGGGTCGCTTGTCTCGAGGTAGGGCCCCACCCCCACCCCCAACTCTGGAGTTCTCTGCATCGCACATCGTGTGTGTGTGTGTGTGTGTGTGTGTGTGTGTGTGTGTGTCTTTTTCAGGGCCACACCTGTGGCATATGGAGGTTCCCAGGCTAGGGGTCGAATCGGAGCTGTAGCTGCCAGCCTATGCCAGAGCCCCATCTGCGACCTACACCACGGCTCCTGGCAGTGCGAGATCCTTAACCCACGGAGCGAGGCCAGGGATCGAACCCGCAACCTCATGGTTCCTTGTTGGATTCGTTAACCACTGGGCCACGACGGGAATGCCTCATCTCGCATCTTTTGGAAGCCCTGTCCCAGCTCCAGCTCCAGCTGACACGAGGTCATTTCCTGGAGGAGCAGCTCAGGGAGAAGAGCCAAGTCCTCAGTCACCCCACCTGCTCGCCATACACACCCGTGACCCCTCAGAAGGTCCGCTCCGAGCATCTCCTCTGTTTTCAGACAGAGCGCCCCCTTTCTCTGCTTTTCCAGGGATCCCCACCTCCCTTTGGTCAACCTGGACCCTCCCTCTCCAGGTCCTGAATAGTCACGCCTCTCTCCTGCCTGGCCAAGCCCCCAGAACCCTCCTGCAGGAGCTGCCCCTAGGCAGCATTTCCTAAAGGGGCCAGGTCACCTAGGAACCCCAACATCTGCTCCCTCCGTGAGCCGTCATGGAATCCCCCAAGGACGACAGGCAGTGACCTCCCAGCCTTGCTGAAATCACAGTCCTGGGTTCCTCAGACACAGAGATGAGAAGAGCTTTTGTCCCAAAGGAGCAGAGTGGCGCCCCCCGCCCCCACCCCGTCCACCTTACTCTTTGGCTAAAGCTCAGGCTGGTTGCAAAACAAATTCAGCTGCTTCCACCCAGAAAACACGCCAGCCTTGGAGACAACCAAGGAGAGACTCCAGGCCCCTAGACCATTTTGGCGCAGGGCTGCCTGCACCCTCACCGCGAGCCCCGACGGGGCTTGACTTACGGAAGGCTGTGCAGAGCTCGCGGAGGGTGAGGACGCCGTCTTTGTTGTAGTCATCAAAGCGGAGGAGGTCGCCCGGCGAGCACCCCAGGAAGTCCTCCTGCAAGTCCTGCTCCTTCAGCACGTGCTGCAGGGGAGGAAAGGGACAAGGTAGAGCCCCAAGGGAGCTTGGAGCTGCGGGCATTGCTGGAGTGGCTCAAGCCAAGTGGGGCGCAGTCACTGGTCTGTGTGTGTGTGTGTGTGTGTGTGTGTGTGTAAGGACCCTGGCAACAGCTCAGTGGGCCACACAGAGCAGCCAAATCTCTTTGCTGTTGGCTTGCCTGACCCTCTCATTTTATTTTATTTTATTTTGGGGGTTTTGTTTATTTGTTTTGTCTTTTTTTCAAGGGCCACACCCGAGGCACATGGAGGTTCTCAGGCTAGGGGTCCAATCAGAGCTGTAGCCACCTGTCTACAGCCACAGCCACAGCAACACGGGATCCAAGCCCCATCTGTGACCTACACCACAGCTCCTGGCAACACTGGATCCTTAACCCACTGAGCGAGGCCAGGGATCGAACCTGCGTCCTCATGGATACTCATCAGATTCATTTCCGCTGAGTCACGATGGGAACACCTGACCTTCTCATTTTAGAGATGAGAAAGCTGAGGCTCAGAGAGGGAAGAGACTTTCCCTAGGTCACACAGTGACAGCGGACAAGTCAGGATTCGCACTCCAGGCTGTCTTCTCCCTGCCTGGGCCAGCAGTCCCCATGCAATCTGAGGTGAGAAGGATCCTGTGGTCGCCTGGTCTCCCCCTTCGTGTGGCAGATGGGGGACACAGGGAAGAGAAGGGGCCTGATCAGATAAACCCAGCAAACAGTGGCTGCACTCAGGGGTCTCAGCTATGTTGGGCGGGAAGGGCCCCTGCTCCATCATGCCCCTGCTCCACCATGCCCCCCTCCCCACCCCTGCCAGTCTGTCAGGGCAGCGCGTCCCAGCCACAGCACTTCCGGAAAGCAGAAGCTGCCATGCCACTGACCTAGGCCTGAGCCCCCGCTGCTGCCTGCCTTGGCCAGCCAGGAACACAAACCAAAACCCTTGGGATTTTGTCTCGGGGACCCCAGGTGGGGGGTTGTGAACCCCTCCCTGCATGTGGCCTGGGCTGCAGGGCAGAGGCCTCTCCAGTACCACCAGTCACCTTTTGGCACATGTGTCTGGAATGAGAGCCTTGTGAGCAAGATGCTATCTCAGAAGAAGGGCAGTGATTTTATTTTGTGGGGGAGAGGGGACCAGAGGTATTTTCTATTTATTTAAAGGCAATATTAAAGGCAATGTAATGTGATAATGTTAAAAAAATGACCCTTCACCCAGCAAGCAGGACTGGTCGATAAAAGGGAGATCAACCATGACAGTTGAAATCAATCTTCCAAAGACAGAAATTTCCCTTTGTCCATTTCTGCATTGGAAATTGATTAACGTTTCATAGGACCCACACGTTTTTCCCTGATGCCACTGATACGGTGTTAAGGAAAGGGCCACTTTAGCCGGGCCCTGCTGGGCAGATTTATGAAATGGACTTTAAATACATTACATTTTAAAGAGGGAATCCCAGTGCAATTACCACGCTTGTTAATGACTTTAGGTGCCTCTGGGCACATCGCTGCCAGGTTAGAGCAATGCGCTCAGGAAATTTCTGTCTACCTGGCAGCTCCCCGGGAGCCACGTGGGCCTGGGGTGCCAAGAGCCCACAGGCATCTCAGTCCTGGGCAAGGCCAAGCCCCTGCCCTCCCTGCTCCCTGCCCAGATGGTGGCCCGGAAATCGCCAGATGGCTCTTCTCTCAAGTAACCATTGCTAACAGGACTCGAGCTCTCCCCAGAACAGCTGGGGTCACCTGTGGGTTCCTGCCCCTGCCCCTTGGGGTCTTAGCCATAGCTGGCATCTGAGTGTTGATGGAGGTGATGACGTGCGGGCTGGTGTGTTTCTGGGAGGTCTCCCGGGGTGCAGGTTGTGGATGGACTTGCACCTGCTGCCCAGGTATGGGCGGGCAGAGCTGGTCTGTAAGTGCCTTAGGCGCTGTGATGTCCCACGTGCATCCCTGGAAGCAGGCTCTGGACTGGCCGCACTTGAGAAGGTCAAGTGTCTGGGTGCCTGCTGGCCCCACAGACCTTGAGGGGATCCGGTGGAGCCCGCGGAAGGAGCCCACTGCACTGTGAGGAGAGTGGATCCATGCGCATCCGCCCCTGGGGTTCATTTAGTCCACCGCGTCCCAGGCAGCGCATGCGCGCAGGCAAGGGACCGGATTTCTTAGAGCCGAGGCTTCCTAATCAAAAAATATCTGTGAGGTGGAGATAACAGTAGAATCCACTGCACAGCAGAGGGTGGCTGAGAGGTTTCAGCGGGAAATAATAGCAACGAAAAAGGTGACGATGACAATGATGCTGATGGCTGTCACCTTCTGAAATGTGCCACGTGCCAGGCTGAGCACTTCACATGTCTCAGCTCTTCGAACCTTCCTGGGGACCCCATAATAGTCCCATACAAGGAACGAGGCACAGAGAAGTGAAGCTGCCTGCCTAGACCCACTAGCTTATGAATGCCCGAGGTGGACTTGAACTCAGGCAGTTTGACAGTGACGTCTGCGTTTGTAGCTCCTCCCCTGTAGAAGGAGAGACACATCTGTGTAGGGCGTCACAGGTAAAGGGCCTCACTTAACGCCAAGCAGGCAGGCCCTCCCCACCCTGGTCCTTCCTGGTGACCTGGTGACAGCCTTGATGAGGTCACTGCCGTGCCACGTGAAGGATTTCTTTAAAGCAGTGTCAAAGATGGGGACTGGTCCTTACCACCTGCCCTCTGGCGGGGGGAGGGGGGGCACTCTGTGGTCTTTGGGGGGGAGCTGCTGGGCCCTCCCACCCTGCCTGCGGAAGCTCACCCCTTCCTCCCTCCGTATCTTTGCACCTGCTGTGCCTCCAGAGCCCGCAGAGGCAACCCAGCAGAGCAGGAGCAGGACTGCAAATCTTCAGGCGCACCCAGTCTGCCTTTCTGCCACCAGCACCCCTCCTGCAGCTGGCGTGCTGGTGCCCTGGGCTGCTCCTTCCTTGCTACTTCTGGCTGCAGACACTCACTGCCCCTGTGCCACCTCGCACGGCCATGTGTACTATGGTTGGGAGGCAGACCATGGGGCTCAATCCAAGCGTTTTCTCTAAAGAAAGAGCAGTGCTCAGGGGTGGCCACAGGCTTCCTGCAGGCCAGCGGGCTGGGGGTGTGGGCTGCCGGTACCCGGACATGGCCTCAGGGAGAGGTCACAGGGGAGAAGAGGTGGGGACACCCAGGCTCCAACCAGACCTGCTGAGGGAAGAAAAGACGTCTTTCCTAATAAACACCTCAGAGGCCCGCCCCCTGCCAGTGTGGGTTGTGCCAGCGAGCTGAGAGCGCCTCCGAGCTTGTTTACAAATATTGGCTGAAGGTAGCAGGCTGGGAGGAGCCAGTGACATCAGTGTTTGTCAGCGGGTCTCAGGAGGTGTTAAACACAGCCTCTCCGACTCCCAGGGGATGGCTTTTTCTTGCAGGGCCGAGGCCGCCTCAGCATCCTGTTTTGGAGCTGCTTACAAATGGCTCTCCCCACGTGGCTCTGTTCTTCACAGGCCAAATGGAGCCCTGGATCCCTCCCCGAGGAGATTTCACCCAGTGCTGTACCCACCTGGGCCAGTTCAGAGCTGCTGAGGTGGCCGTCCCCGTCTGCATCCAAGTCCTTAAACAGAGATTCCACCAGGAGGCGCTTCTGGGAGGCAGGGTCCGGCCGGCTGTCCCCTTCGTGGGGTGGCTGCAGGCGGGTCTGCAGGGCCAGAAGGACCTTCTTCAGGCGGGCATAGTCAGCCATGGTGCACGGGTCACCTGGGAGGGAAGACGAGGTGACCGCAGTGAGACGCCTCCCTTAGTCTTGAGAAAGCGTCCATGAATCCCACCCATCAAGTTACCGGGTTCCCACCACGTGCATGCAGGGTGCAACCCGAGGAGATGAGAGCTATTCATCCACCTGCCTACCAGAATACCCCAGAAATATCTCTTGAGTGTCAGATACTGGCTACACATGATACAAACACTGGAAGGAGTCTGTCTGTCCATCCACAAATGTTTATTGAGCACCTATGACATGCCAGCACATATGACACGCCAGAGTGATTGCCATACGTCCAGGGGAGGTCCCAGCGGCAGCCCCGCCGTGGCTTTAGGAAAGCCGGCCCAGATCCCCTTCTGCAATAGCTCGTCTTTGCCTTAATCCCACCTTCAAGGCTGCTTTGGCATCCGTGGCCTCATAGATGAGGGAGTTCCAGTGAACAGGACTAATAAGCCCTGCTTAAGATAATTAGGTACAGTCCCAGAGCTGGATTACTTCAAAACGAACACGTGTATACAAGCCGATGACCAAGAAACAAAAGGCAGCTTTGACGCAATTAAAACCTACGCACGCAGCCCATTACGCTCAGGCCTTTTATCACGGTCGTGCTTGCTCCCAGCATCAGAACCACACAGGGTTCTGGCAAACGGGGCCGCTGATGCCCTGTGACATGACATCATTTATCTCGCTGGGAACAGGGCGTGAGTTTGTTCCCCTCAAAGGGCTATGCGGCTATTTGCAATGCCCAAGAGCCTCTCCAGGCCCATCTCCCCACCTCCCGGGATGCAGTGTGTACGTCTAGCGGCTGGGTTTGCTGAGTCCTGGAGCACGGTGTGGGCCCAACCTCCTTTCCAGGTTGAAGACAGGGTGCCGCTGGGAAGGAAGGGACCAGAGCAGGACCCCGGCCCATAGCTCAGGGTGGGAGAGTCTATATAATGGCAGTGCTGAAGAGCATTGGCTCTGGAGTTCCCGTCATGGCGCAGTGGTTAACGAATCTGACTAGGAACCATGAGGTTGCAGGTTCGATCCCTGCCCTTGCTCAGTGGGTTAACGATCTGGCGTTGCCGTGAACTGTGGTGTAGGTTGCAGACGCGGCTCGGATCCTGTGTTGCTGTGGCTCTGGTGTAGGCCGGAGGCTGCAGCTCTGATTGGACCCCTAGCCTGGGAACCTCCATATGCCGTGGGAGTGGCCCAAGAAATGGCAAAAAGACCAAAAAAAAAGAGCATTGGCTCTGGAGCCCGCTGGGTTTGAGTCCCAGCTCTGTGGCTGCCTGAGCGTGTACTTTGTATAAGGTGCCTCAGTGATGGCATCTGTGAAATGGGGAGAACGGGGCCATGCACACAGGGCTGCAAAGAGGGTTAAAAAACATAGGCACATAAAAGCTTAGCACTGGCTTGGCACCCAGTAAAGCCTCAGGAAATGACAGCTGCTCTTCCCCGTGCCGTTACTGGAACCCTATTTGCTTAAGAGCAACACACAGGGAAGCTGCTTGGTGGGAGGGGGCAGAGGGGGATGTCTGTCTGTCTCTCTCCCTCCCTCACTAGACAAGCCTGGATGGTCCAACCACTTTCTCTTGTGCATGTTTGCGTTGCCAGATTTTCTTCCAATTCGGGGTCAATTGATTCTAGTGAGAAACAGATGCCCGTTACTATTTCCTCCTGCATGTTTATTTAGAAAAAAAATCAATTGCTCTGTTCAATATAATCAAATCTATTTGCTCGCTGGGAATTTCCATGCTCTGCTAGGAATAGCTCGCCCATCCCCCAGGCTTGCTAGCCTGCCGCTATGGCCCAGCAGGCGATCCACTCCTGGGAGCTCTCAGGGCCCCTGGCTGGCAGATCTGATACTCAAGTCTGTACAGCTGTGCAGGGTGGGAACCAATGGCCGTGTCCCAGGGGGACGCGTGGCAGCTTCTAGGGTTCTTCTGCTTCCTGAGCCCGGGCAGAGGTCCATCTGCGGAAGGCAGAGGAAGTGTTCGGCCCACATCTTGGAAAACTGGTCCTGGTGAATGGACAGCAGCTGGATGCTGGGGATGAGGGGAGCTAGGAGCTTTGGTGGCGATGGCAGTGGGGAGTCTCTGTGTGGAAGATGTGCAGGGACCTGGATTTCAGAGCCTGTCAGCCTGTCCCGGACAGGCATTCACGCCTGCAGGCTGGGGAGCTGGCGCACACAGCAGATGGAAACGGGGCTGATCGGAGACTCGACTCACAAATGCAAAGGGACAATGAAGCACCTAAAAAACCACAGCAGGGCCACCTGGAGGATGGGCCAGGCCAGGTCAGGTGGGCAGAGATGTCTCAACCTCACTGGTCCTTTCAACCCCCAATCTTCCTCACAATCCTTGGTGGGCACAGATCTCTGAGGTGCCTGCTGTCCTAGGCCAGGGGTCCACAGCCAGACATCACTGGCTGGCCACCCTGCAGGCCAGGGAACCCAGCAATGGGTTCCTGCCAGGCAGGTTGCAGCATCCTCCCCAGGCCCCGCCCCTCCCATCACCTCCCTACAGCTCTGCGTGAACTCACAGTGGCTTCTCCATCCTGGCAACTGCCCGGCTCATGCCTTCTAGTCAATAAGGCACATACAGGTCTAGAAATCAACTTATGGGGGGAGGGGTGAAGGGCCCCCTGTCTCCAGGGCCAGCTCTCCGAGCCCCGAGCCTGGCTTCCTGCTGGGGTTCACACCAGCCGCGCCCTCCCTGTCCTTTTATCAGCATTTCCTCATAAACCATGCATGCTGCTGAGTAACACATCGAGGCTCGGAGGGAACTTCCATCCTGGGCATCAAGGCTGCCCATGAGGGAGAGCTCACACAGCCGGCGGGGAGGCGAGTCTCCCTAAGGATGAGACCTGCAGGATGAGTGAGCTGAGGAAGAAGGAGGCAGAGGAAAGGGGTGCCAGGCTGCAGGCCTTGCAAGTGCAGGGGCACCCGGATGGCACAGTGCGTCCGGAGCCCCTGAGGAAGCTGGTGGGGCGGGGTGGCAGTGAGGTGGGGAGGGCACACGGGACAAGGCTGGAGTGAAGTGTGGAGCCAGGCAGGATGCCAGGCCCTGCAGTTCACACTCTGCCAAACTCCCGCTGTCCTTTTTTCCTTTACTGGGGATCTCACTGTGCCTGTGAGTCCCGAGCTGAATCGGGTGGCTCCGGGAAGACCATCTGAAGTCCTGCTTTATCCCTGGAGCAGTTGTGCTTTACTGCTTAACTTTATATGCGTTTCAACCTCAACTAATTAAATCATTGGTCCAACATTCCCGAGCTCCTCTAATATCCTTATAGCTCTGGGGGCCCCCAGCACCAGAGGAAAGACACCCTAATGCAGCCTTTCGCCACCCATGGAGAGGGTCACTTGAGACTCCTCAATCCAGACTCCCATCAAGTCCTTTGAAGCTTCATCTCCAGCAAGGAGTGTCCTCTCGAAAGCGTCCCTCTGGGTTTCCAGGATGCATGGCTTCCGAACAAGGCATATGAAGATGACACTTTAACACATCCCAGGGTTTATCTTTTTCATCACGACCCCGCTGGTCACAGGGGGTCTGCATGGAGCGCCTCACCGAGCACTCCGAATCTGCCAGACCCGGTCTTTAGCTGAAGGCTCCCATCCTGCTGCCAGGTTGGAACCTTTGTCATACTGTACAAGAAAGACGTGTCGCCTGACGAGCACTTGCGAAGTACAGATGAGTCCATGACAGAAAAGAAAGGACCCATAACCTGCCTCCGGAGGCCGGCTGGAGGTGAAGCCAGGCCCTCTGCACAGGTGATCCCAGCGCTGGGCCAGACTCGCTGAGCTCTGGTGGTCTTGTCTGCTGCACAGGCCCAAGTCCCAGCCCACACAGCCTGTTTTCAGGTCTTCCTCCTCCCTCTATGCAATTTGGGCAAGAGCCTCCATACCCAAGGGGTCATTCTTATCGTCATGTGGGTTGTCACTGCCACTTGCGGTGCCGGTGCCTCGGAGCTGCTCCACGGAGGTGCGGGACGGCGTGCTCTCCCACCAACTCCTGGCTCAGAGGCTGAGGGTGGCTCTGGGGGCATCAACCCTGCCCCAATCCAGCACGTTCGGACTCTGCAGCACCTGCCTGAGGCCAGAAAAGGCCCTCAGGCTGAAGGTGAGGTTGGAAGCTATTTACAAGTGTTACAGGAATGATCCACCAAAGCTGCACGTGACCTCTGGGTTGATGGCGGGAAATGGGATGGGGTGTTATCAGTGTCTGCTACATCTTTCTGTGGGGTCCCAAGTTCTAAGCCACTGGGACGCAGCATGGCAGTCTTAAAGGCTTGTGGATGTGGTTGCAGACTGAGTCCTGTGGCTCCAGGGCAGAGTCTCTCAGGAAGATGCTGGAGGCGGGGGGACGACCACCCTGTAACAAGCTTTCCTGGGGTCATAAAGTAGAGACAGGCTTCATTAAGGGGGGCTATGTGCACCTGAACTTCACGAATGACAGTCATTGCACGACTGGACGGAGCACTGGACAGGTGACCGCCTGGCCCTGCCTTTGAGTGGCTGCGCGATTCTAGGAAAGGCATTTGCTCCCCCCTCCCAGCCCCTACTTCCTACCTTAGAATGGGGCAACGACAAGAGTTCCCATCGTGGCTCAGCGGTTAACGAATCTGACTAGGAACCATGAGGTCGTGGGTTTGATCCCTGGCCTCGCTCAGTAGGTTAAGGATCCGGTGTTGCCGTGAGCTGTGGTGTAGGTTGCAGACACGGCTCGGATCCCGTGTTGCTGTGGCTCTGGCGTAGGCTGGTGGCTACAGCTCCGATTAGACCCCTAGCCTGGGAATCTCCATATGCTGTGGGAGTGGCCCTAGAAATGGCTAAAAGACCAAAAAAAAAAAAGAAAATGGGGCAACAACAGCTCCTGCCACCTAACAGGGTCCTGATATAAAAGGAGATGCGAGAGGACTCTGTGATATCCAAGCAGTCAGCCAGGCCTGAGGGCTTCTCTGCATGAAACAGACCTGGAGCCTCTGTCTTTGTCCCTGTCACCGATGCCTGGGGTGGCACAGCTGGCCACTGAAGCCCTTTGCATCCCCGTGAACATCCAGCTCCGAGGCCCCTCAGGGAGGGGCTGGGCCACAGGCTGACTGTGATGAGAATCCCCAGCTGACCCTGGGAAGGGACCAGCCCTCCGCCCCCTGCCGGCCGCGGTGCCCTCTGTGTGGCAGCACCAGCCCCGCTTGGCCAGCCCCCCGCACAGGCCTTGGGCTTGCCGTCAGCACGTGTGTGCGGGGCTCCTCCTGCTCACAGACCAGGCCTGCTTTGGCCGATAAAATATTGATCAGCCTGCGGAGGAGCCCAGAGGGTGATCCTACTTTCATGTCAGAACTTGGTAATGAACTACATTTATCAAGCCCGTTCTCCACGAGAAAGGTCAGCCGCAGATCTGGCTAAGTTGTTATGACACCTCATTAATCTAGTTCCCCCCATAATTGTCCCTCTTTGAAGATTCTAATGTTCTCCTATTCCAGCCACACTCCTTCCGCGCCGACGGAGATTATTAGAGCCAGAGCCCAGGCACATCCGCATTTAATTTTTTGAGCAAAGAGAGATAGGACGCAGGTAGCAGCCTCTGGAATTAAACGTCCGTCAAAGGCACACTTTCTGTTGTAAAACAAAGAGAAACAAGGGAGACATGGTGAATAGTCTATCAGCCATGTGGGCGCCTGCAGGATGGGGCCTCAAAGGGACGGCCTTTACTCTGTGACAGACAGAGCTTTGGTCCCGGGTGCGGGAGGGGCTGGTGGCTCCGGAGCGTCAAGGAAAGGCGGGTTGTCCAGCGGGAGCAGGTGGGAGCGCCGGCCAGGCAGCAGGAAGCTCAGGATCTACCCAAGAGCCAGACCAGCCGTGCAGTCAAGGCCCCGCAGAGGCCCAGGTCCCAGATTTTGGGGCCACCTGGAGGCAGGAGAGGGGCTGGGCTGTAGACACCTGGCGCTAGGGTGGCCGGTGGTGTGGGAGATGGGGAGGGGCCAGCTCTGACTGCTTCCCTCTCCAAAATGCCACCCCACCGTCTAAAGGGGTCCCCCGTGCCTTGCCCCTTTCCCCAGTCTTCACTCTTCGTTGTTCACACACTGTTGGTGTCAGGCTGCCCCATCGGGTGGGAGCCCCTGGAGGCCAGGGCCCTGCCTTGTTGCAGGTGGGACCCCAGCACCTGGCTGATGCACCTGTATGCAGAGGGTGCTCATTAAATGCCTGCTGATTGGCCAACTGTGGCATCTTGGTGGAAAGGGGTAGCAGGGGGTTCAGAGAGTGGCTGATGTCCTGCCCTGAGGAGGGGACAATCCCAGCCACGCTGAGCGCCAGGGACCGAGGTCTGGAACACTGAAGGGGGCTGGGAGCCTGTGTCATTCATCATATCAGCTCCTGGTGGGAGGGGGCCTGCCTCGCTCGTGGGAGCACCCCAAAACCTGCAAAGGTGGCCCCACAGAGTGCGGTCCAGCACAGCCAGGCTGGGAGTGGTGGCGGAAAGGCGCTGGGAGCCACCGAGGGGTGCTGCCCTGCTGGACACTGGCTGGCATGGAAATGTCTCCTCCAAGCCTCCTGGGGTCAGGGGTCCTTGGGACCTGCCTCTGGAGAGAAGGACGATGAAAGGGTCGGCCCTCTGGCTCCATCAGATCACTGGCCAGGACGTCTCCAGACAACCCCGCCAAGAGGCCAGGCAGGGGGCCCTATTCTTGGAACAGCAGCCTAAGCGGGGAGGCCTGAAGGTGAATTTGGCCACCGCACAGCTTTGGGAAAGGTCTGGTCTCAAACCAAGGCTCTGATCCGTAACTGAGGACGAGGCTGACCCGGGCGACACTCTGTGTTCCCAGGGACAGCTTCATACATGGGCAGAATTGGGGGGTCAGGGGAGGGGGATCCCAAGGCCCCTAGGAAGAGCCCAGCCCCCTGATGGATCTTCAGGATGCTGGCGCTTCCCTCACTGGGGTGGCCTTGCACTTCCAGAGTTTCCAGCAAACCCTGAATTTCCTGGAGAGGGGTGTGCCGGACACGGGTTACTTGATATCACAGAGAACTCCTCTGCTGTTACAGAAGTCATTCCTTTTGGGGATGGGTGGGGGCAAAGGAGCAGGGGGACAAAATGCTGGGCGCGGGCTGGTGGGGGATGCTCTGAGATGCCAGCATCTGGGGGAGGGCAGCTCGTTCCCAGCCACACACAGGCCAGCCCTTTGGAAGTCGCACAGTGGTCAGCCACGCCCTCACGCCACACCCTCTGGACTCCAGTTCTTCCTCCACCTGTTGGGATGGCCCAGCACTTAGGCACAGATCCCGAGCCCCTCACCTGGAAGAACCCCTAGAGGGGCCTGGCAGAGAGACTAGATGTGTCCACAACCTCTTGGCTGCTGTTGGATCCGCTCACGGGCAGCCTCTCCCCTGCCCCCTGCCCAAACATCAGCAGCCCTGGTTCCCTGCCTTCAGCTGTCCTGATACGTAATGTCACTGCCGCAGACAAAGCTGTGATCATCTCCACCCAAGCAAAACCCTAGCTTAATCGTCTGGCACTAACATCGCAGCTGAACGTGGTTGTGTTACATGCGCCTCCGTTGCAATGTGTCATTCTGGGGTCTATTTTGAAACTGCTAAGCTGTGCACGGAGCAAAAAGCGCTTTCCTCCGTGGTCTAATTTATGAGCCGCCATAACTTTACTGGAGTCTAGCTTAAGAGGAACAGATGTTTAACTTGATGTAAATTCATGAACATGAATAATCTTTCGGCTGCCATTTCTGGGAAAATTCAATTAACAATAAATGCCAAAACCAATGGGCTTAATCTTTCGGAAACATTTCCACTAAGATGAGGTAGGATTACCGACGGTGTTGACCAAGCCACAAAGGTCTGAAAATTCCTGGTGACTGTTAAGCACACATGATACGGTGGCCTCATAATCCCCAGACAGACACCAACAGGTGTATTCAAAGCCATGCTGCCTGGTGACTCCCTGCTGGCTGTGCCCTGGGGCCTGTGACTTCTGAGCCAATGGGTCACTGTTGTCATACTCAGGCCCCCTGGGAGGTGTTTATGACATGGCCTGAGCTGTGATGGGGCCGCCTGCAGATCTGCTCCGAGGTACCCTTTCCTCGAAGGCCCTCTTCTCAAACTTGACTTTTCCGCCAAGGCCCAGCTCCAAGGAGCTGCTTCTGTTTGCTCCCAGCCACACACTCTCGTCTCCTCCATAGACTGTGCTCCAACGCCTATGCATCTCCTGCGTGAATGTCTTCAGTCCCTTAGGGAAGTGGCCTCGGGGACCTACACTGGACATCACCACGGGCCCCGAGGGCCCTGGCGAGCTGCTGCCTGCCCTGGTTTCGGGGTGCTCGGCTTGCTTCCCACACTGCCATCACTCTGGGTTCCACCTGGGTCCCCTCTTCACTCTCTAGTCCCAACCCCAGAATTGGCAACAGGCCACCACCACTCAGGAGCCGCCTCTCATCGTTCCAGACACCAGAGGGGACCTAGCATCAGGCTGGCTAAGCATCCTCGCACAGTGCCCTCTGCTTGTTCCCCTGGTCTGTCCTGGGTGTCCTCCCAGCTTCTTTGGAAGGTTCTGGGTTGAAGGGACAGGGCCCATTCGGGGCCCACCCATCGGATCTCTACATCCAAGGCTCCATGTGGCCTCCTGTCTGGCCTGGCCCAATACACACGCCACGTAGACTACGCTCCCCCTGCCCCAGCTGCTGCACCATCGCTGATCAAGCCTGGTCAGATGCCCGGTGGAGGCTACCGCCTCCCCTTACACCTGAATTCATGGACAAACCCGCATCTCAATTTTCACCCCAGCATCAGGTGATTTAAATGAACAAAACCACCCAGAGCTTTCCTAGATAAATGGTACATTTGCTCATGAATGCCTGGTTCCATTGATGTGGCTACACAATCTGCCGTATGACATTTACACTCCTCTCTTCTCTTCCTATTAGAGAAAGCAAAATTGGTTGGATTCCTGGGAGAGGGATCCACACACACTTTTTACAGTTGACTGGCACATCTATCACGTGGACCTGGCGTGCAAGAATAATGTTTGATAACTTGAATAAATGCTAAAGCCCACCGGGCATTAAGAACTTAAGTTCTCACTCTTGTGTTTGTGGGTAACCCACACAATCCGGTGCCCCACCAGGTCACCCACGCTTTCTAGAAGGAGGATACTGACTCCTTACAGACCCTGGGGCCCCTGCTGCTCTGTCTGGAAGCTTAGCCCCCTGCCCGCTTCCCACCCTGCCCTCACCTGCACCCAGAGAAGAAGCAGGAGTGCTGGACCAGGCGGTGGCCAGTGATGGGGGAGCTGGGGCGGGCGAGGGGGGAGAGAGTGGGCACACCTGCCCTAACTCCATCGGTTTTGTTCCTGAGAACTGCCAAGAGGCTTTGTGCCCCTGAATACCTTGCCAAAGGGAAGAGTCCTGCTACTAAGATGGAAAAACTTTAGCTCCTCAGGTGTCAGAGATGTCCAGTAATGTTGTTGCTTTGAGCTTTGTGCTTCTGTGGTCTTTGCGTGGCCCCTGAGCTGAGGAAGACCTCAACCAGAGATGCCACAGGGCTGGAGGCTGTCACTCCGGCTCTGTCAGTGGCCGGGACAAAGGAAAGCAAAGCAAACACTTTGCTCCGTTGGGACTCTCAGCACAGGGCAGGCGCTCCATCATTGACCTCAAGAAGGGCGCTGCTGTTCCCAGGATGCATTTTTGGAATTCCGTGAGGGTATTTCGGGTTCTCACAATGATTGGGCTTAACAGGTGGGTCCAGGGGCCCTTGGCGATCCTGCTCTTTGAAGCAAAGTCCTGCCCAACACAGAGTTGCTGGGCTGGCATCTTGTACACGTTTTCAAGTGTCCCCTGTGGACAGTCTTGGAGTGAAATATCTAGTCACTATTCTGCGGTTACTAGAACCTAACACATACAAAACACTTCTGTCCCCCGCCCCCTGCCCCAGGGTTTGGCAAGGCGTTTCCAAGGAGGCACCTAGGCTGTATATCGTAAATCTGGTTTACAACTTTATCAAGAATAACTCACCAGTATGGAGACTTGTCCCTATAGAAGCAATATCACTTGAATATTCAGATTGTCACCGGAACACGCCCATCACCCGCTGCATCTGCAGCTGCTGTGTTCGCAGGACCCACGTGCCGGGGCTGACGACTGACCACTGTGGGCAGCGGGTGCCCAAATATTTCCATAGTGAAAGACATGTTAAATACCCAGGACTTTTCTTTGATTTCTCCCTTACAACCCAGTTTTGGTTAAGGCCCCTATGAATTTCCAGACAATCCAGGGACTTTATAAAGTATCGGCTATGAGAACATGGATTTGATTCTCACAGGGAACAACTGAAATCTCGTTTCCCCGGCAATTTTTTTTTTTTTTTTTTTACTGTGCTAAAAGACATATAATGCAAAACCTTACTATTTAAACCATTTATAAGCCTGCAGTTCAGCGGTATGGAATACACTGGGAATGCTGTACCACTATCACCACCACCACCCATGCCCGCAACTCTTTCCATATGTAAAACGCAAGCTCTGTTCCCATTAAACAGCCATCTTCTAGGCCACCCTCCCCTCAGCCCTTGCAACCATCACCCAGCTTTCTGTCTCTGTGACTCTAGAATACTCTAAGTATCTCCAATAAATGGAATCACTGAGTATTTGTCTTTTTGTGCATGCCTCCTTTCACTTTGCATGATGTCTTCCAGGTTCATGTATGGTGCAGCATATGCCAGAATGTCCTGTCTTTTTTTTTTTTTTTTGGCTTTTTAGGGCCGTCCCTGCAGCATATGGGGGTTCCCAGGCTAGGGGTCCAATTGGAGCAACAGCGCCGACCTACACTACAGCCCCAGCAACACCAGATCCAAGCTGTGTCTGCAACCTACACCACAGCTCATGGCAATGCCGGATCTTCAATCCACTGATCGAGGCCAGGGATTGAACCTGCAACTTTGTGGTTCCTAGTTGGATTTGTTTTCGCTGTGCCATGGAAACAACGGGAACTCCTGTCCTGCCTTTTTAAATGATGAATAATATTTCTTTGTATGTATACCACATTCTGCTTCGCCATTCACTGGCTGATGGACACTGAGTTGCTTCTGGGTTTCAGCTATTGTGAATAAATAAAGCTGCTATGAATATGGATGCACAAAAGTCTCCTCAAGACCCTGCCTTCTTTTTTCTTTTTTGTCTTTTTAGGGCCACGCCCACAGCACATGGAGGTTCCCAGGCTAGGGGTTGAATCAGAGCTGTAGCTGCTGGCCTACGCCAGAGCCACGGCAACGTGGGATCTGAGCCTCCGAGCTGCATCTGCAACCTACACCACAGCTCATGGCAACACTAGATCCTTAACCTACTGAGGATCGAACCTGCGTCCTCATGGATGCTAGTCAGATTCATGTCCACTGAGCCACGATGGGAACTCCACGAGCCTGCTTTCAGTTCTTTTGGATATGGCCCCAGAAACGGAAGTTGGATATGATTACAGAAGTAGAGCTGCTGGATCCCGTGGTGGTTCTATTTAAAATTTTTCGAGAAACCATCATACCATTTTCCACAGCAGTCACACCATGTGACATCCTCTCAGTGTCATAAGGGTTCCAGGTTCTCCTCATCCTTGCCAACATTTATTATTTTCTGTTTTATTGACCATAGCCATCTTAGTGGGTGGAGGTGGTGGCCTTTCCTTTTGATGCGCCTTGGTTCTGGGATTTTGAAGGACAGCGGGAAGAATGTGTGCGTGCATCCCCAAGGCTGGGCCATGGGCACACGCGTACCTGTGCACCAGCCCAGCCTGCGATGAGCAAGCACAGGGAGACAGAAGGTGCCAGCTATGCCCTGGGCCGGGCACCAGCAGCATTGCCTGAGGAAGGGGCTTCACCTTCATGCCCACCCCACTGAGAACAAGAGGCCCCACATGGGCACCACCAGGGTGAGGGCATGACCCACCCCTCTCTCCCTTTCTCCGGAACTGGGTTCCATCCTGGTTCTGTCCTTGCTGGTACCCCTGGGAGAGGTGGCTGGGACCTGGAGGACTCTGAGCTGGTGTCTCCCATGCCCGGCGCATCCGGGGGTAAATTTTTCCCTCCTCAGTCTTGTCTGGGGCTGTTGGCTTGGACCCAGGAATCCCCAGCTTCTGAGGAAGCCAGAGAACCACCGGCTCTTAAAGACAACAAGCAGAGATGCTTCTGCTCTGGCATGAGGGGTGTGCAGACGGCAAATCAATGCCATGGAACCAGGGTCTCCAGGAAAGAACTGCTGAAATGGGAACACGTCCACATTTCCACCAGCAGAAGCTTTGCAGGGCTCGTGGGGCCACTTACTTTAGAAGGGAAGGTGTTAGAGGGAAACTGCCGGAGAATGTTCTCAGAAGCCGGGGTTTGCGCCTTTATGTGGGCTTCGGAGGAAATGGCATTTCTGAAAGAATTACCCGAACAGAGGTTTTTTTTTGTCTTTTTGCTATTTCTTTGGGCCGCTCCCTCGGCATATGGAGGTTCCCAGGCTAGGGGCCGAATCGGAGCTGCAGCCACTGGCCTACGCCAGAGCCACAGCAACGCGGGATCCGAGCCGCGTCTGCAACCTACACCACAGCCCACGGCCACGCCGGATCGTTAACCCACTGAGCAAGGGCAGGGACCGAACCCGCAACCTCATGGTTCCTAGTCGGATTCGTTAACCACTGTGCCACGACGGGAACTCCCCGAACAGAGGTTTTTAGCCCTGAGATGACTAGGAAACGTTTCCCGAGGTTTGAAGATGTATCGGAACCTCTCTGACTTGGATGATGGGCAGTAAATCCCAGGCCAAAACAATGGAAGACAAAACCCCACAACGATTCTGAGAGAGAAGGGCAGACTTTCGGGGAGAGCTTCGGAGTATTTCCGGTGCCTGAGCTGCCTGGAGGAGAAAGGGATGCCCCCCCCCCCCCCGGCGCACCTGCACCGCTGTTCTGGGGATTATCTGCACTGGGAAGCCATTGGCATTCAGGCAACCCACAGACAGAGAGAGCCTGGACACTCTGTCTCCATGCAAGTCAGCTCCAGGCAAGATGTGTCTGGGCTGGTGAAGGAGCCGCAGTGGTCCTGGCTCTGTATCCAGACCCAGAGCCTGGCAGTGAGGAGCTGGAAGGGGCGGGGTGGGACAGCAAAGGTGGGGGTGGCAGGGAGGACAGAAGGGGAGTCCAGGGTACAGTGCCTCTGCTGCTCAGACAGCCCCTCCTCCAGCAAATTGAGTTATTCCAGACACAGCTCAGCCGTATCGCCGTCTGCGCTGCAGGCTCCCCAAACACTGCTGTGGGATTTGCAGTTACGCTGACTCTCATTAGACTCGCACACTGGGAAATTGCTCAGCCTGAACCTCGCTCTCCTTATTCATAAGTTCTCAGATCCCAAGAACGGCCTCCTTATGGCCTTACGTGGCACGAAAATGGATTCAGGCGCTTTCAGAGGGCTCAGCACCCAGAGGAGATGGGAGCAGTGGGGATCAGGTGTTTTAAGAGGGCTCAGTACCCAGAGGAGTACAGCAGGGAGCACACTTGGGGGGTGGACAGGTGGGCCAGTGGCCCACAGCTCGAGGCTCTTCTGAGGTTGCGGCAGATGCTCTGCGTGTGCCTCTGTGGATGAGGGGCAGCCTCCATGGGTCATAGGACTAGCTCCGCATACCTCAGTGCAGGGCAGGCTCACCGGCCTTTTTTCTTGAGTAGGGCTTTGGAAACGGTGTGTAAAAATTTCTTAAAGAACTTTCCATGGTGAAGGGCAAAGCGGAAAGACCCCCTGGTGAGGCTTGAAACCCAGCACTGAAGAGATGACAATGATCCCTAAGAAAAACAGAAGCCATCCGCCCGATAAAGCCTATTCCACTCTCATGTGGATGAATGCTCTTCCCACTAGGTGTGTTATTTGATGAGTACAGTGTCTTGGTAAGATTTTCAGGAGCGTGGGGTGAGACGCTGTTTCATTTCTATGTGGACCCTCAGCACGCCACCCGGGGCCAGGTACCCAGAGGACATTGGATAAAAAGTCCTTGCACAGGTAGACACGCATGCGCACATGGCTGTGGATTTGAGTGTCTTGTGCCAGCAGCTCGGCCCAGGCCTGTTTGCCTCTTAGAGACCCCTACACAGCCTGACCTGCACAAATCACAGCCGCAGACCCTAAAAGCACGGGGTGAAGGCTTTGGCGTGATGTAGGCCAGATGCCTCATCTTCCTGACATGGAAACTGAGGCCAAAGAACAGTAACAGGGGTCTGTCTTGGAGGCCAGGGTGTTGGGGATGGAGCCGGGCCATCGCCTGCCTGGCATGTTATGCCCAGGCTCTTGGCAGCCTTTCCTACCCCAGCTCCGCCTCCCTCCCCTTCTAATTCCAGCCTTCCAGCTCTTGCAAAGACACCCCACGAGACATAAACAAATCTGTGGGGAAGGATGAAGGAGACGTGATGGGGAGAGGATGGGATTTTCGGCAGCACGAGGAGGATGTGGAAACCCTGTCCAGATGTGAGGGCCTCTTCCTGGGCAAATCTTATCATCACCAACACACAGGCAGCTCCTGCTTCTTTCTGCCAGCGGCCTTGGCGCAGAGCTGTTTTTGAGAAGGGCGGGGTGGACTGGACTCAGCTGCCTTGAGAAGGGCCTTCCGCCCCCAAGGTCTGACCTCTGGGGCATTTGACAGCCCAGGCCCCATAGGTCCCGGGGTGTCACCAAGGGCAGAAAGAGCCGACCGGAGATCTCTATTATCCGCCCCACTAATAATCTTTACTGCTTCCATTCAAAAGTCCCCCCTCCATGGAGGTCCCGTCGTGGCTCAGTGGTTAACAAACTAGGTTCCAACTAGGAACCATGAGGTTGCGGGTTGGATCCTGCCCTTGCTCAGTGGGTTAAGGATCCGGCGTTGCCGTGAGCTGTGGTGTAGGTTGCAGACATGGCTCGGATCCCAAGTTGCTGCGGCTCTGGTGTAGGCCGGCAGCTGTAGCTCCGATTAGACCCCTAGCCTGGGAATCTCCATATGCCGCGGGAGTGGCCTTAAAAAGACAAAAAATGAATGAATGAATGAATAAACAAATAAACAAAAGGAGACAAGGTGAACTTGCAGTGCAGGCTCCGCTGGTCAACCGCAGTGCGTTAGTGTGCAAGTGCGGCCTGCAGCGTCTTCAAGGAGGGCATCCGGGTCCCTTGAGCAAATGGCAGTGATCCTAGCTTTTAAATGACTTAGCAAAGGAATGGATCCCCAGAGAGCACGTGGGACTGAATGTGAACACGAAAGGCGGGAGTCGGCCGGCTTGCGAGCGGGCCCACCGCACGGGACCAGCGGCTGTAATTACATTTAAAATGCCGCCCGGGTCTTGGGAGATTCGGCTCCCAGCTCGTGCCTCCAAGTTTCGGGCTGCCTGTGAGAGCGGCACACCTCTCTGAGCTTGAAATACGCACCAGGGAGTGAGGGACCGTCCTCCCATTCATCAGAAAGCAAACGTAAGCGCTGGAGAAGCTTCCCTCCCAAGGTCAGCCGGCTCGGTGGAGTGGATTCAGCTTTGAAGTGATATGTGATCAGCATCCCGGGAGACAGTGTTTGCGGAAATGGAGACTGAGTATCAGCAACAGTCACGCCTCTCGTCTGCAAGTCAGGTATACCTGTGCGGCTCCAGAGGAGGGTGCTGGGACGTAGCTGGCACGAGGCGGCATCAGGCGGTGGGGTTATGGGGTGTGTACCACAGGTGTATGGGTGCGAGGCCGAGCCTCTGGGGACCCATGCAGGACAGGGGGTCAGCAGATGAGTTTGGGAGAGGGGGCTGGGTGGAGCCAGTCACGTCTAGTGGCCCTGCCTGCCTTGGGTAGGTCATGAGGGAGCCCTGGCTGGGTCGAGTCTCTGGGGGGGCCTGGTTCACCCCTCTTGCTCCAGCCCAGCCCAGCCCGTGTGCTCTGGAAGCTGCTAAGTGCCCCGCAATGTGGCAACGTGGACCACTCAGTGGCCCTGCCCACATCACGCTCTGAGCTCGGGGGCCCCAGTGAGGGGTGATGATGGCCTGTTCATGCCAGTGACCCCCTCTGGGCCAGCTCCTGGGGGGCAGGACATGAGCATGGCCCCCAGGACTGGCCTCTCTGCCATGCTGCATCTTCCCGCCCTGGCCTCTGCAGGGCCCTTCACACCTGATCATCGCTGGGGTATCTGACAGCTTCTCTTGCCCCAGTGCCTTTCTGGGTTCCCAGAAGCTTTGGTTCTTTGGGGGTTGGGGGGTGACATGAGCTGGGTGAAGCCTCTGGCTGCTTCCCAGTAGACACTCGGTCCCTGTGATGAAGGGTTGGAGCAGGGGAAGGCTGGAGAGGTCTCTACTCCCCTGGGCCCCCAATCTCAAACCCCGCGGCTGGCCTGCCACCTCTCCACCTTGTCCCCCCGACTCATCATGGCCCCAGATCAACTTGCTGTGGAGACTGCTCCATCTTTTACAGCCCAAGCCCAGCCAGTGGCCCCTGCACCAAAGCCCCCAGCGGCCCCAATGCACATCTGAGGTTGCCCCCGCCGCCCCGAATTCCTAGCCCAAGAGTCCTGGCTCAGGCCATTCTTGCCTAAGTGCTTCTTGACATCTTGGTGTCCCTTTTGCCCACCCCTACTGCCTCCACTCTAGAGCAAGGACTCGACCTGGATGACCACGGCCCCCTGGTGAGCCCGCAGCTCCAATCCGGCCCTGACGGATCGCCTCCACGCAGCAGCTGGAGGAATTGCGGGGCCTCCCCACTGCTCTGAGGGTAGAGCCCAGCTGCTCCTGTTGGCCTGTAATGCCCTCCTTGCTTCAGCCTCACCTCTCCCCACGCACGCACCTGCTTCAGGGACCCTGAGCCACCTTCGGCATCTCAAATGGGCCTGGCACCACCCCTGGGCACCATGGCCATACAGTGTCCCTCTTGGCAAACTCTTCACCACCTTTGGGTCTCAGTTGGCATGTGGCTTCCCCTGCTGATCACTGCCCTGCTCGGGCTGGGTTTATGCTCCTTCTGTGTGTCCTCAGAACACCCTGGGGACCCCTCTCAGAGCGTTTACTGTCCCTGCTTGTCCCCCATGGCCCTCGGTCCTGGCCTGACAGCCAGCGGGGGTCCTGGCACATGATTAGCACTCAGCAAGCTGGTGCCAAATAAAGGAAGGAATGACCAAATGGTGGGACAAATGACATTTGTCCACAGTCCCTTTTACTGAGACACACGGCCTCTAAATTTCCTTCTGACTCCGAGTCCAGGATGCCAAAGAACAGTGCCGGGTTAGCTAAACACATGGACATGCATGCTCACAGGCCTTCGTCTGTCTCCATCTGGAACCTTCCTCGAGTCAAACCCACCTCCCTTGCCTAAGTGGGGGCAGAAGAGAGAATGGCTCAGTGATGACTGTGCCTGAACACAAGGTGCTCTGGCTGTGAGCCCTGGTTGGGTCCAGCGCCGGCTCGGGCTGCCTGGGGTCTGCTGTCTCGTGCGCTGATGGAGACGGAACTCTGCTCAGTGCATGAAAGTATGGGGCCTGGAGTTAGTGTGCCTTGACAGCCCTTCCTTCCAGCTCTCTCTCTGTCACTTTATTTTCCCCAATAGGTGATCCAGGACGGGCTGAAGGGCCAGGCGCACCTGCTCAGGGCATGTGTGTGAGCAGAGCAGTGTCTGCTTGCTAGAAGCTCAGGCGTTTTCTCCCTGAGCCACGTGTCCTCATGTGTGCCAGGGGGCTGACCATCTCTGTCTCCTGGGTGGCATCTCGCCGGGCATGGAAGAGATGCCCCCTAGATGGCCTGACAATCCTGTTTGCGTTTAATGGCTCAGAGTCCAAGATCTCCAGGTGTGGGGGTAAGCGTGGGGTCTATGGATGTTTCTGGGAGTCTAGTCTCTTTCCAGAGGAAACACCTGCAGGCCTTGATCCCAAGGAGGCCACGGGGCCCAGGATGAACTCCCCTCTCCCTGGTGGCACTGGTGAGGGAGGGACATCACCCAGGAAGTGACACCGTAATGGAAATGGAAATAACCCTACTTCAAAGCAGGTGTATTTCACAATGACCACGACAAACCTGTGCTCTGCACGCTGCTAATAAATACCTCAGCCCCACACCACATTTTCTGGTATCTCTAAAGACACCAGGAGAAGGCAGGGGAGCCATAAAAGAAACATAAAAATACAGTTGCAGATGAGCCTAAAACTCATTTTGTTGAAGCTTAATTGATGGGAAAAGCTTCTGGCCCCAGAGAACTTAAAGGCCCATCATGCAGATATTTGATTAAGCATCCTCATATCACAGACCACACAAAACTGGGAATCGTTACGCAGTAATTGCAAAGACATTAATAAAATGATGATGTGGGTTTGTTCGGGCCATAAAACAGGAATAAAATAATTCACTCAGATAACTCAACAAAAATGTACACTTTGGCCCTGAGCAGCTGGCAGCAAGGATCATTTAGGTCTCAGTCTTATCGGCCCTCTTGGGATGGGGCCCAGGCCTGTGTTTTCAAAAGCCCCCAGGGTAGATGGAAGCAGAGCCAGGCTTCAGACCCACTGCTGGAGTCCAGGTCTGTGACCCCCGAAGGTCCTCTAAAGTTACTGTCCAGGGAGCCACCAGTCCACTTCTGTTCCTGTCACCCGCTCAGGGTGGAAGAGCCAGGCTCTTCAGCCATCACCTCTCCCCCAAACTACTACTGGAGAGCACAGAAGATGTGGGCAGGAACTCAGTCACCTTTGCACTAACCACCTAAGATCTAAGCCAAGGCCAAGAGGACTGTCCTTAACCACGAGCTGGCTTCCCACTGGCTATCAGGCAAGCGTGGCCACTGACTCCTAAACCCCAAAACACAGCCACCGAAAATTCAGTCTCTTTTGGTGGTCCTGGGACTCTCTGCCACGCTGCTGTGTGAGTGTGAGTGTGTGTGCGCATGCATATGTGTGTATGCATATATGAGTGTGTGTTCATGCATGTGTGTGCATGCATGTGTGTGTATGCGTGTATGTATGTGTGAGTGTATGAGAGAGTGTGTGTGTGTGTGTGTGTGCAGGAGCAGGGAGGGGGTGGGGGGAGCATCTGGGGACCTTTCAAGGACGAAAACTTATTCCTCTCAAGTTTGCAAGTGGAGCACATCCAGCTAATAGCATTCGTGCACAAACTCCAGATCCTGTCACCTCTCTGCACCACTACCCCCGTGCCCTACCCTCTGCTTGCCCAAGTCCCCTCTGCCCTTCCAGGCCCACCATGAAGCAGTCTTCCTCTAGGAAACCCTAGCGGTGGACCCTGGATAAGCCACTGACAAAATGTGTGACCTTAGGTAAGTCACTTCCCCTCTCTGAACCCCATTCGTGAAGCAAGAAGGGCAAGAGTAACCAGCTTATTGACATTTCTGAGGCTTTCAGCGCACTTCAGTCAACCGCTTTCCCCGACCCAGGCCCACGAGAGTGTGGGTACCTGCCCGGGTGCATGGCGCTGTCTAGGACCTGCTCCAGCACCATCTCTCAGGTGCCCATCTCCTGCGCTGGCAGCTTGCACAGAGCTCTTGCAGAGGGGGCTGGGAGGGGGCTAATAGGGGTCCCATGATGACAGAGGACAGGAAGGAGAGCTGGGAAGGACCCTCCCGCCCCAGGAGAAGGGGGGCTGCAGCATCTGCGGCGGCATCCCTGGAAGTTCAGGGAATGGCATTGTGGGACCAGAAGGGAAAAGGTGCTGGACCCTCACGTGGTCAGAGAGAGGCAGGGGGAGATGTGTGAGGAGACGCTGTTGGGGGGGGGCGGGCAGGTGCAAAGAAAGCTCGGAACCAGAGAAAAAGAAACCGTGCCTTCAAGTGAGCAAGGCACACTGGCGAGAAGCATGTGGAAAGCTTGTGTAATTCGTCCCTGATCGAGCAGTATCGTTGGTCTTCTGCTTGTCATACCTCGGTGAGGAGGCAAGCTGTCGTCCTGCTCATTTGCTACATTTTCACCCTAAACAGCAGAGGAAGGAAACACATTTGGAGTCAGCTTCTGCCTGTCGGCTTGGGCAGGGGCTGTCGTCTCAGTGAGTCCAGGAGCCCAGGAAGCACAGGCATCTTGGGGGAGGGCAGCCCGGGGGAGCTGCGGGCACACGCAGGGATGCAGAGAAGGCGTGTGTGCGCCTGGCCGGGTGGGAGGGGGCGGGCTGGATGCTTCTCCTGCAGCCTGGACACCAGGAGCAGCTGGTACTCATGGGACAGGACTGTACCGGCGCAGGGACCGGGGCAGCCCCAAGGCTGCCCAGACCTGTCACTTCATGGGACCAGAAGGGGAAGGTGCTCGACCCTCATGTGGCTGAGCCTTGTCCCAACACCCTCATCCCTATGCGGCTGGATCGCTCTCTTGTTTGTAAAATTATAAAGACCCCAAGGCACGGGGAAAACTTCCATTAAATGCAGATAACTAAATTGGAGCCCTGAACGTTCCCTGTGCGTGGTGATAATGAGAAAATGTGGAAAAAAGAAAAAATAATCGCCCGTAATTCCGGAACCTCTAACAAGGCCATCTCTATTCCCGAGTAGTCCCCTTCGCTGCATTATGGCAATGACAACACTCACTGCACCTGGAGTTCCGCCTTTGTGACCATGGAAGACTCTTGTTCCATCTGCTCACGGATCCTTTCCAAGCGGCAAGGGGAGCCGCTTCCCACTCTCCCTGGAAAACCCCAGTGCCTGTCCTAGTGACTGTGGGCGTTGGGACCTTTCCCTCCTTCGGAGGAGAAACGGGCCTGGGAGCATCCCTGCCTCTCATCAGGATGAAAGCTGTGCCTGTCGGGTGGGTTATCATTATGCATTATAATGCGGGGGCCCACCTGCCCAGGCCCACCTGCCCAGGATAAATGCATTTGATTTTAATTAGCGAGAGGTAAAGCAGGGCACAGATTTTGGAGCAACTCTGGAAAAAGACCGTTTCGGGACCCATCCTCTGAGCCCTCTGTGGGGAGGACCGGGAGGGCTGAGGCTGGTTCTGACAGGGAAGATCTCCTCTGGGCTGCCAGCTGTGCCAACAGAGCGTGGATGTTCAGTAGAGACGTGGAGACTGCCCGCGGCCGGCCCCATCTGGGCTCCCTGGGAGGCTGGCCCAGAGCCACCACTCTGTCCTAGAAACATCTGAGCAGCTTTGGAGCTTCCCACGGAACCTGGACTAGAGGGGCCTTTTCAGAACACGGTGTCTGGCTTTTGAACCCTGGGGTTGGAGACTCTCAGATCTAAAATCATGAGGCAAAAATACACTTTTTGGTCCAACTGTTTAGCACATTTGAAAGAGGCCTCTGGCCCTCACCTTGCAACATCAAGTTTTGATGACGGGGGGGCTGCGTGGGGTGCTATTCGTTTTATGAGTTCAAGGCGGTAAGAGACATTTTTATTAACAGCGCCATTTCCATTTATGGGCTTCTCTATTTACTCTGCAAGACCTAATTCTGCCTTGTCATTCCACGAGCAACGCCACTGGAATCCAATCGCCCGATTGGGAAGTTCCTCCAAGAAACGTCTATTTAGTCAAGACCAGAGTCGCAGTGGGTGGTAATAAATATCCACGCGCAGGATGGTGGAGGAAGCAGAGGAAAAAGCCCAAATCAAATACGATTATTGATCAACCCTGAACTGAATTAATCATCTCCACGCTCATTCTGGATATATACGTACACAGGGGCGTTTTCATTGCATAACCACCTCGACATGTTCAGCTGAGAAAATATATCGAGCAATTCAAAACTGCAATCTTTGGAGACGCGCAAATAAATAGAAATACGGCAAAAGGCAGTGGATTCTTATAAGCCTGGCACAGAGCTGGGTAGGAACTTCAAAGGTTCAACGTGGCGCCACTTTTAAACATGTTTTGAAATTTCAATCACACATTAAGATCAAGTCATGTAGTATAAAGGCGGTCTTTCTCGCACATTCCCTGTGGAATAAATCCAATCCCCAGTCCTGCCCTATTAATTCCGATTAAAATGATCAACCACGTTAATTCTTACCTAGTTACACTCTGTAACTAGAAGTAGTAAGGGTCACTTTTTGGGTTTTTTTTGGTCTTTTCTTTGCGACCTACACCACAGCTCACAGCAATGCCGGATCGTTAACCCACTGAGCAAGGCCAGGGATTGAACCTGCAACCTCATGTTTCCTAGTCGGATTCGTTACCCACTGTGCCACGACAGGAACGCCCATAAGGGTCACTTTCTATTCATTGAACCTAGACATGCAAGTGAATAAGCAGCACTGAGAACCTTCTGGTGCCTGGGCCCACGGTGACCAATGCTTGGGGAAGGAGGCGGCCGCTCCCGTGACTTGCCTGTGCCATTTAAGCATGCTGTTTCAGGCCTTGCAGTGCAGCAGCTCTTTCTTCATCTTCCTTCTTTTGCTTCAAACTGTGACAGTTTAGTTTCTTTGTTTTTTTTGTCTCTTGGGGGCCATACCCACAGCAGAGGGAGGTGCCCATGCCAGGGGTCAAATCAGAGCTGCAGCTACCAGCCTACACCACAACCACAACAATGACAGATCCAAGCCACATCTGCAACCTACACCACAGCTCCTGCGATGCCGGATCCTTCACCCACTGAGCGAGGCCAGGGATCGAACCTGTGTCCTCATGGATCTGAATTGCATCTGTTATTGCTGAGCCACAAGGGGAACTCCAGTTTAGTTTCTTTAAGATGCGACCATGTCTTTCTTGTCCAGCCAGTCATTTTTCTCAGAATTCGTAACTGCCTTAAAAATGTATTAAAAATTTCTTTCTTTCTTTAATCACTGAGGTCTCAGAGCTTCCTAATCTTATTTTTGTGAAATGCGATCTGCTTTGTTCTTGAGGACTTTCTTCTCAGAACCTTCTGGCTTCCTCTCTTCAGATCTGCCTGGATCACCTCCCAGGTTCTTTGCAGAGCTGTCCCCCTGTCACACTAGGATTTTGCTTCATTACACACCTGGGTCCGTCCTGCTGTTTTTTGGACCAGCTCTCATTAAATTCCTTTCCTGTTTTACTGGATTACATCACCCCTACTTTTTTTTTTTTTTTAGTGAAGAAAGAAGGTAATTTTCTGTGCCCTCGAATCTCCGAAAACATCCTTATTTGGTGTAGGATTCTTGTTAAGAATTGTATGCCCTCAGAAATTTGAAGGCAACCTCTCTCCTGTCTTCCACGCATGGCTGCTAACTCCTATCAGAGGACACTGATCTCCTGACGCTTTGCTGAGGACATGTCTTTTCTCTCTGGAAGCTTTTAGAACCATCTCTTTGTCCTTGATATTCTGGAATCTCAAGAAAATAGGCAGCTGGGAATCTCTGTCATGTCCCCCTTCTCAGTTCGAGGCGAGTCTCTCCATCTGAAGCCATCACACCAACCATTCTAACTTCCCCAAATCGACAGTCCCTATAAACTGCCCCTCACCTTATCCCCTCCAGGCTGTGTTTTTATAAATTCATAGTGAGATAATTTTATTCAATATGCTCTCCAAGTCTGAGCTTGAGCAGGTGTGTAGTCAAGTAACAAAGCCTCCCATACAACATGGCCAGGAAGGGGGGTGTCCTGCTTCGGAAAGAGCCCCCAAGGGACGCTTACTAGGGAGAACCGAGACCCCTCCCACCAGCCACTCAGAAGCAGGACTCTGGCTCCACCGTCAGGCCTTATCCACCCCAGGGGGACTTGTGATTCTCCAAACACAAGAGGGCAAAAATCCTCAGGGCACGCGAAACATAGCTGGGCTTGCTCTGAAGACCCTGGTCAGAGCTTTCACTAATGTCCACAGCAGCGCTGTCGCCAGCAGTTGTCCTGGCTCTGAGAGGCTGGTCTCAGGTGGGCTGGCCCACCAGCCTCTTAGACACCCAGCCTGATTCTGCTCTTTGCTCCGAGGCCCTGGAGCTCCTGGAGAGAAGCAGCCATCAAGAGCCCAAAGCACATCTGGACCAGTGGACCCCCCAACACCACCAGGGACAAACCCTGCAGACCTCAACTCTGCTGTGACACTTCCAGGCCTTGGTTTCAGGTACTTCCTGCCCAACAACAAGCAGCACCCTGTGAACCAAAGAGTTAGGGCAGGAAAGGAAAGCTGGCCTGAACGGCTTTACATGGACTTGGTGCTACCAAGACACCCCTGTGGTCATGTGCACATTCTGAATTCAGTTCATGCATTAACTGACTGAGAATCACAGCTGAGCATGGGGCATCATCCTTGTCTTAAAGATAAACAAACTGAGGCTTGGCAGTGAGAATATTAGTTAAATTCCTCTAAGGGCATAAAGCAATAGCTCAGGAGATTAATTTTCTCTATGAGTTCAATTTTTAAATTAAAATTACACTTTGATCCAGAAAGTTGCTCTAGGTACCACCAGATGTGAAATGGTTAATGCAGCCATCCCACTCCTGGGCACCTATCTACAGAAAACCCTAATTTGAAAAGATGCATGTACCTCAATGTTCATTGCAGGACTGTACACAACAGCCAAGACATGGAAACATTTATGTCCATCAGCAGATGAATGGATGATGTGGTGTGTATATACAATGGAATATTACTCAGCCATAAAAAAGGATGAAATAATGCCATTTGCAGCATCGTGGATGGACCAAGAGATTATCTTACGAAGTGAAGTAAGTCAAAGACTAATATCATATGATACCACTTATGGGTAGGGTCTAATAAAAATAATACAAATGAACTTGTTTATGTAACAGAAACAGACTCACAGATTTTGAAAACAAACTTATGGTTACCAAAGGGGACAGACGATGGGGAGGGATCAAGTAGGAGTTTGGGATTAACGTATATATGCTACCATATATAAAAACAGAGAACCAACAAGGACCTACTGTATAACACAGGGAACTCTCCTCCATAGTCTGTATTAACCTATAGGGGAAAAGCATCTGAAAAAGGATGAATATATGTATATCCGTAACTAAATCACTTTGCTGTACACCTGAAACGAACACATAAATCAACTATGTTCCAAAATCATTCTTTCAAAATCTCAAAAAAAACACAAAAAAACCCAACAACAGAAACAACCTCAGAAAAAAACAAACAAAAAAGAGAACTGTAATGGTTTTTTGATGGAGAAAACCTTATTCCAGAAAGGAGCCAGGTGGCTTCGACCCCCGCAACTAGGGCTTGAGGTGAGCCTGGTCAAATTTGCCAGTTCCTCTTGGTTGTGCTCGAATCTTCCCTATCCCTCCCCTGGGGCTGAGGGGGCCTGGCTCCAGCTGCACATCCTGCTCAAAGGACCGGGACCCTTCAGAAGGCCTCTCCCCCGCCAGGTCTAGGACACACTGAGGGCGGCAGAGGAGGGCAGAGGGGCAGACCAGCGTTCAGCTGCAAAGCTCCCTTTGCTTTCAAAACTCTGCAAATTAGGATAAAAGCCCCTCAGGGTCCAAAGAAATCTGTCTGAGGACTTCCCTGGGAGAAAGCAGGCAGGGGCAGACCCTGGTCCTAGGCAGTGGGAGGCCAATGGGAAGTTCCCAGCTGCTGAATTCCCACCCAGCAGTGTGGCCCCTGTGCTTCTCAAGCCCAGAGGCACGTTCCCCGTGCCCACCCCACGGTCCCACGCCACCGCCTGCCTCCCACCCTCCGCCCCACAGTCCACTCTATTTGATGAACGCGTGGAATGTGAAATCCACACAGTCCGAAGATGGAAGATGGACTGGGTCAGCAGCAGCCAGAGACAGCAATGAATTTTCCAAAGCGCTTTCTAGAAGCCCTCATTCAAGTTCACAAATCAGGCCCATAACAACCCCACTTCTGCCTCCCTGCAGATGGAGATGGCTGGCTGCTCATTTCAAGCAAGAGCATTTGTCTTGGGCCTAATCTTGCTCATGCAGCGTGGCAGGCTCAGACGGATCCTGGATTTCCCCAACTGCCTCAGATTGCAGAGGAGAGAGACCCTTCCTCGCCCATGTCCCCTTTGAAAGGGCCCCAGCTATCCTGCTGGAATGCCACAATCACGGGTGGTCACAGCCAGGGATGACCGGGGAGACCAGCAAGTCCAACCCCTTCCTCAAAAGACAAGGAACCCAAGGCCGAGTCTTATCCAGAGCCGCAGCCAGGAGAGCAGGACAGTCTTTCAAAATGATAGCTGGGGGCTTTCCATTTTCAGCAAATTGTTTTTTTCTCCCGCCTTCTTTCACCATTCAAACTAGACCCCAGGCTGAGTGTTACGGCCTCGGGGGGAGGGTACGGCACGCAGAGCACACAGGTGCCAAATTCTTGGCCCTGCAAACTCAAAGCCGAGACAATTTTCTGGAAGCTAAGGCTTTCAATTTGCAGAAGACAGGCTTTTTTGAAAAAAAAAAAATTTATTTCCAAAGCTCTAAAAGCTTGGCTTTTAATAGCAAGAAATAAAGCTATGGAGTCCATAAAATGGAGCGCGCACGTGGCTGAGCTGGGGCGGGTCTGCGGGAGGGCGGGAGCTCATTCTCCTTCTCAGGACGTGAAGTCGCTGGGTGGGGAGAGGAGGGGGGACAGCCTGGGCCACAAGACCAGTAAAGGCCACCCCTGGTGTCCCTCTTCTGGAGGAGGCTTCCTGGCTCCTTTGATCAAAACACCATAGGAGCTGCTGGGGCTCCCAGAGAGAGGAAGCCTGTGCCACGGGAGAGGGGCCATGAGCCCGGCTACATTAGACAGGCCTGGAGTCCAGCCAGGTGTGGCAGTTCAGGCCAGAAGGGCTGCGGGGTGTCCCTTGGGTTGAGTCCGTGAGCAGGACACTCTCACTGAGTGTCCCCACCTCGCTTCCCCCGCCTCTCAAATCTGACAGAGCTGAACTCACCCGTTCTGCTTCTTCTACTTCCTTGTGGAGGGGCTAGTGGCTGGTCGGTGATTCAGTGTCCTCGTGTGAAAAGGCGGGACAGTTACAGGGCTTACCCTCCCTAGGCAATCATGAGGATTAAATGAGATGATGTACGCAAAGTCTTTAGCATGGAGCATGCCACAAAGAAACTGTCCGGAGTCTGTGACTTATTGCTGCTCACAACGCCTGGCTGGCTTTGAAATCAACAAGCAGAGCCAGGGAACTCCTGCAAGCACACTAATTACAACATCAAAGGCATCATCATCTTTTCAATAACTGCCCGTTAGAGCCAGGACACAAGAGCCTGTGGGGTTTGTAACCACATCCAGGGCAATCTCAGAATGGTCCTCGCAAAGCCACAGGGCAAACGTGAAACACGTCTTGTGACCACTTCACTCCTCTTTGCAGAGGAAAGGCTGGGGGTGTAGACAACGGCCTCTGTGTGAGAATCGGAAACCCACAGAGGAACACTGGGCAGTCCCGAGGGGATAAAGAACAACACTCTTCTCATTTCTAGAAAATTGACTCCATAGATTCTCCCCACCTCTTGGAAGCCTGTGTGTACGTGTGTACTTGGGTGCGTGTGTGCGTGTGTATGCACGCAAACGCACAGGCACAGGGGTTTCTCTGTGTGCCCTCCTCCTTTCTGGGGCCTCAGTTCTCTGCTGAGCTTCAAACAGTTCAGAAACCATCCACTGGCAGATACAACCAACCCGCAGCACCAAAGACATGACGGGCATAGCAGCACAGTGCCGTATTTTGAAATGGAATGCTGTGGTGCCAGCTGTGAGTGGTCAGACCATAGAGGACCACTTGATGGCGTGGACTGTAGCTTTTTCTGTCCTTAGAGACGAAGTCACACATCTCCCAAGGGTGATGGAGGCATGGAGACAGGGCCCTTCGGGGCCAGGGTGGCTGTGCAGGAACCACAGTCAGCCTCTCTTGCCTCCTGCCTGCCCAGGATTCTCTGTTGCAGGGAGGGCCCACACACTCCGTGAATACGGGCAGGTCTTCCTTCAGCCCCAACCTCTCAGGTCTGACCACCTCCCTTGGGTCTCCCCTACCCCCTCCCTTTCAAGGTTTCTCCCAAGGTTTGGGTTCCTGTTTTCATTCCTGCTCTTCAGCATCCTTTAAGATGAAATTCGCTATAACAGGCACCCCCCAAAGCGTGACTTAAACATGTCATAAGTCTTTGCCACCCTTTTCACGTAAAAAATCTAGAGGTAGGAAATTCAGAGCTGGGGTGGTGTTTCCACCAGCTGGCCAAAGACCCGGGAGCATCCTAATTTACCCTTCGGCCATCCCCTGGGTGAAGCCCTCGGCTTGCTGGTCGCAGATGGAGCCAGAACCCCAGCTAAAGTATCCCCCTTCCAGGCAGCAATACAGAGGAAGGGAAAGGAGAGGGCCCACCCTCTGCTCTGTAAGGCAGCTTTCTGGAAATCTCACGCAGCCCTTCTGCTTCAACCCACTGGGCAGATTAGCTGCGAGGTCAACTGAGTGATGAGGAAGGCCAGGAATGTCATCTTTTATCTGAATGGCAATGTGTCCAGGTAACTTCGAGACTTTGTTACCAAAGATGGAGGTGGGGAAATGGATATTGGAAGACAACCAGCAGTACCTGCCTTCTACATTTTTTATTTTGGTGAACAAGGGGAACTGTGCCTGCATCTCCTCACCAGTCCCTCACTGCGTTTCCACTCCGTATCTCCCAGGCCACCTGACGGTTTCCAGTATTATTCCACTGTGTTCCAGCAGCGATTGTCTTCTGCCAGTCAAAGCATTTCCCCTTGGTAGATATATGACTTTATATCTCTGGTTGCTCTTCAACTTTTTTCATTGTTTCTGATGGTCTACAAATTTCACCATTATTGATTTAACTTTGGATTTGCTTTATTATCTTGCCTGGAACTTGGCATGTTCTTTCTTTCTATACTTTCTCAATCTGAAAATTAAAGTCTTTCTTCAACCCTGGAAAACTCCCAGCCATCATCTTCACGTACTGCCTCTCTCTCTTGCTATATTCACTGTTTATAACTCCTATTATATATGTATTGGACCTTCTCATTCTGTCATCCCTATTTGAGCTGCTGTTACCAATTTCCCTTCTCTTTATCTCTTGATTCTGCATTCTGAGTTATTTCTTTAGCTGTCTTCCAAATCCTTAATTCTCTCTTCACCTGTCTAAATTATATTTAGAATTCTTAGTCATAATGGCAATTAAAATTTTTTTTTCCGACATGTTGCATGTGGTTCCTATTTAGAGGATGCTGTTCTTTCAGGATGATCTAGTCTTTTTTTTTTTTTTCTTTTTTCTTTGTTGGGCATACTGTGGCACATGGAATCCCAGGCCAGGGATCAAATCTGAGCTACACTTGTGACTTATACTGCAGCTGCAGCAAAACTGGATCATTAACCCACTGTTCCGGGGCTGGGGATTGAACCTGAATCCTAGTGTTCCAGAGATGACCCTGAACCTGCTTTGCCACAGCAGGAACTCCAATCTGGTCTTTCTTACATCTTTAAATATTTAGCATACATTAAAAAAGTTATATTTTAAACAAAGTTACATAAGCCCTTAATTTAAAAAGCTCAATAGTTACTTCAGGCTTTTTATTAAAAATCAGTGAGCCTTTGCCCATTCCTTCTATTTCCTTTCCTAGAGGCAATCCTTCTCAACATTTGTACCTAGTTATTTTGGAATTAACCTAGAAAACACTCAGAAGCTGATTCTTCTTCTTGTTTTTTTTTTTTTTTTTTTTTGCCTTTTGAGGGCTGCACCCACAGCATATGGAAGTTCCCAAGCTAGGGGTCGAATCAGAGCTGCAGCTGCTACCCTACCCCACAGCCACAGCAATGCGGGATCTGAGCCAAGTCTGCAACTTACACCACAGTTAATGGCAACACCAGATCCTTAACACACTGAGTGAGGCCAGGGATTGAACCCAAGTCTTCATGGATCCTGGTCGGGTTTGTTACCACTGAGCCACAATGGGAACTCCGCCTCTTCTTCTTTTTTAGGGTTAGGCATTATCCAATAACTTTCGAGTACGGAAGATGAGAATTTAGTCATCTTTCGCATAATTCTTCCTGCCCCCATCTCTACTATTAACAGACACCCCCTCCTGTCTACCCTTCCTCCCAGCAGAAATATATTTCGATTAGCTCAATATGTGGTGTTTATGTTATTAGGCTTTATCAATGCTATTCATAGCCAAGCCTGGAAGTGAAGTATGATGGTCTGAGGGAGCAGGCACTGGGAATTTTTCTTGAATTCTTTATTTTTAAACTATGGAGACAATTTTGGTGACAAACAAAAACCCCCTCTCCAGCAGAGGAAACGAAGGTCTGCAGATGGGCTGGAGCCAGACTGCCCCCTACCCTGAGGGGTGCACGAGGGCTCCCTTCCACGTCCAAGCGGAGGCTTGGCTCCCCTCCGGCCTTCTGGGGTTTTGGTGGAGGGTGGGTGGGCATCACTTCTTAGATGGTGACAATGTGGAGTGTTATGGGAGGGCTGCACAGGTACCTCGAGAGACCAAAACCTGGTGGAGGGGATGGGTGCCATTGGAGCCGTGAAATGACAGCCTGATGCTTTCTGGAAAGTATTGTTCAGAAAGTTGCCACCTGACAGTGTTACAGGACAGACTGTGAGGAGCTGTATGGACAGATGCACTCCTGAGATATCAACTTCAGAAGCAGGAAGGATGCTGCCTACTGGGGCTTTGTTGGCCTCGGGGCCCTGGGTCTATACCACGTTCCTAGAGTTCATTCTTTGCAGTGGTGGCAGGAACCCCAAACATGCTGAGCCGTGCGGGGTCCTCCTTGGTGCCCCCCATGCTGAGGACCAGTCACGGCCAGAGCTATGACTCACAGGGGCAAAGGAATAAGGAGTGGGCTTTAGAAAACAGGTGGCCCCAGCCATTCTGCGCTGCAGGCAGGCTCAGGCAGCTGGGTCTCTGTCTGGACTCTGCTCCTGCTGGATGGCCTCAGGCAGCTCACATATCCTCTCAGAAGCTTATTTTGTCATTTGTAAAATAATCCTTGTTATGCAAACTATCCTAAGGATTGAGAGATATTGGCAAAACAAAGCAAAGCACGGGAAGTTTGCAGCGACGCCCTGGAATGGTGGGCAGCTCTTACCAGGGTGGAAAGAGAAGGAGCTAGATAAGCCTGATAAGCCCACCCCAACTGGCTCTGGAACAAAGGAGGGCAAAAAAAAAATTCCTGCTGCTGAAATGGGAACATGATTGTGCGGTTCCTAAGCACAGTCCTGGGCATGTGTTTGCAGCGGGATGGACACAATGGGGTAGATCTGGGCGTTTTCCAGCTCAGCCCTCTTGGTTGGGTGTGCACTGAAGCTATGAGATGGAGAGGGTGTCATGGAGAGCCTGGGTGATCCAGGCCCATGTCTCTCTGCTTTCTGTCCCCAGCAGTCCTGTGGTCACTTAGCCTCTGGCCCTGCCCGCGAGAGCTGGGTGTGGATTCATTTTACCTTCCCAGACCATATAAACTCCTTGTGCACAGAGGCTGAGCTCATCCCTACTACAGCACAAGATGTAGATCAAGAGATTGGGCCAGCTGATGGCTGGGCACTGGGCAGGTAATCAATGAGACCACCCATGGGTAGTATTGTAAGTAAGCAGCCCTTTAGCTGATGGCTTTGTGACAACCTTGTAATTCAAAGGTCATGGTTGTGCCCAAGCAGATCTCATGTCCCTCACACCAAACCTGCAGCCCCAGGAGCACTATTTTCCCACCAAAGAGAGAACAGACTGATGGCAGCCAAGTGAGGGCAGCAGTGTGTGTATGTGCACAGGTGTGGGAAATGTCACTGCCCATGCTGGTGTGAGCCTCATGCCCCTTCTGTGCCTGCTGGCTCCTGTCACACCAACCATGGAGTCTGTCCATTTCTAATTGAATTTAGGAAGCCCTGTTGTCAGTAGCAGTCAGGCTCCAGCTGTGGTGACTTCACTGGTCCTCAGCAGCTGTTAGTAAGTGGTTTGCATATGAAAAGACTGAGTATACAGAATACAAGTCTCAGGCGGAAGGAGCCTGTGCTAGACAGAATAGTTGAGAGGCCAGGGTTCTAGATGTCTGAGCACTCTAGTTCACAGATATTCCCTGAGGGTTTATCAAGGTTTGAGGAGAGACAGCAAGTAGACAATACTTAGTATGGAACTAAATTGAATTTGACTGAATCCTTCTTCAGGAGGCATGCCAAGCTCTAGTGGAAACTGAGAACTGGCATTAACAATGCCAAATTCAGTGGTAAAAGGGGATCAAAAATAAATCCTCCAGCCATTTAGGTTTTAACAGCCAGGATAAAGGTTTATAATCCTTTATCTCAGACTCAGAACTCTTTTTTTCCTGCTGCTCTGAGATCTCCTTTGCACTCCTGGTGCCTGAAATCAACACCCATGGCTGTGGCCTGGTCTGTGGGAAGAGGTGTCAGGAACTGTCTGATGTTCAGTGATGGTGGGTGTCCAGGCCACCTAGGCAACCCAGTCTGGGTGGCATTTTATCTTCTAAGAGGAAGATGCTCAAGGCCTTTCACAGAGGCATGGCCATGTTCCCGAGGGGCCTTCTGGGTCACTGAGGCCAGGAATGATTCACTACCCAAAGCTTCTCCGCAGCTGAGAACCAAGGGGCCTGCTATAAGAAGTCTTCATAATTAAAAGAGCGACATGTGGGGGGTGAGCTATTTATATTGCAAAGTAATTCCTTTTTTTTTTGGCTTTTTTTTTTTTTTTTTTTGCTATTTCTTTGGGCCGCTCTTGCGGCATATGGAGGTTCCCAGGCTAGGGGTTGAATCGGAGCTGTAGCCGCCAGCCTATGCCAGAGCCACAGCAACGCGGGATCCGAGCCGCGTCTGCAACCTACACCACAGCCCACGGCAACGCCGGATCGTTAACCCACTGAGCAAGGGCAGGGACCGAACCCGCAACCTCATGGTTCCTAGTCGGATTCATTAACCACTGCGCCATGACGGGAACTCCGCAAAGTAATTCTTATTTACCATAGATTCAATCACAAACATACTGTGTGTCTACTGGGTGCCAGACCCTCAGGGACAGAACTGGGGCATCACCAGCCTTGACCCCTCTGGGCACTTGGGTATTCCCAGGTAGGGGCTGAACCTAGATGTAGTGATGGGGTCTGGAGGGCCACGTGGAGGAGGTGCCTAGAGGGTACACTGAGAGAAAGAAGCATGTCATGGTGAGCCTGGGTGGCCCAAGCCAGGCTCCTGACCATCAGTCTGGCCACATCCCATAGAGGCCAAACTGAAGGGGACAGGTTGGAGGCTGTCCCTAAATTTGGCCTCTAATTTCAGGGGATTCCCTTAAACCTTCTTCAGGTGGGAACAGGTGCCAGAGAGGCCAGTGGGGGGAATCTGTCGATGGGCAAATGGTGCAACCTGGGCAGCAGGAGATCAGAAAACACTTCGTGAACAGCAGCAGCAAGGGAAGCCATGAGACTAGAAACTTAAACTGGGGGGAGGAGACAAGATGGAGAAGTAGAAGGACTTGAGCACATCTCTCCTCATGAAACACTAAAATCACAATTACATGCTGGATAACCATTGATAAAAAAAAGGCTAGAGTCTACCAAAAAAAGATATTCTATACTCAGAGACAAAGAAGAAGCCACAACAAGACAGTAGGGGGGCAGTTTTCACAAAATAATCAAATCCCACACCTGCCAGGTGGGCGACACACAAACTGGAAAATAATCTTATCACAGAGGTTCTCCCACCGGAGTGAGAACTCTGACCCTCACATCAGGCTCCCCAGGCTGGGGGTCTGGAATTGGTAGGAGGAGCCCCCAGAGCATCTGGCTTTGAAGACCAGAAGGGCTTGAGTGCAGGAGCTCCACAGGACTGGGGGCACAGAGACTCTACTCTTGGAGGGTGTGCACAAGTTCTCATGTGCACTGGGACCCAGGGAAATGCAGTGACTCCTAGGATCCTGGACCAGACCTACCTACAGGTCTTGGAGGGTTAGCTGGGGAGGTGAAGGTCAACTGTGGCTTACTAGGGGGGCAAAGGCACTGGTGGCGGAGGCCCTAGGGAATACTTATTGGTATGAACTTCCCGGAGGTCACCATTTTGGCACTGGGACCTGGTCCACCGAACAGCCTGGAGGCTCCAGTGCTGGGATGCCTCAGGCTGAAAAACCAACGGGTGGGAACACAGCCCCACCCATCAACAAACAGGCTGGCTAAAATTGTCCTGAGCCCAGAGCCACCTCTCAGCACACCTGTTGACATGGCCCTGCTTACCAGAGGGACAATACCCAGCCTCGCCCACTAGTGGGCAGGGACCAGGAAGCCTGTACCAGCCCCTGGACCAACCTCACTCACCATGGTGCAGATACTAGAAGCAAGAGGGATTACAATCCTGCAGCCTGTAGAATGGAGACCATAAACACAGAAAGTCAGACAAAATGAGACAGCAGAGAAATATGTTCCAGACAAAGGAACAAGATAAAATCCCAGAATGGTGAAGTAAAGTGGAGATAGGCAATCTGCCTGAAAAATAATTCAGAATAATAATAGCAAAGATGATCCAAGATTTTGGAGAAAGACGGGAGTTGCATATTCAGACGACACAAGAAGTATTTAATAAAGAGCTAGAAAATTTAAAGAGCAGATATGAACAATACAATAACATAAACGAAAAATACACTGGAAGGACTCAATTGCAGAATAAATGAGGCAGAAGAATGAATAAATGAGATGGAAGACAGAGTAGTGGCCATCACTGCCACGGGATAGCATAAAGAAAAAAAAAAAGAATGAAAAGAAATGAGGACAGTCTAAATGACCTCTGGGACAATATTAAATGTACCAACATTTTCATTATAGGGGTCTCAGAAGGAGAAGACAGAAAGGGACTGAGAAAATATTTGCAGAGATGGGAGCCAAAAACTTGCTTAATATAGGCAATGCAACACCCACTCAAGTTGAGGAAGCACAGAATCACATACAGGATAAACTCAAGGGGAATACACTAAGACACATATTTATCAACTCAACAAAAATTAAAGACAAAGTGAAAACATTAAAAGCAACACAGGAAAAGAAAGAAGTAACATATGAGAAAATACCCATAAGGTTATCAGCTTATTTTTTTAGCAGAAACTCTGCAAGCCAGAAGGGGGTGGTATGATATATTTAAAGTGATGAAAGGGAAAAACCTATAGCCAAGAATTCTCTGCTCAGCAAGGCTCTCCTTCAGATGCAACAGAGAAATCAAAATCTTCACAGATAAGCAAAAGCTAAGAGAATTTAGTGCTACCAAACCAGATAGACAACAAATGCTAAAGGAACTTCTCCAGGTGGAAAAGAAAAGGCCACAGCTAGAAACAAGAAACTTATGAATGGGAAAGCTCACCAATAAAGGTAAACAGAAAGTAAAGGTAGGAAACCATCCACACACATGCCAGCAATTGTGAGGACAGTAAAAATGTAGGGTATCAAAAGGCATTTGAAATTAAGAGGCCAGCAACTTGAAACAATCTTGTATATGTTTAGACTGCTACATCAAAACCTCATATTAAATGCAAAGTAAAAATCTATATAATAGAGACACATACAAAAAAGAAAAAGCCATGCAAACACAATACTAAGGATAGTCATCAAATCACAAGAGAACTAAAGAGGAAGGGAAGAAAAAAGACCTACAAAAAGAAATCTCAAACAGTTAACAAAATGGCAATAAGAGACTTAAATCAAAAAAGGAGTGAAGGGCACACTGTCATGGTTCCAGCCATGGCTGCCCAAGGTCTGAATTCTAGCCTCCCCTGCAGGGATCCCTGGGTCTATAAGGTTTTTTTTTTTTTTTTAAAAAGGGGCCCCCTGAAGCCGCCTCTGGGACTTTCATGAGGATGCTGGCCATGCACATGAGACCTTCTCAGCCATGTCACACAGCCCTGGGTCTAGAACAGTCCTTCCCAAAGTGCACTTGCTCACAGCTGTGGGAATAAAGGGGCGTTGATCCTCCTTCTCAATTTCAGGCCAGTTTTATGGTCTAGGGCAAGAAGGGGGCACAGAGCTCAGCTAAAGTTGCATCAGCCCTGGAGTCTGACAGCCCAGAGGGCTCGGGTGCAGAGCCGAGGTGCATGGGTAGCAGTAGGCAGCCCTCAGGCAGCAACTGGCAAGTTACTGACCTCAGGAGCCAGATCAGATCACTGGTGATTTGGGGAGGAAAGAGAACATTTGAGATTGGCACCATAACCTCAGACGAGGGCTAAGAGGAGCAAATGTGGTGGTAGTTTTAGTAGTTTTTCACTTCCTTCCTGGAGCCCGGCCCCTCCTTGTCACACTCCCCGTTTGCTGTTTGTCTCCTCCAGACCGGGTGCCCTCAAGGTGGGAGCGGGTCACTCTCCCCTCTCTCTGGGATGGATCCTCAGTGCTGGTGCCCAGGTTATGCCGATGAGTAATCATATATAAAACTAACGGGCAGGAAGTAAAAAAAGGCACATGGACTCAGTTGGGAGCCAGGGAATGAATTTCTAGCTGTGTTTGGGCTTTTGCTATTTTACAGAAAGCAGCTCAGAAGATGCTGATTTCAGCGAAGGCTTCAAGCTCTGTCGGACATCATCCTTGTTAAGCAAAACCGAATTCTTCCCAAGTGAGTGAGAACTCTAGGAACCGCAGCCCCCACCCAACCACAGTGCCCTCTTGTTGCCTCAGAGCCTCCCACTGGCTTCAAAGTCACTGATGCCTTCACAGGCTTTCTGGCCTGACTCACTGCTGAAGCTTGCCTCTTCCTGCCCCACTGTCTACGAGCCCCCCATTTCCCAGCATGAAGCAGGAACAAGTGACTTGGGCTCTGAGAGACCTACATGGAGGTCCCCCCGGGGAAGTGTGCTGGGATCAACCATCTCATGTCCCCTCCCATCTTCTCTGGCCACGGCCCATCGCTGGTCCCGTGTGGGCAGAGGAGCCCGTCCAGGGCCAGATCACATGCAGGCAGGATGACAGCGCAGCTCTGACTCGGCATGGAGCTCCCTCCATTCCGCTCAGCCTGGCAGCGTGTGCAGGTGGCCTGGACTCAGCTCGGCCTGCCTGGCCCACTGGTACCACCCCCGGGGGCACAACCTTACCCACTGCTCTCACATGGTCCTTCTCTCTCCAGACAACTGCTGGCCTGCAGTCATTTCCTGAGGCTGCCTGAACAGACTGCCATGAACTCAGTGACTTAAAACAACACAGATTTATTATCTCACAAATCTGGAGGTCAGACGTCCAAAAAATGGTTCTTACTGGGCTAAAGTTAAGGTGTTGGTACTTCTGTTTTCTTCTGTTTGCAAGGACCCTTCTGATTACATTGGGTCCATCTGGCTAGGCTCCTTGTGCCAAAGGGCTTAATCACAGCTGCAGCTTCCTTTGCCATGTTAGGAAGCATGTTCCCAAGTTTTGGGATTAGGCCGTGGGTGCCTCTGGGGGCGGGCATCACCCCCCACCTCAACCCATCAGCTCCAACATGAAACGGTAAAGGTTCATTAGAGAATTTATGGTGCACACAGCACTTTCCCAAAGGATCAAAGGGCAGGATTCTAGCAGCAAAGGAGGCCCTGCAATGTAGAGGAAGATAAGGGGGACCCAGGCCCTCCCCCCAATACTTTGAGGCTGTGCCTGCCTGTCCTGGTTCACTTGGGTGATGCTGCCTGTCCCGCTGGGGTTTCGTCCCTTCCCAGGGCTTGGCCTCACCTGGCTCCTCTTCTCTGAGGACAAGTCTGTGGCAGGTGATGGATATGCAAAGGCTTTCAAGGCCTTTTTTTTCCTAAGAAAGAATTTTCCTGGGATCACTCTTTTTGATGAAATGGTACAAAATAACACAACTGCCTGAAGATGAGTTAGAAGGTAAAGAAAAACCCCAGAAAGGAAATAAGTCTCTGGTGACACCCATCCCTGGAGTGAGAGTCTAGTGACAGTTACACGTGTTCATGGAAAGAACTATGGGGGGGGGTGGTTAACCTATACATGCTGTTCTGTAACCTTTTTACTCTTATTGTCAACATTCTCTGGTGTCCCTGGATGCTCTTGGAGCTAGAGCTTGATCTGTGACAACGCAGAAGGACTCTGCCCTTCCCTCCACCAAGGACACTTCGTGGCCATGCCGTAAGCTTTTCTCACAATGATAGCAGGGTTGCCACCCAAGCCTTTTGCGCTGCTGTCCTGGTTTGGAACACACTCCTGGCCTTGGACAAGCCAGATCAGAAGGGGCAGCGCTACCTCCGAGAAGGCTGGTACCACGGCTAGCTTTTTCACCACATGTCCACAGGGTGAGATCCATGGACATTTAATGACTGGCAGGACACTGATGAGTAGGTGTGACGAATCTCAAAATCATCCAGCAGAGCAAAAGAAGGCAGACGCAAGCAAATGCATGCTACATGATTATACTTAGAAGCCTCACAACAGGCAGAACTAATCTATAACGACTAGACCTCAGGCTAGCAAGTATCTTGGTGGGTGAGGTGACAGACTGACAAAGGACCACAGGAGAACTTTGGGGGGGATGGTAATGTCCCATGTCTTCTTTGGCGTAGTAGTTTTACAAGTGTGAAGTGTGTGTCAAAATTCCTGAATTTAGCCACTTCATAGTATTATTAGTGTTTTGGTTCTTATAGATTCAGAGTGTTTTAATTAACAAAAGCCTGCCCCCCTCCCTGTCCTCTTTTCTTTCCTTTTTTTTTTTTTAAACAGCATTTTTTTACTATGCTTGGGTTTAAACTGAACTCTTATCTGGGACCCTGTTTTTCTGCTCCTTTGTTGGCTGCGATCTCAGCATCCATCAGGAGAACAGGACAGGGGCAGAAAGTCACTCTCCCTGACTCTCTGGGTCTCAGATGCTACTAGAATCTAGTGCTACTGGGTCCTAGATTTAAAACTGCCCTGGCAGCACAGGGCCAGCATCTAGAGCTCCAGCCAGCCGCCAGGGCCCTACACCTGCAACTTTCTAACCGCTGGGAGGCAGGTTCCAAGCTGAGCAGATTTCCTACCGTGTTCCTGGGGACAATGGTTCTGACGATGGGGGGAGGATCAGGGCAGCCCCCTCTGCCACCTGCAGGGGCTTGAGGGCAACACACACCGCCCCCGCTTTCCATCCCCAAGCATCCACCTGCATCATATACCCCGAGGACCATCGTCTCAACTTCTTTTTTCGAAAATGTGAAGGAGGACTTTGGGTGACTGCCCGCCCCCCTCCCAGGCACCTAGCTGTTCTCTGACCTTTTAAAACTCTTTTATTGTTTAATTCCAAGCTGGCTCCAAGATCTGACCTTAACACATGGAAATGTGTTTTGGTCCAACGATCATTTTGCAGCATCTGAATCTGAAAATATTCTCGCTTCTGATCTCAAGTTAAAAAACATAAATGTTATTATTGGTGCCTCCGAGAGTTTGTTTTTCAGGCGATAAAACCTTTTTGCAATACACCAGTTTTCACTCTTGGTGAACAACCCTTAAGCTCACAAAGTTTGATAGACTGGAAAAGGAAACGAGACGAGGCAATAAAAACCCCCCTGGGAAAGTTCCTACTGATGTGATTATGGCTTGAGGGAAATAAGAGATGACACAGTTAAAAAGTAAACTTCTCTTTACATCACCCACTTATGCTCAGTAAAAATAAAAATAAGCTCAAAGAAGAGGCTATGTTTTCAAAATTCACTTTAATTCAGGCCGTTAAGAGCAACAATGCATTTACCCTTCAAAAATAATAAATAAAGTTCCAGAGTAATTGCAAAGACTCTTCATCTCTTCTGAGATGACATGTCCCATTCTCTGTCATGTTTCCTGTTATCACTGTGAGTAATACTCCCTCACACAGGGAGTTTAATTGCCATCTTACCGTGCGTAGCATTTTTTTCCCCTGAAGCAAAATTGGGGGAATTAAATCTTTGAGAATAAAATGGTTCAATCACAATAACACAACTGTGTATTAACTTTTTTTTTCCCCCTCTCCTTGGAGTTTATAAACCTCAAAATTCTGCTCTGAGCAAGAAGCCAATTTTAGAAGTGGGTTAAATGACCCAGAGTAAGAAGAACATCCGCATAGCTTTTTTCTGGGTCCTTCCAACTGAGACTGAGTCTGAAACACAACTCCTAACCTCTTCTTGCTCTAATAACTTTTCCAAGGAGGGGCTCACATTCCAACGGTGCAGTGCTGGCTTCTTTCCAGAGCTTCCTACTAACTACACGAAAACCACTGGATCTAGATGAGCACCATGCCACGAACAGGAAACCCTTCTTCCAACTCTATCTGTCATCATGAGACGCGACGTCAATTACAATAATTCCTTCTATTTATTTACTACTCTAATTGAGAAGCTTCGTCTCTTCCATCATCTACTGTTCCCTCTACAACAAGAAACAGGTTCTCTGGTGGGTCCTCGGCCCCTGCTTGAGCTCACACCTCTCCTTTGCCCCAGCATCTGTTTCCAGGAGACTCACTTCTCTGTTCCTTAGCCAGGCATCCACAAAGCTCCACACAGCATCACACCCATACACCTTGGCCAAAGCTCAGGAGGCTCCCTTGCAGGACTTCTGGCTTCTGCTCCTAAATGTTTTCTTTCACAAAAAAAGGAGTTCCCTGCCATTTGTGAGGCTCGGGATGTGTCCCCAGAGAGCCATGTGGAGATCCAAGGGCACCATCCCATGCCTTCTTCGTCAGCCATGCTTCCCTGTCTAAGACACAGGTTGTCTCCTAGAGGTTGTTCTGCAAATCCCTGGCCCATTCTGGATCATCACAATGACTGAGGGAAGGGGAGGTTGCTGTTAGTATTGACTGGAAAAGGACCAGGGGTGTCAGATATCCTGCAAGGCACAGGATGCACTGCATTCTTCACAGCAATGACTTGTCACATGTCCCCATTTGGGGTACTCATGTTTGAGCCAGAACATAATGCTGCTTATGCATTAACACAAAGTATCTTGTGCATGGTTTTAATAGAACTGGACTTTTCCTGAGATACAACTGCTACGAAAACCAAGGGAAGAGTGTACATGGTTTCGTGAGAACTTTCTCCAAAGCTGTCTTCCATGACCTCAGACCTCCTTGCCAATGGCAATGCCTTGTTTGCGGTATGAGCTGCCAACTCCGTCCTCCTGAATCAGTGGCATTGGTGGAGGCTGTTTTCATGCCCAACACCTGGCTACCTCATTAGGAATTATGTTGGGATCTCGCATGAGCACCCACATATTAAAATATGGAGTATTTTACTACAAATGACTTTCCTTGTATTTTTCATTTACATTTCAATCAGGGCATCCGCCTTTGAAATTATAGGTGTATGCATGTTATACTATCTCTGATTTTCATTTCAGGGTAATAAAGAAGGAGTTACAAATAAGTTGTTATAAAAAGTGGGCACTGGATCTGACAGAGCTGAGACCTGGGCTTGAAGATTTGGTCGTGGAGCCCAGCCACCCCTCCGGAGAAAGGGTGGGGAAAGTCTTTGCTCGTTCATTTGCTTGTGTATTTGTTTCTTAGTTTTGTGTGTATGTGTGTGTGTGTGTGTGTGTGTGTGTGTGTGTGTTTTTAGGGCCAAACCCTCGAATCTTCGGCAGATGGAGGTTCCCAGGCTAGTGGTCGAATCGGAGTTGTAGCCTCTGGCCACAGCCATAGTAACGTGGGATCCGAGCCATGTCTGTGACCTACACTGCAGCTCACGGCAACGCCGGCTCCTTAACCCACTGAGCGAGGCCAGGGATCGAACCTGCATTCATCATGGATGCTAGTCAGATTCATTTCCACTGCGCCACAATGGGCACTCTTGTTTCTTAGTTCTCACTCTCCTGCATGCACTGCCTCCTGGGTGGCCAAGAGGGGCTTGCTGGCCACATACTCATGGTCCAGGCCCCGAGACCTCTGAGCCTGCTTGTGATCCTGTGTAAGGGGAGGAGAGCTGTCTTCCAGCCAAACCGAAGGATGCTGGGGACAAAGGCGGCGGGGGCTGTGAGCAGGAGGCGTGGAGGCTGCATCCCACTCCAGGACCGTCATCCTCACAGACTCACCAAAGGCCCCCGGACACCTCCAGCCGCCTCTTCTTCTTTGCTCAGCAGCTAGTTCTCCGTAGCTTGTATTTAAAAACTCCATCTCCTACTTGTATTTGAATTTTACTTCATGTCTATGCTTTGACCCTATCTCCATTTTTAATATTTAATTTCAAAATTCATTCTGCTTTTTTTTTTTTTACACTCCTTTCTTTTCTATTTTATCTCAGATTTACTATCTGGAATTTAAAGTCTAGTCCTTAGCCAAGACATGGAAACAACCCAAATGTCCATCGACAGAGGATTGGATTCGGAAGAGGTGGTATATATACACAATGGAATACTACTCAGCTATAAAAAAGAATGACATAATGCCATTTGCAGCAACATGGATGGAGCTAGAGAATCTCATACTGAGTGAAATGAGCCAGAAAGACAAAGACAAATACCATATGATATCACTTATAACTGGAATCTAATATCCAGCACAAATGAACCTTTCCACAGAAAAGAAAATCATGGACTTGGAGAAGAGACTTGTGGCTGCCTGATGGGAGGGGGAGGGAGTGGGAGGGATCGGGAGCTTGGGCTTATCAGACACAACTTAGAATAGATTTACAAGGAGATCCTGCTGAATAGCATTGAGAACTTTGTCTAGATACTCATGTTGCAACAGAAGAAAGGGTGGGGGAAAAATGTAATTGTAATGTATACATGTAAGGATAACCTGACCCCCTTGCTGTACAGTGGGGAAAAAAAAAAAAAAAAAAGTCTAGTCCTCTAACTCCTTTTCTCTTGTTTCGTGTAGCTGTCTGCTTTTTAAACCTCTTGTTTTAAACTTCATCTGTTTTATTGATTCTCCTCTTTGCTAATGGATGCCTGCTTTACTTTTGTTTTGGGGTTTTCATTCTGCTCTATCATTCTTTTTTTTTTTTTTTTTTGTCTTTTTGCCTTTTCTAGGGCTGCTCCCTCGGCACATGGAGGTTCCCAGGCTAGGGGTCAAATCAGAGCTGTAGCCGCCTGGCCTACACCACAGCCATAGCCACGCCAGATCCGAGCCATGTCTGAAACCTACACCACAGCTCATAGCAATGCCGGATCCTTAACCCACTGAGTGAGGCCAGGGATCGAACCCCCAACCTCATGGTTCCCAGTCGGATTTGTTAATCACTGAGCCACGATGGGAACTCCTGCTCTATCATTCTTAAAGAAAAAATATAATCTGTTTTTATTTTTTTTCCTCTTCCCAAACAATCTGGATGATCCATGGAGGAAAAAAAAAACCAGACATACAGACAACCTCATGGCTCAGTACTGGTGGGCACACGGCTGGCAGTTGCCAGTGCCAGCCCACAGGAGGCAAATTCTGTGCTTCTCTGGGTGGGGGGTGACACAGGGAGGGGGTTCTGGGAAGCCCCGGATCTCCATCTTCAGCCCTGCTTCTCCTTTGGGGCACATTAGGCATGAGCAGCCCCCCTCTCAATACCCGCTTTTCTCCAGAACCCCTGCAACCCCCCTACCTGGACATAATTTCTCTTTGCCTTCCTTCCTTCCTTCTCGGCGCCCCCAGGGAAGCCCCCTCCAACCAGTGCAGCTGCAGGAACCTGGCAGCCCTGAATTCCTACGGGCAGCTGCAACTGGAGTCCTTAACTCTCAGCTGTCTTTGCATTTTGCCTCCTCTGCTCTTTCTTTTAAAAACAACAGCATTCAGCATCCATGTAGGTGGTCAAGCAAGGTTGATCTTGAACCTAGGGACAGTGCACTTGGCGCTACAGCCCAGATGAGGCTTGGCTGTGAGGGGAGGGGCGCCTGAGAGCCGGGGGGGAGGCCGGAGACCAGAGGAACCCGCTCCCACTCACTGGCTTGGTCCCGCTGCAATTTCCCACCCGGGGGTTGCCTCAAACCAAGGCCGCCCACACCCCGCTCCACGCCCTGTCCTTCCATCAGCCTTAACAGCCGTGTGCAGGCCTCTCACCACCAAGACTGCCTCATCCTGAGCTAACGACAGTTTTCTCTGGCTGGGTTAATTCAGAGACTGTGCTACAGAGGGCATTAAATGAACACTTGCCACGTTGCCATAACTTGCCGGCCTTCCTGCCGTGTGCAGCCCACCTCTGGGCCTTCAAAGTGGCATCAGGAACAGATCTTTAAATAACCCTTTCTGCCTGAACACACTGGCTAAGGCGGCACAGAGCAAATTCCAGCATCAGCAGGCAGACTGACAGCTCAGACACACAGGACCAAGCGTGCCTGTTGGGGTGGACGTGTCCAATCATTGCCCAGCAGGGACAAGTTCAAAGGACATCCTGAGCCAGACTCGATTTCTGAGAGTCCCCAAACTGCTCTAAAGCTGGGTTCTTTTGGGGCAGAGGGGGGCAGTGGTGGTGGCTCGTGAAGTCTGCTGTCCCCTGACCTGTGACTCCTTAGGGAACATGGCCACGCTGCCAGGGGACAGGAACCTCCTGTTCTAGGTGGCAGTGGGGCCATGAAGGGAAGACTCACGGGTGCCCTGGGGTGGGGGCCTCCAGCTCCAGTTGGGTCGTGATTTAAGACCCCATAAGCAAGACCCCTTGGCCCTCCCACACGAGTCTCCCCTCCAGACACACATTAGCAAACAGCATTTGGGAAACTGGTTACGAGGCAGGTGCCAAAATGAATCTTGAAGGAGACAGTACATTTTTTTAGCCACTTAATTGAATCTGTGGCAGTAAATCTTTTAGTCTTCTCTTAGCACTTAGAATTTCAATTTACTCCATGGATTTTTGTGCTCAACCCCCAGTGAAAATGAGCATTTGTGCCGAAAAGCTTTTAATCAACGGGTCTCAAAATGTCAGTTCCTCTTATCTCCAAAGCCCCCTGAAATCTTTGTGCCTTTGGTTTAAAAAATATATTCTGTGTATCCTGTTTCTCCCTTTCAGTTGCCAGCATCTTTTATCGTGGCTTAATCAGAGTCATTTTTGATGTTCATTTCTGTCTTAATCGTCTTAGATTTCTTTTTAAGGTGAGCCTTCCGTTCCAATCCGGCTTCGCTGATCTATTAAGATTCTCCACGGCTGCTGTCTCATAGATGAAGATACGCTTCCGTGGAAAGCCCTCGCGAAGCCCTCGATTTTAGCATGTGGAAGGTTGCTTGCCCGGTCTTTAATTAAATCAGTCATTTTCCTTTAACGTTGTTTGCGGAGCTCCATAATAAATGAAGCCATAAACCTGTCCTCACTTTATGAGGAGTTTGAGTTTGGACGGGTTTTTGCTCACTCTTTTGCCACAGGCTGGTCATGGCTAAAGCTAATTTTTAAAACAACTCTTAATGGGCTCAGGGGCTTAAGAACCTGATTAGTATCCAGGATGATGTGGGTTTGATCCCCGGCCTCGCTCAGTGGCTTAAGGATCCGGTGTTGTCATGAGCTGTGGTGTAGGTCTCAGATGCGGCTGGAATCCTGCGCTGCTGTGGCTGCAGCGTAGGCCAGGCGGCTACAGCTCCAATTCCACCCCTAGCCTGGGAAGTTCCATGTACGGCAGGTGTGGGCCTAAAAATAAATAAATAAATAAATAAATAAATAAATGAAATAAATAAAACAACTCTTAATGGGAAAAAAAAAAAAAAAACTTTAGGGATTTTAATGACAACTGTTTTATTTAGCCCCGGTTTAGGGCAAGGTGCTTTTTAATACATTTGTAGGAAAGCAAAAAAGGCTAAACTACTGGCCTGGTGGGACCACCCAGACCAGGCCTCCCTCCCCAGGGCAGCAGGACATGTCCCAGACTCCTTGGCTCTAGCCCATCTCCAGAGGCGGCTGTCATTAGAGCAGCCGCCAGGGGGCAGCCTGCAGCCCCCACCTGCTGATCTAATCAGCACTGCGCTGCCCTGACCCCCTGCATGGGGCAGTGATGTTCTCTCATCGATTTCTCCCTGGCCCTCTGATTTCCGATGAGCCTAATCAGCTGTGCAGCTCAGTCCTTGCTCCTTGATTTGTCAGGACAATGAGTTATCTGAGCAGACACCCTGTGTGATTTGTAGGTTGGAGGACTCAGCTGTACTGCCGTGACCTTTTCAATATTCTGTTATTAGATGGGCTGGCCATTTCAACCGCCTCCTGAACCAAGTGTCCTCCACGTGTGCTCAAGTGGGAGCATGGCCAGCTAATCAGAACACCCGGTGCTGAAAAGGTCGGCCCGGGGCCACAGGTACTGCCATGCAGCATCTGCATGAGTATCTCGCAGTCTCTGGTGGGACCAGCCAAGGGAGGGGGTTCCGCCCACATGTCCTCTCTTATCTGGAGCAGACGGGTCTACAAGTCCCCTCCGCCTGGGCTTCTGGCTTCTCCCCTGTCCTCATCTCCCATGAGCCTTCACTTCACTTTGGATGCTCCAGTCACAGGCACCTTTGTGTGCCTTCTGGTCTCAAGGTCTTTGCGTGGGTTAAGCCTCAGCTTGGATTTCTCTTTCCCCGGATCTTTGCACGGCAGCCTCCTCCTGAACATTCAGCTCTCACCCCAAATGTCACCTCACAGAGGCCTTCCCATTGGAGGCCTGAGCCGTGAATCGCCCCAATGAGAGCATCCCCGTAGTCGCTTCTTTTTGGAGTCACTTCCACACTCGTCTGTTCATATGCTCATTTGCTCGCTCTACTTGCACACGGGAAACGCAAGGGTAAGATGCTGTCTGTCGTGGTCACCACCGTCCCCCACCCCACGTAGTGGAAAGGATACAGCAAGTCCTCGATAAATGATGACTGTTACGGCCTGAGTGTGTGTGTCCCCTCAAATTTCATGTGTTGAAATGCTAACCCCAATGTGAGGGTACTCAGAAGTGGGGGGGGGGTCTTTGGGTTGGGAGGGTGGAGCCCTCACACATGGGATTAGTGCCTTTAAAAGCAGAGACAGGAGATGAGGCTTCTCCCTCTGCCTTGCACCATCCAAGGCTGCAGTGAGAAGGCAGCCACCTGTAAACCAGGAAACGGGCTCTCACCAGACACCAAAGCTGTGACGCCTTCATCTGGGACCTCCCAGACTCTAGGACTGGGAGAAATAAATGAGCATTGTTTAAGCCACCTAATCTACAGTAATTTGTTACCGCAGCCTGAAGGGAGAGAGAATGAAAGCGACAATACAGTTTACTAAAACATAATCCCATAACCCACAGTCCACGCCGGCCCCTGGGAGCTTTCTTCCACCTGCTCCCCTGTCCCCCCTTCTCACCCCTTCTTGGGAGGTCCCGAAGCACATGTTTCTGTGACACAGAGGCCATGTGAAACCCAGCCCCCAGGATTTTAATTCACTCCAGGTATTCACGCAAAAATTACAGGGGGTGACCATTCTGGAAGTTTCTGATACAAGTACAGAGCAGCAGCAGCATCTGTAGAAATGAAACCATTTTCACATTTGAAGGTTTGAACTTAGGCTTACTTAAAGCACTCATCTTAGCCTGAGAAGGCGAAAAACAATCCTACAAATTCCATTTGCTTAATTTTTTGGTGCAGGGCACTTTACTGCTCACCAATGACCCACCTGAACTTGGATTTGCATTGCAATGTTGACGCGAAACAGTATCCTCTCTGTGAGATGAGAGGAAATGAGTCCTGTGATTCAACGCCCTTCCCGAGAAGGCCTGACTTGAGGATGGTTCTAGTAACATCTCTGGGGGAGACGCCGGTGGAGGACAGTGGTCCTTCTTTTCTGGAGGAGCTCAGCTCAGGGCTGGTGAGAGAGGAACAGAGCCCACCGCTCACCTGCGTAAGGCTGCTTGGGAGGGGCGGGTGCCAAGATGTCCAGAATCACTCGTCCTGTGACAAGTGGAGACCCCATTCGTCAGTGATGCCGACTTCAAGTGGGAGGACACTGTTTTTAACCCGACCTACAGATGGGTGGGGTTGGAAGTGTTGTCTCTGAAACAATGTGGAAGATTCTGGCCCGGAGTGTCTCCCATCAGCCCTAAAGTAAACAAAGAGACAGCCACACGGCATCCTTTTTTCCTAGAAGGCTTTTAGGAATCCAACCAAAGCCTCACAGAACGGGCCTGTGTGCTGCTTGAACTCCATTCCCGGCAGCCCCTGGGTGTCTAGATAATAATGTGGAAAGGCTTCCCCGATGTGGCCTGGACATTTTTCTGGGACACCTTCAGCGAGCAGAATCACGGAACAGACACGGCTTAGTCACGCTCCCTCCCCTCAGCTCCCCTCCAACTCCAGGATGAAAGGCGTTCGCAAGTTCAAGGAAGCAGCTTCCCCTGCCACTGTGGGCTTTTCTGCAGTGGCCACACCAGGAGTACGGAATCAAAGATCAGGAGAGTAGAAAAGGAAATTAAAGCTAATGGTTTTAAAGGGCCTGCCAGCTATGATCCTTGAGAGAGAACAAATCAGATGCAATTCCACAGGTGACACGGGAGGTACCTGAAGAGAAACCTGATACAATCTCTCACTGCATTTGGCTAGTTGGCTGCACCTTTGCTCTGCATGCTCTGTTGTTCATAAATCCAGGCTCCGCAGGCAACATCAAGACTCCAGAGCCTGAGACCCTGAAGGAACCAGGAGACCAGGGTCTTAGGGGACCCCTTCATTATGCAGATGGACACTGAAGTAGAGAATGAGACGTGTCCAGGGCGAGTCTGGCCTTTGCTCCTGGCTCCTGGGAAGTGACGGCTAAGCCCTTAGAATATCTGGCCTCATAAGCATCTTTGTTGACCTGCAAGCTTTGGGCCACATCGGATAGACTATGCTAACAATGCGATTTTGGATGGGGGCCATGGGCTACAGGGCATCACCCCCCACCTCTGAGACTGCTGGAGACTCATCAGGCCACGTGGGCAGTCAGCCACAACTATGCGGCTGACCCAGTGAAGTCTTCGGAACCAAGGCGCAGGTGAGCATCCTCTGCCAGCAATATTGCATGTGTTGTCACATGTCATTGCTGGGAGAAGCCGGCATGTGTGGGCAGCTCCTGGGGGGAGGATGACAGGAAGCTCTGCATTTGGAGCCTCCCAGACTTTCTCTCTGTGGCTCTTCCTTCTGCTGATTTTAATCTGTAACCTTTTACCATAATAAACCATAAGCATGAGTGTACTGGCTTTTCTGCTCTGTGAGCCTTTGCAGCAAATGATCAAACATGAGGGTGATCCTGGGCCTCCTAAACTTGCCGTGGGTATCTGAGGTTAGGGAGGTCTCGGGGCCTCTCTAACCCTGCAGAAATTGAGGTCCAGAGAGCAGGACGCAGACCCAGAAGAGAAGGCGGGCCTCCCACCCAGCTCATTCGCTAGCACCGGAGGTGTGTGGCACGCAGATGCCTTGAGCTAGAAGACAAGCATGCACTAGAACAGAACTATAGGCCGAGCATATTCATCTGTGCTCTTGGCCTTGTTGTCAGATGCACCTGGACCCTTCAAGCCAAAGTCCCCTCGGTCCTTTCCTGGTGGCCCAACTGTGGACATGCTGGCTTGTCAACTGGCCCCTTCTAATCATTGTATTTCACGGAATGAAGATCAGTTGGCAGGGCACAATTTTTCTTGATGCCAACTGATTTTTTTTTTTTCTACAAAAGAGGTGGCACTTCAGTGGGAAAAGCCAGTCTTGAGCCAGATACAGGTGACCATCTGATAGATGGAGAAGCCATCCCAGTAGATGGAGAAGCTGCTGACTTGAGCACCACACGGGGTCTGGCAAGCAGGCCTGCATGGGGTCTGCTGAAAGCCACCAGCCTCCAAGCCACCCAAGTCTGCCCTTTCCTTGATAATGTTAATTTCTTTATACCTTTCAAAGCTCAGTGCACATCTGGCATTTAAGAATTGGCTGAAGAGAATCATGCCTCTTAAAACAAGAAGCCAATTATGCAAGTTGTTGCATCTGACAACTGGCATCCAGCTAATGCACAGCAGGAGCCGTCCATCCATCAGCCGCCTCCCTGGGGCTCGCTGCTCCTATTTTCCTGAGCAGGACCTGGGCTGAGCCCCCCACTGAGACCTGTAATGCCCGTCACAGAAGAGTCATGGAATGTCACAATGGGAAGGGGACAGAGGAAATAATCAGGCCAACCCCGAGGATACAGAAGGAGAAAGTGAAGCCACTGCCAGGGGCCAGGGAGGGGACCAGGTCTGTTCCCCTGTCACACCCCAGGAGATTGAAACGCCAGCCCAGCCAGGCCCAGGCCTTGGTCCCGCCATCCTGGTGGAGGAGGATGCTTTCCCATTCTCCACAAAAGCTCAGCTTAGGTGGGTCCCTTTCTGACAGGTCCCCTTCTATGTGGTGAGACTCTGGAGACCCCACATGGCGTGAGGGGCTGAAATGGCATCATTAAAGAGCACTCGTGTCATTCGATCTCATGGGTGGACTCCTAGTCACCTGGTCACCTGGCATCAGCAGGTGAACCTGCGGTGAACTCATGTGACTCCCCTCCCCCCTTCCAAAGCCCCAGAGCCTCCGAGCTGCGGGCATAGGACCAGGGTGGCAAGGACACAGGACGGCAGGGTTTTGACAGAGGTGGAGGAGCAGCACTTCTTTGCCAGGTGACAGTGAGGGCCTGCTGGTCAGTATCCTTTTTTTGAGGCAGGGCCTGGCTCTCCACCTCTCTGGCCCAAGACCATCCTGCTGGGCTCCAATCCCGCCTCGTCCAGGAAGCTTCCCCAGGCCCCCCAGCGCTCACTGTTCCATCTCCTTCAAACGCTTGCCGTGCGTGTGGTCCGAGCCCCATACCCTGTCCTGGCGAGCATCCTCTTGGATCGCGCCCTAGTTATTTTCTGTCTGCACGAGGAGACTCTGAGCTCTCTGGGGCAGAGGAGCAAGCCATTTGCCTCCAGGAGGGCTCAGCTCATGGATCAGAGAATGCCAAGGCAACTTGGATAACGCAGCCAGGGTTGGCAGGCTGGGAGGGGGGCAGCCAGACAGAGGCGGAGCCTGTCCCAGACTCCACTTTGCCAGAGGGGTTCCATCACTTGGCATCTGACCCCTGGGACCTGTCCCACTAGCCTGAATCATCTGGGTCAATTAAGGAGTCTGTCCCCAGGGTAGTTTGAATTTTTAAAAATATTAGCCCTGGGCCCTGCAGGAAGCTGGGTGGAGGAGACTCAAATGAATAGAGGGTCTGCTCCAGCCTGGAAGAGAGATCCAGACAGGTCTGTGTCTAGGGCAAGCCATGGTGGTCAAACCTGAGGATGGGCTGGAGAGAGAGCCGTGTGGGCCAAGGAGGGCTCCGTGGGTGGCACAAGGGTTTGGATGCATAGTTTCACCTGCTCGAGACGGGAGATGAGAGAGGATGTGGTGCTGAGGGAGAGAGGAGAGAGGGAGGAGGGGACGAGCTGGGGCAGGGAGCCAGCGAAGGCTCTGGGCCAGGCTACCCCAGAGGGAGCCGTGGGGTCGGGAGTGGGGAGAAGGAAGAGGCCAGAGAGTTCAAAGGACGGCCCATCCTAGTATGGGGCCTCCGGCTCCCGGAGGGACAGAGGCAGGTCAGGGCTTGCCAAGGGGAGGCCGTGTGCTAAGTCAACCCGGGTTAGGCGGCTGCTCCATCTCGGATGAGACGACTGGTGCAGAGCGGGCCCCAGTGCAGCCGTGGGCTTGGACACGAGGCCTGTGATCAGAGAGACCGCAGCTGCCTCCCTGCCCAGCACAGGCCTGGCTCTCAGGCAGCCTTGAGTAACAATGGGCAAGATGGGCCCATGGAGGAGGGGGCCCAGCAGCCCGAGGGCCACAAGGCAGTGAGAAGGGGGCTACCTGAGGCCACCAAAACAGGCCAGCCCTGGGGATGGAGTGAAATGAGCCCCCAGCCTGGACCTCAGCACCCGCAATCAGTAAGCGCTGAACGGGCTTCAGGGCTGCCTGGAAGCTGCCTCTGCTGTCTCACTGCCACCGCACCCCCGCTAAGTGGCATTCATGACAAGGAACACTTCTGTTCCTGAGGCCTTTCTCCCACATGGTCCTCGTGGAATTTAAAGCTGGAGCTGGTTTGTGTCCCTAAAGCCCCTGTGAGTGAAAAGGTAGCGTGACCTCAGAGGTCTGAGTCGTGTGTGGGACACCGGTGGCAGGTTGAGGCCTGTCTGGGAGGGGGGAAGCTGCCTGGGTGTCCCTAAGGCAGCACTGCCACTTATCTGCACCACCCAAGCCCTCTGGGGGTGAGAGGAGCCTCCCATCTGTTGTGATGAGCCTGCAGACTAATACAGAAGGTGGCAGCTGATTCACATGCATAAACTTCAGCTGGACGACAAGGAAATGTCACCATCTCCTTTGTTCTTAGACCCCTTTGAAGGGCGATGGGAAAAGATGGCCACAGGCATCACTGGGCTTTGGTTGTTAGAGGAACATCATTTAATCAACGGATTGGGGCTTCGAAAATACTGGAGTCCAGCAGCATCTACTGCAGCAGATGGACGCCTGGGCTCCGGGCTGGAGGGCCCTCCAGGCAACGTCAGCCTCCCTCCCAGGGCAGTTGGTCCTCCCCCTTTCACGGGAGGGGCCGCCCAGGATGGGAGGCCCCATCCACTGCTGCACTTAGAGCCCCAGCTGTTGGAAGGCTCACCCTTTTAGGAACCAGAAGGCGGGGGTGGGGGATGGGGAGGAGAGAGGAGCTGCATGACATTGACCAGCAGAGAGTTTGAAATCTGCCCCCCCTGCCCCTTACCCACAAGCCCGATGTCCACCTGCCAGAGGGCCCGACGGCCTGCATCAAACTTCACACTCCAGGAGACTTTTCTCATTTCTCTTACAAGGGAGACAATACTTTATGCTGAGATTTGGAGACGGCTGGGGAAAACCCCCAATGTGGTTTTTACCGTCTCAAGGGACAGAATTTCTAGACAGCAGGTGCTGTCCTACCTTCCCTCCCTGGAGGCTGCCTGTGTGTCGTTCCCCTAAACACCAGAAGCCAAGGCGGGGACACGTGACTCAGCCTGGTCCCGCTGGGGCTCCATGGGGTGTCCTTCCCTGGAGAGCCCCTGAGGACTGGGTCATTGCCCAGGCCGCCCCGTTGCACTTGGACAGGTTTCCCAACATCCTCTCCTGGAGCCCCACTGCCAGGCTTCCATGAAGGGTCTTGGAAAGGTGGGACAAAGCCAAGAGGGCAACTACAGAGGTTCCTCTGTGCTCTGGACCAGCTCTAAGTGAAAAATTAGCCGGAAGGAAAGTCAGGTGAAGTGTGAACACCACGTAGCTGGGGTGAAGGGGGACCTCTCCCGAACAGCACGGCCCTCCATACCCCTAGAGGTTTCCAGGAATCTGCATTTTAGGGTGGAAACGGGGCTTCCAGGGGGAGAAGTAGGAATTCATGAGGCTGACAAGGAGGGCACTTCTCTAACCACACCCAGAGGGAGGGAAGAGCCTTGTTTCAGGCTCTTCTATTGGCTGCCTCTTGGTGGGAACACTGTGGCTGACCTGCTAGGAAGGGGCGCAGGGCAGGAAGAGATCCAGCACTGACTCTGATGCCAGCCACCGCCCTGCTGCACTGACGGGGACAGGCACCTTAAATCCTGGGCTTAGGGAAGTGATGGGCATTGGGCTTGTTCCATTAACTCCACCTTGAAACACATCTCAAGAGTGATAATGCGAAATCCACAGGTGACAGCGCCATGCAGGAGGACTGCGTAGCGAGGTGTCTGAAGAGGAGACTCACTGCATGCGTGCGAGAGGGGATGGGTGTGAATAAGCAGCCGCACCGGCGTGAGGACGAGGACGTGAGAGCTCCTGGGGCTGAGCTGATCTGCCCAGGCTTCCCTGTCACGGCTCCCCAGGGAGGCTGAAGAAGCTGAGAGGTCTCAGTATTCTCAGGGGATGAATAACTGGCCTTAATGACTTGACACAGCCTGGAACAGTCTTTAAGCAGGTTGGCACTGCGTCTGGGATGCTGGCCCCACACGGAGTGACCATCCGGGGCAGGCTCCACAGCCCCCACACTCTCTGCATGGAAAGCCCTGATCAAAACCCAGGCCAGGTAGTCTGGGATGGGGCCACAGTATGCCTTGGTCCCCTTGCGGGGTTTACTACAGTGGGTGGCGGTGGCCAGTCCTCCGGCTCTCAGCGCAAAGCATCATCTGGCAGACAGGGGATGCGCTCCTCCCTGCAGCTCAAAGAGAGCTGTTGGCAGAGCTTCAAAATTACCCGCCACCCTTGGGGAAGCACAGACTTTCCTCCCCCTGAGCTCTGCCTCCCTCCTGCAGGGATCACGACCAGCAGCCCAGATGGAAGGGCCCAGTCACGTGCCTCCGCCAGACCTGACTTGGAGGTCGGTGGTCAAGGGAACCCTGGGCAGCAGCCGCCGCCTCCACCCCCATCCCCCGCCTGGGGGGTGGTATCTTAGGGCGATGTCACAGGCTCTGGGGAGGTCCCCAGCTGCCCCCACACTCAGCCTTATTGGCCTGGGCATGAGTTTATTCTACAATTAAAGGCAGGTGTATACATGTCTCCTCTTGAGTCACTCTCCAGAGTGACATGTTTGTTCACACTGAGGTCCTTTATTTAGGGAGGGCTTCTGACAGTGGTCGAGCTGGAGGGAGGAAGGCAGGGTCTGGCCAAGGGGCCCGAGCTCAGGGCACACAGACGCTTCGCCAGAGACAGGCTCTGAATCCTGTATCTTCTCTGAACAAGTATGTTGGGCAGATGGAACGCCCTTTTAGTATTTCCCTTCGAGGTGGACATAACAGCATCCCTAATTCTGGTCAAATACGGGCCCTTCCAATCATGTTCTTGGTGGGAAATTAAACAAAATATCCTCATTTCAACCATTCAGGCCTCTGGCAGGGAGATCTTGGAATCCCGACATCTTAGAGTTGGCAAAAAAAACCTAGAGGCGGTGAAAATCTGAAGATAACCATCTGAAACTGAGTGGGCTGAGGGCCAAGAGTGAGCTGGCACATAACCCAACCAAGCTTCTCGTGAAGGAATTCTCTGCCCATTTAACCTGCAATGAACTCCTGAATCCCCGCCCCCGCCCCCGCCCCCGCCTGGGCTGGAGGTGCTTTTCCTAAGAGAGAGATGGTTTGATTTATCCCTGAGTGAAGAGATCATGTTTAAAGTGCTATTTTGGAGGGAAAAAAAGCGTGTGCATGGGTGTGTATATACATGTATATATATATCAAGAAAAACCCTCTAGAGTGAATACGCCAGCCCATCACGCATGGGTCTCTCTGACGGTAAATACATTCGATTTTTCTCTTTGGTGCTTTTCTGTATTTCCTCAATTTTCTTCAAATAATACATAATACCTTTGTAATCAGAAAACAACAATAAGAAAAGGAACAGCGGTTACTTAAAAAAAAAAAACCCCAATCAAGGTTTTCCTGCCTTGATTGAAACAGCAGAGCCTCGTGCTAGTTCCCTATTGTCGGAAAACAGCTGGAATGTTGATGAAAGCATGAAAGGAAACAAAATGGTAAGGAGCAAGTGGTGGAGGAGCTTCAGAGTTAGTTCCTCTTTGTGACAAAAATGCACCTTCCTCTATTCTCGCTTCTGTTGGTACAGTTGATCCATTAGAGGCAGCTCCCCAAACATCTACCTGTCTGGAAATCTAGCTTTCTGTCACATCTGAATCAGTAACAGAATTTAAGGTTCATTTTGTTTCTCTCCCTTTGATATTATTTTATTTACTTATTTTTTTAGGGGCACACCTGAGACATATGGAGGTTCCCAGGCTAGGGGTCGAATCGGAGCTACAGTTGTCGGCCCACACCACAGCCACAGCAACGGAGGATCTGAGCCACGTCTGTGACCTACCCCACAGCCCATGGCAACGCCAGATCCTTAACCTACTGAGTGAGGCCAGGGATCGAATGCACATCCTCATGGTTCCTAGTCGGATTCATTTCCACTGCGCCACGATAGGAACTCCTCCCATTGATATAATTTAAAGTGAGATTAACCCTGTGAGCAAGGTATAGAGACAGCAGAAAATGCTGCAAGTCACTGAAAGATGCAAGGCCTGGAGAGCAGATATGCCACAAGTATCAAGTGATAGCTGGACTGAAACAAATGGAGGGATATGGTAGGTTTGGGGATTGAAAGATACAGCTGTGTAAGGATGTCAGTTCTCCCCCAAACGACCCATAGATTCAAAGCAAAACAATCACATTTCCAAGAGGGTGTGTGCAGCCATGCACGTGTGTAGTTGCACATGGGAGCACACACTTGACAAACGGAGTCTACAGTTTACTGATGGGTGGAAAGGACCTTGGACAGCCGCAGGGCTCCAAAACAGGATGAACGAGGGCTTGCCCAATGAGATACCAAAACCTATCACAAAACTCCACTGGCTGAGACAGTGTGCTCTTGGTGTAAGAATCGCTCAAAAGAAGAAAGGGTTTTGCCATAGGCCCCTGAAAACATAAGCATCTGCTATAGGTCAGGGGTGTTACTGCAGATCTCTGGGGGCAACAGATGGGGACTTTTTAATACATTACGTAAGCACAAGTTGGGACCCATGTGGGGAAAATAGCATGCATTTATTTTATACTATTCACAAAAATGTGCTTCTCAGTAGGCTAAACATAACCATGGGATTCTATCTCTGGAATGATGGCATGAAGAATTCTGTGTACAGGATTTTCAGAGAAACAATCATACTGGTTACATGATTTTTACAAACCACCGTTTAAAATGCCTAGACATTGTGTTAAGGGTATACAACATACGAAGAAACTTTTTTTTTTTTTGTAAAAAAAGAAAACCTACTAAATTTCAGTAAGAACAGTGAGAGCCTTACCTGAGCCATGACCTGCAAAAATATAGTAACATTTCACCAAAGGACTTAAAATACTACACTAAAAATCATCACCTAATTCAAGAGAAAGTAATACAAGGGGAATAGGGGAACAAAGTGACACAGACATATAGAAATATAAAGTAAAATATCGACTGCAAATACAATCGTATCAGTAACAACATTAAATGTAAATGTATCAAGCAATCCAATCAAAAGGCAGAGATTGTGTGGCTGTATAAAAAAAATAAGATCCAAACATACGCTGTCTATAGGAGATGTACTTTGGCATTAAAGATACAAATAGGTCAAAAGAAAAAGGATGGGAAAAGGAACTAGAAGGAAGCTGACGTGGTTGTACTAATATCAGATGAAATAGATTTTAAAACAAAAAAAGTGTTACTAGAGCTAGAGGGGGGCATTTTATACTGATACAAGAATCAATTCATCTGGAGTATGTAATGATTATAGCCACATACGTACCTAACCACAGAACCCCCAAAATACAGGCAGCAAGAACTGCTAGAATTTCAGGGAGAAATAGAAAGCCTAACAATACTAGCTGGAGGATTCAATACCCATTTTTCATAATGGATAGAACAACGAGAGGGAAGATAAACGAGGAAAGAAAAAACCTGGACAAAACTATAAACCAATTAGGCCCAAGAGACCTCTGCAGAACTCTCTGTCCAACAACAGAATACATATATTTATCAAATGTACAGAGAATGTTCTCTAGGATAGACCACAGTCTACACCGTAAAATAAGGTTTAATATACTTATAAGGACTGAAATAAAACAAAACATGTTCTCCTACGAGAATGGAATAAAGTTAGAAATCAATATCAAAAATAAAATTTCAGAAATTCACACACATGTGGAACTTAAACAACACACTCCTAAGTAACCCAGGAATCACAGAAGAAACCACAAGGCAATGTAGAAAATTCTTTGAGATGGGTGAAAATGAAGATGCAACAACATTTCTGGTAGGCAGCTAAAGGAGTGCTTAGAGGGGAATGAATTTATAGCAGGAAGCGCCTTTATTAAAAGAAAAAACAAGTCCTAAATCAATAACCTAACATTAGAAAGGAGAGAAAAATAAACCTAAAGCAAGTAGGGAAAGGAAAGAGTAAAGATCAAAGTAGGAATTAGTGAGATAAGGAATAGAAAAAAAATAAAGAAAATGAACAAAACAAACCATTGTTGTTTGTTTTTTTAAATCAACACAATGAAAAAACTTTCAGCTAGACTGATCAGAAAAAATACAGAAGGTTCAAATTACTAAAAACAAAAATGACAGGGGACATTATGCAGACTTAACAGAATAAAAAGGATAACAAGATAATAATGTGGACTACTGTGTACGAACACATTAGATAACTTTGATGAACTGGATAAATTTGTAGAAATAGACATACTACTGAAACTGACTCAAGAAAAAACATAAAATCTATACAAGTAAAGCTTTAATTAACTATTTAAAAATTTACCACAAAGAAAAGTGCAGGATCAGATGGGTTTATTGATAAAGTCTACCAAACATTTAAAACTCATTCTATGAGGCCAGTATCACACTGATACTAAAATTACACAAGGCGTTAACAGGAAAATAAAACTGCTAACCATTATCTCTTATGATTATAGGTACAAAAATATCATCCTCAACAAAATACTAACAAACCAAACTCCATAACACATAAAAAGGATATACCAGGAGCAAATGGGATCTATCCAGATAATGTAAATCTCGCTTAGCATACGAAATCAATTCAGTCATGTACAATATAAACAGAAAAAAGAACAAAACCACATGATTATCTCAAGGGGTGCAGAAAAATGTTTGATAAAATTTTATTTTTTAATTGGAGCTGTAGCTGCTGGCTATAGCCATAACTCACAGCAATGCCAGATCTTTAGCCCACTGAGCGAGGCCAGGGATCGAACCTGTATCCTCATGGATACTAGTTGGGTTAGTTTCTAGGAGCCACAGTGGGAGCTCCGATAAAATTTAACATTCTTTTTGGTAATAAAACACTCAACAAAGTAAGAATAGAAGAGAATTTCTCAATTTGACAATAAATATTATGGAAAACCCACAGCTAACATCATACTTAATAGCAAAAGATTGAATGCTTTCCCCTAAGATCAGGAACATGACAAGGATGTCTGCTTTTGCCACTTCTATTCAACACTGTACTAGAGGTTCTAGTCAGGGCAGTTAGGCAAGAAAATGAATTATAAGACATCCAGATTAGAATGGAAGAAGTGAAACTATATTTATACTCACATTCTTATATATAGATCATGCTAAGTCACATAAAAAAACCTATAAAAACTAATAAACAAGTTTGGCAAGTGTACAGGGTATCAGATCAATACACAAAAGTCAACTGTATTTTTATTCATGAGTAATAAACACTCTGAAAATGCAAGTATGCAAACAATTCCATTTACAACAGATCCAAAGAAGATAAAGTACCTAGGACTTAGGAAAAAATTTAACCAAAGAAATGCAAAAGTTATACACCAAAAACTACCAAAAATATTGAAAGAGACTAAAGAAGACCAAAATAAATGGAAAGATATCCCATGGTCATGGATCAGAAGACTTAATACTGTTAAGATGATAACACTTCCCAAATAGATCTGCTCATTCAAAGCACTACCTACCGGAATCTCAGCTTACTTCACTGCAGAAGTTAATAAGCTGACCCCAAAATTCATAAGGAAATGTAAAGGACCAGAATAGCAAAAACAATGTTGCAAAAGAATGACCAAGTCAGAGGTGTCACATTTCCTGATTTCAAAACTTATTACAAGGCTGCAATTATCAGAACAATGTGGTACTAGCCAAGGGAGAGACACAGAGATCAATGAAACAGAATTGAGATTCTAAGAAAAAGAGTCCTTACTGTAACAGTTAATTGATTTTCAACAAGAGTGCCAGGACAACTCAAAGAGAAAGAGGAGTCTTTAAAACAAATGGTGTTTGGACAACTGAATATTCACATGTAAAAATAAGGCATTGGACCCTTATAACATATGCAAAATTAACTCAAAATGGACTTAACATCTTTTTTTTTTTTTGTCTTTTTGCCATTTTCTTGGGCCACTCCCGCGGCATATGGAGGTTCCCAGGCTAGGGGTCGAATCGGAGCTATAGCCACCAGACTGTGCCAGAGCCACAGCAACACGGGATCTGAGCCGCGTCTGCAACCTACACCACTGCTCATGGCAACGTCAGATCGTTAACCCACTGAGCAAGGGCAGGGATCAAACCCGCAACCTCATGGTTCCTAGTCGGATTTGTCAACCACTGAGCCACCATGGGAACTCCGGACTTAACATCTTAATACAGGATCTAAATGTAAATGCTAAGATGTAAGATCTAAATGTAAAGGCTGTAACTGTAAGACTCAGGAAAAAAAACTGAAAACTGGAGTAAGTCTTTGTGGTCTCGGGTTAGGCAAAGCTTTCCTACATGTGACACTAAAAATACAACTGACAAAAGAATAAATCGGTAAATTGAACTTCATCAAAATGGATAACTTCTGGGCTTCAAAAGATAACATAAAGTGAAAGGAGAACCCATAGGAGAAATATTTGCAAAGCGTACATATGATAAGAGAAATGTATTGGGAATATGTAAAGAACACTTGCAACTCAATAAGGAAAAGGCAAATTGTCCAATTAAAAAATGGGTTAAAGATAAAAACAGATGGGGTCCCCATCGTGACTCAGTGGTTAATGAATCCGACTAGGAACCATGGGGTTGCAGGTTCGATCCCTGGCTTCGCTCAGTGGGTTAAGGATCCAGCGTTGCCTTGCACTGTGGTGTGGGTCACAGACATGGCTCGGATCCCGTATTGCTGTGGCTGTGGTGTAGGCCGGCGGCTTCAGCTTTGATTAGACCCCCAGCCTGAGAACCTCCCTATGCCAGAGGTGCAGCCCTAGAAAAAAAGCAAAACGACCAAAAAAAAAAAAAAAAAAAAAGATAAAAACAGACAATTCTCCAAAGAGGATACATGGATGACCGATAATTACACGAAAAGATGCTCAAAATCATTATCCACCAAGGAAATGCAAATCAAAAACACATGAGATACCACTTCACACCTGCTTGGAAGATTGTAATTAGAAAGACAGCTGATAACAAGTGTTGGCAAAGGAGAAATTGGAATCCCCATGTACCGCTGGTGGGAAGGACACACGGTGCAGTCACTTTGGAAAACATTTTGGCAGCGTAGAGCTTGAACACAGAAGTTCAGCTGTGACGCAGCAACTCTACTTCTATGTAAATAACCAAAGAAATGGTTATACATATACATATATATATGTAAATGATGCATATATCATTTTGTGTGGAGATATATATACATACCGCCACACAAAAACTTGTACACAAATCTTTATAGCAGTATACGCATAACAGCCCCAAAGGGGAAATGACTCAAATGTTTGTCAACTGATACACTGATAAATAAATGTGTTATATCCATGCAATGGAATTTTATTTGGCAATAAAAAGGAATGAGATACTTATATAAGCTACAACATGGGTGGCTCTTGAAAACATTACACTAAGTGAAAGAAGCCAGTCGCAAAAGACCACATGTTCTCTGAAATGTCTAGAATAGGCCAATATGTAGAGATGGAAAGCAGATTACTGTGTGGGAATTCCCCTCGTGGCTCAGTGGTTAACGGATCTGTCTAGCATTCATGAGGACGCACGTTCGATCCCTGGCCTCTCGCAGTGGGTTAAGGATCCGGTGTTGCCGTGAGCAGTGGTGTAGGTTGCAGATGCGGCTTGGATCCTGCATTGGTGTGGCTGTGGTGTAGGCTGGCAGCTACAGCTCTGATTTGACTCCTAGCCTGGGAACTTCCATATGCCGCGGGTGTGGCCCCAAAAAGAAAAAAAAAAAAAGAAAGAAAGAAAGTAGATTATTGTGCTTAGTGGGGTTATGATGGGAGTAGGGAGGAGTGAAGAGTGACTGCTAGTGGGTTCAGGGCTTTTTTGGGGAGGTGATGAAGATAGTTAAAAATTGTTTATAATGATAGGTGTGCAACTCTTGGGATATACTTTAAACTATTGATTTGTACACTTTAAATGGGTGAATTGCATGGTAAGTGAATTACAGATCAATAAAAGTATTACATTAAAAATGCAAAAAGCAACACTATAAAGTAGAAGATGATACAGAATAATTTAGGGGGCAGAGAAGGATGATTTAAAAAGGGACAAAAGCCACTAACTATGATGGAAAAGTTTTTTTTAACGGAGATATAATTGACATATCATATTGTCTATGTTTAACTGGTACAAGTTGATTTGCTACATTTATAGACTGCAACATGAAGGAAAAGTCTGATAAATTCAACTACATCAACATGAAGAGCTTCCATCCTTCAAAAGAAACCACGACAGTGTGGAAAGTCAAGCCACCATGGGAAGAATATATTTGTAACAAATACAATCGATAAAGAATAAGTACCCAGAATACATAAAGAACTCTCACAAATCGATACCAAAAAAAGACAAACAAATGAATGGAAAAATGTACAGAAGACTTGGGCAGATACTTAAGGCAACAGGAAATCAAAATGGACCCTACACAAATGAGATGATGCTGAGCCTCTTTGGTGACTAGAAAAATCTCAGTTACCACAATGAGAAAGCGTTTCAAACCTCCCGGACTAGCAAACATTCAACAGGTTTAGCTGTCACAAGTGTCAGCTGGGTGAAGGACAGGAACTCTTAGATGCTGCTATTTTCAGGGTAAAACTGGCCAACAGTTTTGGAAAATAGCATGACAATGTGTAAGAAGGGTAAAGAAACGCACTGTCCAGGTATATACACTAGAGAAGCTCCACGCCTGTGCAGCGGAAGACAGATGCAAGAACGATTCCAGCAGCATTGCCTGGAATAGCCTCAAATGGGACGTGATGGTGGCTGTCAGCAGCAGGACAGATAAATGGTGGTAGATTCATATAAAGGGTTTTCGGCAGCACAAACGCACAAGCTACAGCTATACTCAGTATGGATCAGCCCTGCAGATACGACCACAAACAACAACAAATCAAAACAGAACACCTACGGCGCAGTTCCGTTTATATGAAGTTCAAAGCGGGGGAAAAGCAAACTGTGTCTCCACACATCCTTCGAGGAGACAACTATAAAGAAAAACCGGAACATGATGATCACAGATGTCAGATGACAGCGGTCACCTCCAGGGTGGGGAGGAAGATGTGAGTTTTGGTGGCGGGGCAGGAGAGAGGGGGTGTTTCTAAAGCCTAATTCCTAAGGCATGGCTCGTCTCAAGGATTATTTCCTGGCATCTGAACACTTTGCATCTTCTGTCTATTCTGTGTATTATAAAAAAATGAAGAAAAAGATTCCACTTTCACCAAGTGGCCTCTGTTACAGTCCTTTGAATGTGTGGTGGAACAGCACTGCATGGGCACACCTGCCATGGCCAGGAGGGAGGGATGAGCTTGGAGGGAGAGGTGAGCCTGCGGCAGTGGGCGTGGCCTGGGAGCATTTCTGTGCCGCCCGGGCACATCCTGCTAGAGGCGACACTGTCGTGTGAGTACCAGACGGTGTCCTGATCATCGAGGGTCTCTCACTCCCTTCTCAGCTTGGTAACCCTCAACTGCTTGCTGTTCTGCTGACCAAGGCGAATGAAAAGCAGGGTCCCTTTCCCACAGCCCCTCCCTCTCCTGAGCAGGTGTTAATGGCAGGCGCACTCCACGCCAGTCCAGGCTATACTGCAGCGAGCAAGGCGGACCTGGTCTCTGCAGTTCAGTGGAGGGACGATGTTGCCTATTATCTCCTAATTAATTGATCATTACAATGCCAAGGGCTACAGAGGAACACTGAGGCTTTATAAACTCACGCTGGTTACACCAGGCTCATCCTCAGGCCCCATGCAGAAACCTTGGCAAACATTGTGACGTCTCTGATTCTTGGCCATAAAATATTAATTTTGTGGATATTCTTAAACACTCGGAGGCGTCAGGGATGCACAATTTGGTCATTAGGAGTCAATTTGTGTATGATGGATGTAATTGCTTTTGTTATGCGAAACATTTTAGCTGTCTCTGACATGAAACTGAAAAGAAGAGTTTCTCTTTGGGGCTTCATCGTTTCTGTTTGCTTATTCAGGATACCTGGTGGGCAAAAGTTCAATGTAGCTCTCATAACCAGAAGGCACGGAAACGATATCTAAGGAGACTGTTTTCCTCTGATGCATACGGCGGGATGAATTTTTGCCCTGAAACCCATTAGCCCTTTTGTTCCACTTTCAGGATTTAGGGCCTCTGTCCGGATTGTCCCTAGCACTACAGAGGGGCCAGGACACGATGGGGAATGCGGCTCATTGCTTCTCCAGCATCCTCCCACCTGGGAACATGCTTTGATGGGACTTGCAGGTGTGACCCCACACGTGACGTGACCTGAAGTGTGAGGGGGACCCCAGAGGACAGCCTGGCCAGAGCTCAGCTCACTGTCTACACCCCCTCTGCAGGGTGAGCTGGAGCTGAGGTGGGTCTGTGTGGCTGCGCTGGGCTGCGCTGCTGACCTACGCTGGGTGTGTGGTGCAGGTGAGACATGCCCTTCTGCAGGTTGCTGAGCTGCTGCAGAGCCCAGCAGGTCTCTGGAGCCTCAGCATCCCCTTCACAAGGAGCGGGGGGGGGCGGGGGGGTGATTCCCGTGCCCCTGCCCACTTGATGGTTAGTTCCCACCATCCCCGCATCCTCCCGCTTTAAAGTGGGGGCAGGAACACTGAGAAATAACTCCTGCATTTGCCGAGTTTGTCACTTATGTACAATCTAGACTGTGATGGAGAAACTGGAGAGAAGAATTCCTCCAACCAAAGATAACCCTGCGGGCGCACGTGGGGTCAATGCCATCCACACGCCATCAGAGGCCCAGGGAAGGGGCTGCACCCCCTGGCCCACGCCCGTGATGACGTTCAGGGCAGGGCAGACAGTTCAGGCTTGCAACTGCGTCTAAACGCAGTGAGACGGGTTAAATCATTAGAACTGCTCATGCCAGTTTCTCCCAGTTCACAGAGAAACGTGGAATTTTCCAGCCACTTGCACTCAGGTCCGAATTCCTGGGGGAGAGGAGTGGCGAAGGGAAGCAGAGATGGGGAGTGAGATGTTGGAAGGAGGGGCAGTGGGGAGGCGACGGTGGGGTGCGGGGAGACTGCACCTGCCCAGTGGTGGTGGGGATTCAATCAACATCCCCCACTCTGGCTGGCCTCTGACTTCAGCTGCCAGCCCGTGTCCATGTGGCCCATTTGGAAATGACCCTCTTCCTTGGCATGAGCCTACCCAGCAGAGCAAGCCCAGCCCACCCTGATTCGCCGGCCCGAGCTTCATACGTCCCTCGTCACAGCCTCTTCTGAATTCCCTCCCGGTCATCGCTGTGGCCCAGGCCCTGTGGACTCCTGGCAGGGGCTCTCGGGACACAGCCCAGCCAGAGGAGGGGAGCCAGGCACAGCCCTCTACCGTAAACTTCTCCAGATGCGCAGATGCCCAGCCTTGCCCTCTGGCTCTGAGATTCCTGTGGTGAGAAACCCCAGCTACCCAGTCTCTCTGGTGCTGAGTGGAGGGGACACTGAAGCACAGGGTCTGTCTTGCATCCAGCAAAGATAGTTGTCCAAACCAAACCTGGGTCCCAGTAAATGACAAGCCAGCTCCCACTTCCCAGGAAGGCATTTTTCTCCAATTAACTTAAGTCGTGTACCTGTCTGTCTGCCTGACCGGCTCCTGGGGCTCTGGGAGAAGACGAGGCCTCCCATCACTCAGCGGGGCCGCCTCAAACATTTGCTCTGTTAATTGGTCGCCGTCTCATTCAGAGGCAGCCCTCCTGCTGCCCCCTTCACTGTCGATTTCCAGGAGGGACCACCACTCCCGCTTCTCCCCCCGACAGCTCCAGTCAACCAAAGCAGCTGATTAAATACCGTGATTCCTGTTCCTCGGAACAGGCAGCTTCCTGGCTGAGGTGTGCGGTTCCCGACAAAGGTATCCTTGGAACGGAGCCACTTTAGGACCCGATCAGCAGCCTTTGTGCCCTGTCACTGTCCCCAGCCACTTGTGTACCTCCCCGGTCTTCCGAGAAATCTGATGCTTTTGTTCCTCTTTGATTTTTCTCCCCTCAAATTTGCGTCTTATATCAATGAGTGTTAACATATAATTCCAGACAGTTATTGTTTAAACTAAGAAGCTCATGGGAGAGAAGAATGCTACTGGGAAAGCGGACGTTGACAGAAAGCACCTCTAAGGCTGGTGGCTGTGGGACAGTGGGGACATCTGGGGTGGGTGCCACTCCTCCACCCTCTGTGGACCTCTTGGGTGCCGGGCTGGGTTGCAGTTCAGGGGTAGCAGGTGTAAAGACCCTGAGACTCAACGCTCCATCTATAGCCCAAGGACACGGATTGAGTCCAGGGATGGGGAGCACGCCTCTCCCTGGCCGTCCAAAGGAGGCTCCTTTTCCGACCCAGGGTCCTGCTTTCCAGATGGGGTGGCAATGGGGTGCACCCCCCACCAAGGGCCAGCAGGTTCGCAGGGTTGTTCAGGTCCTGGCCCAGATGGGACGCTTGGCTCTTGTTCATCGAAGAACCTCATGCAGACCTACCCAGCGATGGCCTGTACTTCTGGTTAGACAAGGACTGGCTAAGGTTTGAAGAGGGCAGGTAGGGCAGTCCTGGGGTAAGAAGACAGTGGCTCATTTAATGTGTCAACTTGGTTGGACCACAGCACCCAGACAGGCGGTCAAACATTATTCTGGGTGTTTCCGTAAGGGTGTTTTGGATGCAATTAACATTCAAAGTCAGTGGACTCTGAGTGAACCTGATGGACTGCCACAGTGCGGGTGGGCCTCATCTAATCAGTGGAAGGCCTGAATAGAACAAAAAGACCAGCTGTCCCTCAGGTCAGAGAGAATTCTCCAGCAGACCACCTTAAGGCTTGAACAGAACTGTAGCTCCTTCTGGGCCTCCAATCTGCAGATTTGGGACTTCTCAGCCTCCATAATCGCATGAGCCAATTTCTTCCAGCAAATCTCTTTCTACACACGCCCTCCTGGTTCTGCGTCTGCAGAGTCCTGAGTAACCCAGTAGGAGTAGGAGGCGGGCTGCCTCTCCCAGCCCCCAAATGCGGGAGAGCCTCTGTAGGCAGGAATGGTTAAAGTCTAGAGGGCAGGCGTTTATATAAACGGAACCCTCTCCTGCCAGTCTTCCCGCAGGGCCTTAGACCCCCTACAGCCACAGCAGACGGGGCGAGTCTCTCCCTCACACAGCTCTCGCCCAGGAGTCCCCAGGCATCCCCAGGCCCAGAGCCTCAACGATGCCCCCACCTCCTTTTCCCTGTGTGTGTTCATCCAGCCCCTGGTCCTGCTGTGTTTATTTTTCCTGAAGAGTTCTCCAGTCTGTCCACTCCCTGAATTCAGGTTCCCGGAGCTCCCTGTGGCATGCATTAAATGCCTCCACCCTGGACTCCATCCCAAGCAGCTCCCCATGGCCAGGCTCGGGGATCTTTCTCAACACCGGCCAGACTGTTTAAAACCCCTAAATCGTGCCTGTAAAACAAAGCCCACCCCCTTCGCCTGATGTTCCAGGTCTAGCCCTGGCTTGGCCAAAGCTGCTCCCCAGACTTGGCTCTGGCTGCTTTCTCTCACCTTGAATTTCACGTTTGAGGGAACAGCAGGCAGCTTGTGGCTCCCCATACTGCCCTCACACCGAACCCTCGGCCTCAAAAGCCCTTTCCCGTCCCTTTGACTAACCCATTTCTACTGATCGTCAGAACTCAGCTGGGATGGCGCCTCCTCCAGGAGGCCTCCCAGTTCCTTCCATAAGAGAATGGAGGTCGCCCACTGGGGTGCTCCCCATCTGGAGTCTCTGTTATGAGCTCCCCAAGGGCTGGGGCAGCTTCACACCCCTCTTGAGTCCCCAGGCCCTGAACTGGGCCTGGTGCACAGCGCTTGTGGAAAAAAAATGAAAACATTGAGTTGCCGAGACCTGTCAAGTCATGAATGGCTCGATGTAAGAACCGGAGATTTTTTTCTAATGATCCTGAAACCTAAGAGTGAAACTCATGAAATACTGAGGACCAGGCCCGATGTTTTACTTGCACCAGGAACGTGAGCGAACAGGTGGGAGGAGGTCAGGGCGCACCCTGCTGCTGTGGGTGCAACCTTGCGGCATGTCCCCGTTCCCTCATCAAACCCGCTTTGATCCCCTTCTCCAGGGCCACCATCTCGGGCCGTCCCCCAGGCTCCTGGTCCCCCCGGGACCGCACCGGGCAGCAGGTCTGATCGGCGTCTCAGCCTCCAGCCCATTCTGTCCAGTAGCCTTTTTGAGGAGCATACACAGGGTTCCCAGCTCGACCCAGGACCAGACGGGCGGGGCTCACTGCGACGTCTCCTTTCTTTTTTATTTCTCAACACCAGCACATACACAGGAGGCAGAGCAGAAGGAGCAAAGATCGCAAAGGAAGAAATGTTTTTTTAAAATATCGCCATTTCCTTGTTGAGGCGTGAGTGGCTATGGCAAGGTGACCATCAGCCCCTTTTTGTGAAAAATGCCTCCCTCAGAGTGGGATGTGACTACACCATCTGCCAGGCTGGGGAGTGACATCTTTAGGTGCTTTCGAAGTCTGATGATTTTGAAAGCCCCTTTTCTTTGGGAATAATAAAAATCGTTTCGAGGGATAAGAGACATGGCAGAGCACGGGGAGCTAAGACAACGTGTAACCTTTAAAATAAAAAGGTCCGAGAGACGTGAGTTCGAATCGCAGCTCTAACCCTCACCAGCTGGGTGGTCTTGGGTGAGTCACTAAACCTCTCTGAGCCTTGGTTTCCTCAGCTGCTAACTAGGGATAATAATGGTCCTTACTGGGGAGGCTGTGTGACACCGATGACAAAGAGTGAAGAAAGAATGACACCTTACAGTTAGCTGTTACCCCACCTTCCCTCGCATCCAATCTCCCCAAAAGGTGAGAAATCGAATCTGTTGCAAATCTTGCTGATTGCAATTGGAGCCAACTGAGTCCTGGCGGCGCTGGACCCAGAGCTGATTCTTCCTGAGCTTTCTAGGCAGGCGCGTGCAAGGGTGCATCTGGTTTCCAGCCACCTGTTTCTCTGAATGAGTACCTGAGCTCCTGTCGGCATTTCACACAGAAGAGCAACCCCATTTCCCAGCAGTGTGCTCTGCCTCCTTCCCTACGGATGCTCCTGCTTGTTAGGTCGGCCAGATGCACACAACTGTTCACCTGAGAGCCACAAAACTTTTTAAAATGGAAACTTTGTTCCTTTAAAACCGTGAGCAGTGTGTTTATGAGACAAGCGTGGCATGTAAGCGAAACCTTCAGGCGACTACAGTTTGGTGGGGGTGGGGTGAGACGGAACACAGGCCACCACAATGGGGACGGAGGGGACCCAGGGAGGCACAGAGACGCAGGCACGTCCTTCCCCTGAGAGCAGGGCCGGCGGGCGCTGATGGTGGGAAGCAGGACTGCTTTTCTTTGCAACATGCTCACGACACCGGTTGTGGCACCCACCCCCATGGAGACAGCCGCTGCGGTTTAAAGTGGAGTGTGCGTCAATGTGCCAACTTCTCTTTAATGTTCAAATGGGTCTGCGCAGGCTTCACCTCCGTTTATTCCCCTAGTGGCCCTGGCTAAACAGTCCCGACTGTGGAATTATGGCTCCCTCTGTGTCATGGCCACTCAATGCCACCACTGCGGCTGTTGTAACGTCCTTGTAATCAGCACTTGTGGCCAGTGAGGAGGCACCTTTGAAACTCTGGAGTTTTGTTCACGGAGTTCCGTCTTGGCTCAGTGGTTAACGAATCTGACTAGGAACCATGAGGTTGCGGGGGTTCGATCCGTGGCCTCGCTCAGTGGGTTAAGGATCCGGCGTTGCCGTGAGCTGTGGTGTAGGTCGCAGACAAGGCTTGGATCCCATGTTGCTGCGGCTGTGGTGTAGGCCGACAGCTCCAGCTCCAATTAGACCCCTCGCCTGGGAACCTCCATGTGCCGTGGGAGTGGCCCTAGAAAAGGCAAAAAGACAAAAAAAAAAATAAAATAAATAAATAAATAAAAAATCTGGAATTTTGTTCAGATAACTATGTACATAACTGGGTCGATGTCACTGAACCTTACCTTCCTGCCACCACCTCCCCGGCTCCCCTGGTGTCCACTTGGAAATGTGCTCCTCACTCTGGGGTTCCCTCATTCTGCAGCTTGGGGAAGAGCTCCCCCTCAGCCCCTCCATCCTGCCCATCACCCCTCAACTGGAGAAGGTTCTGCCATCAGGCCCATCATCCTCTGGGGCCGCTCTGACCTAGCGTCCCCCAAATCACTGGATACGCTCAGATGGGGAGAAGTTGAAAATCTCAGCTACGAGGGCCTACGCAGAGCTGGGTGTGCAAAGCTCCACTTGCCTGGGTGAGGTGAAGGCCTCTGCAAAGCCCATAAAAAAGACCTTGAACTTGAATAAGAAGAGTAAGTGAGCCACGCACATGGGAGAGAGAGTGAGAGAGAAAATGAGGTATAAGCGGAGGATCAGAGAACGCAGTCGAGCAGAACGGCGGGGCAGGCAGAGCTCACAGAGGCACCTGCTGGGGACCATGGTGTGGGGGCGGTGGACACAGGGACAGGCAGTGGAGGGCAGTTCCCCGAGGAAGACCAGGGAACAGACATGCCTGCTGGGTCACTGAATGAGCCCTTCCGTCCGGAGACACAGAGAAATGCACAGCTTCCACTCCTGCTCATTGCAACTGGACAGAGTTCGTGGCGTCTGGTGTTTTAATTGCTTGCAAGCAAAGCGATTTTGTTACTTTCATTTAGAAGACCTTTTAGAAAACAGTTTCACTCCAATTACCTTCATTCATGAGTGATCGGAACGCATCAAAGCAGAAGTGAGCACAAGAAAAAGCGAGGCAGAGGGTGGGCTTTGCGGGGCGAGGGGCCCAAGCCCAGGGACCACTGTGATGCTCTGCCACGAGCTTCGAGAGGGAAGACCTTGTGTGGTGGACCCCGCTCTCCCGTGGTACCTGGCACAGGGCCCGGCCCAAGTCCACCCACAGCAGGAACCACAGTGGAGGGGGGGGGGAGGTTCCCAGGCCCCAGGATGCTGCAAGGGGTTGGGCCCCAGCTTTCCGTAGCTCTGCCCCTTGGCTCTCCCAGTTGAGGACTCATATCCACAGGAACTCTTTGCCACACATACTCACTCCCTGCTCCCGATCCGTGCATTTGATGAGCCTACTCTGCTGGGGGCGGCCAGCAGTCTTCTGCCTCTCCCTGGGTCACTCTGTGGGTCTGTCCCCCAAAGCCCCTGATATAGTTCAGTTAATCTGGCACAGTGATAAGTGCACCTCCCTCTCGTTGGGGGAAAAGAAAATGGCCCAAACTGGTCCTCTGCTTCCCTGTCTAGAAAAGAAGGCAGGGATTCTGGGTGCCCATGGCAGCGGCTGGGGCTGTAGGTAAGGGCATGTCAAGAACCAAGAGCAGGAGTTCCCGTTGTGGTGCAGTGGTTAACAAATCCGACTAGGAACCATGAGGTTGCGGGTTCGATCCCTGGCCTTGCTCAGTGGGTTAAGGATCCGGCGTTGCCGTGAGCCGTGGTGTAGGTCGCAGGTGCGGCTTGGATCCCGCGTTGCTGTGGCTCTGGCGAAGGCCAGTGGCTACAGCTCCGATTAGACCCCTAGCCTGGGAACCTCCATATGCCATGGGAGCGGCCCTAGAAAAGGCAAAAAGACAAAAAAAAAAAAAAAAGAACCAAGAGCAGATTGACCTGTAGGACGGTCATGGAGACCGCTGGACTCCCATGCCCACTGTCCTCCCAGCCACGGGCCCCTTATGGGGGCGGGGGCCAGAGGAAGCCCCAGGGACTCCACGTGGACTGAAGAGCAAGAAGTCCTTCCCTTCAGGCTGTTAGTACGCAGGAAACACTTTTAGGCGGGGACCCAGAGTCAACATATTTGAGTTGTGGCTGGTCTGACAGCTGCTGAGTTTGTCACACAGATAATTAGATAAACTGCTTGAGCACAGAGATTCAATATGTGGTGTCATTTAGCGGCTGCTACACGGGGGCCTTGATCTTAATTGAAGGCGCAATAGGGGAGAACCTTAAAGAAGTCCCAAATCAACGTCTCCTCGCTCCAGTAATTAAACATTTGACTCCTGATCATCACCCAAAGCCTCCCGAGTGTGGGCTGTGGGCTCCATTAAATGGTGCTGAGCAGCCTGCACCGAGGGTCCCCCTTCTCTCTGTCCATGTGGGGCCCTCCTCAAGCAGCTCCTGCACGGAAGCTGCGGGGGCAGGAGGCCCCATGGCACCCACCCCACCTCCTGCTGGCCCCTCCTTCCTCATGTTCCCGCAACACTCTCCATACGCACCACCAGCCCCACCCAGAGCAGGATCGCTCTTGTGAATCCACCACTTCCTTTGCTGGGACCTGTGATTTGTGTCGCATGGAGGGCGAGGGCTTCCTGTCCTTGGGCATCGCGCCTCCGTGGGACGGCATGAGTCCTATTCACTTAACACAGAATCATCAATATGTGCATTCACTCATCTAAGAAACCCATGGAAGCTCTCCAACAAGCAAAGGAAAGGAAGATTCATCCCATTTCCCTACAGGTAAGGACACCCAGGATCGTGGGAAGATATGCAAGCGAAGCTGCAGTTACAGCAGAGGGAGGACCTGCTCTTGTTAGAAGCTCATGGCACCTTGGTCAGTCCCGGGCTTAGGCAGGAAGTTGCCCGGGCCCTGTGGGTTTATCTCAGTTAATGGGTGAAGCTAGAAATGCTTGGTGATGAGCTCCTGGATAGGTCATCTTTTCCAGCCCATGGGACACCCCACTCAGCTTCCTGGGGTGGGGGTGAAGAGGGAGGTCCCCTCCAGGTCTTCCCTGGGTGGGTGTGGAAGAAACGGGAAAGACAACATAGCGTGGTGACCACAAGCTCAGCCTTTCACTGCTGACAAAGTCCTACCCGGATGCTCTGTCCCTTGACCTCTGACCTCTGTCCCCTTCTGTCCCCCTTGGTGATCCCCAAACAGGCCAGGAGATCCTCCAACATGCCAGGAGAGCCCTCACGCCGGGGTCTGTGCACCTGCTATTCCTGCTGCTGGGATGCTCTTCCCCACCCTGGATATTCAAATGCCTCCCCTAACCTCCCAGCTTCCCTCAGGCCTTTGCTCGAAAGTCACTTCTCATGTTAGAAGCTCTCACTCACACCTTTCCCTTCTTCTTCTCCACCAGATACCTCATCTCTTGTTTACTGTCTGTGAGCCACGCAGGCAGGAGTCCTGTCCGTGCACTGTTGCATCCCCATGGCCCAGACAGGACCTGACCCACAGGAAGTGTATGGTCGCTGAATGGATGGATGGATGGATGGATGGATGGATGGATGGATGGATGGGTTCAATCAGGAGAGCACCATGGTCAGAGTTAGCTCTTCTTGGAGGGTTCACTCTTGAAGCCACATGGAAGGTGAGTTCGAAGAAGTATCCGATCAAGTGCAGGGAGAATAGCTGGGGAGGGGGTCACAGAGGTGGTCCAGGTAGAAGGTGATAGTAGGATGGGTACAGGTGACAGCAAAGAGGTAGAGAATAATAATCAATCAAAAATATATTGAGATAAGAGTGAATAACCCGGAAAGAACAAGGAGTAAACTGGGCAGGGTTCAGCTGCAAGAGGGAAGCAAGGAAGATGTCAGTCTCTGGTGGCAGGGGGGAAGTGCCACCTGGACTTGGCATTTAGAAGGACACTGTGATCTTAATGGGGACAGGAGCCAGGCACAGACCTTGGTGGGCAGAGCGAGGGGGAGCAGGAGAAGTGGGGGCAGCCAGTGTGGGCAAGGCTTTGGGTGCCTGGGAGAGAGGGAAGGGGAGAGGAGAAATGGGACCTAGAAGGATGCAGGGATGGAGCCAGAGAGTGGGAGCCTGTCAGCAGACACAGGGAAGGAGGGGTTGAAGAGAGAGGGGGGGGGGTGCTAGGAAAGAACAGGACACGCTGTGGCGGATCCAGAAGGTTGCTACTTGTTTCCATAAGCGGAATCAATGCGGTGCAAGACTTTCTCAGCTCAATAACTTATTAGCAATTTTTAATTACTGGGATATAATTAATTCATCCAAAGTGTGGTGGTTCTGGGAAGCACACCACACGTGCTGAACTGATAGAATTCTTGCACACGGCAGGGTGCTCACACCCTGACACATGCTTTTGCATAAAACCTACGGGAAATATCCAGAGAACAGATGTTTCAATCCTGTTTCTTGATCCTGGAAGCAGATACTATAGATAGATGCCTGGGGCCTGAGGGCTGCTGTGCTGGAAGGCTGTTGGCGATACACTGAGGCTGGCAGAACCTATAGGAGAGGCTGCAAGGAGGGGTCCATGAAGATTCCCATTGCTCCTTGAGGTCCTGGGGTGTCTCAGGCTACAGCAGTCCCACACAATGGCAAAGAAAGTGAGGGTGATGGGGGCTGGAGCCCAACCTTTCTTGTTGCTGTCAATTCCATGAGGGCAGGTCTGGGGTCACAGTCACGTGACACAGTGGACATTCAAGGACATCTGTGAAGCCGGGTGGTGTGGTGTGGAGCTCAAAGTGAAGGCCAGGAAGGGTGCTGAGAGATCCCTTCACAAGGGCTGGGGGAAGAGCGGGGTCTCTGGACAGAATAGGGTAGGGCCAGGGGTGGAAGGACAACGGGAAGAAACTGGAAACAGGAAGTGGGGTTGGAGAGAAAGCAGAGGCCAGGGCCAAAAAGCCAGACTGAGCTAGAGGAGGGCACACGGCAGAGGCTCTGCTGCTTGGCCTCCAGGCTCTTCCTGCAGCCTCTGGGAGGTGCTGTTTCCTCCTCCTTCCTTAGAGGTGGAGAAGTGGTCTTGGAGGCCCCGTGAGTTTGGGATGATGAGCCAGCTTTCCTGGGGAAGCTCCCAGCTGGCTTCTTGCTCACCTGCACAGCACAGAGGCCCAGCCCAGCAGCTCCCTCCACAAACTGTTCTGGGGGAAAAGGATAAAGCAGTCACATCTGCTGTGACTAAGCCATGCGGGGACCTCATGAAAAAGAGCCCCAAAGCTGGGGGTGATTTTGAAGGGTGGGCTACAGTGGCAGAGCCCGTGTGACTTGGGGGAGGTAGTAGCCCTCTCTGGGCCCCAGGGTCCCCATCTGGGCAGTGGGAAAGTTGGAGTAGCTAAGCTGACACTCACTCAGTCAGCTTGAGTTCAGACGACCTGGGGAGGCACACAAGCCTCCACCTGCTTGTCTGCATCCACCCACAGTCCCTCCCTCCCCCTCCCGGATGGGGTGCATTTTAATCAGCAGGAAGTTCAAGTGCACCCCCTGGGAGGCCCTTGAATGTCTCTTCTCCAGCTCCCGCTCTAGATATTCCCCTTCTCAGTCTCAGGGGACAGTTCCCAAGAGCCTTTCATGTGTTCCAGAAACTTCCTCTTGATCTAGAACTGGGAGCTCTTCTTCTTTTCCTTCTCCATCAGATACAGAGTGAACTTGGACGACACTACATCTCCTTTCCAAAAGCAAGGCAGTTGGAGAAGGTGACAGAAGTTTGATCATTTGGAGGTCAAGTTGCAGTGACAAAACAAGCGTGAAGGACCAACAGTCTCCTCTCCACAGGAGCAGCCACATCCCCGCTCTCTGAGCGCATATCCTCACAGCCTCCTGCATCTGTCCCTGGACTGTGCCCTGAGGTTTGTAGTGACATCCCCGCCATCCTGAGTGCTGCTGATACCACTTAGAGTATGGCGCTCGCCACTGGCACTGCTCGTTTTCTGCTCATGACACCGTGAGGTTGACGTGGTCATCATTCCATTTTATAGACTCAGTAAGTGAGGCCAGGAGAGCTTATGTGCCTTCTCCAAGGCAGCGTGGAATGGAGAACCAAAGCGGTGCCTTTGGTCCTGGGCCACTTGCTCCCTCAGTGGGGACTCCCTGGGATGCTCCCTCTGGCTCCAGCATCTCCCTGCTGCAGGGACCTACTCCAGCCGAGTCAAACCAAATCCCCCAGGATGGCTGCCGCCACCACGACCCTGCACCTGTAACTGCCACACCTTGGGAAGCAGAGTCTCCTGCTGAGGCTGCGCGGACAGCTGCGAATGTGAGCAGCCTCCCTGGCAGGGCAGAAGAGACTTGCCAAAGTGTGCAAATACCCTGGATGCATGGCACTCAACTTACGTTTCTAAAGCAACAAGATGCAAAGTAACAGCCTCTAAATACCAGTAAGAAGAAAAGAAGTCTTTGGCAACCAGATCTATCCGCCGCTAACTTGTAACAGAAGGTTGGGTTTTTATTCCTGTGTTTAGCAGCACTTAAGAAAAAAAGGCTCTTAGTATGAGCATATAGTGTGTTTAATTCTTAAAAAATGACACTTGTTGGAGTTCCCGTCGTGGTGCAGTGGAAATGAATCCAACTACCAACCATGAGGTTGCAGGTTCGATCCCTCGCCTTGCTCAGTGGGTTAAGGATCTGGCGTTGCTGTGAGCTGTGGTGTAGGTCACAGACACAGCTTGGATCTGGCATTGCTGTAGCTCTGGCAAAGGCTGGCAGCTGGAGCTCCAATTAGACCCCTAGCCTGGGAACCTCCATATGCCGCGGGTGTGGCCCTAAAAAGACAAAAGGCAAAAAAAAAAAGGCAATATTTCCTCTGATTTCAGAAGCCTAGGAATTCACCTTTGAGGCAACGAAATACACCCACAAACTCCATGCAGGATGAGGAAGCTTAAGGGTCTGTTTAGAAGTGAACCCCGACCAGGCTCCTTTGTTCCACAATTTCATGGTTTGTTTGGAAAACTGCCCGACTATGACACAGCCTCATCTGGGATAATACAAGCCTGGCTGCTGATGACGGGCTGAGAGGCGAGCTTGTCTTCTCCAACAGTGTAGGAGATAAAGCATGAATTCAGAACTGAGTCAGAAAAATCACTTTAAAAGTGTCAACTAGTACACACATAGGAATGCCAAGTCATAAGATAACTTTTAAGATGCAAAATCTCGAAGTTCAAGGTACAGAGAAATCCACCCACGATCTTGGTGTTCACTGGTGGCGTTTGGTGCGGAGGACAAATGTGACTCTAATTTTGCCCCAAGGAGGAACAGAGACAGCATCTGCCTCCCTCGTCCCCCTGACTGTCAGTGAGAGAGACCCTGCTTGGGACTCCAGGAGAGGTGGCGTCAAAGCTGCCAACACCCCCTGAAGCAAGGTTGCTGGGTTCCGTTCTGATTTTCTCACAGGCTAATGATCCCTAAATGATGATGTATTTATTCCGTATTCACATGGAATCCCATTGCCATAGCAACTGGAATGTGATACCACTGGTTTTCTTATACATGGGCTTCGAATGCTGCCTCTCCTCCCTTGCAGAGGGGTGAGCGCTGTGTACCCCTGGGTGGTGTCCCCAGGAAGTCCCCCCTATAAGGCGCAGGGGCTCTGGAGGTGGAACATGTGCTCTGAACTGTGGCAGCCCAGCCCCGGAACCCACCACCATGTCCCCCCTTGTTCCACGTGCTCTGGCCCCATAGGCATTGTCCTAACAGTGACTTCTAGGGGCAGCGGAAGCCCCAGAGAAGAAAGTCATAAGTTCTCTTTGTCCAGGGTGGTAGCACAAGATCATGAAACATAGATGACTTCAGAGGTTTTGTCTCAAAATTTTTGCCTGGGGACAAAAAAGGTGTTTTTCGGTTTTAGGGATCAGCTAACTCCCTGGAAATTTGGGACCAAAGAGGGTTGTCATCTGTGGAGCTCTGAGGTCACTGGATACCCTGCTGCCATGCTGGGGTGGGGACTGCAAGAAGCTGCCCTTTATAGCCACACTCCTATCTTCCAAAAATCCCCTGCCACCTGCCCCCATCAATCCATTACCTCCTCCTCCCAGGTGGAGCCGTGGCCCTGGAGAAGGTAGACGAGAGCATGCCCTGAGCACCCTCCTGGGGACAGCCTACCTCCAGGGCGGCCCAGGCCCTGGGATCAGTGGGGGTACTCCCTGGGGCAACGCTGGAGAGGCCCGTCAACCTTCCCGTCTCCAGGAACTGGAGCAGACCCGAGCAGAAGGCAGCGGAGGCTTCTCTAAGGGGTGCAGACCCACAGGGCCAAGTCTGCAGAAAGGCAGCCCTGGCTCCAGGTGGGTTTCCCCAGGACCGCGCCTCCCTTCCTCCCTCTCCATCTGCCAGGAAGCCACCCATCTGGGCGCGGGCCCTGCTGGCAGAGCTCCTATCCTCGGATATCCCCCCATGGCTTGCGCATCTCCCTGCTCCAGGCCAGAGGCCACGGTGGATAAGATCAATGATGACAACAGGTGTTACTGATACCCGACACGCGTCATGCACCTGATCCATGCTAAGTGCTTTCTGTGTGGCATCCCATCAAGGTTCCTCCACAGAGCAGAAGGGACCTGCCAGTAGCCCCTTCTTAGAGCCGAGGAAAGGGCCCAGAGAGGCGGGCTCAGGCCCCCAAAGTCACAGGGCTGGGCTGCAACCCCAGGTCCATCTGGGACCTTGCAGGTACCTCTTGCCATCAAAAAGGGATCATTCAGAGAGCGGCTCTGCCACAGCAAATGGATGGGAATTTTAAAAATCGGTGAAAAACTCAGATTCGGAAGGCATCGCTGGATAAATTCAATCAGCATGAAGCAGAAATGGAGACCCAGTCGGCTTGAGCCCCCCCCCCCCCCACTCTCCAGTGCTCCCCCGGCACCCCCACCAAGGCAGGATTTGCAGTGGTTGATTTTTTCTCGCATGAAATGAGAAACGCCGTTTGAATAACCGATGGCGAGGGAGGCTGTGCACACTCTGATGCAGAAATAAAAACCTTTAGAAAGATGCAATTTGAGGGATATTGGAAACGGGAGAATGGAACATCAGTCTATAAAATGCAACATGGCCAATAAAGCTGGAGCAAGTGGTCAAGTGTTTAGAGCTCACGGCTGCCGAGGCATCGGCCGGCCCAGGCTGGGCACTCCTTTCAGGCCACGGACGTTTTCCTGGGCTCATTCTGGCCTCACTTCCCTAACGGGCCTCATGCCTTCTGAAGCACCCCAGCATTCGTGTCATAAGCACAGCCATGAAAGGGCCCGAGACAATTCCCAGCGCAGGATCACCTCAACTTTTTGGAGCCCCGCCCACTCCACGACCGCCCCCCACCCCACTGGCCAGGCCCATGGGCAAGGTAGGGGCAGGAGGCCACAGACCTGGGCCCTTCCACTGTGAACTCTCCCATCACATGGCCCCCTCACCTGTGAGGGTGAGGCTGGGACTCGGCTCTCTGCTCTGTGCGAGCTGTGACCACACAGAAGCCCTGCTCTGTTGGTGTCGCAAGCACGTGGCAGGGGCGGGGGGGCTCCATTGCAGACCTCGTGCAGCCCACTTGGTGGCTCCTCACCTCCAGTGCCCCCTCCCCAGCTCAGGCAAGTGGGCCTGTGCCCACCTGCCGTCTCACACCGCCTGCTTTACTCCCATGTAGCCATCTGGGTTCAGGAGGGCAAATGTCTCTACGGGCTGTGGCAAGCACCATTCACTGGGGCCACAGGGACATGGGAATTTGCCGTCTAACTCTCACATCTGTGTGCTGCTGACACCTCCTGGGTGCAAGGCCCTGAGCCATGTGCTGAGAATATATTCTTACACGAGGAGCCACAGGCCCTGCCCCCGAGGCTCTTGCCACCTCCGGGGAGCTGGCGCGGCCCTTTTCACTCTAGCCCAGACCAGAGCATGAACTTTTGGCCCCAGCTCCACACACATATTCTGATGTCCACGTCAGAACTTCGTGTCTTGCTCAGAAGTCAGGTCAGGAGACCCCTCGAGGCCACAGCTGCAGTGCCTGCCAAGCTGGGAACCACTGTGCTGAGGTCTCTCTGGCCACACTCTATGCACAGCAAGGCCTCCTGATTCATGAGCCATGGTCCAGAGGGGCCAGTGTGCTCGCTGCCACCACCTGGCAGGGCCCACCCTGCATGAGAGACCTGGGCAGTGCTCTGCGGGCTGGTTCCTACTGCACATGTGCAATGCATCAGCCCAGGCTTAGCGGGGTCCCCCTGGGTTCTGCTCTCCCAGGGGATCTCCTCCAAGGGCACGGGGCTCTGGAGGTGGACATAGCAAACATGAAACGTCACTGCTGCCATCTTGTTAAGGCTTCTGTCTCCCTCTTTCTCTCCTTGCTTTTTAGGGCCACACCTGCGGCAGATGGAGGTTCCCAGGCTAGGGGTCGAAATGGAGCTATAGCTGCTAGCCTACACCAGAGCCACAGCAACATGGAACCCAAGCCACGTCTGCGACCCACACCACAGCTCACGGCAATGCCAGATCCTTAACCCACTGAGTGAGGCCAGGGATCGAACTCACGTCCTCATGGATCCTAGTCAGGTTCATTAACCATTGAGCTGCGATGGGAACTCCCCTTTTTCTCTATTTCTTAAAAAACACATTTAATCTGCAGACTCAGCACCAAGGCGGTTGGTCAGAAAGGCATTAGAAAATCCACGACAAACCCCCAAGCACAGAGGCAGGGAGCCATTCCTACCTTTAAGGAAGCAGTCCTTGCTGTGGGAGACGGCGATCTTCTTCCCCAGCAGGCAGGCAGCACGGTGGAGCTCGCAGTGGTTTTCATACACCCTCCCATCGGAGCCGCACACGGGCACGTAGCTGGGCCTGCAGGCCTCCAGGCACCGGCACTCAGGCTCCCCCGTCTCCCTGCTGAGCGTGCACCTGCTCCCACGGCTGCAGAACATCTTTCCGCAGGAGGCCGGCAGCCCGATGTGGCCGGAAAGTCCTGCCAGGAACACAAACACAGAGGGTCAGCCTCGTGCACTTGGGGTGGGGGGCATGGGCCACATCTATGGCTCCTTCAAGTGAGCAGAGGCTCCATTTGCCTGTGAAACTGAGGCTTCGGGGCTCCCCAGGGAGCCCCTGCCATGCTGCCCAATGGGACGTGGCTGTGGGTGCTGCGAGTAGTGCCCTGCTGTGTAGAGCTGGCTCCTACCAAATACTCCGACACAGCCCCTGCCCATCCTGAGAGCGAGGCGGGAACAGGGGGCCACACGGAAGCAGCCGAGTACCAAAGGGCTCTCCTGATGGAGAGAAGGAGGGCTTTCCAAGGGACCGAGGGCTTGAGCCAAGGCTCCCATGATGGCAGGGCAAGGAGCCTGTGCTGCCTCAGGGAGGAGCCCTGGCATGGGGAGGAGCTTTGTGCAGGCGGGTGGCGGTGGGGGAGGGGAGACAAGGGGTAGCGAGGCGTGGTTCTGCCTCGTTAGACTCAGGCACTGGGGAGCCATTGCAGAGTCTAGGGAGGAAGTGTGGAGGAAGGAGAAAGTAGCACTCTTAAGTGTTCAGGATCGGGGGGCCGTGGGGGGGGGGCAGCCAAGGCAGGGAGCCCCAAGGTTGAGCTTTTTCTCTGGGGAGAATATGATTCACAGGACCCAACAGCACTGGCGGCACCAGCAGCCTCTGTCCACTGCTTAGTCCTTGTAGCACAATGCTGCTGCTGTGGGCAAGAAGGCTGAGACCATGGAAAGAGCAGCTGCCATGCTGCCTTGGGTCTCCCACATGCCGTGTTGCTGTGTGTCTCCTGCATCCATCACACGCCCATAATGATCTCAGGCAGTGGTACCCGGAGCTCACATGCCACCCAGCAGGGCAGCTGGGAGAGGGGCTTCTTGTTGAGAAGGTACACTTCTGTGGAAGCAGCCAACCAACGTGACACTCCTCCAAAGAGTCCAGAAAACTGGACGAGTGCCATGTGCCATTGGTGACCACAGACAGGAAGTTGAGATTTATAAAAGGTCTATCAACACACAAATAATTAAAACGCATGCAGATTTTACGGCCACAGAAGTCTTTGCTTCTAAGTTTTAATTAAATCTCCTTCAAAACGCTGGCAAGACAGAATGGCCCTGGCAGTCAAGACTGAACTTTCAACCTCAACTCCTACCCCATGGGATTAAAATGCCTAAGGGGAACAACAACAAAAAAACCCACAACTTCCTTCTCTTGTTTTTGGTTAGGTCTGCTTTTCATCATTATAGATTTGAAAAGAAAAAAAAATCAGTTATTGGTAGATTAACTGCCTGATTCAATAACTCATTTAAATTCTTCCAGCCTTGGCAAGCTAAGAAATATTGACTTTTTCTTGAATCATAATAAACTAGAAGGTCAAAATATCTCTGAGCAGTGTAAAAGTGCAGATCCTAAGTGGGCATGTGAATTTCTTTTATCCACTTTTCTAACTGTTGGCGTGTCACTGCGAAGGCTCGGTGGCATTCATGGGCCCCAGCTCGCACCCTCCTGTCAAGGCTGAGGGCTCCATTCCCCCTCCCCGTGTTTATGGCTGGTTTGCCACAGAGCGTGTTTGATTAGCATGATTCTCCTGGGTCGTTGGAAAATGGGTTACCCTGGAAAGTGCTGGCGGCTACTGGAAGTAACTAACACAGCTCTAAAAATATCAGCCTTTGTTTCTTTCCCAAGACAAGGCCAGGCCACCAAGCACTGGCACTGTATCACTTTAATAAACTTCCCTGCGTGATGAGAAGGACACCCACGAATTGCCCCATTTTGCAGAAATGGCGCTCGTTTCCGAGCCTCTGGTCTCAGTTCCTGCGTCGGGGCCTCTGCCCTCGCCCGCACTGGGCTCTCTGTCTGCGTAAATCAAATCCTACTCACCCCTGGGGTCGGCTGCCCCCTCTGGTCCCCGGGCCCCTCTCTGAACCCCCTGACCCTGAGAGGGTCTGCCCCTACTCTTTGGCCTCAGGAGGCCCCCCCGGGGGAGGGCCTTGCTCCTCAATCCCCCTCATCCCCCACCACCCTGTACACTGAGGGTTTAAGAAACACAGTAGTTTCAAAGATACCGTCTTTTTTTTTTTTTTTTTTGGCATTACAGCGACTTTATTCAAGCGAAAGTACACTCTCGGAGGCCGAGCGGGCCACCCGTGAGTAGGGACTGGCCCCTCTTTCAATTGGATTTCTTTGCTAGCCCCTTGCTTCGGACCTGAGTGGGAACCCCATTCTTCCCGCCCCTGCCCACAGCGCCTGCGTAAGGGCTGAATGTTGATTGGTCTCTGTGAGGGGCATATTCAGTCCTCTGATTGGCCTTGGGCAGGATACCTCATTTGCATGTGGGATAGGTTATGGGGAAGCTCCCCCACGCAGTCCCTTGATGCTGTACCTGCGCCTGTGCCTATCGGCCCTAGAGAGGCAGGGTGAGGAGTGGGCCGCATCCCTTCCTGAGGAGGGAGCAGGAAGTAGACCAAGGTGCTCAAGGAGGGGCAACGGCATTGCAATGAAAGGGGCGGGTGATGATCAGGGTCTGGGAATGCTTGTCTTGGCCAGAGGCTCAGAGATTCCCATCTTCAGCTCTGTTCTGATGTGCAACCTCCAGGCTAGAGGCTGGGCTGGGATGGGAGGGTGGAGGGGGCTTGGCACACAGTGATCTGCTCAGGGGTGCATCTCCCCTGTCTCCTCCAGCAGGGGAGCCAGAAGGATGGAGGTGTGAAGGGGAGGCAACTGTCCGCGAAGCTGGGCCTTCTCTGAGGTTGAGAGGACTAAAACCTGCGTGGCAGAGCAGGAAGGTGTTAATCCACCATCTAACCCAGCCCAGGCATCAAAGGAGAGCCAGCCGCTGGCGGGGGGGGGGGGGGGGGGGGGGGGGGGGTTGCAGAATCCCCCCTGCTGACCCATCTCCTCCGAGACACCACGCTGCAGCCATCGCCTCTGAGGACAGCACTGTGCATGGCGCCTCGGCTGCCTACGATGGATTAGCCCACGGGTGTGGCTCTGAGGGCCTCCCCCAGGCTGTGCTCCAAGGAGTCAGCGCTAAGGAAACGCTTGTGCAAATCTGTGTTTGCGGAAGATGCCGAGAACCCTCAGGTTCTCTCTGACATGGAAACAGGTGGTTGGCAAATATTTGATTCTTAATTATTTGCAATTAGGACCAAAGGAGCTTGAAAGCCCTGCACCTGTCCTTCTCCGTCTGTGGCCAGCGGGCCCCAAAACAAGCTGAGCCTTTTTTGCGTAGGGGTGGCCAGGGGTCCTGGCCCCGGGGCACAGAGGCACCGGCCAAGCGTGGTTTCGTTAAATGGGCCCCTTGTCGCCACTTCCTCCTTGTTATGAAAACAGAATGAATTTCCCACTCCTACCAGAACAATGATAAAACAGTAATGGGAAAGGTAACCAAGTGAGACTGCCAGCAACTGCCTACAGTATCTACGAGGACGACCATGATGCCTGAAAAAGATAAAATGTGCTTAATTTATAGTCATAAAGAAAGTCGTTTCCCCAGGTGGGAAACTGATCATCTCACCAAATAAGCTGCTTTTCAACCCTAATTAAATTTACTGCACATGGCCAGACATGGGAATTGTTACATGAACGTTATGGTGGCAGGAGAAACAAGTCCATTTGTATCAGTCGGGGCTCAAGCCTCCCTCTGCGATTCAAATGAGGATTCTCCTTTTGACTGCCACACACCCAGGACTGCTAACTCAGGGTGCAGGTGGAGGCCGTGGAGGTTAGCAGGTCGCAGGTGAGCCCACCGACCCCAGGCTGGGGGTCAGAGGGAGAACTGAACAGAGGTGCAAGCCTCCTGCTTGACCAGGAGTGGAAGCTCCTTCCTTGTTCTGTCACCTCTGACCACAGCGCAGAGCATGGACAAGTTGGTTATCACACTGCTTTTCAACGCGGACTCAGACTCAGTCTCTGTAACTGGTTCCTTGGTGCAAAGTGAACCAAGGAGCGCTCCTCTCTCAGGGCTGGTGCCTGAATGGCCCTCGAGGGGAAACTTGTAGGTTTCCACCTTGGGATGCTAAGTGCCCACAGGTGTGTTTGCCCAGGGCATCGTTCCTTGAGAACTTGTCCTTGGCCTACTGATGGGAGTCCCCTCCCCTTATCTGGCCTGGAGAGGTCGTTCAAGGTCTCCGTGGGTGGTACTGCCTAGGCCCCTTCGGGCAGGCCTCAGTCACCCTGCAAAAAGGCTGGGGCCGAAACCCCCACTTCCTTGCCCCACCCCATCCCAAAGCCACAGGGAGGCTTGGCTTGGCTCTAGGTGGCTGCATGCTCTGTAGGGTCCAAGGTGGCCAAGAAGAGGGGGATATGGCTGTGGAAGACCAGAGGTAGCATGCTCAGCCCCAAGAATTAGCTGCCCTGCAGGCTAATAGCTTCCCTGCTGCCTGCTGCGAATCCCTGCCTGGCACAGCAGCGGTCCCCAGCTTCTGCAGACAGAAGGTATTTGTACAGGAATGAAGGGCCCACCTGTTGGCAGACACGGTGCTTTACACACGGATTACATGCTTTATTTTCTGTGCATCAGTACCAATCCCCAGGGAGCTGCGGCCCATATCCTGTGTTGTGGCCAAGTGTTTTAAAGACCTAGAGCGAGGGCTTGCCTCTGGAAGTGTGGTGTGTGTACCGCGGCGTGGCTGCGTGGGCTGCAGCAGCCTGGGGCTGGAGGAGTGGTCCCGGGACTTGTGCCTCCTCTTTCCAAGACAACTTAACTCCCAGACATGCCCAAGGGGGTCCAGGGATAGAGTGGCTGGTAAACTTTGACTCTGTCACTGCAGAGATGACCCAAGTGCCTTGGAAGTGGCTGCAGAATTTGGGTTTGTGCAAAAGAGCCAGCCGGCGCCCCAGGTCCTCAGCCAGAGCACGTCTATATACCAGGCAGGATGGGTGCTAACAACGGGGCACTTTGGGGAGGGCCCCGCTGGCCAGCTCTCCATCTGCCTGTTCATCCGACAAATATTTAAGGAGCATCTCCCATGGGCCAGATCCTATTCTAGGTGCTGGGGACACAAGGCAGACTGGGACACTGTCCTCAGGGCACTTAGAGTGTAGGAAAACACAGACACATACAGACACACACACACAGACCCCCACACACACAGACACACACGACAAACGGGGCCTGGGAAAGGGCTGGGAAGGAGTTAAACAGGCTGCTGCAGTGGGCCGGCTTCAATCTAGAGGTCAAAAACACTTGTTTGAGGTGAGATTTGACTTGAGACCTGAAAGTCAGGGGACAGAGCCCCAAGCCTGGGAGAGCAGCAGCCTGGCGACCCAGAGCCCCGCATGCAGAGCAAGGGGCGGCACAAGGAGAGGCCAGGATGGCTCCTGCGCAGACCTCGCTCGGCCAGAACCAGGCTGTGGTCAATATTGCCACCTTTGCTGTACCTCTGGGGGGTGGGGTGGCTCTGGTTCCCTGGAAACCTCGATGAGCTCCTAGAAGCTGAGTTTGGAGGGAGGCTCCATCCTGGCACCTCCCAGGCTGCTGATGGGGATGAGAGAAGCCCTCCTAGGCTCTTAGCACTGCCCCCCTACCCCCGAGTGGCAACATCCACACCCTCCAGGGGCCCTGGGTGCTATGGCTGCCCTTGCTCCACCTGCGCCCTGCAAAGTCTCGTGCACACTCAAGGGTTGGAAAGAAAATGTGCAACTCCTCCCAGGGAGATGGGATTTCTGCTACCCAGCCGGAAAAGCTGATGCTTCAAGGGACTCCTATTCACAGAGCACATGGTAAAGTCCTGTCACCAAGGCACGCTAAGGGCCAGGCACGTCCCTGATATTTCCACCAGCTCATCTAATCCTCATGTAATCCTCGTAACAGCCCCAGGAAGCAGACACCCAGGCCTCACTCTGAATGTATTTGTGGCACATGTATGTGCCCATTTTATAGACTGGAAAAGAAGAGTCAAGAAGTGATACGCCTATGGTCAGAGGGCAAGTAGGTGGTAGGTGGCATTGCCTGATTTGAATGAGTCCCACTCCAGATCCCTCGGACTTGGGATAATCCACTCAGCCAGGAAGACCACCCCCGCCTCAAGGCATTTGGGCCGGGAGGGTATAGATTTCTAGAATCTGAGTTTCTCCAACATCATGACATAAGCCAACATCAGGAACCCTGGCCTCTAGGCTCTCTGCTGCTCACACAGCCCAAGAACATACAGCTCAGAAGCTGATGGAGCAACTTCTCTGAGGGCTGGAGGTTGTCAGTGTCACAGGAGGGAGCCCTGCTTGGATCTCATCGAATCCCAAAGTCACTCAGCTGTCACGCACAGACAGCTGGCCCGTACCCCCGCCCCACCCCGCCCACCTTCAGTGCCTCCCTGCTCCGCTCCCCTGGCCTCTTCCCCTGAAATGGTTCGGGTGACTGGTGGGTAGACGTGATGTGCTCTCCGTGACCGCACAACACAACCTCAGCCGAGACAACCGTGTGCCTCATGAAAGCAGAACTTTAACCAGCTCGGAAGCACTCGACCGATTTTCCAGGTCCCAAAGCTTAGCAGAAACATATGGTTATCCATCACCAGGAGGTACCATAACTGGTATGGATGGCTCATGATCCTAAATTCAGCTCTGACAAACTGGCCTCAAAACACGTCCCTAAGTCAAAGGAAGGATGGGAGACGGACAGCTCTCGGTGGGCTCTCACTCTGCCTAAGGAGTTCGATTCTAACCAACTCAGCAGCAAGCCAAAGCACAGACTAGGATGCTACACCGGTCCAATGGCCCCAGGCAGGGCTTCCGGAGGTGGTTAGTTGCAGTCGGAAATGAAGACCTTAGATGCCCACGTACACTTTCCAAAGTGTTTGTTTGATGAGAACAAGGGGAGCAAGCGTTAAAGATTTACCCAACTCAGTAACGAGGGACCTGCAAGAGCATGAGGCTGGTTCAAAGGAAGGCTGGAGGAGGTCTGGGGCATTGGAGAGAGAAGGTGGGGCGAGCCGGCCAGGAGGGGCACACACCTGGGGGATGACCTAAGGGCAAGGACACTATAGCCATTGGGGGTAAGTTTTTTCCACCAGAAAAAAATAAGTTCACATCCTTCCTGGAAACAAATCTGTAACTGCATAGCCCGGGCCTTTAATCAACACAAAATAGTGAGCTGAGCAAAGATGTAACTCCCCAGCACGGATCAGTAGACACTTTTGGGTGGGCCTGTTAAAAATGTTCCAAAGTGATCCTGGGAGATCTTGTCACCCTCCCTCTGCCTAATTCCCAAGTTTTGGATAATTTTCCTGATGACACAGAGTGCCTACAGTGACATATGTCATCAGAGTCCTTGTTGCCTCTCTGGGGCCTCTCCTTCCTCTGGAGCTCCCAGACTCTCAAAGACCCCAGAAGAGAGGAAGCGAGACCCCAACCCTCTGAGCTCAACTCTGCTGAATTCTCCCGTGGGAAAGGCACCGGGCAGGGAGCTGGAGGAGGAACTGGAGTTGCCTGCGTATGTGCGGACACGGCTCTGCTTCCCCTTGTGCGGCTCTGCTTCCCCTTGTGCGTGCTGCGTCTAGACCCACCCTAGGGCTCATGTGAACCCATAACCGAACCCCCGTGTGGTTTAAAGCAACACATGGATGAACCTCACACTGACCCAGCCCCGGGCTCCCCGCCCTGTTAGCGGTGTGGTTCCAGGCTAGTTGCCTACTTGCCCACCTAAAAGTGAGGGTAACAGTAGTTTGTCCTTGACAGGGCTGAGGATTAAACAAGATAATTCACACGAAGGGCGTGGCACCCAGGAAGTGCTTCATGGAGGCATTTGGAATTACCGAGAGGTTCAATGAAGAGGACGGAAAAAAGGCCATTTGGTTTTACTGACGTAAGTGTACACAGCGTGGGCTAGTTACCGTCTTCAGGAGGCCTGCCTTCATGAGAAGGGGAATATATTTATATCAAAAGTATTCCCTGGTTATTTTTATTTTTATGTAATTAATTCATTAATTAATTAGCTTTATAGGGCCACACCCTCGGTATATGGAACTTCCCAGGCTAGGGGTCTAATTGGAGCTGCAGCGGCCGGTCTACACCCCAGCCACAGCAATGCAGGATCTGAACCCCGAATGCGACCTACACCACAGCTCATGGCAATTCCTTCATGCACAGAGCGAGGCCAGGGATCCAACCTGCGTCCTCATGGATGCTAGTCAGGTTCCTCTCCGCTGAGCCACCACGGGAACTCCCAAGCATCCCCTGGTTTTAAAATGCAGACTTAGAATAGCACACGCTTTGTCATATCTTTAGGAAAGGCTTCCCTTGCAGTTTCCCTTATATCAGGAATTTGCTTGACCCGTGTACAGCCTGCCCAGCTTCCAGGGGAATCCAAAATCACACACTTTCAGGGCACAGTGACCAACTGGCCTCTAGCCCAAACTCTTCAGGCTCTACCCATCCCCTCAGGGTCTCTGACCTGCCGGGTGAGCCCCAGAGCTCAGTTTCAGAGGCCACCACAACCTGGGCCCTGGTCCTGCCGATGTCACCCCCCCACCTACCTCCATCAGTCCTGGTGCTTCTCTTCCCTCTGGGAGCCCTTTGCACTGCTCTGTCATCTCTCCCACTGTATCATAGGATGACAGGAAAGCTGCCCAACTCGTGATTTCCAGAGCTTTCTCCCTGAGGCCTCCTGTGGGCATGTTCCACTTAGAAGCAGCCTGGAGCTTTGTCCAGTGGCTTGCCAGCACCTAGCACGTCTTGCCCTAATGGGGGGACCTTCTGCTTCTGCTGTGACTGAAGAGGCCCCTTCCCAGAGTGGACCCCGACCTATCCCCTGACTTTTATCAATAGAAAAACTTTAGTCAAAAAAACCCATTTAACCAGAGACGTAAGAAAATAATGAGAAAAAGGAAAACAGTAATAATAATTTAGCCATTCAACAAAGTCAAGGACCTTCGGTTTTCCAAAGACTATAATATTTGGAGCCATGTCCTTGGAGCTGTTTGGCAGGTGCTGAAGCCCCCGCTGGGTAGAGGAAGTCAACTGGATGCCACCCACAAGCATGTAGACCCCAGACCAGTTGGAACCCGGAGGCTGATGATGCTGCCTGCCAGTGACATTACCACCCACCAATCAGGAAAATGTCCATGAACTTATCTCATCTGCTCCTCAAACACTGGGAAACTCACCCTCCAAGGGGGGCATGGTCCTTGAGGCACTAGCCTGCTGTGTTCCCCTCTTTGCCTGGTAATTAAAGCTGTTTTTGTTTTTTTTTTCCCTGTTTCCTCCAACTCTATCTCTGCATTTTTCTCTCTCTCTTTCTTTCTTTTTTTCTTTTCAGGGCCACAACCTCAGCATATGGAGGTTCCCAGTCTAGGGGTTGAATTGGAGCTACAGTTGCCGGCCCACACCACAGCCACAACACAGGATGCAAGCCAAGTCTGTGACCTATATACCACAGCTCACGACAACGCCGGATCCTTAACCCACTGAGTGGTGCCAGGGATCGAACCCGCATTCTAATGGATCCTAGTTGAGTTCATTAACCGCTGAGCCATGAAGAGAACTCCTGTCTCTGCATTTCTCTTTGGCGTCAGGGTACAGAGGTAGCTGATATTTCAGCAACACTGTGGCTCCCCAGACAGGAGAGCAGGCCCTGGTGCGGGGCCCTGGGTGCCAGACTTCATAGCCGCTCAGAGCTCCAGGGTCAGGCAGGACCAGGGGGGGGGGTCTCTCTGGTTTCAGGACAAGAACCAGGTTCCGCTTCTTATGGCCAGAGCTTGGCACAGGGCCTGCCACAGAGCAGGCTGGGGAAGATGCCAGGTAAAATATGGAATCTGGCTAGCACACTGCAGAGACCCTCGACGGCAGGCTAGAGAGCTGAGCGATGAGAAATGAAGGCTTCTGAAGAAACACACAGAGGGACACGACGAGTGGTAGTGTGTGGAGGCCGTGGGCAGCGTTAGGGTGGGAGACTAGAGACTTGGGTTCTCTCTGGCCTCCACAAAGCACGTCAATCTCACCCCTGAGCCTTTGTTTCCTTCTTGGTAACGGGAGGGGCTTGTTCAGAAATTCCTTGATTCTGAAACATAAGCTCACGTCTGTGAGGTGAGGGTGCCCAGGAGAGCCTGTGCTTTCACGTGAACATCTTTAGGCTGTAATAACGCGCTAACAAGCCCTTCTTTTCCGTTTTGCCTCTATTCACCTATGGAGTTATCTCAGCTGCCCTATGAAGGGTTATTCCAGAGACATTCTTGGGAAAAAAGCCGCAGAGAAATGTGACACTCAATAGGTGTTTTGCCCTTGGGAGACTTCCTTTTCCAAAATAGCTTTGTTTTAGAGCACGTCCTCCCATTCCCACCCCTAAGTTCCGGTTCTTTGCCTGAAGCCTCTCCAGGTTGCATCTGTCTTTTTGTCTTCTTCTCTGCCACCAGAGCCCTCAGGTGTCCTCCTGGTACCAAGCTCCCTTGTCACTTTCCCTAGCTGTTCAGGGCTCCCAGCATCTTCCAGCTTTCAGGGGCCAGGTTTCACTGTTCTCGGTGGGTCTTCACTCTCTCACTGATGCCTCATTACGTGGGTTTGTTCCTGCTTCTCTACCAGCTCATGATTCAAGGCCGTGACACCTCGGGCTGCCTCCAATTATTTGCAGGATTATTACGGCGATGCACAGCGTGAGCCACCAGGATGCTCCTGGAAACTTGAGACTTATGAGTGTGGAGGGTATGTGGTGAAATCCTTCTAGGGTCCTTTACCTGCTGTATAAGTGCTGCTTCCAAGTCGACATGTTACCTTGGCAGAGCACCTGTCATTGGTGTATCTTACAACCAGAGAGACTAATATGTGCTTCTTGATTATTCTTGTCAAGATAAAAAGATGGAGCTCAATGAACGTATCTAATATTAGCACAGAAAAATGTAGTATCTTCTAATCAGAAGGGTGTCAGTTTCTCCTTTCCAAGGTCTGCCCTTTTCTCTCAGTGGGATTAGCAGCCATAAAAACAGGAGCTGGAAAATGTCCAATAAAGCTTAAGAAATAGTACCAAGTAGATAATGTTGTATCTCCTCTGATTTGCATGAGCCCAGTAGCTGCTGAGGCTCAGGCAGGTGGGCCTAAGGGCTCAGGGAGGCTGGCTTTCCTGGCCTAATGGGTGGGATGGGCCTGCTCTTTCCCTGAGACTAGGGGGACACATGCTGACCACAGAGCAGGAGGCTTCCTTCATGGGTCTCCGCAGTCCTGGCCACCTCTATGCTCCCACACAGAGGCCCTCAAGACTACAGGGGCCTGGTCGTGAGACCACGACTGCATGTTGGCATTTCAGTATCTGAACTTGAGCTCCAGGGAGCAGGCCGTGGACCATAAGCATCTACATTAGGGGGTCCAGCCTCCGGGGGGAGGAAGAACCACAGAATTAGAGTTATTGGAGGAGAAGGATGACAACCTCAGTGGAGCCAACCAAATGCAAAACACCAGGAGAACTGCGTACTGTGCAAAGAGGGTTTCAAGAGAGTCATGGTTCTTGAACTAAAAAGAAAATCAGAGGATTTTTAAGAACAGAATTGTCCATATTGACAGGCAAACTAGTCACGTCCGAGATCAAGTAGAGTATATATCGCAAAGCCCAGAGCAAAACTAGGAAAAAGAGGTTCTAAAATACAGCAGTCATGCCAAACAAAAACTTTGAGGAGCAAAGCATAGAGGAAAACGTCTCAATATGTCCTCTTAAATGGCCAATCGCTGTTTCAATTGAAATCGGGAGCTAGACATGGATACTTGCCATCACCATTTTTATTCAAAAAGGAAGTATAGTAAGACAAGAAAATGAAATGCTAGTACAGATTTGGAAAAGGCAACTGACAATGATCTCTTTTGGCTGACTGTATATCTGTACACTTAGAAAACCAAGAGACTCTAGTGAAAAAATAGGAACATTTTAAGTGAATTATGATGAGGTGGTTGGACAGATGATAAATATGTCAAAATTCACCATTCTTCTCTTCATTAGAAAAATAATTAGAAATAGAAAATGGAAAACAGTCCGCTCATAATAATGGTAAAACCATAAAATATTTATGAATAAATTTAACAAGGAAGCCATAGGACTGATATGAAAAAGACTATAAAATCTTATTGAAGGTCATAAAATAAGATTTGAACAAATGCAAAGACATTTCTTATTCTTGCTGGGAAGACATTACCATAAATTTACAAATTTAATGCAGTCCTTTGGGACGTGGATAAAACAATCTCAAGAAGTTCATTTGGAAGAATAAGTGCCCCCAGATAACTGAGAAAAACAAGAGAAAGAGTAGTGGAGGGGGAACGTGCCTTTCCAGATGTCGGAACATCAAACTGGAAAGCTGCTGTGATCAAATCAATAAGATAACGACCGAGGAACAGACAGATCAATGGCCACAGAGGTGGCAATGAAAGAGAAGAGAGGGTCCAGAAATAAATCCCCGTGTATCTGAAAATGCGATACGTGGCAAGAGTAGCTACTGCATTAGGAAAATGACAATCATTTGACGAATGCTGCTGGGGCACCTGGTGATCCACCTGGAAGAAAATAACATCAGCTCCCTAGTTCACACCACATCAAAGTCAAATTAAAATAACTGCAGATGTTTAAGTTATTCTTGTTAAATAATGAGTAGGTATAAAAAATACTTAAATACTCTGCAGACAGCCCAAGGGTGACGCAATAAACAATTGTGTACTCATCTACCCATTTCAAGAGAGAGGCCATTTAAAGACAACAGTTTCATGGGTTTCGAATTTCTCTGAATTCCCCCCTCCAACTCTGTTCGCTGGTTTCCACTCAGAGGTAAATAGTATTCTGAATTTTGTGTTTATTATTATTTTGATTTTCTTTGTAGTTTGAGCTCATCTTTGTATTTCTATGCAACATATTGCTTTTTCTTACATGTTTCTGAACTTTATAGAAATGAATCCTGCTGTATTTGTTTACCCGAGAGTTACCTCTTTTGCTCCTGCTCTATGGTTTGTTTCATCCCCATCTTTGCATAGACCTGAAGTTCATTCTTTTTACTGATGGAGCCCCATTATTTACACATTCTGCATTCCTACTAGGTTGCTGATTGCCTTTTGCCACGGTCCTCTTCCTATTTTGTTTCCTTACTTTAGATCGAATACTTCCCTTTTCATTTTTTTTCCCCTTCTGCTCACATACAAATTAAATATAACTCTTTTTATTCTTCTACTCTTAATTCCATCAATTAAAAATTATGTAATTAATCCAAAATCTAAAGGTAACCAATAAATTTAAGCTCCACATGAAGAACCTCAGAGCACATGAACTCCACTCACTACTTTTCTGACCTAAATATATGATAACAGTATATATTCATTCTGTCTTTATTCATCATAATTCCTTCTCATGCCTCAAATGCTCTTAGGTATGTGTGTCGAAAATATTCATCTTACCCTCATTTTAAAGAGTCACTTATGTTGTGGAATTACTTCTATGTTTAAAGATCTTCCTCTCAGCTCAATAAACATTTTACTCCCCTGCTCTTTGGCTTCCATGGTTGTGGAGATGTCAGGTGACATCCTTTTCACTTGGTAGGTAATCTCTCTTTTCTCTTTGGATAGTTGGAAGATCTTCTCTTCAGTTTTCTGCAGTTTCTCTATGATGTAAGCATGCATATCTCTTTGCATTTGTTCTACCTGTAATTCACTGGGTTTCCTGGCAGTGAGGATTCATGTCTTTCATCAATTCGTGCAACTCACTGCCATCCTCCTTTAGATGTTATCTCTGCTCCCTTCTTTCTTCCTTTTTTTCCCTCAGGCATTCTGATTAGACACATGATATGAGTTCTATTCTGTCTCAGTATCTCTTATCCCTTTCAGGTTTCCCACATTTGGTTTCTCTGTGCTGCATTCTGTATAATTTTTTCAAATTCATCTTCCAGCTCCTGAATTCCTTCTTCAGCTTTCTCTAATCTACTCTTACCCTTCCCACTGAGTGTTTAACTTAAAATTTTTTTCTACAATTTTTTCTTGGTTCTTCATAAAAATGATTGGCCATTTATGGAATCTCTTGATTTTCAATTGTATTTCAATCTTCAAAAAATATTAAACATATATCTTTCATATTCTGTGTGACTTCACTATTTACACTGGTTTTTACATGGTGCTTCCCCCATGGTATTTAAATTTTGTTGTTGTTGTTGTTTTTTAGGGCTGCACCCATGGCATATGGAGTCAAATGGGAGGTGTAACTGCTGGCCTACACCATAGCTCACCACAATGCTGGATCCTTGATCCACTGCACAAGGCCAGGGATTGAACCTGCGTCCTCATGGATGGTAGTCAGATTCATTAACCACGGAGCCATGACGGGAACTCCTTACGATTTTTTTAAAAAAGAATGAGCTCACTTTCTTGAAAGTTGATCTGTGAAAATTCTGGGTGCAGTTTGAAGATGGGCTCATCTTGATTGTGCTAGGTACCCCCAGGGCCCCATCATTTTAGGTTAAACTCAATTTTTGGTTTGAGTTTTTCAGGTTACCTAGGTAGTTTGTATCTGAGCTACAGGTTCTTGTGGAAGTCAGCATATAGTTCTGTGTTATCATGGGACGTTTCCCCTCTTCACTCTCTAATTTTGTGCCAAGATTTGAGATAAACATATTTGTCTCAAATGTGGGACAAGGTGTTTTTTTTCTTTTTTTTCCTTACTTACCTCTCCACTGCAGATATAACTCCTTGGAATACCAGGTTTAAAATTGGGGGGGGGGGGTGTTTCCAAATATGTCACCTTAGAAGGACCCTGGGATATGTCCTTGATAGACCAAATTATGTTGTGTGCAAACCAAAGCTGAGGTCCCCCCAGTTTGGCAAAAGCCCTCCAGGTAAAGCCGGTTTCATGGCTATATTACCTCTCTAGGCTCCAGATTTCACTTGCTTTTTCAGTCTCTAACTATTTCTTATATTCTTACCAGCATGTCAATGCTTAAAAGGATTTAAAAATATATTTCTCTGCCACATTGCCAGAGGCGGAAGTTAGATTATGACTTTAAAAATATTACATAACAATTCAAAAACTGAGATAAATACATGAACATGACTTTCAACACAGCACCGTTTAGCTCTTTGGAAAGTGGCTGAGAACTGTTCCTGCCACCAAAGAGATTCAGCAAAGGCTGGGGGTCATTGCCAGATAATCTACTGTAATTTTCCTGAGTCCACCTGCATGTTTAAAGCAAATTTCAGCTCTTCCATCACCTGAAATTTAAAAAATAAGGAGACATCTATGAATGGGATGCAGTGGAGGAAAGAAGGACACAGCGGTCACCGATAACCTATGTCCCACCTCAAAGCCCAGCACAGGGCCTCTCAGAAGCAGTATCATCCTCAGTATATAGATACAGCTGGTGACAAGTACAAGGTCAATGACTGGCCCCTTTTGGACCACTTCTGATAAAGAAATAAAAAAGACTGACTTTAAAGTATCTTCTGAGTAAGCAATGCCTTTAGGCACAGTGTGGGTCTCTGACCTATAAAGTCATCTGATCTCTAGTTCATATTGACCAGAACAAACCTGCTTGTGGCTAGTTCTGCTCCCCTGAGGCAGCAGCATCAAAAAGTGCGGGTTTTACTTTCATTGACACATTTCCACCTAAAGCCTGGGCAGAGGACATTCTGTAACAGGTATGGGCTCAATCTTAGTTATGGTGCGAAAATTAGACAGTATGAAAAATCGAAATATCCTTCTAAGTGGGTCCTATGAACCCAAACAAAATTACCTTTGAGTTGTGACAAGTATACTTATCATCTGAACTTTAAACAGGTCAGAATGACTTTTGCTTTTTTTATTCCGAGGAGAGACAACTCTCCTGACAGTGTAACTTCAAAAACTCATGGTTAAGAGGTCAGCCACAGAGCATCACGGTGCCTGCGTGGGGGCAGAGCACTACAAGGAAGGGGACCAGAGGAGGGTGGCCAAGTTGATTCTGATAGGCAGCTGCACTGGCTGGTGGCAAGGTGAGGTCAGGACCTGCAGAAGAAGGTGGGGTCAGGGGGCCCCAGCAATAGATGAATACATTGAGGAGAATAGAATCCAGTTTTCTCACTGGATCCTGAAGGGGAGCGTTACAAATATAAAAAGAGGGGAGCTAGAAGGAACCCTGCAGAATGAACCTTACACACACACACACACACACACTTTCTGTGTCTCTGCTCTGAGATGATCTGGGAGCAGCAAAACCCCAACAGCAAGGAGCACATTTTACTCTCATGTCTTGGTTCCTAAATGCAATTCACCACTCATGGGAACCAAGGCTCTTGAAGAGATGGCTTATTCCAGGAAAGGGACAGGCAAAGTGTAAGAATCGCTCAGAATACCTTGTGCCAGAAAGTAAGGAAAAACTTAAACAAATCATGAGACATACCAAAGGACACAGAAGCCAGTTTGAAGAAGCTCCCACTGGTGAACTCTTGGACATTTGAGCATGAAAATAAATAAAGATATTAGCACATAATGCCCTATTGAATAACCAGAACTCTACAAATCCACACTGATTTTCTAAAAGTGGGCAAATAAATGGGGGAAAAGAGAAAATTCTTCCTTAGAGTAGAATTTTAATTAATACAAATAGAAGAAATTAAGGAATTAGAAAATTTTCATTTGGCAATCATAATACTAATTATTTCAGACCAAAAAATATCAAGAAATGCTCAAATTAGTAGGTGAAAGAGGAATAACAGGATGTCGCCATCGTTTCAAACCATCTCAGCAGAAAACATTTATTCGTTTTAAGGGAAAAGAGAACAACTTGAAAGTGGAGAAAGCCAGCAGACACCAACCCCATTCAAGTGACACCAGGTGACATTTCCAGCGGCAGGACAAGATGACAGTAATTCTTAATTGGCAGGACACAGGAGAAGAGCTTATTGTAACTTCAGTTATGTTCCTGCCTCAAATGTATAATCTCAACGTATAATCATGAGGGAACATCAGACAAACCTGACTTGAGAGACATTATTAAAATGACTGGCCTATAATCTTAAAAAATGTGAAGGATTGAAGAACGACCCTGAACTGAAGCCGGCAGCAGACAGATGCTAAGTCCATGTAATGGATCATCTGGTGTGACTTCTCTTACTGAAAATGACATTGGTAGGGCCGGTGGTGAAGCTTGAGAGGAGTCTTCTGTGAAAGTATGTATGAGAGTCCTTTGTACTGTTCTTACAATTTTCCAGTAATAAGGAAACTAGTTTTTAAAATAGTGCATCTAAAATTTCAGGCAGAATGATATTGAGACCAGAGAAAGTTCTCAAAGATGGTTGTTCCCATGATAACAACCCCCAAAGCCAGAAGAACTAAAATTTCTCTCTCTTTTTCAAGTCATGTCATAGTCATGAAGGAATCTATGGCTACGTGAACCAAATTCAGAGAAGAACAAGCCTTTAATAGAACACAATGTGGGAAATAAAGGATTTATTAACTGGACTTTACCAAGATAAGCTGACTGGGCACAGCAGATAATGAGAGCCATAAATTCCAAGACAAGTCAAGAATAAAAAAAAAGGCCCAGGGAGTTCCCATCGTGGCTCAGTGGTTAATGAATCCGACTGGGAACCATGAGGTTGCAGGTCCAATCCTTGCCCTTGCTCAGTGGGTTAAGGATCTGGCATTGCTGTGAGCTGTGGTATAGGTCGCAGATGCGGCTCAGATCCCGAGCTGCTGTGGCTCTGGCATAGGCCAGTGGATTCGACCCCTAGCCTGGGAACCTCCATATGCCGCGGGAGTGGCCCTAGAAATGGCAAAAAGACAGAAAAAAAAAAAAAAAAAAAGGCCCAGGTGGAAGCACACAGGAGAAAAATGATGAAAAAAATTGAACAGATCACTCGAGAGCTTGGGGGTAATCCAAAGAGGACTAACATACCTGGAACTGGAGTTTCAGGAAAGGTGAGAAAGAATTGGGCAGAAGGAGTGTTTAAAAAGATACTGACTGCAAGTTTACCAAACTGAAAGGCATCAGCCAGCTATCCAAGAGGGTAAGAGGGTAAGTGAACCCAAGTAAAAGGAGCTCCAATGAGGGAGAAGCAGAGAGTCCAGTTTAGAGGCTGCTGGAGTGGCCCCAGCAAGAGATGCTGGTGGCCTGGACTGGGGTGGGACTGGGGGAAGAAACGGCGGGGTGGGGGGTGTCTGTGTTCTCAGGCAGGGCTTGCTGATACAGCAGATGATGCTGTGAGCGAAGGAACGGGTTGAGGTTCTTGTCTGAATAGTAACAAGAGTAAGCAGGTGAGGGCTGCTTACGAGTCACTGAGATGACGAGATGGGGGATGATCCGGTTTGGGGGTTAAATCAGGAGATCTGTTCCAATGACACTACAGCGGAGGTGTCTATGAAGTGTCTGAATGGAGAAAATCAAGGGGCACCTGGCTTTGTAAGCCTGGCGTTCAGGAAGGAAGAATGACCTGGAGTCAGAGACGAGAAAGATTTTAAAATCGTGGGACTAGATGACATCACCCGGGGAATGAGAGGAGATAAAGAAGAAACGAGGGTTAGCCTGGAAGAATTATTCTCAGACAATTCTCAAGTGTGGAAATTTGTGAAATTTCACAATTCCACCTCTGCATCAGGACATTTGTGTTTCATTTGAAAATGATGTGTTTAGTTAGGTTCCTTAGGCTCCCTTAAAAGACGCTCTCACCAAACTTATTTTTCCTTTCCTTGTACAAGCTGTTAGAGCTTAGAAATACCCCTTCCAGGTCCTCAGGGCTGAGGTTATTATTCTCATGAACCCGGCTCTGGTTCCGGTCTGGTGCCTGGGAGCCTGAGGCCAAATGAATAAGGAACAGACCGGAGCTGCATGGCTTCCAGGCAGCCAAGCTCTAGTTGTGAAGTTTCTATACTGGACCATAAAGGGGAAAGGGAAAGTTCCCCTGGCATTTGTCACAAAAGGCTGGAGCTAGAAAGTCTGCTTTGTCCTCAGGCTGCCTGTGCGCGCAGTAACCTGTTTCCTGGGCAGTGCCTCCTGTTTGACTGCTCTCCAAACCTGCGTTCATTTACATCAGCAGAAACGTCAGTCAGTCCTCAAGCCATTCAGGGGGCACCCCCTGGTGGCCCGTCTGCATTTCAGGAGGTGGAACGTGTATCTACCCCCCCCCCCCCCCCCCCCCCGTGGAGGCTTCTGCTCCAATATCTCCCATCCTCATCAGCATCCACAAGGGACCACACACAGTGCTCCCCACAGAGATGCTCTACCTCTCTGTCCTGGACCCTCAGAAGCAGGGATGCTCCCTGATTCCGGGACACAAGGAACTAAGGCCCCGCCACACGGCAAACAGAAGCTTCCAAACAGCCGTGTGCCAGAAAAGGGGTGGCGATGGTCAGGGGTCAGAGAGATGGAGGGAGACTTTGAATGAGGACTGTTATGGGGATGTGGTTTGGGTGAGGAGGCAGGGACAGTGGTGCAGTGAGGATGGTGGAGGGATTGAGTAGCAGTGGGATGATGGTAGAGATAAAGTGGTCCACGGCGAAGGCGGGGGAAGTGGGGTGCGGTGATGATAAGGATGCTGAGAAACACAGACTGCTTTCTCCCCTTCTGAGAATGAGTTCCCCAAATGACTCACGACGGAGGCCACAGGACCTGCACAGGGCCGGAAGAAGACACGACTGAGCAGACTGGGTCTGAACCTTTTCACAAAGGAGCACAAAAGAGCCCCTGAAGGCTGGATGCCCACAGGACGACAGCCGCTCCACACTCCCGGTCCATGTGCTGAGGCCGAGAGTGGAGGTGGGGAACAGGGCTGTGGTCCCAGCGGGTAACCAGGTGACCTAACTCACCCATCATGTCACCGCTCGCTCCAGGGCAAAGGGCACTCGGGAATAAGCGGGGCCACACCTGCCTTTGTGAAACCCGTGCGGGCTGCCCATGAGAAAGGGCATTCTGCGTGACACCACTAGGGGGAGCGCCTGTGCCCCTGGTTTCAGGACAGGCTAGGACCTGAGGCAGGCAGCGCTTCTGGACAGATGGCGCCCCCCAAGGTCCTAGCGGTTCCAAGAGTCAGTGCAGAAGGATCCCCTCTGGTTACTAGTGGAGACAGAGCGCCGCGCAGGAGGCCATGCCAGGAAATCTTATGCAATACTCATGTCCGAAGGATGAAAACACTCTCCCGGGACCAGCTGACAATGCAGCAAATTCACCGAAAACTTGAGAAATAGACAACCTGATGGAAATGTTTTGGAGATGGGGAAGAGAAGAGGTATTTTCATTCAATTTATTAGAGATAAGGAAATTGCCTATTTTGAAGCACTCTGAGTTTGGAGCCACTCAGTTTTGATACTTAGAAGATTCAGGGGGACTTGGGTCCCCTATAACTACCTCCCTTCTGTTTGTTGGTCCACACAGCCTCCCTGCTGGCGAGGCTGCAATACGGATGGGTTAGAAGATGCTAGTCTCTGAAAGGTACCACTGTCCATCCCAGGCCAAAGGAAGGCGGGTCTTGGACAGGGAGGTTGGCCATGACCTGACCATGTGGTCACGTGGGCCATTTCGGCTGAGTTCACTATGGACCATTCCCATTTCTGGGCTCACTTCTCAACACCAGAGAAGAAAAAGGATGCTGGTTTGGGGATCCACAACCTTGAGCTCCACATCTGGAAAGTGGGAGGAAAAAACCCTTCCCCTAAGTCCGGCAGAGAATACAGTGGTGAACTTAAAACCTGGCACAGTCCCCAGCTCACATCAGGCTGAAAATGCTAGATGTTGTCTCCTTTCCCAATAAAAAGAGATTATTCTACTGAGAGGAAATCTATAAAAAAAAAAAAAAATCAAAAGATCCTTTGCATGGCAAAATTTCTCATCTATATCCGATTGTGCCCGAATTTTAGACTGTGGCTTAACCTATTTCAAGTGGCTATTGATATAAAAGATTCATGGGCTCCCATTTATTGAGCATTATTATGTTCCAGGCACTAGAAGTGCTTTGATGCAGATTTTCTTCATGGGAGATGGTGTTACCAATTTTTAAAAACACTTTGCCACACAGGTTTTAGGTTGTGCATCCTTTTAATATGAAAATTTCATTAAAGTGACCAAAAAGAGTGAGCTCTAGCTAATGCCCAAGATCCGTCCCCAAAGTTATTCTCAAGGTCTTCGGATGGCCTGTCCCATTGGTCTTGCCCTTCGGCAGGAGACCCTGAGCGAGGCTGGACCTCCTGCTGGCACACACAAGATGAGGTTCTTGCCTGGGTGGTGGAGCCGTTCAACTGCCAGGCCTGAGGTTTAACAATTGTCCACAGCAGGAGCTGTGCTGAGATATTAAGAAAGAGACAGAAGGGAAAACTATTTTGAATGTGAGTTTAGATTGTTCAGCAGAAAACCTAGCAAAGTAATGAGCAGACTCCTGTGAGGAAAGATATAAGGCCCAACTGACCTCCTAAGACTCTGATGACATCTGAATCTCCACTGCTGGAGATTCATTTCTTGGAATGGCCCTTCTGAGTCCCTCTCTGAAAGTGTAAATTTGAAATTTAAGTGAAAGCATTAATGAATTCCTTCACTTATTGAATAACTGTGTCTTCCTACTATGGACTGGGCACGATGTCCAGGAAATAAATACAGCAGAGAACAAGACAGACATGGCCACGGCCCTCAAAGCTTATGGCTACCATAGACAGCGGTGCAGGTGGCACACTGCACAAAAAAAAAAAAAAAATATGTCCAGTGCGGGGTGGGAATCTAGTTCAGAATCTGTATTTCTGGGTATGGGGGTGAATTTGCCGGGATGAAGAGACACTCTTTTCTTTGCACAAAAATGTCACCTACTTGCCAAGGCAAAACCCCATAGGGCTCTGTTTGCCCATCAGGGGCACCTTTATTCTGATATAGATGAAGGCTCCGGAAGAGATGCTCCTGAAAAGCACAGGGCCATGACTGTGTCACGGATGTCTCCACAGCCTGGTGGTATGTGCAGGGGTCTCCTGCTGGCCCACAGCCAGGCCTGACTGTGAGGACAGAGACATGGAAAAAGAGGGTCTGTGTTTGAAGGTGGGGTGAAGGGAAGCAGGAGTGACCTGGGTGGGCTCCAGCCCTCCTGTCCAGGGTCGAGGACCCCACGGGGCAAGCCTTTCCTTTCCCTGGCCTCGCCCCCCTCCTTTGCTGTTTAGGAACAGGTGGAACTAGACTTTCTTTACTTCCCTTGTAGCTCACATCTTCCCTAAGGTGGTCCACCATCCTTAAAAAGCGGACCTCTGATCTCAAAAGAAACCAGCTCTTTCAGACAGAAATTCCTAAAACGTGGAATGTGCTAGCGGGATGGTGAGCATGGCCCTTTATGCTGGACCACAGGGGGCGCTCATGAAGGGGGGGAGCACAGAGCAGCTGGGAGCCTAAGGATGCGAGGAGGAGACCTGCCTCCTGCCCCTCCGTGGGGCTGTGCCGACCGACGGGACCAGTGGACCTGGGTGTCCTGTGTAACGAGCCGCTGTCACACGCAGGGGCTCTGGGCAGACGGGCCACGCTGCTTTGCTGGCTCGGCTGCTCCCTAATTGGAGAACGTCTCCAAGGTGGTCTCCTGACAGAGACCATTAGGGGAGCCGCTAGCAATTCTGATTACTCGAAACAGCTTCCACGGCCAATTAGCGGCAGAGGAGGCTGTGCTGCACCACAGGCTGGGGGATGATCCACGTGGCTCTGGACAGTGGGTGGCCATGGAGTGGAGGCACAGGTGGCAGAAGGGGTGGCAAAGGCGGCCTGGGGGCTGGGTACATTGGTGCACATCGTCCTGTTGTGCCCTGACCCTCAGGTGGACAATGCTGCCAATCCCCGCCTTAATGACCCACACAGAGAACTGGCTTCAGTTTAACAAAACCGCTGCCACCCCAAGACAAGAGTCCAAACTCCAGCTAAAAGATCTCATCCTTCCAGAGTCAGCACAGGTTTTGGAAGGAGCTAGCTGATGTTTTGAGTCCTAAAACCACCTCAGCCTTAGCCTGTCTTGGCGCATTCTCAGCATTTGATCTCTGAGCTCAAAGGCTCAGGGGAAGTCTGGCTTTCCTTTTTCTTTTTCTTCTTCTTCTTCTTCTTTTTTTTTTTAGGGCTGCATGTACGGCATATGGAAGTTCCCAGACTAGGGGTCGACTTAGAGCTGCAGCTGCTGGCCTACCCCACAGCCACAGCAACGCAGAATCTGAGCTGCATCTGTGACCTACGTCAGAGCTCACAGCAATGCTGGATCCTTAACCCAATGAGAGAGGCCAGGGATTGAACCCGCATCCTCGTGGTTATTAGTTGGGTTTGTTACTGCTGAACCACAACAGGAACTCCCTAATTCTGGCTGTATTCAACCAGAAACTATGCCAGTGTTCCTTTTTATAGCCTGTCTCATATTGTCTCCTCCAGAAGATTCCAGCAGTGTCACCTGAAGAGAGTCAGCTGGCCCAGGATTACAACTGCTTCTGCTCTGACCAGCTGTGTGGCCTTGGACCAGTCACTTAACCTTAGTGTCTATGGCTGTAGAGCAGAGATGACAACTAGTCTGGGGATGAGAGATGGCCCACATCCAGCACCCAGCACAGCATGGAGCCACTGGAAGGTTCTCAGTACTTGGAAGGTCTCCTTGGTCTAGCAGTTTCTGCAGCCGACCCTATTCTCAAGGGATGAACTGGAAGCCTGATGGAACGGAGCCCATTCTGCATCTAGGGGCCGGTCTTCCCCATCCGCAGGGCTGCCGCCTCCGCTAGGGCTCCCCAAGCCCTGAGACACTGGATTCATGGTGCGGGGATGCAAGGGGACGGCTAGCAGGAGTGCTCCTCGCCAGGGCTCCCCACCAGGAGAATACATCAGTGGGCGGGGGCGGGGGTATTCAGGGTAAAATTGAAAATTCCTGGATTCCACATCCAGAGATTCTGATTTAGCAGTTTTGGGCAGGGCCTGGGAATGTGTCTTTTTTAACTAGCACCCAGGCTGACGTTAGGGTGCAAAGCTGTGCAACCACACTGAGAAGCCCTGCAGGGCCCCAGCTTCTGCAGTCGGGACACACAAGGCTTTGCGTCCAGGCAGATCCCTCCTGCCCTGACCTGGGTGGCAGCCCTGCTTGTGCCAAGGTAATACACCTACTCAGAGGTTTTGCCTGGCCACGTGGCACCAGAGAAGTGTGGGTGTCTCAGCAGAGGTACAGAGGACATGTGCTTTTCTCAATGGATCCTTCTGGAAAGTCGGGTGTGCCCAGAGGGTGAGAGAGAAAGAGAGCTGGGGAGGCAGTTATGTCAAGGTCTCTGCCGAAGCCCAGAATGGGAGAAGAATCACCCTCTGACACCAGATGTCAATTTCTGTAAGTTGTGAGGTTGCAAGTAATGAGTGAATAACAGTGCCTGACATGTGCCAATGGGGAGTGAGATCCTTTTAAGATAGTGCATTTTGATGGATTTCAATTAATCCTTGTAACAATCGCATGGTTACACACACAAACTCTGAAAACCTTGGGTGTATGTGAAAGAGACGACCACCGTGTGTGGAACGGGGCAGGGCTTCTGGTCTGTCGTGCCAGGGGCTGCGGGATGATGGTGTAACTCATAGCACATCCCTGCAGGAGGACCTGCTGTGCCGCCGCCTGGGCTGGGGTCTGCGGCTGTCTGTCTTGTCCCAGGGCCTCTGAGCCAGCACCTTGCTGACCTTACTCGGCCACCACTGCTGACTGGAGCCTTGGGGACCCCTGGAAAAGCCTGCGGGGAGCACCCTGCCCAGAGCCAACAAAACAGGAAACGCAGCAGGTGGGGCTGGAGGTGGGACTGGCAAGGGCCATTCCAGGTTCCAGCATCCACAGTGAGGCCCAGACGATTCTTCATGTGAGAGACACGTGACGGGGGACGCTGTGCCCACCTCTGTTTGGCAACAGCCGTGAGGCCCTGGGAGCTGGGCAGCCTGGTGCAGACAGGGGCTGAGGAGCCCAAGCTGGGCCCAAGCAATGGACCATCCCAAGGCCCCCCCCCCCCTCACTTCACAGTGGGGGGTAACTGTGTTACAGGAGCAGCACCTGCTCCGTGACCACGTTAAAGGCAACCAGTACTCTAAGTTGCCTCCTTAAGGCCTGGCTGTGGTTTTCAGAAATGGGTGAGCGCCTCCTTGTCCACAGGCAGGGGTTTCAGTTTCTCTTTCTCGCCTTGGAGGTGGGCTCTTAGGGATCCCACAGATGGAGGGGGAATTCAATCCTACAGTTGCCACAACAAGGAGGAAAGCTGGTCCCGGCAGTGGCCTGACCTGGGTCCTGGATGTCGTTCAAATGGTTTATACCCCTGGGTGGCCCATGTCAGCGGAGACCTGATCTCAGGAAGCCCATGACGCACAGAGACACTCATGCCGAGACGCCTCCCCCTTAACTCTCAACTCAGACGGTGGCGAGGATAACGACGGTGATGGCACCTCGTGGGATGGCTGTCCTGTGTCCCGGGCCCTGAGCCTACTGGCCTCTGGGCATGACCTCGTTTCCTCTGCCCGAGGATGGAGCCGTCAGGGTGGGTCTCGTTCTCCCATGTTCCGGCCAACAGATAGGGAGGATTCTCTGCTGGGAGTGCCTGGAGCCAGACCGTGTGCTCAGACCAGCATCCAGGGAAATGGGAAGAAAGGGGAGCGGTGCCAGTATCACACGGACACAAGATGTCCAGGGTGGGGGCTCCGTCCAAGCTCGTTTTCCTTCGGAACCTGCCTGGCTCAAAATGAGGTCTGTCCTGGGTGTATGGCACTTGAGGTTCTGAAGCTCAAAGCCCCTTTAGGCCATCGGGGTCCATGCTGTCACAGGTGTCTGGACATTCCCGCTGGCCTGCAGGAAGCAGGACGGAGCGGGAGGAGCTTGGGACCCATTCTCTGCAGGGCGCTGGCTCTCAGCTTGCAGTCAAGGTCCTGCAGTGACCTCCCAGAAGCCACCGGCACACACCACACCATGAGGTAACTCAGAGCATGAAGTCCTTTCTCTCCTATTTCAGGTTAATTGGGTCTATACCGAGTTCACATCCCCTTGTTTTTAGAACTCTGATGATTGATTAATGGCAGGTCACTGGTCACAGACGCACAGTGCCCAGCATCGGCCTTTGCAGCGTGAGCTGTAAATAAACGCTCATAATTAGTCCTGGAGACAGACTGGGTGGCCACCAGATACCCACAGCACTAGGGAAACGTGAGCTACCATTTTTCCTTGTCTGGGAAATTTCCAGACTTGAGATATAAAGCTGCCTGTGTGTGTGGAACGGAAGTTGGAAGTGAGATTTTTTTCACACTAGGGGCAAACTTTCCAAGAGAAGGAACAATTGGAGAAAAACCAATTTAGTTAATTGTCTTTGTTTCACCTGCTGTTCCCAGGTACATGGAGCTACGTATTCTTCTCCTGAAGCCTTTTCTTGCTCTGGCCACGGTGGCACTGTGGGCTGGGTCTTGCTGCTTCTGCAAACACTCTGCTATCTCCCAGGGGTTGGGCTTAATGGAAAAGCGGCATTTGCAAAGGTTTTGGGAAGTGGTCCTGGGACAGGGATGTTTGTTGCCATGGAAATGAATATAAAGTCTCCAGTTCATCACTGTCATCTCAGCAGGACCTGGGAGAGGGATGGACAAGGCTGAACACTTAGATATTTGGTTACAGATGCGTTCATGAACTCCCGAAAGAAGTGGAGAAATAACTGTTCGGGCATGCCTCGGCTCACTGCAGGCGTTGTTTTAGGCAAACTCATCAGATCAAAATCTTACTGTACAGAACAAAAGAATGCAATAGGGTTTTCCAAAATAATAAACAGCCTGCCTTCCCTCCCTCCTCTCCCTTCCTTCCTTCCCTCTTTCTCCCCTCCCTCTTTTTCTTCCTTCCACAAATTCCTGATGTGCTTTTCAGTAGGAGTCTGCTGGTCAGACTTAGAAGTAACACAATCATTTGTTTTTCTAGTCTTCTTTTTTCTTCCTAGGTCCACACCTGCAGCATATGGACGTTCCCAGGCCAGGAGTTGACTCAGAGGTACAGCTGCCAGCCTACGCCACAGCCACAGCAGTGCCAGATCCAAGCCGCGTCTGCACAGCTCACAGCAATGCCAGATCTTTAACCCTCTGAGCGAGGCCAGGGATCGAACCCACAGCCTCATGGATACTAGTCGGATTCGTTTCCGCTGAGCCACCACGGGAACTCCCTTCTCACTGTTTCTTAAAGGACGTGGCCACAATCAGACATAGAGATCCCTGGCGGCCTTGCTTAACTGTGACCTGGGAAAGCTATCGAGAGTGGTCAGCAGAGTCCTTAGAAGGCTTGTCCAAGAAGGCATGGACAAGGCTGAGAGAAAAAGGGCATCAGCTAAAGAAATGAATCCCTGGCACAGGGCTGGGGCCCCACTGTTTCTGCCAAGGAATAGTGAACAAATTTGCAATGGAACTTGGGTAGACAAGAGTGAAATACAATTGGAACAAAATGTTGATGGGAAGAAAAGAGGGTTATAGCGAGGGCATGGGGTACACGTTCTGAGGGGGATGTGTAGTCACGGTCGCCAATATTCCCATGCCCCCCCTCCAAAGGCCGACAGTGGGTCTCACCCCATGCTTTTGCCCACGGAAGCCAGGCATGGCCTTCCCTTCCACTCTGCATCACTCCAGGCAGATGCTACCAAGAGAGCACAAATTAAAGTGGGCAGCAAATTCTCCTTTGCCTCTCTGAGGCTGAGGCTACTTTCTTTCCTCCCGAGTCTGGTCCATCCCCAGTGACAAGCTTGACCAAGAGAAGGTATCAGACACCACTGGGACTCCTGAGGCCAAGTGGCCTGATGGTTCCACAAGGGTGTCCTGGAGCCCTGGGCCACCACGCAAGAGGTCTGTCTTGCAGAACAGACTCATGGAAATGCTCTAGAACAACATAGGAGGAGAAGAGGGGTCCCGCTGACCCTGCCAAGGTGCCAGACATCTGAGTGACACTGGCTAGGACCCTTGAGTGTAGCCCAGCAGGCCTCTGAATGCCACCGAGGAGACCTCTCATCACTGCCTGAGGCAGACACAATCATTGGCTGAAGCTTTTCCAAATTCCATACAGAATCATGACCCGAAATACAAAGGTCATTGCTTTGAAGCTGCTAAGTTTGGGGGGGTAATTTGTTAACACCACACAAAGCGAAACTCTTTGGCCTCCGTGGCTACAGATTACAATTTGTGTTCAGGGCCCAACAAGAGTCTTTGGGGGCTTTTCCAGTAACAAATAGCGATGCTGGTACTTATTGAGTGCTTCCTGTGTGCAAGATACCTGGAAACATTTTATTTTATTTTGCTTTTTTGGGGGATGGTGGGGCTGCACCCATGGCATATGGAGGTTCCCAGGCTAGGGGGTCAAATCAGAGCTGCAGCTGCCGGCCTACACCACAGCCACAGCCACAGCAACACCGGATCCAAGCCGTGTCTGTGACCTACATCACAGCTCACAGCAACACCGGATCCTTAACCCACTGAGGGAGGCCAGGGATTCAACCCGTAACCTCATGGTTACTAGTCGGATTCATTTCTGCTGTACCACAATGGCAACTCTGGAAACATTTTATATGGAATAACTCATTTACATGCAAAATCTCCCCAAGTACCCAAGTATACATACCAAACCACCACAAACTGGGCTAAATGCTGATGGACTCACCTTACTGAGGGTTAAAGCCAACCTAGTAGAGGGTTATACAGGTAACCAATCATACCTTTTCCTCATCGATGCCTCACTATATCCCACAAGAGCTGGGCAAGGCTGGTTTCATTTCACACACACACACACCATATAAGGAAACTGGGCCTCAGAGAGGTTGTGATCAGTCCAAGCTGATACTGGTTAGCAAAAGAAATGGAATTTGAACCCAGATATGACAATTCCCTGGCCAGTGGTTTTTCTGAATATCATACTGCCTCTCTAATCATATTCGCTAGAAGAGAGAGGTTCTTCTCACCATGACATTTCTGCCTCTCCCACAATATCCACTCAACACAATGAGGCTCAGGTAGGATCCTTACAAAGGAAATAAACTCTAACTTTCAAAGAGCCTGTGCTACACCAGAAATCTGTAACTGCTAATGTATCAGGTAAACCTCTACATAACGTGGGAGTGGTGTGAGGACTAAGAGTACAAGCTGCTATGAGAACTGAGCCGGGCAGGGCACACAGGGAGTTTTCACTAGGTAGAGGCAAATGCCATCACTCATTTATTCATTCAACACTATGATTAAGCATCTGCTGTGTGCATGTGAGGTTTTAGGCACAAGGGATTCAGTAGGGAACCAAATGGCAGAAATCTGCCTTTCAGAGACCTTATATTCCAATGCCGAGTGGGAGCCTCTATAGGATGGGATGCTGGGTGGCTGGTTAGGCCCACTCACTAGCTAAGCAATCTGTTTCTACATGGCAGTCTTGGATGACACTTGATTCAAATCGATTCCGCAGAAACATGAGACATCAGTGTCCCATGGGGACTTTTAGAGTAGAGTCAAGACCACAAATAATAAATCTGGCAACTTTTTGACATGCTCCAGCGCCGTGCAGTGTGAGGTCATGGTCCACGTTTTGTAAGCAGTCCTAAGGAATGGCTTACAAGAGGGGAGAGGGCTCCTTGGGTCCTCCTCCTTAAAGGGCACTCCGCTAAGTCCTCTACCTCTGACTTCCCAGGCTGTCACTCTCGGAAAGGGAAATTCCTGGAGTTGAGAGGCCAACACACACCTAAGCTGCTCTCTCTTTCTCAAGCAGAAAGCCAGAGGTGAAATCTTACATGTTTAAAACTGGAGCTCACTGGAATTCACCCAAGCCGGGATAAGTTCCCCAGAGACCTGCAAAAGCCTAATAGTGTTATTTGTTTCTGAAGCAGGGGACACCACAAATCTATTCCACCTGCGGACACATATTAATGTCATTTTCTGGTCTGGGAGGCTGGAGAGGAGAGGGGAGGGATTTCCCACTTTCTGGCAACAGGGCACCCACGTGAAGACGGGACACCCCTTCAACTTGCAGGTTTTCCAGAGAATTTTTAATTAATTAATTAAGTAATTAATTTATCCTTTTGTCTTTTCAGGACCGCACCTGCAGCATATAGAGGTTCCCAGGCTAGAGGTTGAATCAGAGCTACAGCCGCCAGCCTCTCCCGAGCCACAGCCACTCAGGATCTGAGCCATGTCTGTGACATACACCACAGCTCACAGCAATGCCAGATCCTTAACCCACTGAGTGAGGCCAGGGATCAAACCTGCATCCTCATGGATGCTAGTCAGGTTCGTTAACCGCTGAGCCTTGACAGGAACCCTTATTTTGTTTATTTATTTTTAAGATTCTTGGTCAAGTAGCCCACCATGGTTTAACTTTTTCAGGTTTTTTTTTTTTTCCTGAATGATTTTTATTTTTTCCATCATAGCTGGTTTACAGTGTTCTGTCAGTTTTCTACTGCACAGCAAAGTGACCCAGTTACACGTACATATGTATACATTCTTTTTTCTCACATTATCCTCCATCATGCTCCATCACAAGTGACTAGATAGAGTTCCCAGTGCTATATAGCAGGATCTCATTGCTTATCCACTCCAAATGCAATAGTTTGCATCTATTAACCCCAGAGTCCCAGTCCATCCCACTCCTTCCGCCCCCCCCACTTGGCAACCACAAATCTGTTTTCCAAGTCCATGATTTTCTTTTCTGTGGAAAGGTTCATTTGGGCCGTATATTAGATTCCAGATATAAGTGATATCATATGGTATTTGTCTTTCTCTCTCTCTGACTTACTTCACTTAGGCTAAGAATCTCAAGTTCCATCCCTGTTGCTGCAAATGGCATTATTTCTGGTTTTGATGAAATGTTTTTGTTTTCATTTTCTAGTTCACGCATTCAGCTAGCATTTACTCCGTACTAAGGCAGGGTTTTAAGTGACTTAAAGACATACAGCAGTCTTTGATAGAGTTTATATTCTAGCAGGGGAAGTGTAGACAATACACAAACAGACAGACACATAAGGAAAAAGCCAGGCGGTCGTGAACGCTATGAAGAGAATAAAATACATGGATTTGACCAGGAGGCCTCTCAGAGGAGGTCACATTTAAGCTGAGCCTTGACAGCAAGGAACTGTAAAGGGCAGGGGTCAGCATCTCAGGCAGAAGGAGAACAAATGCCAGGCCAGGGCGGGGCACCTGAGGGAGAGAGATGGGACCAGAGAGGCCACAGTACAGTAAGAAGAGAGAGCAGTTTGAGATGAAATCAGACAGGCCTGCCAAGACCTTAAGGGGCCTCTGGGCCCTGGCAAAGGAAAGAGCCTAAAACCCTGGAGGGTTTTAAGCAGGAAGTAATGTGATCTGATTTCCCCTGGAAACAGATTACTCTGGCTATTGCACAGGCCAGCGATTGGCCTATAACTGGGCAAAGGGGGTGGGGGCGGAGAGGGAGGCCAGTGAGAGGCTGCGCTGTTTGTCAAGGTGAAAGATGTTGGTGGCTCTGACCAGGGCATGGTGCTGGGGATGAAGAAAGTCGGCAAGACTCAGGATTTGCTTTGGAAGTAGTGTTCTTAAGACTCGGTTGATGGATTGCATGTAGCGATGTGGGGATGGTTAGAAAATAAATGGAATGTTCTTCAGAGGGAATAACTCAACATTTTAGTGTATTTCACCCTAGTATTTTCCAGTTATATAAACATACATATGCATTTTTATAAAATTGGAATCTGGATGGAGTTTTACATCATGCCTTTCAATTTAATGTTCTTTTTGTGACTATTTCTGCAAGCCATAATTTTTAATGGCTGCATAATATCTCATCATATAGGGCATACTATAATTTCTTTAACCAATCAACACTTGACATTTGGGCTGCTTCCAATATTTCTGCTATTATAAACAAGTCTACAGTAAACATTCCTGTACATAAATCTTTAGGCAATCTCTGATTTTTGTTTCTTTGTGATAAATTGCCTGAAGTGGAATTACTGAATCAAAGGCATTTGGAAAAAGAGACTTGATAAATAGGTATTGCCAAATTACTTTCAAGAGAGGTGGTTGGTATCATTTCGTATTCCCATTGGCTGTATTTAATAGTGTTTATTTCATTTTACCTTGCTGAAACTGAATTTTATCATTGAAAATGGCCAACTTAATACTGAAAAAAAACATACTATACTGTCATGATTTGCCTTATTTTGATTATGAGTGAAGTTAAGCATCTTTCTAATATGTAACAGTCATGCATATTTGGTGGGTGGAAGTGAATGCAAGTATGTACTTTCTATGCATGCTCTTTACCAAATTTGCTATTTGGATGGTAATCTATTTTCTTATTGATTACTTAGAACTATTTACATAGAAAAGTCCTTCTTAACTCCAACTAGTTTTTTCCCGTCAAATTTTCATTGGCTGATGATATTCACCAAATACATCAACCATTTTCCTAAACGTGTCTTCCTTTTTTTTTTTTTTTTTGTTTGTTTGGTTGGTTGGTTTAGGAGATCCTCATTCACCTTGATAAAAGTATATAAAAATCTATGTATACTTATTGAGGTCTTTTATGATTTTATTTACTTTTTAAGCTGCCATTTCATTTTCCAAGTGGTTTCTGAAGAACATGAAATACCAGTCTCGTGAAATGTTCTGTGGTCAATTACTTCTGGGAAAAGTGTGTACTCTGGTCCTCTCTTGAAATTATCTAGTTCACAGTAGCAAAAGAGACTTTGAAATGTTTGCAGTAAAGAGATATGCTGACCTTGCATATCATGTTTCCCGACTTACTTGACTATAGATCCTTTTTCCTGTTGTAGTTATTAATGTCCTATAAGAGTGTTTTGGGACAAATTTTAGAAGAGCCATTTAATCTAATTAGAAGCAGGGAGCGATTTCAATTTTTAAAAACAAACACTTATTTGTCCCAGCACCATTGGAAAACAACCTATCCCTTTCTCACGGTTCTGAAATAATGTCTTTATGTCACTATTTTATGTCCTAAGATTTGTTCCTGGCCCTTCAATTCAGCTCTATTGGTATGTCAAAGCCTCACACTACAGCTTATTTTTCCTTCTATTTCTAGCATTAATGGCTGATATTATTTGGTACATAAAACTTCTTGACCACTGCATTTTCTTTGTGGATTTGATCACCATAAAACATCCTTTTTACTCATTTAACATTTTTACCTTGAAATCTGCTTTGCCTATAAAACTGCTACCTTCCCTTTGATGTTTTTGACTAAAGGATATTTGCCTACTCTTTTTCCTTTAACCTCCTTGTGCCATTTGATTTTAATTATATGTCTTTTCATTCTCTCATTCATCAAAAATGGATTGAGTACCTCCTCTGTGCCAAGTGTTAGGCACTAAGGAATACAATGATGATCATAAAACCACTACAGAGCTTGCCCTCCTGGAAATTAAAGCGTCGTGTGAAAGAGAGACATTAGTCAACTGATAATTTCCTAAGTATATGTGAATTGACAATGGTGGTATATGTTTTATATCATGTGGCATTATGAGTTACTAAGTGCTATGAAAGTTTGTGATGGAATGACTTCATTTAGTTTGGGGGAATGATCAGGCAAGGCTTTCCTGAGGAAGAGATGTTTAGGCTTAGCTCTAAAGGACGTTTTGTGAACCAGATTGGGTCAGGGGCACTGGGAGCATTCCAGACAGATGACGACCTAGTAGCAGGAAAGAGCTAGCTGCCAGCATGTGGGGCTAGGTGCAGAGAACCCAGAGAATACTGTACAAGGTTGGAAAGGTCCATGGACTCTGACTATGAAGCATCTTGTAGGTTCTTCTGAGGATGTGAGCCTTCATTCCAGAAGCAATGAAAAGTCATGAAGCAATGAAAAGTCATGAAAGATGACGAGTAGAGCATTTACAGGTGGTGATGTGCTGCAGACTTCTGCATACAAGAGCAGAACTGGGCGTATCACTTCCCAGCTCTGTGTTCAGTGACAGCACTGAACTGGTCACTTGAAATCACCCACAGCGGTAGATGCCACAGCATGGAAACTGGCAAATGCTACATATTAGGGCTTTCCCCCCTGGAGAATTACTTAAACATTTACCTGCACCATAACTGATTGAGAGAATTAATTACCAATTGCATTTTGGAAAAAAACACTCTGGTACCTGAGTGGAAGCAAGAGGGGTTATATAGGGAGTTTGGTTGGTGTGATTATGAGAGTCTGGTTCAGAAGTAACCATACTTTGATAGACTGCTCATAATGGAGATGGAGAGAGGATGGGTTTGAGACATATAGGGCAAGAGCCAAACTGCTGTGGTGATGGCATGGATTGGGTAGCTATTGGTTAAAGAGGTATGGAGTTGGCTCCCAGATCTTTGGCTTCTGTACATGCATGAAGGGTGGTATCATTTACTGAGATATAAAAACCTTGCTTTTGTTTTGGCAGGAGGGTTGGTGATGGGGAAAGATGATGAGTTTAGATTTGGAGGTTATGCGTTTGAATTGCCCGTGAGATGTTCAAGTGCAGGTGCTAAGCAGGAAGGTGGACTTACGGGCCTGGGTATCAGAGCAGAGGTCTAAGGAGGAGCTAGCTATAAAGGTGAGTCCCTGCACTTGGCTGGTACTTGAAACTCTGAGCATGGATGCAGTGACTTGAATATAGAATCGGGAGAGAAGATTGTTCTTTTACATGGTTTTCACTTTTTCTGCTATCCATGTTTCCTTCCTTTGTCCTTTTCCTTGTTTTATTATTTTCCATTTTTCAGCTCCATGGGCCAAGTTTCCTCTTTTCTTTCTTTCCTTCCTGGTCTTCATGTCCTCCTTCCCTCCCTCCTTTCCTTCCTTTCTTTTTTTTTTTTTCTTTTTCTTCTTAGGGCTGTACCTGTGGCATATGGAAGTTCCCAGGCTAGGGTTCGAATCAGAGCTGCAGTGGCCAGCCAACGCCACAGCCACAGCCACAGCCACAGCAGATCCAAGTCACATCCAAGACCCCTGACACAGATCACAGCAACGCTGGATCCTTAACCCACTGAGCAAGGCTACAGATCAAACCCACATCCTCGCAGACACTATGTTAGGCTTGTAACCTGCTGAGCCACAACGGGAATTCCTCTTTATTTTTTATTTTTTGCTTTATAGGGCCACACCTGTGGCATATGGAAGTTCCCAGGCTAGGGGTCCAATTCGAGCTACAGCTGCCGGCCTACGCCACAGCCACAGCAATGCAGTATCCAAGCCACGTCTGTGATCTACACTGCAGTTCCCAGCAATGACAGATCCCTATCCCCCTGAGCGAGGCCAGGGATCGAACCTGCATCGTCATGGATCCTAGTTGGATTCGTTTCTGCTGTGCTATAACGGGAACTCCTATTTCTTATTATTAATGAATTATCAGTATGTTACTCTAGTTATATACACTTAATTCTGTAATTAACTCATCTGGAATCTCATCGCCCATTCTTTTAGGACATAATTTATTTTTTCTGAATATTGATTTTGATTCATTTATCAATGGGATTGAGTATGACAAAGCACTTTTTTTTTTTTAATGAGGAAAAGCAGGAAGACGTGCTCTGCTTTTGAACTATGACATACCTGAGAATGCCTGTCTCTTGTCTTCACACATGAACAATACTTAGCCAAGGCACAAAATTCTTTTCTTGTAATAATTTGCCCTCAAAACTCTCTAATCACTGCTCCAGGATCTTCTGGCATTCAGTATTTATAGACAAGAAGTCATGAGTTGAGTTGATTTTTTTCTTCCTGGATGCTAGCAGAATTTTTGTGTCTATATATCTCACAACCTTTTGCAGGCTACGTCTATGGGCTAGATAGTATTGATCAGAAGAAGAATATACTGTACCACTGGACAGAAACATATTAGGTGTTATAAATAGAAAAGAATTTGCGAAGTCCCTGAAGTCAGGGACATACGTTCAAGTCACTAAGACGAGGTGGAGAAATAGATATGGGGGTGGGGAAAAGAGGCAGCCATGGGGGAAGCTGAAGAATCTGTGCCTTCACAGGATCACAAGCAATGAGTGAGCAACAGAGGGAGGCTGACGGGGGCAAGTTTTCAGGAAAGACAGAAGGGCAAATTCATCGTTATCCTAAGTGTCCTGGCAGTAGGGCTTACACCATACGAGAAGGACATTATAATGAAGAAAACCACATGCAACCCAAGTACGTGAAATGTAGAAGGTGAACAAAACTGGTCTAGTTAGCTCCCCCTTTGGGGAAGATCTGAAGAGGAGTGAGGGCTGCAGGCAAAGGACGCGGTTTACGAGCAATGATTTATAGTACGTGTAAAAGGGCTGGATGAGTTTGGATGCTCAGAGCTGCTGAAATCTCACACACCCTTTTTACTTCTCCTGCCCACTCTGGTCAAAGTCAGTGTAGATGTAAGTCATGAACCTGTGAGGTCACACTGTCACCGTGGAGAAGGCAAGTCAGACAGGGAAGTGGCAACGAGCACCCCCTGGTGGCCTGGGATGGGACGCCTGGGAGCAGAATGTTGGCGCTGAAGGGACTGGTCTCCCAGCCTTGGCTGATGTCCAGAAGAACTGGGCTGCCTCTGGGTCGGGTGGGGGTTGCTGATGGGCGGAGAACAAGACTGCCTCGAATTTTTTTTTTCTTTTTTCTAGAACTCTGTGAGCCCTTTCAATCTATTACCCTTTGCGTTTACATAAGACATTCTTTTTTTTAATCATTTATATATATATATATATTTTCTACTGTACAGCATAGTGACCCAGTCGCACATGCATGTATACCTTCTTTTTTCTCACATTAAATGTTCCATCATAAGTGACTAAACAGAGTTCCCCGTGCTATACAGCAGGATCCCATTGCTAATCCATCCCAAAGGCTAAGCCTTCTGACATGACCAGGCCCAGATCTGCCAACATCTGGTTACTCTGGGGGTTTCTACTGTAAATCAGTACAAGTTATTTCAGGGGTCCGGGTGAGAAGGAGGATTTACAGCGCAGGTTAACATTTTCAGCCTGTTGTCGGGTGGGAGGTTGACTGTCCCCTCCAGGAGGGAGAGGTTACAGGACCTGGAGAACCTGCCTCCTCCTCCTTCTCTCGTGCAGCCGCTTCAGGTGCCGACTCCTGGGACACCTAGGGAAGGTCCCTTTCCTCGTGGCGCTGAAACTGCCTTGTCTCTGAAACAAGGTCTAGAATGAGAGGCATTCCAGCTCTGGCCCTGGTGTCTATGGCTGCAAGACGGCATCACTGTCCCAAGAAGGCCGGGACCTGGTCATGTGGCCGGCCTGGGATGCACATGGGCAGAGCAGGCTGTGCTGTGTGGAAAGCTCTCTGGAAGGGGGCAAGTTCAAGGGTATTCGGGTGCTTGGCCCAACTTCACCCACTCCCAAGCCCAGCGCCATCACTGGTGGAAATCCCTTCATTAGGAAATTACTCCCTCAGTCATAGGAATTAGGGCTCAGACACCGCCCCCTGCCCCCCACCCCTCCCCTGGAAGATTTAGATGTTGATCTATTGGTTGTAAGCAAAGGTGACGTGCTCAGTCACTCTAAGGCCCCACAGTTCTTAGAGAGCAGGGCTCTGCAGGTGGGGGACAGATGGAGTGGGAGGAGGGAAAGGAAGAGCAAGCTGGCCCCGGAAGAACCGCAGGCCCAGCCCAGCAGGTGGCACAGGAAAAGCTCTGGATGCTGGGGGTGCCCACTTTCACTAAACAGTTCCCGGGCACTGATGAGGGGGCAAGGGCCTTGGGGGCGTGGTGGGAGTATGGAAACAAGCTCTGTCCACCTTGGCAGTGGTGGGCAGCTCAAGGCTTCCTGCACAATGTCTCCTAGACCGATGTGGGGGAGCTGGACTTGCACTTGCTTGTGGAGAGGATCAAAGTCTGCCCCACAGGCCCATGTGGAGCCCTAATCAATCAGCCAAAGGGGACTGGGGCTGCTCTGAGCCCTTCCATCTGCCTGGGCGACAAAGATGCTCATGGCAATGCCAGGCTGACCAGAGACCTCTATTGCATCTAGGAAGTGGTGGGCACTGGCCTCAGCTCCCTCCCTGTAGAACACTGGATGGACATGCCAAGGAGCGGGATGGGTCTCCAAGTGGTGGGGCACCCACAGCAGTGGCCTGGTTCATTCCACTGGCAGACGCAACCTTTGAGAGCTTGGAAGGAGAGAGGAGACAGTTGAGATTGCGGGGAATGCAGCCGAGGCCTGGCATGGAGGAGGGGTCCGGGCGTAGCCTCGGAACCACACTGCAGCCCCCACTCGTCATCTCACCATGCCTCTGCCGGGCCCACCGTGGCACCGCAGAGAGGAGGCACGTGCCCTAGTGGCTAGATGTGTGTGCACCTGAACTCCCTGTTGGCCTGGGCCTCCTGTCTCTGTGACGAGGTCAGCCCTATTCCAGAAGACAGCAAGGAGAAAGAAGGAAACACTCTCGTTTTCAGGGCCTACGCAGCACAGGGATTTGGAGCTGGGGTAGGTGGTGCCTGCTTTGGTGTGGTTCCCAGCAGCAGACCCGAGGCAAGGATTTAAGTGCAAACAGCTTATTGGGAGAGGATCCCTGGAAGCATTCATAGGGGATGGGGAAATTAGCAAGGAAGAGACGGAAGCCAGGGCAGAGAACGTTAATGAGCAGGTTATCGCCGTGGGCAACTGGGGTTCACACCAGCTGGGGAGGCACCTCTGGGAGACGGAGGGAGGGCATGTCTCCAGGTCCCACCTGAGGGTGCAGAGCCGCTCCTTATCCAACAACTCTCACTCACCATTGGCTGAAGGTGGCTCTCAGGGACATTAAGATCCCAGCACCTCTGGCCTGCCCTGTGCACGGACAGAGCACATCTCGGCATCCAGGGCAAGGACCCAGGAGAAGCCTTCATTGTATAGGAAACTGTGAGAATCCAGGGTCAAGGGCACTGGTGGTGTCTGCTTCAGGGACCAAGAACTATTTAGTGAAGATAAGCAGATTCAGAGACAGAGGGTCACAGGTGGATAATCCGTCACCACAAATGATGGAGAGCTGGGCTGGGGCCTGAGGCAAGCATCTGTGACAGACAGGGATAAGAGACTCAGGAATAGGTCTGGGGAAATTGAGTCCCTTGTACTTGGACGCAAAGATGGCTGGTGGCAAGGTCAGGACCGAGGAACTCAGCTTTGCTGATGCCTAGCCCACAATGCCGCATCACACGCTCCCAGAGGCATGCTCCGGTGTGGTCAGACTGGCTGATTCAATCCATACTGACAGCAGTGTCAGTCACGGCCACTGTCTATCTGGCAAGCCCAGCTTCTCTTGTGCCCAGTCTCAGTGCAGGGTGGCAGGGCCCGGGACAGGGGGGTACTCGACGGTGGAGCATCGTGTCTCTGAGTGGGTGTGGGCAGCCATGCCAGTCAACTAGTGAGCTTCTGGCATCACCCCCTGATGGGGAGAAGCTGGGTCCATGAGGACAGAGACATGCCTCCACTCTGTCACACAGAGCCTGCAGGACTCCCATTCCCTAGATTGGAAATTCCAAGAAGGACTCCAGCCATGCACATAAGATGCAGGGCCACACAACATCCTCCAGGACAAACGAGGAGGCATCTCCATGCAACCATCTCATCTGCTGATGTCCGGTGGCAAGAAGCTCCCCCCGCCCGGCTAATTGGCTAAGGACAGCTCTCTATCCGTGCCACGGGGTAACAAGATCTCAGCTCTCTCTCTCTCTACTTGGTTACTAGAAGATGCAGCTGGACTGCAAATTGACAGCACAGACGTCCCTTTCAGCTCCCAGTCATTTCTCTTTGTTGCTAATTGTACAGTTGCGCGATCTCGCCATTAAGTCACTAGAATGAAAGACGCTAAACAGCCTAGGCTAGCACAGAGTCAGATCCATTTTTATCGAACTTCCTCTTCTGCAGCTTTTCTTGAGAGATGTGATGTTGATGCTTTTTATCTACCTCTATTTATCAAGATTAAGGAAAAAAAACCCTCATCTGTTTTTGACCAGAGTCAATAAAAGCATGTTTAGCAAAACCAATACAATACACCGTGGGTGTCATTCTTTGATTTATTTTGTTAAAAGCTTCCATGCAATGGTATATCATCCTGAACTCTGGTGGAAGAAGTAAGAGGTAAAAACCACAGAGGCATCTGTGCAAAGACCCTCCATCAAAGGACCCCAAATACACGTCCTTCTTTCTGCTGAGTCAGAGAGGCTCAATGAGGCTTTCATGGTCACCCAGACAAAGCCACTCAGTGACTAAGCTGCATTTTATCACTGAGCCCAAACCACCAATATCTCCAGGCTTTATACACCATGTCCCCTTTTGGCATGTATAATCGCATACGTTGTACCTTCCTAAAAGCAACAAGAGGTACCCTGCCTATCTTGTGAAATGTGAACAAAGCACATTAAGTTGAATAGGATGATTTTAAAGAGTATTTCTGAAGACTCAGCTTATCAGAGATCATTACCTCTAAATCCACCTGCGGAAATATCACTCCGGTTCCATATGGACCATCTTTATTTCCGCCCATCCCCAGCCTCCGGTGCAGAAGGATTGCAGCATAACACGTCGTGTTCATAAGGTAAGTGTGACATTCTAATTAGAAATCAAACATGGGTGGCGGAGTCTAAATGTGGAATTTACATTCATTCAAGGTCCAAAAATATCCAACTGTTCCCATCTAGGATGCTTCCAGGTGCAAGAGAGTGATAAGGGGAGTTCAATTCTTCTCATGTGCCTTAAAGAAGAAATGGCACCATTTAAGGGTTCCCAGCTGGGAAAGGAAAGCCCAAACAATCTAAACATCCAAGCTCGAACAGGCTTCTCACACTTTCTGGTATTGGGGGCCACGTGCGCCCACTTTGGGGAAGTCCCTGCCCCTTTCTGCTTCTGAATGTGCTCCTTAGAACCAGGCAGGTGCCAGGCCCTTCAGACCTTTCCTGCTGGAGACAGGGGTGTTAGGCTTTCCCAATAACGTTCTGCAACCTGAGTGCTGGACCTGATGGGGGGTGGTGGTTGGTGGGGACCCCAGGAATCATTAAGGAATCCCACCCTCCCAGGCCAGCTCCTCTGTGGCTTCAGCCTGATGGTCTAAGGGCTCTGGCACTGGTAGGGCAATTCCTGCCCCAGGGCCTTCCAGTCTCATGGGAGGCCCCACCCTGACCTCTGTCCCTGGTGCCACAGGCCAGCCAGACCTCAGTGCCCTTAGAGACACCCCACCCCCAACTCTGTATCAGGCTCCACGACCCTGCTTTTTGCACATCCCTTCTGTCTGCTCGTAATCCCACCCCACCTGGTCCCACCTTTGCCTTTCCGTTTAGACATCACGTCATCTGAGACAGTTTCCTACATCTCCATTTTGAGACTGGGGTCCCTGCTATATGTTCCTATAGCACCCCCTCTTCCTGCCTGACACCTACGCCGGGCTGCGGCTCTCAGGCCAGGGCATATGGAGGGGGACCGTGTCTGTCTTGGGGACTCTCTATCCCCAGCTTATTATAGTGTTTCTGTGTTTTTGTTTTTTGTTTTGTTTTTAGGGCCACACCTGCGGCATATGGAAGTTCCCAGCCCAGGGGTCCAATCAGAGCTACAGCTGCCGGCCACAGTCACAGCCACAGCCACGTGGGACTTGAGCTGCATCTTCAACCTACACCACAGCTCACGGCAACACCAGCTCCTTGACCCACTGAGGCCAGGGGTCGAACCCTCATCCTCATGCCAGTGGGGTTCGTAACCCACTGAGCCACAGTGGGAACTCCCCCTTACAGTGTTTCTTAAATGACTAAACAACTGGAAGAAAGGAAGGAAGGAAGGAAGGAAAAGATTAAGACAGACAGACAGGGAGGTATCTTTTTGTTCACAGCCCCCGCTATGACTGAATATTCCACCCCCCACCAAATATCTATGTTGAACCACCCCTCACGGTGCTGGTATTAGGGGGTAGGGTCTGTGGGGAGTAGTTAGGTCACGAGGGCCCATTCTCGTTAAGAGAATGATTGCTGTTATAAATGAGGCCTGGGGGCACTCCCTAGCCCTTTCTTCCATGAGGGGACACAGGGACAGGTTGGCGTCCTGCAGCCTGGAAGTGGGTCCTCACCCGTACCCCAGTATGCTGGCACCCTGATTTCAGCCTTCCAGCCTCCAAAGCATAAGAAATACACGTTTGCGGTAAGCCGCCCGTCAGTGGTCTTTGGTTACAAACAGCCCAGCTCACTGAGACAGCCCCCAGGAGAGGGCCTGCCCTGCACACTGCCTGGGTGGTCAGATGTGCTGAGCGAAATGGGCCGCCTGCTTCTCCACTCCCATCACCAGCAAAGCCAGCTCCGGGGCTCCAACTCCCACGCCACCTGCAGCTAGAGTGTGGCCAGGTCTCCCTCTCAGGGACCACATGGGTTCTCTGCTCCCACTCCTGCTCCACTCTGGGCAATCAAGGAAGGTCTACGCTACGCCCTTGGGTCTTCTGTCTCCTGCTCGATCACTGTCTGCCTCCAGCTGCTGCCCTGGCCAGCCAGGACCCAGAGGGCTGGAGCTCCTGGGCTCTGGGTCCTTTCTCTTTAGCCTACGGGCTTTCTGGCCTGGGCAAGGGCCGAGGTGAATGAGGGCTCCTGCAGGGCACAGGAGGTCACAAGCAGTCCCTTGCCTGCGCCACTGAGCCCATGGCATCCTCCAGCACAGCCTCCACTGCTGGGCCCCAGGGAGGAGAGCCAGACACCTGGCTGCCTTGAGTCCTTGTCCAAGCCCACTGTCCCCCAGTCCACCCTTGAGCTCGGTATGGAGGGGAGAGAGGGAGAGCTGGGGCCAGAGAGCCCGTGAGAAAACACAGGCCCCTCCCAGAAGGCAGGTCTGAAGACCTGGCCATCCCGTTCTTGTTCTGACTTCATTCAGGGTTCACATTCAAGTTAAAGAGCAAGTCCGTGTTCCTCTAACGTTGCCTTTAAAAATCAGAGAAGGGGAGGGGCAGACGCTAACTCACAGGGCCCTGCTGGGTGAGGATCTCCCTGGGTGGGGTCAGAGCATCACCCTGAGCTGCGCTGGCCTTAAGTGAAGGCAGGCAGGTGGGCGGGGCTTCCCTCTGCCCCTCCTCTCCCACCTGGGTAGGCTCTGCCTGCCCTGGTGCCCACTGTCTTGGGCATACTGTCTCAGCCAGCCCCTCTGTCCAGGGACTCCTGGGGTCAAGGGGCATCCCCAGGGACCAGGCAGCCCCACCTGGAGAGTCTCTAAGACCCCAGAGGCTGGGGGCAGGCAGATCCCCCCAGCGCCAACAGGATGGGGGTGCTGGGGGTGCATCAGGCTGCTCCTCAGCTGGGGTTTTCTTCAGGCAGATCTGTGTGTTCACCTGACCGGGTGCGGCAGCATTAAAACAGAGGGAGATTCTTGGGGCCGGGTTAATCGAGCTTGGAATTTATGCGTGAGTTTTTGAAGAAGGAGAGGAAAAAAAAAAAAAAAAAAGACAACCATTTTTAAACAACTTCCACGAAGGGTTATAAAACACAGATAATTTACATGTGGGAGCAGATGGCAGGTGGGGTGCTGTTCTAGGCAAACCACGTGTCCCGCGGCAGTTCTTTTAATGGATACTCGAAGTTTATATGTGGTTTGTAAACTCAAGGGCCAGTGATTTCTGAGTGATGGATTGCAGGGCACACAAATGCTACCAGTCATGACTTTCATTCCGCTGGAGGTGACTCTCCTCCTGCACCAGCCCTACTCCAGGGGCCCCCAGAGCCCACCAGGGCCCCCAGACCCTCATCCGCAGGCAGGTTCTGAGGGCAAATTGACCAGGACCTTGCGGCCCTCTTCTGTTCCTGAGCTTGTGGCCGTCATGTGTCCCGTGTCCCCACCCCTCTCCTCTGAAGTTTGCTCCACTCTTTTGCATGAGCCCTGACCCCCCTCTCCAGGCACCCCCACATCAGGAGAGCCTGGTCCTGACACGCCATGCTGCCCCTCCCGGCCTGCAGCAGGTGGGAGCCTGGGATGGGCCTCTCTCTCAGCAGCTGCCCCATCTCGCAACCCCACCCCAGTGTCCTCCACGAAGCTGCGCATCTGAGTGCAGCCCCCTGGGGGACGGGTCTACTCATTCAGGGACCACCGTGCCCCGCTGGGTCCAGGTTCCAGGCTTGACCCCATTCTCGTTAGCTGTGTGGCCCAGCACATCCAGGCCCCTGCTGGACCTTCATCGCCGGGTGCTCTGACCACCAGTCATTTGGCTACAGAGCAGCAGGGGTAGGGTGGGGTCAGGAGACAGGATGGGGAGAGCACAGGTCTACAGCGTTCAGACCAGGAAGACCAAGGAGCTCATGGATGGTGAAGGGATGGGGGTGGGGGTGGGGGGCTCCTATTATCAAGGTCCCATTTCCTTTTGATTTCACAGGACCCGACCTAGACACTTCATCCTGGGCTCCTCTGCCTGTGCCATGGAGTTCCCGTGTGTGCACCACGACAGCAGACCAGGGAACTTGTGTGCTGGGCATGTGACAAGCATGCCCATGAAGTTGGCATCCTGACCAGTCCGTGTTAGGGAAACCAAGGCACAGAGGAAGGGAAGAACTTGCCCGAGGCCCCGTGGAGCCACCGGGAACCCAAGTTCCCCGCAAAGCCATGGTGCTATTCTGACTTCTCTCAAGGCCACCCTTTACTGGAAAAATCAAAGCAGGACAAAAGGCATCGCCTCGAAAATTCCAACCTTGAGCTTGAGCGTAGCACCCTGGCTGCCCAGGGGAAAAGACAATAGCCCTGGTGAGAGCCATGGTCAAGATTCCTGCAGCTCAAACTGGATAAAGCATCAGGAGCAACAATGTACCCAGGGTTATTATTTCTTAAACACCATTTTAGTGCCAGCGACCATGCTGGCGGAAACAGCAGAAGTTTTCAACAGAACTTTCTTGTTTTGCTTTCTTGGGAACAGATGGCAAGATTTTTATCTCAAATAACGTCAACGAAGACACTGTTATTTCTACGCTGTGTGTGCATGTGCGAGTATCCCGCCTTTCCTATATTTGCAGGAAAGTAGCTGTGTTTCGTCTTTGCTCACACTTGAGATGCCGAGAAGACACTTTAAATTAAGCACTCTCAGTAAACAGGGATCGTAAAGTAGCAGGAAGGTAACACTGCACTAATTTGCCCCTGCTGAAGCCATATGCCGCTTCCCTCCCCGGGGCTGCCTTTCCGACAGTTTCTATCGACTCTGCAACAGTCACGGCTTCCAACCTTCTCTCCACACCCTCTGTCTTCCGAGGGCCAGGTGACCTTCCTCAGAGACACAGCTGAGCAGTGGGCCAGCACCACCGTCTGAAGGGGAGAAGAAGCCAGGGTCGTATGCCAGGGGCTTGGCTGCCAGCTCTATGACCTGGGGCTCAGGTGTGCAGAAGGCTTTTGGCAGCCTGCGGCCCGGGTGTCACTCCTGTCACCCACCGTGCTCATGCCCTGAGTGACACATGCAAGTGTGCACGCCTCACAGCACACAGGGTAAGTGTCAGGGGCTCCTGGGGCTGACAGTGGGGCCACCCCAAGGTCAGACCTCCCCTGGGTCACAGCTCCCCCACCCCAGGTGCTGGCCTTTCTCTGTCTCCTCCCAACGACACTGTTGGGGGCACATCAACACTCCCGCCTTAGACACAGAGGCTGAGGCGGAGAAAGATTGCTGCCAACTCCCAAGGTCAGACATCCGCCAGTGTTTCTCAAACGGTGGCCCCCGACCTCCTGAGGCAGTTGCTAAAAATGTTCTGCTGATTCAGGATCTCAGGCTGGGGGGCTCGGAACATTTGTCTTCCCAGAAATCTCCCCAGGTACCCAGAGCAGCCTGACACCCACTCACGGAGATAAGACAGGGATTTAAATTCAGGTCCCCGGACCCAATGCTCTTTGGAAACCACAGCGGCCACCAATGTTTCAGGTAATGGACTCATTCACACCCAGATGTTTAATGGCCAACTGACGAATTCATCCTGGGGAGGGAGGTAATTTTGACAATGGTTTGAACGGGTTTTTCCTCCCAGAGAAGATGACGTTGCCGCGGCGGCCTCTAGGCACACAGGCAAACGCTGAAAAGGGATGGGGTGTGCCTGATTCCCCCCTCTTGGATCCCCTTGGCATGCCCTCTCCTCTGAAGTGTACATTCTCCGTGCTGAACCCCGCAGAAGCTCCAGAGTGGCTGTGCCTTTGCTCTACCAGGCACCTCACCGCTTCGCCCTAGACCAGCCCTGCCAGAGGGACGGTGGGCACTGTGATGAGGTCCTGCCATGCTCTGCCAAAGGCCTGAGCCTGATGCCTTGTTTGGGGGGCATTTGAACGCCAACGGATAGGGTCCCGTGGAATTATTGCCAAATAGTCTGGGACACATGTGGGATTTCTCTTAAAGTCCCCGGGCGGTGGGTTGTGTCCTGAGAGAGGCAGGTTTTATGGCTCGAATCCAGGGGGATGGGGCCAGGAGACTGGCATCTGTGACCCAATAAAGTAATCAGGAGTGATCCCACACGGCGAAAGCCTGGGAAGCAGAGCCGAGAGGAAGGGTCCAGAGGGGGCCTTCTACAGGCTTCCAGCCCAGGTGGAGCACAGGGTGAGGGTAACCCTAGCCACGGCCTTCTCTCCAATATTTCAAAGTCCACAGGAAAGCTCCCTGACATCTCTGAGACGGCTGATTTTCCCACAGGGCGCTCTCTTTTCAACTCCCTCCCCCAGCATCACTGATCAATTCATTTTCCGTTCAGGTCTGTTAAGTATCGGCAAATGGAGGCAATTCAAAGAAAAAGAGATGGAGCGCAAACTGCATTTCTCCTGAGCAAAAGGAATCTGCAAGGATTCTTCCGCAGGCCCTCTGCTCTAGAGGGGGGTCCACGGAGCCTTTATGGTGGATGCGTTGAGGTTAGCTGTCTAGCTAGAGTTGCAGTCCCAGCTCCTCCTTCTGGGTTTAGGTCATGTTCAACTTAGAAATGCAAAGGTCTTCTGAGTTTGGCAGGGACAACCCCAGTGGCTTTAGAACACCTCTTCCCAGCTGACTTTGAGAGGCTCCTTTCTGCTTAGAGCCCACCCAGTTGCTACACCAAACACAAATATCAGCTTCCTCTGTTTCTACGCTCTGGGGAAAAAACCCGGGAGGCAAACCTGCCATCACGAAGTCGGTTTCTGTCTTGGAGACTTTGACAAGTAGGCCAGCTGTAATCTCCATTCTCCTTATGACATACAACCCAGGTCTCCCCAAAAGGAGGTGGCAAAGGAGGTCCCTTGAGGCGACCCACTGAGCCCAGAGTCATGGGCCCCTCAGAAGTGATGGGCTTCACCAGGACTGCGCCCTCATGGATGGGGGCGGCTTGGGGCTCCAGGCCTGCCACTTCCACTTAGCCATCTGCTCACACCTCAAGCAAGGGCTCCTGCACACACAGCCCTCGGGGCCCAGGGGAGCCCTGAGAACCATCATCGGTCTTGTCTGTCTTTCATAATTCAGGAGAACCAGGGTTAAAAAAAGTGCATGTGCAATCGACATAATTTATATGCTGCAAGTGGCCGAGCTGGCATCCTCTCGCTTCATAAAGTTTAAATAACGGTGGTTTAACACCAGATGTAAGTGCAGCTGTCCTGAGCGGAACGCCATTAGCTCCATTACGACGGGAGATGGTGCTTTTCCCAGTTCAGCATCCCCAGGAAAACATCGCACCTGTCATCTCAGTGCCACAAGCAGCTGACTTGATGCAGGAGTCTACAGGCGGCTTTTCAGATCGCATCCATCAAGAAGCTGGGGCATTCACAGAGGAGAGGAGAGCAGGCTGCAGACCGACCAGGAGAGAGGCCGACCACGCCCGCACTTAGTGCGCGCCAGACAAGATCTGGACTCTGAGGATTCCGGGTGGCCTGGCATTTCACCCTAGGGGGTGTGGGGCCAGTGGAGGGCAAGCCTGGGAGAGGAGGAGAGCGGGGGCAGAGGATGGAGGAGGAGGAAAGGGAGAGAGGGGAACCCGGAGAGAGAGCGGGCATGGGGCCTGAGCAACTTGGAGGGAGAAGCCCTCCCCCCGCCCCCACATTTGGGCAAAGGCCCTGGAGGGCAGGTTGAGTTGACCTTGGCAGGCAGGGACTGGACATGCTGACGCGTTCCACCTGCACTGGCTGAGGGTCAAGGTTTCCATGCCAATCAGGACGTCTCAAGGGTCTCCTTCCAACAAAAGGAAAACTTGAGAAGGTCAACAGCAGTGAATGGGGGACAGGGCTCAAACACACCTGTGGACAGAGCCACTGGCCAGGCTCCAGGGAGCACCACGCTGGGGAGAGAGGGTCTCATCTTACAGATAAGAACCAGAAACTTAAAAGGGGAGGGGATTTCTCTGATGCCCCAGGGGCAACTCAGAAGGCAGCAGCATCAATAGAGTCAGGCAGAAGAACTGGATTTCTCTATTTCTTTGGCGGTGAAATTGATGTAACCCTTCCTTGTGGAAAGAGAGCACTGAGCTCGCCAGGAGCTACAAGCACCAAAGTGGCTATAGCCAAAGAGAAGGTTCACGCGTCCTGCCTTCTGTCTGCCTCATCACCCCCCACCCCTGGGTCAGGAGCAGGAGGCACTGAGGGTGTAGACATAGGAGGCAGAGCCCCCCTTCCTCCACATCTGGCTGGGAGGCGGGCCCGCTGAGCACCCGGGGCTTCCACAGTTCCAGGCACTGGGTGCAGGAGCACAGGGGATGGAGCCCCCAACTCTGCAGAGAAGCGGGCGTTCATCGTGCAAGCCACACGTGGCCCCTGATGACATAGCCCAGGTCCCCAGTTCTAGGTCAGTCTCACATCAGCTCACCTGGGGGCCACAGGACGCACTGGAGGCCACAGCCTGTGAATGTACAAAACCCCTAGGGCCAAGAGCCAGGACCAGAGCAGAATGGTGGGCCGTGACTCTTGCAGACCAAGGTGGCGAGGAAGCAGAGATGTCAGCAGTCTCTGGGGTCCGCTGCTTGGCCCGGCGCCCCTTAAAACATAAAATTTCCAGCTGCACTGCTGAATGTCACCCTGGCCTGTCTGATTACCCGGGAAGAAGCTTGTCTAAGAAGATAGAGACTGCTCGGTTTCCATCATCCTTTGCTCGCATCTCTCAAGGACCAAACCAAAGAACTGGATTTTTAAACGATGACAAAGGTATTTGTGTGGCACCAAACAAGAAAAGGAAAACAACACAGGAATACTTAGTGGGATCTGCAGCTGGGAAAATCTTCCTGAGCTAAGAGATTTCTGTGAAGGCAATTTCGGTAGACAGTTCTCATTTAAATGGAAATTCCTCCAGAAACACTAACAACGGCTCACACATCCACTGCTTGACTAGGTGCTCGGCACTGTTCTGAGAGGTTTATATGTATTAACTCACTTAATCCTTACAACTGCCTTGTGCAGTACGTACTTTTACTATGTATACTTTACAGATGAGGGAATTGAGGCTCAGAGAGGTTAAGCAATTAGCCCAAGATCGCTCAGCTTATAAATAGCAGAGCCAGGATTTGAACACAGGCAGTCGGGGTCCAGAATCCACTATCTTAACCATGAATGTGCCAGGAATGGCAAGTGGTCTACAGTGAATGCATTAAATTAACTTTTACAAGAACTGCTCACAATTCCAATGACCTCTGCAGCCAGCTGGGAGGGATTTATTTAGTGAGTTTCAACAGAGCTCAATGTAGTTTTGGGAGTCCATCTCAGAAAGAACCCAGAACCCAGAGAGGGACTTTTCTAAAAGGGAGGAGTGGAAATGCTCTGCCATTCTTTTTTTTTTTTTTTAATGGGTTTTTAGGGCTGCACCTGTGGCATATGGAGGTTCCCAGGCTAGGGGTCGAATGAGGGCTGTAGTTGCTGGCCCACGCCACAGCCACAGTTATAGCAATGCCAGATTCGAGCCGCATCTGAGACCTTACACCGCAGCTCACAGCAATGCCGGATCCTTAACCCACTGAGTGAGACCAGGAATCGAACCTGCCTCCTCATGGATGTTGGTCAGATTTGATTCGTTTCCACCATGAAGGGAACTCCTGCTTTGCAAATGCTGAGTTTCCGAGTCCTTCTTACACAGAAAAAAGGGGTTGGCGGTCTTTCCCTGGGAAAGCCAGGTCCCTGGGGGCTGAGTGAGGTGCGCTGGCGCTATTCCCACCTAGAGAGACCACACAGGACACAGCTCTGCTGACCTCATCTAAAAACCACGGGCATGACAGTGACAATGCTCTTCCCCACTGCAGGCTCTCCCTGTACTGTGTGGCACTGCGCCACTGAATGCTCCTGCCAAGCCTGGGAGGCAGAGGGGAAGGGACATGGGAGGACACCCAGAGTGCCTGGTGAACTTGAATAGACGCCAGTGCCCAGAGCACATGTGAGCTCCAAAATGAATGAACGGATGGGTGAAAAAATGAACAAATGAGTGAACCAATTCCTCCAGATCCAGCGACAACAAATGAGAGAGCAGAAAGGACCTACGCCTCCTCTCTCTGCTGCAAGGAAGCCTCATTCACCAGAGGGATGAACCCAGAAAGAGACACTCACTAAAGACTTAACTGATGCCCCCTCTCCTGAGATCTGCAATCTGTGTCATCAGCATCCCCACGGCCTCATTGTGACAACACTCTGAGCGCACAGTCATCGGCTTCGAGCTTTCCAAGTTCAGGTACGGAGACCGGAAGGCTGGCTGCATATGCACTTCCTCCCCAAGGGATGGCATCGGTGCCTGGGAGCAGCTCCTAGCTGTGCCTGGCATAGGCGCCTCACAGAGAGGACTCTGCTCTGACTCCTCCGGGCTCTCCTAGGGCATCAAAGCCTGATCTGGGTCAGACCCTGGGCTGGCCCTGCCCCCTGCCCTGCCCAGGCTGCCAACTTGGGGAAGGAGATGGGAGAGAAGAAACCCCTCTGAGTCCACGGCTGGGAGCCACAGTTTGTGCCTGGACGAGGGTGTGGTCCCCACCATGTGTAGCTCATGGTTAGTGCCCAGGAGGAGTCCCGAGGCTCAGCTCAAGACTGATGAGGGAGAGGGGCAGGGCTGAGGGGCTGGGGCCTCAGGGCAGGCGTGGTCACCAGCCTCAGAGGCAGGGCGGTCACAGTCTGAAAGCCACTGCAGCGTTTTTAATCTTCCACAAGGAGTGGAAGTGACTAAGTTTGGTGGAGATGAGGGTATACCAGCAACACAACAGCTGTCAGAAGAGAAGCATAAACCGTTCTCAGCAAGAGAAATAGCACATTTCTTTCCTCAATCAGCGAGGTTTAATTTATTTATCTAGCCAAGCCATGATGGATACAGTCTGCCCAAATGTATTACAGGGGGATAATGCAATCCCTTATCCAGAAAACCACCATATTATAGATACTATCAAGCTACTTCCTCAAAAGTGTTTGGTACCCTAGCAACCAAAAAAGAAAAAAATAACTAAGGCATAAAAATTACATTGCATCTGCAATACTTCGTTGAAATTGGTTTTGCAATAAAGCATGTATTGTAAAAACAAAGGTTTAATGATATATCAGTTTGGTGAAAATCTGATTACAAAGCAAAAACACATACATCTAAGTAAAGTTGCAGAGCTGTGAAAAATGAAGCTTGGCAAGGAAGGAATTCCTGGGCAGGCCCCGTGTGAAAGGGTGCAGGAGTCGGATTCTCTTTCATGATGGGTCCCCACCAATGAAATCCCTTCCTCCGCATCCAATCCATGAAGCCAGCCTCAACCCTGAATTCAAACCTGTAGCAGGAACTACGGGAGCTCATACACTTACACAGAGGGCAGATGGCTGCTTAGACATAGGAAACATTTGCCAAGACAGTTAAGATCTTTCTGACCCCAAAGGTGGCACTGCCTATAGCCTGGGAGGCCCTGGCAAGACGGCCGCCATGCCCTATCACCAGCAGCCATCCAAATCCTGCCAGCTTGGAACTGAGCTGTTATGGATGCCAGTCGCTGGCTGGGGTGTGAAGGCTCTGGTTTAGTGCCCTCAGTCCCTGGGTGATCAGACTGAGCCTGCGACCGCTGAGACCACAAGAAGTGATGGCTCCAAAGGAACTGCCCATCACCGGGCTCTCCTTGAGGTGTTTTAGGCATAATGCCTGCTGTTGCCCAAAGCCTCCACACACTGGAGGGCCCTGGGAGAGGTCCATGTCTGACCTGACCTGGCTTCCCACTTCCCGCACGAGCAGCCGCACTCCACGTGACTGGTTAAATGCCCAGTGGCGGGCCCCATACTCAGAGGGAGAGCAGAGAAGTGAGCAAGAGATGCCCTTGCCTGGAGAAGCTTCCAGAGCTTTGGGGTCGAGGGAGAAAAGGACACCTGCCTATGGCCTGTCCTGTGGTCTCTACCCTTGGCCCCCAGGCCTCTTAGCTCTTTCACCTCCCTGGGCGCCTCTCCAGGTATTTCCTGGTTTTTCTGCTACAGCGAAAGAATAAACCAATCCATTAAAATGCCAGACATATTAATCCTGGGAAGTGTTTTGATTTCCTAAGAAAATACTAGGCAAGGAATGTTTAACCTCAAAGAAGGAATGGGATGGGGTGGGCGTGGTGCCCCTGGGTGAGGCTGCTGCTGCCGCCACTGCTGCCAACACAGCGAAAGATAAAAGATATTTGTTTTTCCTTTTTTTTTTTAATTGTTATTTCCCCCAAACAATTTTTTTTTTTCTACTGTACGGCATGGTGACCCAATTACACATACATGTACACACTCTATTTTCTCACATTATCAGGCTCCATCATAAGTGACTAGACATAGTTTCCAGTGTTTGTTTTTTAAACGTGTGTGTACATGCACTTTACTGATTATATTTCTTAACCTAATGGGATGGCTTAAAAAAAAAAATCTGTCCTTTTAGGAGCGCCCACCATGGCTCAGGGGTTAATGAACCTGAAGAGTATCCATGAGGACACGGGTTCGATCCCTGGCCTCGCTCAGTGGGTTAAAGATCTGGTGTTGCCATGAGCTGCGGTGTAGGTCACAGATGCGGCTCGGATCCCACGCTGCTGTGGCTGTAGCGTAGGCCGGCGGCTACAGCTCTGATTTGACCCCTAGCCTGGGAACCTCCATATGCTGCAGGTGCAGCCCTAAAATGACAAAAGACAAAATAAATAAATAAATAAATTTGCCCTTTCAGAAAGGCTCAGGCACAGAGATGTCACTGGTAGAGGCTGAGGGCAGTCTTTGAAGGAGGCCTGTAAGAGAGAAAAGTCTAGCGGGGGCAGATCTGTGTCAGAGAGACCAGATCCAAGGAGGCTTCCACAGCACGAGATGACACCGAAGGTCTTGGGACAGAAGTGAACAGGCAAAGGTGGAGCGTTGGTGGCGGGAACTGCCAGCCAGATTCCTAGCCTGGTACCCGCAATGACCCCCGACCTGTGGACAGGGGCTCCCCGGCTGTGAGGCTGTGCCAGTCCCCACTCCCTGGGCAGGACAGGAGGCCCTTCAGCCTGGGCACTGTCCTGAATTTGCAGGGAGGCCCTCGGAGGGGCTGGGGGGGCCAGCCCTCCTCCTCAGGCCCAGCCCTCCTGGCGTCTCCCCATCAGCAAGCTCTGCCGATGGCGGAGGTGCGGGAGGGGTCGTTCTTCTGGGAACAGGGACATTAGTAGCTTGGGTGTTTCTTGCAAAGAGCCTCAGGTTTTTCAGTTAAGTGGATCAGGCTTTCAGAGGTGATTCTCCTAGGACCCCAAGGGCCATCAGGTGACCCGCTGGAGCCTGGACTTCTCCATCACATGTGGAACACACCATGCAACACACACACACACTCACATAAATGCATGCGCACACCCCAGACCAAACCCCCCGGTGGGGAGAAACGAAGTCAAGTGCAGCTTACAAATGCGGCTGAGCACCTAATGCCTGCCTCCTGACCCCGCTCCTGAGACCTAGAGATGAGCTTCCCCTGCTCAGGCTGGTGGTCCTTGTTAATCACTGACACTCTGGCTTAGGACCCAAGAGTAGGAAGCTCTCAGTTTTCTCTTTTTTCCCTAGAAAGACCTGTCAATGGTCAAGGCACAAAATCACACCAGGTTTTGTTTTGATAAAAAACAACCTTGGGCACAAGTAACAGGCCCCAGAAGCCTGTTACTTTTTTTTACCAGCTCTGGCCCAGCTTAGGGACAAGGCTCCATTGGGTCCAGTTGTCACACGCAAGGTTCTAAGCAGAGATGCTAGCAGAGCATGCACACCTGGCATGCTCCACGGTGGGAGGACACCCCTGCCCAGGATGCCTGCCCACTGCCCCCATCTGGCCCATTTCCATCTCAATGACTTCCTGCTTTTGCTCTGCAGATAGCTGCACAGTGAGGAACCCACTGCCAGGCCCCAGGAAACAGGCCTGGGGAAATGCCATTCTACAGACCCTCAGCAAGGATGGAGCTTCATGCTCTGGGTGGAATTTACAACCTACAATTTTCTATAACATCGTTCGCCAGGCAGGCAGCGAGGTAGAGAAGGAAAAAAAGAAAAGAAAGAAAGAAAAAAACAAAACCCAGAAAGCTAAGAGAAAGAAATATTTCAAATTCATTCATGATTTATCTGTTCCTTCCCTGTGGCTGCAGGGGAATTTTAACTCTGCTGCAAAATGGCCTGGCTGTGAGATGCTGCATGCCACGGAGCTGCAAGCAGCCTGGGCAACGTTAACCTGTCCTTTGCTGCTCCCAGCCCTCGCACTTGCACTGCTCTCTGGCCTGGCATTGGGTTGATCTCAGCAACTGGGCAGGACATCAGAGACCTACCTCCTGGGCCATGCAGGTGGGTGCACCTGACTCAGACCGACTTGCCCCAGTCCCCGCACAAACAAAATTCTCTGGAGCCAAAATGAAACAGAACAGGTTTGGAATCTGTGTCCTTTCCACTTCTGCAGCTTTTCCCTTCATCCAACGCCTTTTCCTTTGAAATGCTGTAAAGCCCTGAAGGGAGGCGAGGGAGCAGTGCGAAGGAGCCTTTCAGAAATGTCAGTTTCCATGTTAGCGAGCCCAGGCAGTGGGGCCAATCAAACGCTCCGCAGCCGCCTGTGTCGCCTGCGCCTCCATCTACAAAGAAATCATCAGTGTCTCGGGTCTGTGTTGCCCTATGCGGCTTATAAAAGCCCTTCCTCATACATTTCCCCAATTCCATCTGCTTCTGCCATTTAATCAAGAATCCTTTAACTTCCAGAAGAGAAGGGGGCACAGCGACCTTGGAAGGAGTGGACAAGGCCATTAATCAACGGGCTTCGCATGCAAGTGAGGGGAGGCCAGTTTGCACAGCAGAGCATCAGATTCCAATTAGCGCACGAGACCTCGGCCCGGGAGGAAGGGGTTAACGCCAATGTCACCCAGCAAGAGAAACACCGGGAAAATTCATTCCCGCAGCCTGGCCTTTGACACGCATCCGTCCATCGGTACGTTCAGCCGAGCTTCCCCATCCCGTTCTGCACGGCGAACAGTCATTGTTTAAAAATGTCACGATAATAATCAGCTTTTGCGGCAAAGATATGAAAAATGTATTGCAAGATCAAAAGGATGATATTGTCTTCCAGCAGATTACACGTTCCGCCCAGAGAAAGGCTAATCTGATGTCCTCGGAGAGGAGAGCGGTAAACACTTGCAGCATTCTCGCCATCTGTGTTTCATTTCTTTGGGCTTGCTCAAGAAAACAGTTATTTATGTATAAATAATAATAATAAAAAAAGAATGATGTTTGTCCTTAAGAAAATCGTAATGGAAGCCTGTGTGGGGTTTTACAATCCCAACCAGTCAACGCAGTCCAAGAGAACACATGCGAGCCGTCACCCCGCCTGCTCTGGAGAGACACAGCCACGGCTCTCCCGCTTCTAGCCTGTCTGTACCCCAGCCTGACGCTAGCTTTGGCAGTGGCCAAGGCAGTGTCCCACCCCATACAGTTTGCAAGGGACCAATAGGCTCTCCTTGACGGCAGCTCCAGAGAGGTTCCCTGGGGTCGGAAAGCAGGCCTCTTTGCAATCGGCAAGACTTCTGTCCTGAGTCTGACCCCAGCTGAGAAGTGGGGCGGACCCGGCCTCTGGGGTGTGCCTTGGGATGATGGGCAACTGCTGGCCACTTAGGAGGGCCCCCCGAGGACAGGAAGGGATGGCATGACTGTCTGTGCCAGTAGCACTGTCATTAAGCACAGGGTGGGGTAGGGGAGGGAAGAGTCCAGCGCTTTGAAGCCTGCAACTTTTGAGATGACTTCTGCAAGGGTTTGCTGAACAACCTGCCTGTGCATAGGCCTTGGCCAGTGTCTTGGGAAGGATATGAAACATCGTGATGATGCACTAGGCCAGCAGGGGATGGAGGAGAGGTCCAGCCACCGCCACACGCCAGCAGGGGCGGGTCAGGAGAGCTAAAGGGGAAGTGGGCATCTCAGCTTCTCTCCCCTTGAAAGTAGGCTCCTGCTGAGGGACAGAAAGCTTAGATCTTGGCCTGAGGGGAGGGGCATTGTCAACTCCTCCTCCCCGCAGAAGACCCTTGGGCTGAACCCTCCAGGGGAACTTTCAGCCACCAGACTTTCAGACACTGAGGGGATTTCACTGTTTTCTCCCATTTCCTTGGGCCTAAGAGGCTAATGCAAAAAGGGCAAAAAAATGTACTCTGAAGCTGAAACAAGGATGAACGCAAACCCACAAAGTGTTTGTGAGTGCTTTCCCAAGTCTTTCCCATTGCAAGGGATGGGGAGGGATGCAGGGATCCAGGCAAGGGATGGGGAGGGATGCAGGGATCCAGGCGAGGGATGGGGAGGGATGCAGGGATCCAGGCGAGGGATGGGGAGGGATGCAGGGATCCAGGCGAGGGATGGGGAGGGATGCAGGGATCCAGGGATCCAGGCAAGGGATGGGGAGGGAGACTGCCCATCAGCACCCCCCCCCCCAGCCAAGAACCTGCATGTGGAATTAATACTATAGCAAGAATCACTCCATACGCAGGACAACCCAATGTGAATAGATCTTTAAATTCTAGATTTTAAAAAAACATTTGTCTGGAATTTCAAGTGTAAATTTAAAATTGAATTACCTTTAAAATACTGTTTTGCTCTCAGAAATCTATAAACATGAGTAAATTCAATCAATAGATATTATCAAACATCTGCTGAGGGGACTGTGGAGAATTAAAAACAAAACAAAACAGTCCTTTTCCTGAAGCAGAACAGTCCAAGGCAATGGGTTAGATGGACGAGGAAGAGACAGCCGGGCTCCTGTGTCCGAGGCTGCCTCTGGGACTGAGGGCCCGGTGAGGACAACAGGGCCTCTACTCGGACTGGATGCCAGTTTAGGCTCTGCGATGCTGTTGTTTATACATTGTTTTTTATTTCTTAGGGCTGCACTCGAGGCATATGGAAGTTCCCAGGCTAGGGGTTGCATCAGAGCCACAGCTATCGGCCTACACCTCAGTCACAGCAACGCAGGATCCGAGCCACATCTTCAACCTACACCGCAGCTCACGGCAACACGGATCCTTAATCCACTGAGCGAAGCCAGGGATCGAACCTGCATCCTCATGGATGCTAGTCGGGTTTATTACCACTGAGGCACAAGGGGAACCCCCTTCTTGTTTTACCTTGTGGGGTTCTGGGCTATGCACACTTGACCAGTGAGCTGTGTTTCTGGTTGACCATCTCCCTCTTCCCTCATGGAGAACTCTCCCCTGCCCGCCATGGACAGAGTCCCCTATGCCACGAAGCTCAACGAGGGCAGCAACAAAGCTGCATGGGGCTGACAGCGCCCCCTGGTGTGGACTTGGCCAGCCCCTGCAGGCTCTTGGAGGCTTCTTCTGGGCTGGGCCCCCCCCCACCACAGTCCCAGGTCCTGCTCTCCTGCTGTTTCCAGCTCCTCGCATTCACCCTGCTGTTCTTCTCTGTTCATTTCTCTTCTGTTTATCCTGCCTGTGAGCCTCAGGCCTCTCTTCCTAGAGAAGCCTCATCATAGTCCTAGGCCCCAGCTCCACTTAAAAAAGAAGGAACAGGACATATTTTACAGGGAAACGGAATGACAGCCCTCCAGCGGGGCCCCACGCAATCTGGAAAACACTGAATGTATCTTAAGTGTCCATGGAAACTTTCCATAGGCCTTATTCGCTGCGTTAGGGCAGGCCTGGGTGTTAGGCTCCCTGGCTGTGTGACCTCAGGTCAAATATCGCACCTCTCTGAGCATCATTGTCCTCATTTGGCAAAACGAGGGCTTGAATCCAACTGTCAGTCAAACCCTTCCCACTCGTGCATGAGGTTAACTTCTTCAGGTTACAGCAAACCAGAAAGAAACCAATTTCCACTTTATTTTATTCATGTGTTTACCGATCTATTTATTTATTTATTTTTGCTTTTTAGGGCCACACCCACCACAGACACAGCAATGTGGGATACAAGCCACATGGTGCCTGTGACCTACCCCACAGCTCACGGCAGTGCTGGATCCCTAACCCACTGAGCAAGGCCAGGGATCGAACCCGTATCCTCATGGAGCCTAGTTGGGTTCGTTAACCACTGAGCCATGAAGGGAACTCCCAATTTCCACTTTAATGTTACCATTTTACTTATAACACAGGGGGCCCCTGATATTAATCACGTGTATATGATCTTTTGAGCTACAGCAAGGGTTAAATCAAGTTTTGGAGACTTGTCTAGAAATCAACCTCCATTCTGGGGACAATGCCTGGGGAAAAAAAAAAATGCGTTTTCATTTCCAAAGGTCCGAACCATGGCCTCACACCAGACGCCAGACTCTGGGAACAAAACCCTCCTGTGAATTGGGGGCTGCTTGCAAATCACTTACTCAAATTCCATCTGTCGACACTGCTCTGCTATGAAAATTTCCCATCTAAAGGGAAAATGCCAAAACTAGTGTGGGTTTCAATCCGTGTCTCAATATTGGGACCTGCCATCCATCCTCTCCTGTCATAACAGACTGATTGCCTTCAGAAGTGGTTCTTCAAGAACAGCGGGTAATCTGCACATTCTTGGCAGTTTGGTCTCTTGCAAGGGACTTAGTTCAATCCCTCAGTTGTTTACTGGGGTGTTTATGAATTTCCTGTCCCATAGCCCAACGCCGCAGTGTCATCTCCTAGTTTGAGCTCACCAACGTTTGCTGCTGCAAATCTGTCCTTGAAACATCTTGAGATGAATGCAGATTTGATTGTTTTTCCCTCTAAACAACAACAAGAAAAAAATGCCAAAGAAATTCTACTGTAGTTACAAGTTACAGACCCTCCAGGTGACGAGTGAAATAAATATGGGGGTTCACGTATGACACCCCAGCGCCCTTGGAGACGGATCAGGCACTCAACCCCATTCACTGGTACGCTAGTCAAATCTAAGCATTTGATACCATTTAGACAATTTATTATTCCATTGATCAGCCTTGGTAATAAATTGCATACATTTTCTTTTTTCTTTTGCTTTCTTTCTTTCTTTTTTTCTTTTTTTTTTTTTTTTGCTTTTTAGGGCCACATGGGTGGCATATGGAAGTTCCCAGGCTAGGGGTCAAATTGGAGATGCAGCTGCCAGTCTACCCCACCCCGCAACACATCTGCAACCTACATCACAGCGCATGGCAACACCAGATCCTTACTTAACCCACTTGAGTGAAGCCAGGGATCCAACCCACATCCTCATGGATACTAGTCAGGTTCTTAACCCACTGAGCCACAACAGGAACTTCCTAAACCTCATCAATTCTCCTTCATCTGGGATCTCTGCCTGCTCCCTGCCCCCAACATGTTTAAAAAGAAAAGACCAACTGACCTAGGAAGTTCAGTAAGATGGTATTTACTCATTCACACAGCCACACCGAAGAACCTTCCAGCTCTACCGTGGGTTTGGAGGAAGGGTCCTGCCAAGCATATGACCCCCAGCCAGCCGCCGTGGGAGAAGTACACAAGCGTCTCAGGCCAGAGGAGGGATATCTGCTCTCACAAGCCATCTGGCCTCACCCCAAGTCAGTCACAGACGTCATCCAGGACGGGGTGCTGAGCATGGGGAAATGCAGATGTGGCTCCCCTCTGGGGCCAGAGAGCCAGTGACAGATCCCCTGCATGTCCCTTCCTGCCCTGGAGGCTCTGAGGGCAGATAGAACCATCAGAGTGACAGCTGCCAGGGAGGGGGCTGACCTGGAGCTCACACACATCCTGAGGGGCATGGCTTGGGCCTCCGCACTCTCTTCTCCCCGACACCTGGGGGGGGGGTCCCTGAAAAGCACTGCCAAGCTCCCCCTGTGCTGCCAGGCTCGCCTTCTCTCTCTCACTCCCTCCTGGCTGAGCTTCTAGTCTATTCCCATCCCATTCTGTCGCTCAGAATTCCATTCGGCTAGGGCTGACTCTGGGCAGCACAGGTGAGGAGGCGGAGACTGACTTGCCACGTGATTAAGGACACGCCCCAAATCCTATTTCCATGCCAATGATTGGTTCAGAAAGGGACATACATCCCATCTCAGCCAATGAAGTGTGAGGGGCAGTCTTCCCAGCAGTTAAGGATCAAGAGGCAGCCTTTTCTTTCCGTGGATGTTATGATGTTGGTGTGTGTTTCCAGCAGGGACCAGAAGGATGGCAAAGCTGGCCACTGGGGGATGGCAGGGTGAGGGAGTCTGGGCCTTGATGACATCACTGATGCTTGGAGCCTGGGGCCACTCCCACCCACAGAGAGGTGTGAACATGTCTTTGCCTAGTGCTTGAGCCACTGCAGTGGGGCCTTCTGTAACCCGAGAGGGCAGGGGCACATGGAGGTGAGACATGCTCCAGGGATCCTGTGCCCTCGTGGAGCTCAGAAGCAAAGAGGGTGTGACCTCTTCTTTCCTGAGGCTAGCTGAGGAAACCAAGCGAGGTCTCTCGTAGATTGCAGGAATTAAACTGTCTCTGCTAGGAATACATGTGGGACCTATAAGAACGCACCACAGCCAGCAGCCACTCCACATCCTTTGTGACAGCAGGCTGGGACTCATGATCACTGAACACATGGTGACAAGGACTTGATGAAATTTCAATCAGGCTCCTTTGAGTCCTCTTCTTCACTACGCTGAGCCCAGTTTTAGGACAGAATCCCAGTCGGCCACTTAATCCAGAGTCCCCCAGCTCTTCACATTCTTTAAAGTTCTGGTCCCCCCGCACCCTTGATACCTAAACAAAGTGGTCTTAGCAATTTTCCTTCCCTCCCTCAATCTGCCTGCTCACTATAAATCCCTCCTAGTCCCTGGTGATGTGGAGTTGAGGTCACTCAACTCCCTAGTGCAAAAGTCTTTGAAGTTTTAAAAAAAAATATATATATATATATATATATTTTTTTTTTTCCTGTTCTTTGGTCTCCTTTTATTTGTATTTATCTATTTATTTGTGTCTTTGGAGGGCCACACCTGTGGCATATGGAGGTCCCCAGGCTAGGGGTCAAACTGGAGCTACAGCTGTCGGTCTACACCACAGCCACAGCAAGGTCAGATCCGAGCTGCATTTGTGACCTACACGACAGCTCATGGCAACACCAGATCCTTAACTCATTGAGCAAGGCCAGGGATCGAACCTGCATCCTCATGGATACTAGTCAGATTTGTTTCTGCTGAGCCATTGACAGAAACTCCTATTTTTATTTTTTTTATTGAAGCATAGTTGATGTACAATATTATATAAGTTACAGGTGTACAATATAGTGATTCTCAATTTTTGAAGGTTACACTCCACTTTTAGTTATTATAAAACATTGGCTATATTCTGTGTATTGCATAATACATTCTTGTAACTTATTTTATTATAATAATTTGTACTTCTTAAACCCCTACCCTTATATTGCCCCTCTCTCTTCTATCTCCCCACTGGTAACCACTACTTTTATTTGCTGGAGTTGTTGCTTCTTTTTTGTTATTCTCACTAGTTTATTTTTTAGATTTCACATGTAAGTGATAACATATAGCATTTACCTTTCTCTGATTTATTTCACTAGATATAATACCCTCGAGGTCCATCCATGTTGTTGCAAATGACAACATTTCATTCTTTTTTAGGGCAGAGTAGTATTCCACCATGTGTGCGTGTATCAACAGTCTTTTTTTGGGAGGGGGCACACCTGCAGCATGAGGAAGTTCCTCGACCAGGGATCGAAACTGCAGTCCTGCAGCAACCTGAGCCATTGCAGTGAAAACACGGGGTACTTAACTTGCTGCACCACCAGGGAACTCCTCAATAGTCTTGAATAAAATCTTCCTTGCTGTTTTTTGTTTTGCCTTGTTTTATTTTGTTTTGTTTTTTTATGGCTGCAGCCACGACATATGGAGGTTCCCAGGCAAGGGGTTGAAGCAGAGCTGCAGCTGGGGCCTACACCACAGCCACAGCAACACGGATCCAAGATGCATCTGTGACCTACACTGAAGCTTGCAGCAATGCTGGATCCTTAACCCACTGGGCAAGGCCAGGGATCGAACCCACATCCTCATGGCTATTAGTTGGGTTCTTAGCCCAGTGAGCCACAACGGGAACTCCCTTCCTTGCTGTTTTTAACTAGTGTTAGAATAACTCCTCCTGAATACTACCCTTAGCATTCCATGCTTCACTTTGCTTTCTGATGGTTCAAGCCCAGGAAACAAGTCGTGGGAAAAGGCCCACTACCCAAAGCACCATCTCCTTTCTCATCTCGTCCTGGCCTCTCAACCTCCTGGTACAAAATCTTTACATACATAGGGGACAGAGCATTCCATACCACAACGGGGATTAAGGTGTAAGGTGCAAATATCCTGTGTCAAGGAGTTGGACGTAACACACACTGAGACTGTACATGGTTCATACCCTTTGCTGAGAGCAGATGAACACAAGTGGCTGCCACAAGACTGAATTAATCAATTAGGGCTAAGAGCACCTGGAGGACAGAAAGCACTGAAAAGACAGGTGGAGGCTGAGGGGCAGCCCTACACCTTCCTGCACAAAATAATCCCATCGCCTCTGTGCTGAGTCATTCTACATTCGGGCCCACTCACCTCCCCGCGGGACAGTGAATGGGGAGTGTGTGCTCACTGACATGACACGACCCCCTCTCACCTTCAGGGCCTCCCCAGATGGTCTGAGAAAGCCCACTCCTGGCGGGCACACACGTGCCCGTCAGGAGTGTCCGCCCTCTGCACAGGGCACCCGCCCTCTGCACAGGGCACCTCAGTCCCAGCCCAAGTTACCTTTTGGGGTAACTGCATTTCCCCAGTGACAAACCATTCTTCTAGAGGTGGACTCTATATTCAGGTTTTTCTGGTGAAATAATGAGAAAGATAGTCCCACTCCCAACACCAGATATCCTAAAAAATCCCCCCCAAAACCCACAACTGGACTTAAAATGTTCAAGTGCTCCAAAGGAAATAGTTCTCTCTTCCACAAAAGAAAAACACTTACTGTAACATCAGATAATTAAAGGTTTTATTACAATGTTGAAAAAAAAAAAGAAAAGAAAAGAAAAGCATTTACTAGTTTTACAGCAAAGCATCACTGGGCTGGTGGGCAAGCTCCCTGGACTGCTGTGGCCGAAGCAGCAGGAACCCTCCCTGCCCTTCTCTGGCCACAAGCCCCCCCTTCCCACAGCAGGATGGATGTCTCAGCCCCCAAGGAGGGGGCGCAGCTGTGGTACAGGAAGCAGGGGGCTGCGACTTTAGGGCTGGGAGCCAGGGTCAAGGTTACCCCAAGTGCAAAGTTTGCTGGGGGAAATTCCCAAAGGTAATGTGGACGAAGAGGCTGTTTTCTTACGCTTTATGCTTTTCCTATGAGACATCACCGAGTGAACTAGTGATAGAAACCAGATCTTTCCAGGCCTGCCTTCATTTGGATGGTCTGTGGAGCAAAGTGCACCTGTCGGCATTTCCCCTGCCCTGGGTGAAAGGACCATTTGCAGGACAGTTGGGTCTCTCACTGCCAGTCCCTGACAGGTGCCACCGTGCTGTCCTGTCCAGCCTCTGCCCTGCCCGATCGCTCCTATGTCCATCATCACCTCCAGCCGGAGCCCCTACTCTGCCTCCTGTCCACCCATCAAAGTTGGGCTATAGTTCTGGTTGCCTCTCAAAGCCGCTCCTATGTGGCTTGGCCCACCTTTGTCTCCTCGGAGTTCCCTGAGGCACCCTGTGCTATCACTCTCTGTTACCTCCCCTGTGACATATTCTCCCCAAAGAGTGGTGAGCTTCCTGAGGCAGCCCCATGCCATGCGCCCTGCAAGGCCCCCAGCAGGTGCTGAGCCCATGGTGCAGGCTCGAGCATGTGGGGCAGAGGGAGATTTAGAGAGGGGCAAACCAGCAGGGGCAGAGAGCCTGAGTTCCAGGAGGCATATAACCCAGAGCCAGCCGGTCTCCGCTCTAGGAAGGGGGCGGTGAGATCACACCCACTGGGAGCACAGGCAGGGGCTCAGCCGTGTTGGGGAAGGTGCCGCTGCTGTTCCAGGGAGCATGTCACCTCCAGCCAGGCCTTGGCAGGGGACCTGAGACACAGGCTGGGCGGTGTGACCACCCAGTGGGAGCGGAATGAAAGATAACACCGTGATGGGAAGAAAAAAGCCTTAATGATGCATGTGATGAAGCGGTACGCAGACAAGCGTGACTAAAAGTCCTTCTCTCTGGGGCATGGTATTTCCAAGTAATTATATTGACGGTTGAAGATGCAAGGTAGCTTTTTAGGAGATGGGATCAGGATGTATTTCGGCAGAGGCAGGAGAAGAAGATCAAAGAGCAGAGGGGAAGGCTGCTGAACCCACAGACGGGTTTCCAGAAGGCCAGGCCTGGGCCTAAGAGGGAAGAGAATGGATGAGATGCAAGTTCTGGCATTTAAACCTTCCCTCACATAGGAATCTCCAGGGGGGCTGGTTGAAAATCCCTGTCTCAGATTCACCCCCAGAGACTCATTCAGCAGGACTGGCAGGGGGGCCCAGATGCTGATTTTAAGAAACCCTTCCAGGAGTTCCCATCGTGGCGCAGTGGTTCACGAATCCGACTAGGAACCATGAGGTTGCGAGTTCGATCCCTGGCCTTGCTCAGTGGGTTAACGATCCGGCGTTGCCGTGAGCTGCGGTGTAGGTTGCAGACGTGGCTCGGAACCTGCGTTGCTGTGGCTCTGGCGTAGGCCGGTGGCTACAGCTCCGATTCAACCGCTAGCCTGGGAACCTCCATATGCCGTGGGAGCGGCCCAAGAAATGGTAAAAAGACAAAAAAGAAAGAAAGAAAGAAAGAAAGAAAGAAACCCTCCCAGCGATTGTGGTGCAGGTAGTCTGTGTGTGGTCTGTGTGCTGGACTGCAGAGCATGTGAGTGCCGAGAACAGGACAGACCTGTCTGCATCCTCCTCTATTTCCCAGCACATCACGGACTCTTCCTACAGGGACACAGACGGGGTGGCCAGCTTGTCCTCGAGACCAGAGCTCCATCCCTATGCTGACCAGGCTCCAGTGCTTCAGGGAGAGGTTAAGCAGGAGGTTGCTCATTTCTTTAGCCGTGGAACAGGGAGAAGGGCTCATCTGTGAGCCCCACTTGGTTCCGAGTGGAAGCCAACGGGATACAGCTTCCGTCAGCAAACTGCGGATCCGCCCTTTGAACAAGTTTCTTACCACCTTCCGCTCCCCACACAGGAAAGGTGGTACCCAGGGAAGAACAGAGTCCCTGAGTCAATCCATCTCTCTCTCTTCCCCTGGGGTAGTTCCTGATTTTGAGGTAGGTTGAGGTGGGAGAACTCCTTGGGACAAAAGCACTGACCCGTCCTCACCGCTACTTATGAATCCACTATCCATCCATCCACCTGTCTATCCATTTATCCATCCCACGTGGACTGAATTCCCTCCAAGTGATAGATCTCTCGCCACATGCCAGGAGCAGAAAGCAGACAAGGCAGGGTCCCTGCCTGCTCAGTTGCTCACAGCCTGATGAGAGCAGTGGAGGGACCAATGGATGCTGCACAGCATCAGCGTGTGATGAGTCCCCAGCCCAGCATGGCACAGGGAGAAAGGCCCTAACTCCACACGCCACATTAGGGAAGCTGCGCGAGGCAAGGATGCCCGGGGTGTAGGCTGAGGAATGGGGAGCGGTCTGTGGTCAGAGTGCATGTATGTGGGTATGTGTGCACACACGTGAGCATCAAACCCCACTGGGACAAAGGAGGAGGAGCATGAAGCAGAGAGCAAAAGCAAGATCAAACAAGATGGTTTATTCAAGACCTGCAGGTAAGCTGGATCTTCAGGTGGAGACTGGCCCTCTAGCTCCCTGATGCTAAGGGTTTTCTTGTGGCCTATAGGAAGCCACAGAGCTTCGGAAGTGGGGACTTAACTCAGAAGTGGGGATTTAGGATCTGATTTGTAGTACTTGTGCTTCAGGCAGCCCCCATGGTGGCTGTGACATGGTAGGAAGATAGGAGCTCAGTGGGCAGCTACTCAAGTGATCCTGGCTGCAAAGGGCGGGGCTGGGCCCTGGGAAGCAAAGAGGACCCAGCATCCACAGAACTTGTGGGGGTGGGGGAGGAGTCCAGGATGGCTCCCAGGCCTCAGCAGAGAACCTAAGGACACTCAGAGATGGCCAGCGGTAGAGAGCACCCCGCCCCATGACCTCAAGCCCCAGGGGGCACACTGCTCACCCACAAAAGTCCCGACCTCCTGATCACTGCACCCCTTAGGCCTGTTTGCTGTGAACTAAATACTCCTGAAACGTTTCTTATACATTGCAGACAGTTTTCTGCCCTGAAACACTTGGGTGGTTTAATTTGTTTTCTGAAATAACAAAAGCAATTAGACTAATTGCCTTCAGAATGGGGCACTCATAGGGAACAGCCTCCACGCCACACAGGCTGCGCCTGGCAGACTGCTTCTAGGCGCATCATTTATGGAGCAATCTGCCTGTCCCGCCACAAGTAGGTGTCTCGGCAGGAGAAAGGTGTGTCGGGTGCTAGGCGTCTCACTTTGCAGCCCCTGGCGGTTCCTCCTGCTGAAAGTTGACAGTAAGGGGTTCCTTCCTACCCTGGTGAGTCATGAGCGGTACTCACCCACCTCCCTCACCATCTCCAGCACCCCAGGGCACTCTGAGCCCTCCTCAGTGCCACGTGGGTGTTATTGCCCAGAGAGTCACGCATGGACCACAGACGCTGCCATCTGCTGAGTAGACCAGACCCTGGAAGCACTATCCTGGGCAGCTGGGAATGATGCCTGGACTCAGTTCATGGCTGTTTGCATTCTGGTTTATTCCTAAGGTGGCTAATGGTACAGGGATGACTCTGAGTTAAGGATGTAAGAGGGGAACGTGGCTCTGCCACACCTTTGTCTTCTCACGGAGTCACGTGGAAGCTTCTCGGACAGTCACACTAGAGGTGCCTGTTAAGGCAGGGGCACGGAGTGTGGGACCACTGCCTCCTGGGGCTCTCGCCACACTGGCCTCCTAACAGAAATGGGCCCATGCAAGTACCAGGCTGGCTAGTCAGGAAGCCATACACGCAGGGCTAACATCCAGGCTGCAGATTCTCTGTGCGCCAGTGAACTCCCCTCACCTGCTCCTCGTGCGGCAATGTCCACCAAGGGGCGCTCAGCAGGCAGGCCAGCCATGACCCACATCAGCTCTCGGATCTTACAGCTCACTGGGGGAAACTCACCCACCTACCCAGCCAGGCCTGAGTGCAGGACCAGGTGAGCTGCGAGCTGTAACAAGATGCAGGAAAGGGCTGGAGTCCCCACCAGAGAGGGAAGGAGAAGACCTCTCCATGGGAGGTAGCATTTCATCCGGGCTCAAAAGGATAGACAGGATTGGAAAGAGGTCTGCTACGGAGGGGATCTGAACAAAGGCACAGATAACCTGGAGGCAGAAGATGGGTCTGAGGGTGGCTGGTGGTGTCACCAAGTCAGAGGGCAGGAAGCAGAGGAGAATAGAGGGATGGAGGGTTGCAAAGACAGCTCAGTCCCTGACTGAGAGAGGCGGGAGGGCCGGCCGGGAGGGCTGGATTCTCCTTTTAGTGCTGCCTCCCCCGACCCCCAGCTCTGAAAACCGTGAGCTGCATGGACCAGGGATGCAACGGAGTCAGGAGATCTGCCAGAAAGGTCAGCCCCAAAAGAAGACAATGGCCCATAATCCAAACGCTGGCTTGAGACCCATGCGTGCTGAGCACCTGCCCCCTTTCTCAGCCACCATCAAAACTTTGCTAAGCGCCACTGCCCCGGGCACCATGGGTCCTGAGTACACACTGGAGGAGAAAACCAGTAGGATTGAAATCCAGCAATAAACCAGCAAATCAAACAGGATATATTTACATTTGTTTGTAAATATCAATTGGAATAAGGGCTGTGAAGAAAAGGAATAGGCATAGGGATGAGAAAAGAATGACTGGGAGAAACCTACCTAGAGGGAGTGGACCCTGAGCAGGACTGATGGGGACAAAGTGGGTGCTGTGTGGAGGGATGGGGGCAGGGGAGCACAGCTCCATGGAGGAGGCCAGAGTGGCCGCAGCCAGCGGCAGAGGACAGTTTGGGAGGTGGGAAGGAGCTGGCTCGTGCAGTCAGGCTTCGTGGGGGTTTGGATGTTACTGAAAAGGGCGATGGAGAGATAAGTGGAATTACCTTTGAGGTCGATTGCTCTGCCTCGGGAAGAACGGGCAGCGGTGGGGGTGGGAGGAACAGGAGGGGGGCCGGTACACAGGGGATGAGAGTCTCGGCTGGCCTAGGGCAGTGGCAGTGGGGCCGCTGATGTGGGCAGCTGTGAGACACAAACACAGAAGGTAGAACCAAGTGGACTCGATGCTGCAGATGGGAAAGGGAGGAACGGCAGACAGACAACTCAGTCTTCCCTGAAGCCAGTGGGTGGGTTTTAGGGCTGTTCCCCAAGGTGGGCGGGACTGGAGGAGAAGCAGATGTGTCTGAGGGTCTGCTTTGCTTTGCAGGTTAAGCTGGAGCTGCCAAGGGCTGACGCCAGAACAGGTCAAAAACAACAGAGAATGGCTCACAATGATGGGGGAGGTGCACCCAAGTTGTTCCTTTTCTCCTCCAGAGACTCGACTAAGGTGACCTTAAAAGAATAAATCACAGAAATGAAGAGAATGGTAATAATTGGTGGGCAGTGGGCTCCGACTGTACAGCCAGGGAACTGTGTGCCCCTGGGTCACTTGGCTGTACAACAGAAATTGAAGAAACATTGCAAATCAACTAAACTTTCATTTTAAAACTTTTTTAAAAAAAGAAAGAAGAGAATGGGAGTGGTACCCTCAGTGAGCGAGGGATGTAATGACATTTCTTGAAGCACATTCACTGTGAGCTGGGCGGAGGGCAGCTCAGCCCATAGCCCGGAACATGTGCGGAAGGGCAGCAGTTGCACAGCCCCTCCCTCCCCCAGAGGCCTGGCTGAGATGCTCTGTGTGTGGGAAACAGCCTCCTGCAGAAAACACCCAGAGAGTTCTCCTCCAAAGCATTGGCGTAAACCACCGGAGGAGAACCATGGCAGTTAACGTGAGCCTTGGCACCCTCCTCACTCTGACACCTGGGGCCACCCAGCAAGGTTTGTCTGGCTCAGAGGTTGCTCATCCTCAAGGGGAACCACCAGCCAACAAGCCTGCCCAGAACCAGAGGTTCCTGTCAGCATTTGTAACTTTGTCATTGGTACATATGGATGCTCAACCAAGAATCACCAGACCCACAACCCCAAACCGACAGGGCAACCTGAAAACAGAGCAGCAAAAAAGGGCAATTAAAGAAAATCACACAGAGTTCCCATTGCAGCACAGCGGAAAGGAATCCGACTAGGAACCATGAGGTTGTGGGTTCAATCCCTGGCCTTGCTCAGGGGGTAAGGATCCTGCATTGCTGTGGCTGTGGTGTAGCCTGGCAGCTATAGCTCTGATTCAACCCCTAGCCTGGGAACCTCTATATGCTGCGGGTCCAGCACTAAAAAGGAAAAAACTACACAGAGAAATACTGCACATGACAGAAGAAAATGAAACATAAAAGCAGAATTCAAACAGAAAACCCAAAATTACCAACCTAGTAGCCTCAAAGAGTTTCTATCACTTGTAGAAACTGGAGAATGAGAAGGTATGCTTGGAAACCAAAAGCACAATTCTTGAAATAAGGTCGGTACTCAGATTGGATGGTAAAACCAAGGAAATTTTCCAGCATATAAAATAAAATATATGAAAACAGGAACTTGGAGAGAAAAGTATGACAGCAATTACTGATCTAGGAGGTTACATATCCAATTAAGATTTCCAGAAAGACAGAAGAGAAAACCAAGAAGAGGGAATTGTTTAAAAAAAAATTACAACTGTTTTCATTTGAGGAAGATTATGTACCTTTAGATGGAAGAACCCACAGATAGGGCCACAAAGCCAGATAAATTTTATAACACCAAGAATATTACTTTGTTCTTCAAGGATTTTTGGTAGTAATTTTTACTTTGTAAAATACTGCATTAAGTATTTATATTGGGAGTTCCCACAGTGGCTCAATGCTAAGGAACCCAACTAGTATCTATGAGAATGCAGGTTTGATCCCTGGCCTCGCTCAGTGGGTTAAGGATCCGGTGTTGCCATGAGTTGTGGTGTGGGTCGCAGATGTGGCTCGGGTCCCACACTGCTGTGGCTGTGGTGTAGGCCAGCGGCTTATAGCTCCAATTCAACCCCTAGGCTGGGAACATCCATATGCCATGGGTATGGCCCTAAATGTATATATCTTGATTACTGAGTTTTTGTGTTAGAAGTGAGGTCCTCAATGGCCTCATTCTAATCCCAACTCTGTTACAGGCCAGCAAGAGATACTACAGATAAACTAGTGAAACAAAGCCCCTACTCTCAAGGACCTTCGAGGAGACAAAGACATTATTCTAATAGTTACCAGACAGATTAAAACAGGGTCACTCACAAGGAACAAAAATCAGTCTGGACTGGGCTTGTTACCAAAGACATCGCTTACTTGAAGATGATGGCTTTAAAAGTATGAACTGTGATTTTCTCTACAAGCCTAAACAAACTCCATTTCCCATCCTCCTTGCTTCTAGATGGGCCCATCTGACTAGTTCTCGCAGAGAAGGGGATAGAATGGCATGTCACCTCTAGGCTTTACCCCTCTAGGGTCAGCTATGAGCTGGCGGGCCTTTTCCGTCCTCTCTTATCCTTGTCTACAGTGCTCTTGCAGGCTACGACACAGAAGGAGTCTTTCTAGTTTCACCGAATGGAGAGGAGAACAACCCGATATTCTGGAGGAGGGAGCAGAATATGATGTGAGCATACAATCAGCTCTCTGAGGCCACTGGTATTGGAGTTAACCTACCTTGACTATTAGAAGGAAAATTTGCAACGTGTAACTTTATACCCAATTTATTGAGCCCAAAGACAGAGTGAAAACATTTTCAGACATTTGAGGGGTAGAAAGTGGAGCTCCTGTACACGCTTCCTGGGGCAGTTACATCAGGGTGTGCTCCAGCAAAAGGGAAGCGTCATCCCTGGAAGGATGGTGCAAGCAGAAATAACATGCCAGGGTGGAGCAAGAAAAAGTGACTCCGAAAGAGAGGACTTGAGCCAAAAGAGACAACGGATGATGCAAGAGAGGACATGAATGCACGTGAGGATACGTGACAGGCAACTGATGGAGGGTGAAAAAGGAATCTCTATCTGAACCTGATGCCAGAAAAAAGTCTTCACGGAGGGACGCAAGGAGCCAACAGGCTGGTATAGAGAATAAAATGAAAAACTAGGATATGATTTGACTCTCCAGGCAACAGTATTTCATTGTTATGATAATATAAAGGTAATTTATTTGTCCTCAACTTTTAGAATCAGCTTAGAGATGAAGGATGGGAGGCCAAGTGCTGGCACGTCAGGGACAGATCTTGGCCATTGAATCCAACCCGCATCTTTGAAGATGAATAAAACTGGCGTGAAATGGGGATATGATTTTTCCCAAGGTCCCTCAGGGGCAGCAGGGACTGGAGGAGAGCAGCTTGGCCCCTGTGCTCGTTATGCTCTGTCTCATGCCCTGCTTATCTCCCTGGATTCACTATCCACAAGCAGGGGCAGGGGGGCTTGTGCCCGTGACCTGGCTTTGGACTTTATCACACACTCCAGTTCTGAGAAGACTTCCTGGCCCTGTTCCTTTTGACATGTTCCCTCCCAGGAGGGGTAGCTATCAATTCCTTCTCTAGAGAAGCTAACCTGCCTTTCTGACACAGTCTAATCTAGTGCTCTCTTCCTTTAGTTTTCGGGATGCTACTGGAAAGGCTCTGATTTGAAAAGAAAAAAATAGAATCAGTGGTGCTTGGCAGAGGTGACACATCAAAGCCTATCAGCTGCTCGGCAGTTGGCCAGGAAGCAGCCCCACGGCTCCTGGTCTGCAGAGTACCAGTGATGGAGCACCCTGCGTGGCCTGCCAGATTGGACAGGGTGGCTCCTAGTCATATCCAGAGTGTCCCTCCTGGGGCCTCTATGAGTCTGAGATCAGGCTTGAGGTGAGGCCGTCTTCAGCGGCTGGATGTGACAGCTGCCCAAGTGGTAATGGGGTCAAGAGGTCAGCTAGGCCCATCCTCTTCCCCCAGACCAGGGCCACAACCTACATACACTTCCATAGATTGTCTTCTGCATTTAGGAATTTAGGAAGGTCTAATAACCAAGATAGAATTTCTAGAGCAATCGCACCCCAGGGGCGGCAGATCTCGCCTCAACTCTTCCTGCTGAACCTTCTTCCCAGGTTCAGGAGGAGGCTACAATGGAGCTAGTCCCCATCTTCAGGGCTACTGTGTCACCCTGGGAAACTGCGACATGAGGTGCACGGTATCTAGGGTGGTGTCTTGAGTGCACTGCTGGGAATGGGATGCACAGACACACACATTCGATGCCCCAATGGTTGGCCTGCGCTTCTTCCAATCAGTTCCCTGAGGGGGAAGGACAAAGGGGGGAAGGAGCCAAGGATCTGCTGAGAAGCACAGGTGCTCAGACTCAGCAAGAGAATGTGGGACCTCTGTACATGGGGTGGAGACTCAGACTCTAGGGCTCTTTCTGCCCCAGCCCACGTGAGGGAGCATGCACTGGGGAGCGTGTGATGCCAGAACCTCCTCATCTGTGTTACTCATCCTCTTCTAAAGCTGTCATCAAGGGCATCCTTTGCTCAGGGATGGGCAAACCTCCATGGCTTTCATGACTTATGGGCAGGCACTGCAACATTAAGCAGCTATTTGCGAAGAAAGACCTTCATTTTCTGCTTCCCTACCCCAGCATTAATAAGGAAAGCACATATAATTGCCAAGAGTGGTTGATGTAAGGAGAGCACACTGAGCACCAGGGTTAGTGGATGATCACTCTTAAATTATCTTTCCTCTGTCTTAGTAGCACTCTTCAAGGGCAACAAATAGTAATTTCTTCATAGTTTTGACTGGAACTCAAAACTACACGGGAACCTGTCTTATGATTTTAACTGATGGTTCTCGTGATCCCACCACCCCATGGGCAGAAGTCAGCCTCACAAGGTCTCCCGCAGCCTACATCATCCCATGGCCCTGAATCATCCTAACGCAGCTCATAACATCCACACAGCCTAGCCTCAGTGGCAAGAGACCAAAAGAGAATGGCCACCTGTCTCAAGGGGGCCGTAAGCCTCACGTCCAGCCCAGGCTGGACCCGGGACCCGGCCTTGACAGACATTAGAGTCGGGGAGTGTTCTTAGCTACAAATGGCTTAACTTCCCAAAAGTTTGCTCCCTTTAGACACTTGCATCAATGTTCCCAGTTACCTGCCAACAGGTGGGTGAGAAGGGCAGACAACAACATGTCATTCATGATTTCAAATTCATTACTGCAAAGGACTCTGCAGTAATAGTCTGACTTCAATCTTTTCCAAGACACCTTCACCAGGGGGCGCGGTGTCTGATAACAGCAAGCTGTGTGGGTTTTCTAGAACTACTTTCCTCGCCCCCTCCAACCCCCTTACTGGGCTGAACCCCTCTCCCATCACAACCCTCCTGTCAGAAAGCTATTTTATCCCTGAAGAGGTTTTACGCCAGAGATATAGGACCAGAATACAGGAAGGTCTTTTAAATTTATTTTCAATAGCCCTGCTATGCTCTTCTCTATGAAATATTTAGCATTTAACTTGTTATTTCTGCGGCTGGCCAAGTCGCAGGTGCAGGTGGCTTTGTAGAGATGGCAGAATGTCACACCGAGGTAATTGTTTCTCTTTATTTCCTCTAGATAAAGAATAAGTAATAGGCCAGTCTGAATTATTGGGCAGGGCTTCCATCAGGGGCTCCAGCAATAACATAAACCAGAAGATTGAATTTGGAGTGGTTTGCATAATCAGCTCCCCGCCCCCCACTCCAAAAATTTGCCTGAGAAGGAACGTGCATTTGCCAGCCACTTCTGCTATCCCACTCTCCTGTGTCTGTGATAGTCCACTCTTTCTAGAAACTCCAAATGGCATAATTGCCTTTTTGTGTGTGTGTCTTTTTAGGGCTATACCCTGTGGCATATGGAGGTTTCCAGGCTAGGGGTCCAATTGGAGCAGCAGCCACCGGCCCACACCATAGCCACAGCAACTCGGGATCCAAGCCACGTCTGTGACCTACACCACAGCTCACAGCAACGTCAGATCCTTAACCCACTGAGCAAGTGCAGGGATTGAACCCGCAACGTCATGGTTCCTAGTCGGATCCATGTTGGCTGCACCACAACAGGAACTCCAGAACTGCCTTTTTAATATCCATCCTCAGTCACTGTCTGGGCTGGCAGGGACTGCTTCCTGGGGCCCATGGAGAAGGGGGCAGGGGGTGGAGGAGGCAAGGAGTGGAGGCAGGAGGGGCCTGGAGGGCAGAGGAAGGTGTGCGAAGGTAAACTCATGGGGCAAAAGCAAGATCACAGCGCCCAGAGAAGCGTCCTGATGAGTATCTGAACCAAATGGAATCCATCTCCAAATCTTTCGAAGCTTCATCACTCAGCTTCAAGTAAATTATGTTAAGTTTGATTTTAAAAAGATGAAGGAAGCGGAGGCTGATAGATCTCATGTTTATCCCGCCTGTCCCATGTGCTTATCTCCCGTAAACCTGACTACGATTCGGTGTTAATACACAGCACACTTCAGCTTTAAATGAACATTGGTCTAAGCACTTGATTCAGCCGTACGTTATTACTATCTTATACCAATGCTTTCATACCTGAGAAAAATTGGAGATGGAGAACAAACTTTGTTTTTTCTTCCCCTTCCAAGCATTTTTAGGCAGACAAGGCATAAATATTCATGAGTGATAGGAAAGCTAGCTGGAGAGAAGTCGTGGTGGAGAAAATGCTTCTGTGAAATTTTTATAGCCCAGCCACTTTCTTCCGTGGTAAACACTGACTCGGAAAAATATGCATCGGGTGTGTCAAATTTACCATCTTCACCAATGAGTGTTCATTCTCTGAGAAAAGAGAAGTCTGTCTCATTAATGTTTCTACCGTGTGGTCCCGAGCCCTCGTTTTCCCACCTATCGCATTTCCTCTATTCAGCAGCCAGAGGTAGTCCTTTCTAGGAGAGTGGACCCGCTGTTCTCAGGTCAGTGGGATACCCGTTGAGTGATCTTCAGATTTACATACATACATCATAACTATAACGGGAAGACGAATTGGTAAGATCCTTCAACTGTCACAGTGTAAAGCCTGGAGAATGGCTGGATGAGGGACCAAGCTAAGTTTGTGTCAAGAATACGCCATTGCTGGGGCTGGAGTCATAGGATCCTTCAGAAGGATCAGCATCTGACCCATATGAAGCTTATACCCATGAACCTGGCCTCTTCGGCAAAGTGTCTGAAAATCCAGGGCTGTGCCTGGTACATACTACGTGCTTAGTAAATCATTTTATTATTGAAGAATTGTGTGTTCTACCATCATCATTCTGCTCAAGGAGCCAACAGACTAATAGTGTTGATACGCACATGTTTACCTTCTATGTTTAAAGTTTGGTTCAAAATAACTGCTCAAGTGACTCAAAGTCAGCGAGAAAAAAAATCTAGGAAGGAAGGAAGGGACAGGGGAGGGAGGGTGTTAATACATTCCTCAAATTTGCTAATAGCTTCATTGGCCTATAAGAATAAATTGCTCTGATTTCTCAAGGAAGAAAGTCTCATCTTTCCTAAAGGATCAATAACTTGTTCTACCATTTTTCTCTCTGCTACTCTCACAAATTCCTCTCCTTCCATGTCTTTCCGTAGACGGCCACCCTGTTGGGCATTTACTTTAGGCTGCTTATTTCACTCAGTGATTTTCATACATCTCACTGGATCCTCCCAGCAAACCCGTGGAGCTAGGGCTTCTGATGCTCCACCTTGCAGATGAGGACACCACAGCTGGAGAGCATGCACGGCTTGCCCAAGGCTCTGGCTTAGGACTGGTCCTGTTCTGTGTGATTCCCAGACCTCTGCTCTTCACCAAGGCCCAGGATTTCTCTTTTCAGAAAGATACAGAGCGACAGATGTGACCCTTTAATGTTTCGTCTGCTTCTCTTCTGAGAGAGAAACCTGCTGAAATTTTAATTGGCTTGCGCAACAACTTTTCTGAAAGCATCTTCTTCAAACTTTATGTTCAAAATTCTGCAAAATCCTTTTTTTTTTTTCCCTGAGAAGTGCCAGCTTCCCAGAGAATTCAGACAGAAGTTTGCCCAGATAATTGATAACTCAGTTCATGGGTACAGAGGCACGCCTCTCACTGGGGACATTTCATATTACTTTATGCTTCAATTACGGAAAAGTTCTCATTGTCTGGCCTGTGTGACTTTGACAGCAATGACATCTGAGGCAGATGCCGATCCATTAACACCAGTGGGACAATTTTCTCTTTCTGAATCTCACTCTAGTACATATCATTGCGTGAGCCAGTTTCATTAGGAAGCAAATTATGTTCTTCCATTGAAGGTCCCCGTTGAACCCCAAACCACTTTTGATGTTCCTCCAAGATTTTACTAATGAAAAACATGTGGGAATGAACCACATAACCAATTCCATGACTTTTCTCTTAATAAAATGTGTGCTGTACAAAACCCGCATTGTGGCCCCAATTGGCTTGAGACTCACACAGCTACCTTCATCCTCACGATTTATGATGCAACTGTACACACAAACATTCTAAAAATATCTCCACTGCTCATCTGAAATTCTAACTTTACTGGTGAGCTCCAAGTCATCTGTCTCTGGTCTGCTTCTATAACCAACTAGGGTCCACGCTACAGGAAGGAGCATCTGTAACTGTAGGAACAGGCAGGGGATAAATAATGCATTTCCAGGGGAGAGCCTTCTTTTGCTGCAGTTTCACAATGCATTCCCAATATTACGGGCTTGCAAATTTAATCTTAATTTCTTCTGTGATTTTTCTCTTTAAGATTCTCCATTGATCCCCTGAGTCAAGAAAATGCGTAGTTTATCTTCTGCCTGATCCACAATGGCTGTGCTCACTTAAGCTGCCTCATCCGTTTCCTTCCATCAGATCAGGACAAGATTTTAATTTTTCATGAAGAGCAAAACTGTAGCTTTCTACATGGCCTGATAACTGGGGTAATTTGCTCACACACACTAATGCAGCTTCAGCTGGAGGCTGCTGAGGCCCCTGAGCTGTCCCCGACTGTGGAATGGAAAGACTGTTGCCTTGGGTGGTGTGGAGGGGGACCCTGGTGTGCACTGACCCCATAAAGTGTGGAGAGAAGCCACCCGCCTCCAAGGCAGCCCACGGGTGTGTCCCGAGGTATACATGTAGAAACGATTGCCTCTTGCACCAATCATTGAACATTGTCCATGCAAACTGAACTTATTCGGATAATTCACGACAAATAGATACTTCAAATGCTGGGGGGAAATAATCTAGAGAAGTTTAAAATGAAAGTTAAAGTTAAAATGAAAATGCTGAGAAAAAATTCTGAACTCTTCATGACATGTTCTCAGACAATCTTAGGTTACTTCCTTCGTGGCGCTTATTACGACCTAACACTCAAAATTTTAAGTTGGTTTCGTTGCTGACAGTCTCTGTCCACCAGAGAGAAGGTCTCATGAAGGCAGGAACCTTGTGTGTCTTACTCACTGCAGGGCTCCCAGAACCGAGCCCAGGGCCAGGCACACAGAAGGCATTAAATAAGTGTTTCCTTGGATCAGTGAACAAGCCAGGCAGCACCAGCCTGAGTCTCCCTGACTCCACTGCTGATGGAGCTGTAACAAGGGCACAAGCTGAGAACCAGTTTCTTTTTCTACCAAAGGGAGAAAACCACCCCGATCTTCCTTAGCTGGTGGATGGGTGAACAAAAGGTGGTACTGTCAGCAGCTCCCTCACAATCTCACGTCTCATCCTTAAAGCCTCTGCTCTCAAATGACCTTCCGCATGGCCCTGAAGAAATGCTTCACTGTGTGATGGGCCGCTGTTTTCGCAGGAAGAGAAACTCAATTTTAACATGTGATTTCTCTCCTGAAGACATCACCTGCTTTTCTGCAACACTTTCAAGAAAAGGAGCAGCTCCTGACTGAGCACATTGCATCTGGGACCTGGGGCAGGGTGGGGGTGGTGATGGGCCAGTCGGTGACACAGACGCAGTCCTGGCAATCCCAAACACCTCTGGGGTCCAGGCTAGAGGGACAGTGGCTGTTGGTCTAATAAGTGAGCCCACCAGGGGCTGGGGTCCATGCTGGTGCCACCACAATGCAGGTGTGCGGTCCAGGTCTCTCTGGCCTTCAGATGCTTAAGCCCTGCTTGGGGGCTGGGTCAGAGTTTTTTTTTTTTTTTTTTTTTTTTCATCCTGATCACTCATGAGCTACCAGGCATCACCATGGGAAGAACTCAACACAGGTGGTCAACCGCTCTGCTCAAAAGAACCTTTTATGTGTGCATTCATTCAGCCAATGTTTCCTGAGTGCCTACTGTGGGCCAGGCACTGTGCCACTGTCTGGGTTGACAAGGGTGACAAAGTCAGCACAGTCCCTACCTGTGGGGAGTGATCAGAATTTATCCGCAACCAAGAGGGAAAGGTTCTGCTCCCAGAGATGGCAGCCTGAGGCATGGACAATGTGGGGCTTATATCCTTTGGGCTCCTCTTGTTGGCACCTAAGAGAGACCCCTACAGCGCCAAACCCAGGAGATGATGCAGAGAGAAGGGGATCTCTGCTCTAGGGGCCGATCTGTTGTGAGAAGCAGGAGGGGAGCTGCAGAATGCAGCTGATTCCAGGTGGGAAAGAAAACCATTTGTGAACCATAAGCAGGACCACAGTCAGGCGATGCAGAGCAGTGGGCTGAGGAAGAGACAGTGCCCCAGAGAGTGGGGGGCCCCAGGTCTCCTTGAAGGAAAGAGACTCATGGATCATCCCTTGGCCAGGGCAAGGGGCAGCTGCAATTCCACGAAAGAAGGGAAGCTCAGAGCAGGAACCCAGGGGACTCTGTGTCCCTGGGAGTGACCACCACTGATCCCATGCAGATGATTGACACAGGCCACGTGGGAGAGCTATAGAGAGCCTGCAGGCTCTCATGGGCCAAAGCCATCATCAGAGAGAGTGCATGCCCTCAGGAAAAGGTGTGTGGCCAATGGCAGGTCTCTGCTCAGCGGCTGTGTGTACACACCTCTACCTGTGTGCCCTGCCATGAGCCCAGGCCCAGGGCCCACCCCAGCAAAAGGGCCAGGATATACCAGCTGGAGCTAGAATTAGACTTTCTCTAAAGCCAGACCTTTTAAGGCCATTCGAATCCCCTAGGGCTGGGCTAGCCATCACCTGTTCTTGGACCACAGATAACCCGTCCTGGGCTCAGCCTGGCCTCCTTATTTAACCTGGAAGACCAGGCAAATTCACCAGCCAAGTTTTTTTTTTTTTTTTTTTTTGTGGTGCCACTATTTGACAGAACTTCTCACTACCAGTTTTAGTGACTTGGCAAGGTAACTGGGCATGGTAGTGAGAGACCCCAGGAGGTCTCCAGGGCAGGTGGGAGGCTATGGACAGGAGCAGGGGCAGAGGGGAGCTCAGCACAAGGTGAATCCTCCTCTGATGTCAGTCCTCCTGCTGACTTACTCCCTGCCACCCTCACCCAGGCAAGTCTCTCTAGAGTCTGTACTAGAGGTGCCAGCTGCAAAGCTCCCAGCTCCTGCCTGCAGCCTGCCAGGCCTCCCAGCAAGGATGTCCACTCACATTTTCTTACTCTGGGCCTCTCTTCCCTTCCCCACTCCAAATCTCCAGGTCCCAGCTCCAGACATATTCCTACCTTTCAGTGTCCCAAGTGGCCCTGCCATCCCCTGAGCTCAGACTCCCCCCTACATGCCCCTCTGCTCAAGGAGTGGATCCACGAGGGGTCTCTGTCCCCTGGATGTGGCACGTGCTTCTGCTACATAGGCAACTGGGCAATTTCTTCATCTCCCCAGCATATCTCCTTGAAGTGGATGGACGGCAGCAGAAGAAGTGGTACCATCCCTGTCTCTGAGCTCCCTCTTTGCAGAAAATGGAAATGCAGGGAGACAAAAGCTCTCTGAGAAGGATAGTTCACTCAAAGGCCTCTTGCATAGAATGCTGAAGACACTGCAGGAGAAGCCACTTACACAAATAGGATGTAATATTTTTTTTTTTTAAGAAAAAGTGTTAAAACCCCACTTTCCTGACTAGCCAAGCACAAAAGCAGATGCTACTTACTAGCTTATTTGTAAGAAGAGCCATATTCTCCTACATGTAGAAGAACCATTATGTGTCAAAGAAAAACATGTTTTGTATAAGATTTAAAACAGCCCATCTGAGAATGCTTATCCTACTATTGCCTGATCATTAAGACAATTTCTACCTCCTAGGCCTCCATGGCTTTATGTGCATTTGGTGGTGACATTTTTTGCATGCTGCTCAGCAACAGTGTCTACCATCTCTTAAGGGACAATATAACACCGTGACAAGAGCCTGCTGCCAGCATTCAGGACACTTCAAATTTAGCCCCAGTTCTATACCTGATGTCAGCATGAGGTCCTCAGTGTCCCTCTCTATAAAAAGAGGGCTGCCTTCCCTTTTACCTCACATGGTCAGCATAAGGATATATTGAGCTCGTGAATGTGACAGCTTGGAACTATCTAAATGCAAGCACCCTCTGTGATAACCTACATGGGAAAAAAAGAAGAGCTGTATGGATATGTATAACTGATTCACTTTGCTGTACACCTGAAACTAACATAACCCTGTAAGTCAACTCTACTCCAATAAAACTGAAAAAAAAAATGCAAGTACCTTGTATTTATTCATTAAGTAACAATTCATATTATTGATGCCAGAAAGATGCAATCCAGGCTAAAGCTCAACTCAGGCATGATCTGACCTTCACGCAGAGAACTTCCCTCGATCTTCTCCTGTTTTGAACTCTTTGTCAAGATTTTCAATGTGATTCTATTACTCTTGACAAGAGCCATGAATTTTGGCTTCAAAATGAAATGCGACTGCCCTGGGTCGTGCCATTTCTTTGCCCAGGAGAAAAAATATTTCTGAGACATTCCAGAGCAGCAAGCATTTCTCTCCCTGGCTGCCGAGAGGACCCTACAGCAGCCCGCACTGTGGGAACATGCTTTGGAACAAGCTAGGAGGCTAAGTTCACAGTCCCAGCTGGCTCTTGAGAGCCGATGCTAAAGAAACGTCTGTCTAGAGACTCATGGGTAAGGCAGGAGCGAGCCCTTTTTCGGGGCAGATAATGGCACCGCTTCCCATGCAGCCAAACCTCAGCACTTCAGGCTAACTGGGAAGATGGCCAACCTGTCTTAGCAATGCCTGCGTTTGGAAACATTGAAAGTAAAATCTAATTTAACTTCAGTTTTGTAGCAACTCAAAGTAGAAAGCCTGGCCAGGATTTGCTGCTCTGCAGAGGTCCTTTAAGGCCACTTTATAAGAGGTAAATAATTTATAATCAGCACATCCCATGCCAATATGCAGGCTGCTGCAAATAAGCTGTTGTGTTGAGTGGGTTGGCCAGGCAGGCCGCAGGCTCTGCTGCGGGCTTGCAGCCAAGGCCCAGGATCTCAGCAAACACTCTGTCCCTGGAAAAGTCAGCCAGTCCCTGGCTATTAGACACGGAGGATGAGGGAGGCTGAGGAACTGAGGTCCACTGTGCAGGGGCACGTGGTAGTCCTGAGCCACCATTCTCCAAGCGAGTGCCTCCTTCTAACCCAACCAACTAGTTGTGGCAATGGGCTTCTTGCAGAAGCCAATGCTCCTTTGAATGGTAAATAGCAGTTCTCTGCAATCCTGGGCCAGGCTGTTTTCCTACTGGTAAATGGACATATTCCCAACCTGAGCAGGGAGGGCTTGCCCCTGGGAATAGAGCAGCCACAGCAGGATTAGCCCACACTCGTGAACAGGCAACCTTCCTGTAAGCATCAGAATGTCTTTATGATGAGAAGGACCAATGAGTGAGAGAGAGCCGAGTGTGTGCCTGTGGGTGTGTGCGTGTGTCGGGGGGAGAAGGGCTCAGAGATGGGACAGTGGGGGGACAGGGAAGGAGGCAGGGGAAGACGGAGGGCGATGGGGAGAAAGACTGACCAAGAAAGCGAGTGAGGGAGAGAGACTCTGAGAGTATGAGGGAGACCTAAGAGGGAAGAGAAGGAAAAGAGGGGTACAGGGAGGCAGGAAGGGACCGAGAGGATGCTGGAGAGGCACAGAGACGGAGAGAGGCTGAAGGAGAGCCCAGGAGAGGAAGAGAGATTGATGCGTCTCAGGGATGCGAGCCAGGGGCAGAACTCCAGCACGCACGGTCCTCCAATCCCCGCCAGTTCTGTCCTTCAGTTTCTTAAAACTAGTTCCATCATCGACCATGCCTGAAAATGCTTTTGAGGAGCTAAGTTCAAGAAAAATGTGTCTCCCTGTGAAAAATCCATCACCCAACACCAGTCCCTGGCTGGCACCAAGGAAGCAAAAACAACCCAGGTGACACTTTGCAGCTGACCACCTCCCCCAACTCCCCATCAGCAGAGGGAAGCCGAGGCCCACAGCCAGGAGATGGGCTCACATGGGTTTGAGCTTGAGAACTGACGGGGGGGCGGGAGGGAGAGCTTTAGACCACACTTCGGCGCTGCTTAAGTAGTGAAACTCCGCAAAGGCACACAAAGCAATATTATCGCCATTTAACCGATGAGGACATGGAGGCTCAGGTGGGAAGAGGAGCATCAGGGGCTCCTTCATGACTCCTGCAGTTCTCCCACCTTCTGAGGAAAAGACTGTGCTCTGTCAGAGGTTTCCACACACTGACACTGCCCTTCACAGGAGCCGGGGCAGGGAACCCAACACACCAGCAAGCTTGGAGCAGAGGCAGAGGCTGGGCGGAGCAGGAGAGCAAGCACGGCCTTTTTCTTTCTTATGGATCATTTCCGTCAAAAGCAAATATACTTATTTTGTACTTATCTACTATAAATTCATATTTATTTCCTTTATTTGAATATTCTCCACTGGCAATGACCTCTGGTGCATTTCACCAGCGTCAAGGGGAAGCATTTGGTGCAGAAATAGCATTTTGGTTTAGGAATCCAGCAACTTCGGTGCTGGTCCAAAGTGTCTAACTCCCGCGGTATGGGAGCAAGAGAAGATTACTCTGAGTTCCTCAGTGTCAGATTTCCCATCTATAAGAGGAAAAATTGCACTGATTTTTTTCATTAATATGACAGCCCCAATGCTCCACATGAACCAGACCACCTCTTCCTTGGTTCCACGTTGTCAGTGGTTGGAATGACACCTTTAAAAACACCCCGTGAATGCAGAGGATGCTCCCCTGGGGGCATGTCACCATGTGAGCACAGCGGGCCTGACACGTGGCCTCGATGCCCACATCGTGCGCTGACATCTTGCTGCGCTGGGCCCTGAGCACGTGCCGCTCCCAGGGGTGCCGACGCCCACGATTTATCTGCTGCCTGTTTGATATTCTCCTCCTCCCGCAGTCTGAGCTGTCACCATCCTTCCTTGCACATGATGGAGCATGAGCCACTCTGAGGTTAAGCATCACTCACTGGGGGCCCTAGATACACGATGGCAAGGTCCCCGTCTTGGTGGACCTTTCTCCTGTGGGTCCACCTCTGTGACCTCAGATAAGTGACTGCTTCTGAGCCTCAGGTTTTCACTATTAGATGTAGAATTCCTATCTCATCGGGGCGTGAGGGGTGTGTATACTGAGCTGGGGTGGGAACGTGTTAGGTGTTAGCTCAGTGCCGGGGAGCCTGCCAGCAAGTCCCCACTCAGTGAAGGAGAGTCAGCCAGGGAAGGGGGACGACCCCCTTGGGGGCTCAACACCCAACAGGAGCCCCAGGTGCCTTCTGTTGCCATCTCTCCCTCAGCGGACCCCATCACCTGGCTCTGCTAAGCCCTCTGCAGAACCACGGCAAAGGACCGGCAGCTCAGGCTGCCTCTGACCTCCAGAGAATCCTGGACCCTGTGTCTCCAACCTCCCACTCTGCTGTTGTGGGCCTGGGATTCCCCACTGTTAGGAGCAGACACAGATGTGAGGTTCAACATCCACGGTTTTGCCTGCACTGTCCTCTCACACTCGGGACACTGGGTGCTCCCCGAGGGAAGAGGTCCTGTCTCACACAAAGACAGTTAAGGAACTAGCATTCAGACCGTTTCCTAAGCAACGGTGTATTAAACCAGAGTATCTGTCACTGTGGGTATGCATGTGCGTAGTTTTTAACTGCCGTTAATAATTTCAATTTTTTGATACAAATACGTTATTTAGGATGTTTTTTCTTTTTACAGCCACAATCACAGCAAATGGAAGTTCCCAGGCTAGGGGTTGAATCAGAACTGCAGCTGCCAGCCACAGCAACACAGGCTTGTGAGCTGACCTGTGACCTAAGCCGCAGCGTGCAGCAATGCCAGATCCTCAACCCACTGAGCGAGGCCCAAGATCAAACCCACATCTTCAGGGAAACTATGTCAGGTTCTTAACCTCCTGAACCACAATGGGAATTTCCTATTTAGGATTTTTTTGTTGTGGTTTTCTTTTTAGGGCCGCACCCACGGCATATGGAAGTTTCCAGGCTAGCGGTTGAAAAGGAGCTACAACCGCCTATCTATGCCACAGCAACACAGGATCCAAACTGCATCTATGACCTACACCACAGCTCATGGCAACAATAGATCCTTAACCCACTGAGTGAGGCCAGGGATTGAACCCGAGTCCTCATGGATACTAGTTGGATTTGCTTCCAGTGTGCCACAGTGGGAACTCCTTTTCTTACTTTCTTTTTCTTTTTCTTTTTTTTTAAGAAAAAAAATCCCAGAGTTCCCATCGTGGCTCAGCGGAAACGAGTCTGACTAGCATCCATGAGGACTCAGGTTTGATTCCTGACCTTGCTCAGTGGGTTAAGGATCTGGCATTGCCGTGAGCTGTGATATCGGTCAAAGATGTGGCTCAGATCTGACGTTGCTGTTGTTGTGGCTGTGGAGTAGGCCAGAGGCTACAGCTCCGATTCAGCTCCTAGCCTGGGAACCTCCATATGCCATGGGTGCAGCCCTAAAGAGACCAAAGAATAAAAATAAAACAAAATAAAATAGCCTAAGAGAAAAGAGACAATCACTGTTTAAAGAAACCTACACAGATGGATGATGGAGACTTTCTCACCATGTGCAGAGTGGAGATCATATGTTTTCCTCTATAAATGTTATTTAAAATGTGTATTTGGAAGAAAACCTTCCAAACCATTGCCAATTTTCATCCTTGAGGAAAATGAAAACATTGAAGCAAGAACTTGCTTGGGGAGGTGGCGGGCGGAGGTTGCGTGCAAGGCTGTGAATGAACCAGGTGTGCTTCGGAGGATCCACCTTCACCCTAATCTCACAGGGGCCAGGATGTTCCCCATCTCCCAGGGAGGCACCTCACCCCTCCTATGCCACTGGACCCCTACCCCTCTTCTCCAGCCTCTGCTCTTCCTTCTGGACACAGTCCATCAGATCCACAGAGCCTAGGTGCCCAGAAGCTCCTGCTGTAGGATCGCCCCAAAGGCCATCTCACCAAGCCCTCTTGGTGCCGAGGGTCAGGCACCGGGAGGGGCCGCACAGCTGGCATTTAATAAGCACAAATTGTGCCACTGGAAGCTTGATCCCGTCTTCCTTTGAATCCATCTTGACACAGGGTGCTACCCATTAGGCCCAGGGGCATCTAGGACTCTTAAGAGAAACACCAAACTCTAGACTTTTGAAATGAGGGGGTGGGGGCTTGAACCTGCTTTTTAGCTAACCTCTGGGGACCATCCACCCAGCCTAGGCCACCATGGAAACCTGGCCTCTGCTCAGAAACTTTCACTGCACTGCGTGTTGGGAAGGGCCAGTTGTGACACAGAGTGAGGGGGAAACTCAGCAACCTGGTCACGTAACCATCCTATACACACGGTGGGTGGCGCAAGGCACTGTCACTGTGACTACCTCAGTGGCACGAGGGAGGGCCTCCGATTTCAAAGGGAGTAGCCCTCGATGGTCTCTGAGGGCCCATCCAGGAGGTTCTATCATCTCAGATGTTGTGCAGGATCCTAAGGAGAGCTTGAGGCTGAGACTACCGAAGCGTGCACAAGCTTAGGGACCAGATTCGATTCTGGGGAGAAAAAGTCCCTTTTAGAGCACGCACAGCCCATTTTGGCTGGGTAATGAATACATAATACATCACTCTCTAAATAACCCTGCATTCTCAGCTTCATGTTGTCCCAGGGGGCTCCTGACCGCCTGCATGGCCCAGAGTCCTCCCTGGGGGCTGACAAAGGACAAGCAGCCACTCATCACCGGCATCTGAATAGATTCTCATGTTCACAAGCCGAGCCAAAGGCTTACCTCTGTCCTGAAAGCAAGATTCCAGCCCAAACACTGCCACCAAGGACGTCATCTCCTACAGCTCATCCCTTTTGCCAGGAAATGCCCGTATCATGCTAACCTTGCCTGCCAGGAACCAGCAATTCATTTCGAGTTCTTAGCGCCAGACATCCTCCACTTTGCCAAATTTCTTTCTTTCCTTTTCAAGCTTCGCTTTACCTGCCCTACTAATTATGCATAATTATGTTTATTCCCTCATAAGTCACCTCCCATGCTTTTGGCCTCATTTGTGATTTTATTTTGTTTTGTTGCTTTTTAAAAATAATCGCACACATACAAATGGGCCGTCCTACAATGGAGTTGTATTGCTTGGGCCTCACAGAGCACCGATAGTCATGTGGTAAAAAACACACTTATCTGTCTTTTAGGTTGTTTTAGCCTTTAAATAAATTAAGTGAAAGGCACATGGAAATCTTTGGCATATGGACATTATTATTATCAGTCTTTCCAAAGTTTAATGTAGTCTATTTTGTTTTTTTTCAGGAGGCCAGATTTTGGCTTCATTCATCATCACAACTGATTCTTTATTTTCTATTAATTTCTGCTTTTATTTTTATTATTTTCAGAGTTCTTGAATTGAACACAGCTCTTTAATTTTCAGCGTTTCTAGTTTTCTAATGTTACATTGAAGGCTATAACTTTCCCTTCAAGTATAACTTTAGCAGCACCCTATACACCCTGATATATAATAAATTAATTATTGTTCAAATCTAAACATTTAGTAATTTTTATTAAGACCACTTCTCCGACTCTTGAGTGAGTGAGAAGTATATACATATTTTTTAATTGAAGTAACATTCATTTATAACATTATGTAAGTTGTATGTGTACAGCATTCTAGTTTAGAAGTATATCTTTAACTGTCTAAAGGTATGTATTTGTAGTGGGCTTTTTGCAACTGATTTATCATTTTATTGCATGTTAGTCAAAGACTATGGTCTAGCAATTACTCATATTTGTTGAAGCTTTTTTGTGGCCTAGATTGTGGTTAATTTTTAAAATTGTATATGCAAGTGTGCACACTAGGTTTTATATATAGTGATTGGATTAAATTTATTAATTATATTTTAAAATATATATATTTTAATGGATTTTTGTTTGCTTGCCTTATTTTATGAAACATATGTTAAAATATCCCATCATGATGGTGGATTTGTCAATTTTCCTCTGGAAGTTCCTAGGGTTTGCTTTCTGTCTGTTTAGCACCTATGTTAAGTGCATGTAGGTTCATAATTGTTACGTCTTCACAGTGAATTGTTTTTTTGTCAGTGTGCAGTAAACCCAATCATGTGTCTGTGCCTAAAAATATAATTTTATATTAATGCTACTATAAAGTATGTTTCTTATTTTAGCACATATACCTTTTTTCAGAGATTTCATTTCAAATTTTGTGTTACTATATTTAGACATGACTCTTTTAAGGAGCAATCTCTAGATTTTAAAAATAAAACCTGAAAATCACTGTTCATTAACAGATCAATCCAATTCATTAATAATTATTACTGATATATTTAGACTTATTTTTGCCACCTTATTTTGTAATTTATGTATTGGTTTCTTTATTGTCGCATGTTGGTACTATGTTATTATGCTTTTACTTTCCTTCATTTTGTCTACTTTCTTGCATCCTATAAAAATGGTTGAGTTTAGGGAGTTCCCCTTGAGGCTCATCAGGTTACAAACCTGACTAGTATCCATGAGGATGCAGGTTTGATCCCTGGCCTCTATCAGTGGGTTAGGGATCCCTCATTGCCTTGAGCTGTGGTGTGGGTTGCAGATGCGGCTCAGATGCTACATTGCTGTGGCTGTGGTGTAGGCTGCAGGCAGCTGCAGCTCCAATTTGACCCCTAGCCTGGAAACCTGGGAACTTCCATATTCCACAGATGCAGCCCTAAAAAGATAAAAAGAAAAGAAAAAAAGAAATGCTTGAGAGTATTTAACCAAACCCCCTTTCCACTCTTCCCTTCTGGTTTAGACATTACATTCTATTTCTATTCTTTTACAGGTTATCTTTAAATTTTCAATATTAATTTTGATTTAAAAACCCAAGGTCCAGTGAGGCCTATCATTTTCTAACACAATAATTAGAAAATGCTTTAATATTGGTCATCATTATCTCCTCCCAGCTCATATTTAAACACCCCCAATTAATCATCTTAAAATTGCTGTTTTTCTACAGTCAATGCTTACTTGTATTTACCCATATTTTTGCCTATCAGCCTTTCTTGCCATTGATTTTTGTATTCCATTATTATCTTCTGGGTTCAGCTGCCTTCATCCTAAAGTATATCCTTTAGTAGTTCTTCCAGAGAAGGTCTGTGAATGGCAACCTCTCAAATATTTGTCATGAACTATCTTTACCCTCACTGTTGAACAGAATTCTAAGTTGACTATTTCCCCCACATAATTTGGAAGATGTTGTTCAATTGCCTTTTGGCCTCCAGTGTTGCTGGTTTTAAAAAGTTTTGCAATCACTACTTGTTCCTTTGTAATTAATCTTTTTTCCTCTCTAGTTGCTTTTTATTTTGTAGTTCACTGTGATATACCCAGTACCCTGCCTGTTCAAGACTTGGTATGCTTCTTCAGTCCAGAAATGTATATTTTCTTTTAATTCTGGGAAATTCTTATCCATTTTCACTTTCAATGTCTCCTCTTCCCCATTCCCTTCATACTTTCCTTATGGACCTCCCTATTCTCTCTTCCTAAATCTCAACAATAGCTTTTAATAGTATCTTTTTTAACAATATCTCAAGGTCTTAATATTCTCTCAATATTGATTTTATATATTTTTTTTCGATTTTATATTTTTCATCTTTATATCTCTTAGTTTTCTGGATAATTTTCCCAGATCTATCTTTCCATTCAATAATTCCCTCTTTAGCTATGCCTAATACGCTTTTTAACCCATCCATCATTATCAATTTTAATGACTTTAATTTCTAAAAATTCTATCTTTTAAAATTTACCTGTTTTTTTCCTACAACTCTGTCTTTATAATTCTCCTCTCTCTTTTTATTATTCTAATTATTTCCAGCATAAATTTTTAAATAATTACCTTTATCTTGTTTTACTATCTAAGGATTTTGGAAAAGCTAATCTTCTAGCGTGCTGAGTCTAGCTCTTCCTCATGGAAAATTGCTTCTTCATGATCAGCAATTTTGTATTTTTAGGCTTCGGTTTTCTTTTTACTTTGGGAAACCTACACATTTTGGTGTGGAGCTATTTCCTTAAAAATGCAGTTACATGTTTTTCTTCTAGGACCCCAAGCAGATTTACTGATCTTGGGACATAACTTCAAGTTAATTCCTAGGTTTAGAATTTTAGCACCACATGAACGGTGCATATGCAGACACTCACACTAATGTGAGAAAACCCCAGCAGATCACAAATTACTTGCCCTTTCCTAGCCCAGCAGGTTAAATTTTCAGTCCCTGGTAATCCTCGAGGTTTTGGTCATATGTAGGGGCCTTTTTCTATTGTGCAGGCAGCTCGCATCTGCTGTCCTGGGATAAATGTTAAAGCCCCTGCTTTGAGCCCTCATGGCTTATGCCTGGATTTGACACATGGCTTTCTCACTAACCACTATGTTTGAGAGTTCTTTGTTTATTTTGGCACCTAGGAATTTCCCTTACCTTCAGGTTCAGCCACTTATTTAGAATACCAACCAACCCTTTTTCTTTCCCCCAGTAATATTTTATCCAGCATTTACACACATTAAGAGTGGGGATAGTATCAACTCAGATCATCCTTCTGAAAGTTGAGTCTTATAGCCCCTTGCTTGAATATTTGTTTTCTTCTGGGGTTAAAAAAACAAACAAACAAAAAGAAAAACAAAAAAAAACCAAAACCAAAAAAAAAAAAGCCTCCAACCAATGGTGGCTTCAAACTACACAAAGTTAAAAGAAAGAAAACCCTGACAGTGAAGCACAGAACTCTAGAGTGTGTGACAAGAAGAGGAGACCTACTATGTGCCAGGCACTTTCTATCCACTTTAGTTATACTGAGATGTGTGATCGCCAAGATAGCCCTATGAGGAAGGTATTATGACCCATTTCACAGTGAAGGACACTGAGGAACAGAGAGGCTAAGCACAGCAGCTGTTTGTTTAACATCTCAACAACGGCACAAAGAAGACAAGCAGGACATTTCCACTTCCCTAGCACCACGACGATACATGAGTTCATATGTGATAGTCTCACAACAATTATCTGCCTCTGAGGGTTTAATGCTGGGTTATCCTGCCCAAGATGACACTCGTGGTGCCATCTTGTTTGCAATTGTGCTGTACCAATGTGCAATTTAGTCTCCTTGAAAGAACCCCAAGCCCAGCATTGCACAGGAGTGAGTGCACTGAATGGCTGGGGTCGCTACTAATGCCACGGAAGACGTGAGCGCACACGGACTCTCACACTTGAAACACATTCACAGACATTTGGGTATCCTGCTGGCACAGAATACACACTGTAGTCATATTTTTTGAAGATAAAATGTTCAACAACTGCGTCCTTAGACCTGATAGGATTCCGAACACAGATTTTGATCAACCTAAATCTGGATTCCACGGGACCACACTGTACCTGAAACACTGTGAAATCCTGACGTCCCTTTGAAGAGCCTGGTCTGGTTTAGGCACGCATTTTTTTCTGTTACAACACTGAGAAGAAGGTGGCACATAGCCTGAGAAGACCCACTGGTGTGACTTTGGTGTGAGCACAATGTCCCAGCACAGAAAGTCGTGGGACACGCGTGCCAAGGCATCTGAGGCAAAGGCTTTGATCAGCTTGGCAGGTGAACGGTGTTTCTCTCCTCCTCCCAACCCTGGAATCACAGATTACTTTTAGCAAATATTTTGACTGGTGAGGCTGCAAACAATTGTCTTCATCCTGAGGCAGAAAACCAAATATATCCGTGCTGAACCAACACAGAGGAAGGATGGGTCCTGCCTGGGCCTGTAGCATCCTGCCAGCAATCAGTCTGAGACACAAACACCAGAATCGTCTATGAGAGGATAAACACACATGCAGGTCTGCCTACACACTGGCCAGGGCTGACGGATGGCAGCTGATGCGAGACGTGGGAGACGCAAGCAACTAATGAGCAAGGCAGGGACCTGCCCAGGCCCCTGTGGGCAAAGTGTGTGTGTGTCGGGGGTCGGGGTGGGGGGGAGCTCAACTCTGCAGCTAGCTTCCAGGGCTTCCGTGTGACTGCAGGTCAAAGAGCAAGGGTCTCAGATGCAGTGGTCATACCTAGCAATCGTCCCTATCAGGGAGGAGCACGAAACAAACATGAACATGCATCCTGGGAACATTAAGGGCTACACATCACACCCTAAAGCTCTAAGCAAATGAGGAAATGATCCAAACAACGGCACTTCAGACCTCTGCATGGCAAAAATGTTCTACTCTAAGTGTGGTCATTTTGGATAAGTCCCTTCTCTAGGGCATCCCACACCTCCAGTCCTTTTAAGAAGAGAGAACCGAATAGGCCTTGGGGGCTTATGGAGAAGTCCGATCATCCTGGTAAATGGCAATGAGAAGCCCATCTCTGCTCCCAGGGCCACCCCAGGGCCCAATGAGGTACTGAAGGGACGTTTGGGCCAACTCCGAGTACACGGGTGACCTTCTGTCAACTTGTGCAGTTGGCTTTGGGGCTGCCATCTGTCCCCTGCACTGTGGCCAGAATCTGCTGCCTCTGGCAGCTCTTTTTGTGCTTCTAATTGCTCACGGGCTATGAAACATCATCGAGGTGGTGAGAATTCTGTTTAAAGCGGGACTCACTGGGCTCTGCCTGCTCTGAGAAAGATGCTCCTCTCAAGTAATCAAGAGCATCTGCACAGGCTGTGGCCTCAGGAGGAGCAGCGCAGGGGTCTTTGGGGGACTCTGGGTTCTCTGGTTCAGAGGGCAGAGAAGGGGCAGACGTGCTGTGTGGCAGCTCCGCTTCCAAGTGTGGAAGGACCAATACCACCTCTAGAACATAACTAGGATTCCATCTTCTGGACCACTCATCAAGCCCACAGCTACGCCCTGAAATCCAAAGCCATCAATATTCAGGTTCTTTATACACAATGTATTTCTGGTGTACCTTCTGCAAGTGCGAAACATTTAAACAAACAAACAAGGCAATCTTGGGGATTACAATACAGATTGCCTTTTAAGACGCTACCCGTGGGTCTGGAACTCAGCGCTCTCTCAGGCTAACCCCTCCCAGCCTGGGTCTGCAGAGGTCTAAGCTCAAGGGGGAAAAGCCACTGGGGACTTGGCTTCTCCTCCATACCTGGCCATGAGGCCCTGCCACCTGAGGAGGCTTAAGGCCCCCAAACCTGTGTCCTAGGCAAAGGCCTACATTTGCCGAATGAGATTCTGAATCCACCCAGGACCCAGCGATGGCCCCCCCACCATCTCTCACATGGGATGAAAGTGAGGGTGAGGCCTCTACAGGAAACACACAGGCAAGGATGGGGCACAAGAAAATCCTGCATCACCTCTGCCTGCCTCCCAGATTGGAGCAACCTCTACCACAGCTCATGGCAACACTGGATCCTTAACCCACTGAGCAAGGCCAGGGGTTGATACCATAACCTCATGGTTCCTGTTGGATTCGTTTCTGCTGCGCCACGATGGGAACTCTCTTTCCCACTCAGCCAGCCTATAGCACTCACTGTTCTGCCTACCCCACTCAGAACCTAGCCTTGTACTTGTCCACTGCCCTTTGGGACCAGCCAGGACCACCTAGAGACACCTCTTGGTGTCAGTGGCCCTGATTCCTTGCTGCCTCTCACACACCCTCCTCTGCCCCCATGATGGTCTCAGAGGGCCCCAAGCTAATCCTCTCACCAGTCCGCCTGGACCAATCTGCCCCCTCTCCCTGCAGGGGGCCTGCCTTACCCACTGCAGCCCCAGGGACTCTTGCCCCCACGGGCACATCTCCTTCTTGCCTATATCCCCCCCACTGTGTTGATACCAAGAGCCTCCACGGTGTCAGGGGCTGTATCTGCACCTACTTATGGCTCTGGTTCTGCCAGAACAGCCCCTCACCAGACAACCCAGCAGGTGCTCAAAAGACTGCAGATGCATCGGTGTGGATTGAGTGCAGTGGGCTGGGGGGGGAGAATGACGTCCATTTATGAAATTTGAAAAAGGCTCTGGGAAGATGGGAAAAACCTTAAAAGGTATATTATTTGTAAAAGGACAACTTTGATGTGCAGAGTCTGTGATAATAATCCAAGTTCTTATCAAAATCTATGTTGCAATTCTTACTAAGCAAGACCCCAAAGAGTGAGCACTGGGAACAGAAAACTTTCTCACCTGTTACCTGACTGAAGAAAGAGATGAGAGGAGGTAGGACAAACACCCCTGGCAGTTCGGGAAGCTCTGAGGAGGAGGGTTGGCATGTCAGCTGCCCCAGAGGGAAGGGATTTATCCTGAAGCCGCATCTGCCCGGCACGTACTGCTCTGATCAGTCTGTATCTTCGAGGGACGTGTTGCAAAATGTCATGGGGGAGCTGCTGCCTTCCCTCCATAGCCCCTTGGTGCCCCAGTGTGGAGGCTGATGCCACGCCTGGAGACAGACCCCACAAGGCACAGACAAGCCCACTGCAAAGACCACTTGGTGTGGGCTCTGCAGAAGCACCTTCTGGATAAATTTGGTCCTGCAAATCTCCTTCCTCTAAATCTTTCTCTAAATCCTGGCTTTCTTGGAAGTATTTCCTACTTAAAAAATAAAATAAAATTATAGAACTACATTCTATCTGCCTTCCACTTAAAGGGCAAGGACAAAAAGTTAGCGGGCAGAACAGGCAGACCCAGGGAACCTTTGAGAGCAGCAAGTTCATGCATCTCGGTGGAATCGTATTCCAGGCTCATCAAAGATGCCGGATGTCAGCACATTGCGGGTGCACTCCAGCCTCCCTGTGCCAGGTCAGAGGCTTTCAGCTCCAGGACCCCGTCTGCTGCCTTCTGTGTATGTGACACTACAGATTCTGGATCTGATCAAGATACAGTCTGCCCTTTCCTTGGGTCAAGGGCATTCTGTCCTGCACATCTGGATATCAGGGGGAGAGGCCTGGTGAATGGGGTAAAGAGCCTGAGTAGGGAGCTGAGCTTTCTGCCCCTTAGACAATAGTAACATCAGAAGCCATCACTACCATGTACTGAGTGGGTACTGTGTTAAGCAGTGTTCCCACGGATTTATATGACTTATTCTGATTTCCATACCTCCTCTACAAAGTAGGCTTAATTATACCCATCCCGTCAGAGGGGAGACTCAAGGAAGGTGACCGTCTCAAAGTCACACAGCTCCCTAAATGGCAGACCTGGGACTGGAACTCACATGGGTCTGAGTCCAGAGGGCCAAGTAAGCCCTCCTCCATGCAGGGAGAGCTCCTCCTCAGAGGGGAAGGGGAAGTCCTGGATAATTCCCAGAGCTGGGCTCAGTGGTGGTGCCTGGGGGGCTGAGTCCCGGGGAAGAGGTTGCCATTGTTTCTGTAGCATGTGTCTTCTGTGTTTGGAGGGAATGTCTACACAAACAGCACATGAGCACATGGATGTCTGATGGGGAAGAGAGGGACTGCTTAGATTCCCCAAACTGAACACATTCTTACCATCAACAAATCACACACACACACACACACACACACACACACACAGAGTGCTTGGACTCACTACTTCTATCCACTGGTAATTTCCAAATATTTAACAACTGTTGTAGCATAAGCAGTGACCACTCAGAATGGATTCCAGCCATAAATGCCACGTTCAGACAAATGGTTGCAGTTTGGCTAAACTTCAGTCCTTTTCATGGCCATGTTCAAAAATTCACACATAGGAGATCTGCTAAGTAGCTCTTATTCTCTCCCTGTCTAACCTGGTCCTGAGATGGCCAGTTTAACGCTAGGAAAGCAGCTCCAAGATTAACCAGAGGCCAAGTTTTTGCTGAACTCTCTGGAGGGATCTGACCATTTCTATAGAGGCTACTCCTGGTGACACTGGTCACTGGGTCCTGAGGGGCCCAGGAGGCTGGCAGTATTCCCCTAATAACACAGGTGGAAGACTCACTTTGTTGTGGGTGGATACAAGAGTCAGACATCCGTGATCAGGGCTATGGGGGTGGAGTTTCCAGCAAAGACTTGCACAAGTTATAACTGCCAACTGCTCCTCCAGGTTCAAACCCAGGAATACAACAACCTCCAAGAGTTTCAGTTACCTTAAACTTTGCTATTCATAACAGTGAAAATGTATTTCTTTTCAGGGAAGCACACTCTTTCCTGATTTTAAATTCCTTCTGTGCTGAGCACGGCCTAAACTGGGTCACCCTGTGTTGGGGATGTGGCGCCTCTGCTGCACAGCCGTGGCCACGCCACCCCATGCCTCTCTCACCCCTTCGGGGTCCTTGAGGCAGCAATGACCTCTACCCACCCCCACAGCACACACTTTAGCTTGATACTGGGATCCTGGAAAGGCAGGACTCAAATTCTGCTTGACATTCATTTACTGAACCAACCAGTCTATATTTAGAGCCCACTTCTGCACAAGCCTTATCTTTACCACTAGACACGAGGGGCTGCAAAATGTTGCCTGCTTCCTTCTTGTCATCCCTTGTGGACCAGCAAAGCCAGGGGAGTATGGGGTGCTTTATAAACACCTGGAGTGTTGAATAAATATTTGTTCTGCTGAAGGGGAAAGAGTTCCAAAGAGCCCATCTTGAGCTCCACTCTGAATTGAGGAGTCTCTCATGTCACTCAGAGGCAGGCTCCCTATCCTCCTCCTCCCCTCCCATAGCCCACGTCCACCTCTGTGAACTCACACGACCCTCCCCATGTCCCTGCAAGAGCAGGTGGACCCACACTCTGCAGAGAAGGACACGCTGTTCACGGTGGGTTCATCAACTTGTCCCGGTTTCAGAGACCAGCGAGGCTCAGGGCAGACCCTGGTCACACGAAAAAGCCCTGGTCTTCAGGTGCTCATGCTGCTGACTCTGACAGTGAGCGAAGTCAAGGAGATCAAGGCCGGGAGTTCGCTTCCCTCCTCAGAAGGAGCCCTTATCATGCTCTCTTCACACAATGGCCTACAATGCAGAGCTTTGAGCCCTAGGGGTCCAGATCGGCCTGCACATGCCTGGAACTTTGTCCCAGGAACAAGAAGGCCCAGGCACCTGACTGTGGGCGTGTCACATCATCTTAGGGAGCAAAGGTCAGTGTGCAAAAACACAAAATAACAGTGGTGTTAATTTTCCAAGCTCACAATCTGAGGCTATTTTACAAAATAGCTATGTTTTAAAAAAATCGAACTGATGAGTGTGTTAACCTTTGAAGCTATGAAAGCTGGTAAGACAACCAAGCCCATTTCCAGAAAGGATTTCCTAATGACTAACTCTCCTCTCGAACCTTTCTGGATAGAGCGGATGATCATAATAACTTAGCATAATTAAATTCTCCAAAGGAAATTGCCCAGAAGAGAACAAACTGGACACACAGTGGGAAACCGGTCGCTTCTCAACACTCCTGTAAAACACGGACACTGCCAAGGTCCTGTTTGCTTCACAAAACATGTGCTTTCACTTCTGAATTTGCTTGACATCTAGGAGAGGGGGAGATAAAGGGAGACTCTGAGTGCCGTGTAATTTCAGTCATCACTCACAGTGGGAGAGGTGCTCCTGGGGAAGATGAAAAGAGAGGGCAGGACGCAAAGAGGTGGGCAGGCGGAGGACTCCGGCCGGCGCCGAAGCACCTGCAGCGGGAGATGAGCAGGGTGAGGAGGGGGCCGGGGAAAGGAAAACCTCCAACCACGACCACACGAGGGAAAATGGGGAGCAAGGTCTACACGCTCCACAATTACAAGAAAAAAAATCAAAAATAAAAAGCAAGAGCCAGCTTTCCTTAGCTGAGGAGTACAGCACAAAATTGGTCTTGCTCAAGGATGAGAGACTTCTTTCTTATCCCTGGGTCTTGTGCTAACCCCCTTCATCAGCTCAGGTGGTCAGTTTCTCCTGAGGGTGTCTCAAGAAAACAGCAGGAGGGTTTATAAGGAAGTCCTATCTGGAAGGTAGACCCCAAAGTGGAGAAGGGAAGAAAAGGTGTGAACTGAGGCCATCCAAGGAGGGTCCTAGGGGGCATGGAATCTCTTTTTAGATGAGCCAGCAAATGAGACAATTCCTTAAAGGCAGCTTTGGAGACTGTGGCGGACAGAATGCTAAAAGTGTACCCATCCCCAAAGCGTATCCGCCCTAATTCCTGGAACGTGCCAACGTGAGGAGGTCCCATTGTCCTGATTCTCTTACGTGGTCCATGGCATTATTATGGGTTGACCTGAGTCCCTCAAAGAGATTTGCTGCAGTCCTAAGCCCTGGTGTCTGTGAATGTGACTTTTTGGAAAGAGGGGCTTTGCAGGTGCAATCAAGTTACGATGAGGTCATTAGGGTGGACTCTAAGCCAACCTGGTTGTTGTCTTTATGAGAAGCGGGAAGTTGGATGTGGACACATAGGCAGAGGAGAATAGAGACACAGAGCGAAGATGGCCATGTGAAGATGGAGGCAGATCCTGGAGCTGTGCAGCCAAGGGCCAAGGAATGCCTGGGGCCATCAGAAGCTGCAAGAGGCAAGGAAAAATGTTCTCTTAGAGGCTTTAGAGGGAGAATGGCCCTGCCGACACCTTGATTTTGGACTTCTGGCATCTAGAACTGTGAGAATAAATTTCCAATGTTTTAAACTAGCCAGTTGCTGGTACTTTGTTTCAGCAACCCTAGGAAACCAAGACAGAACAGTTACCCTTAAGAAGGGTGGATGATCTGGGTGGAGCTGATCTAATGGCAAGAGCTCTTAAGGGCAGAGACTTGTTTGCGGCGGGTGGCAGAGAGGTCAGAGGTTCAAAGTGTGACAAAGACTCGATGTTCTGTGGCTGACCTGAGGATGGAGGGGCCACAGGGGAAGGAGTGCAAATGACCTCTAGGAGCAGGGTGGCCCCAAGCTGACAGCCAGCAAGAAGTCAGGGGTCTCGGCACCACTTTCATAAGGAATTGAATTCTGCCAACAATGTGAATGAGGTTGGAATTGGGTTTTTGTTTCTCCAGAGCCTCCAGACAAGAGTCCAGTCTGTCCAAGCCCTTGACTTTGGCCTTGTGAGACCCTCAGCAGAGAACTCAGCCAGGCCAAGGTAGACCCCTGACCTAGAGAAACCTTGAGCTAATAGGTTTGTGTTGTTTCAGGTTTGTGATCTGTTATAGCAGCAACAGAGAACTGACACAGAGACGGGGGAAGTTCTCTACTTAAACACATCACTCACTCCCTCTTAAGCAAAAGGGGCTGGTGATTTAGGACAAAATCAGAGACTTTTGGGAAAGGTATCAAAGCCATCAGAGAGAACTCTCCTTCTCATACTCCATGGGGAATAACTCCCAAAACAGCGCTAGAAACAAAGGTGCTTATAAAGAGTAGTGTGCTGGTCAATGTTTAACAACCAGCTCTCTAGAAAGGGGCAAGAAAAAGAAAAGCCCTAGGAGTTCCCCATTGTGGCTTAGTGGTTAATGAATCTGACTAGGAACCATAAAGTTGGGAGTTTGACCTGGCCTCGCTCAGCAGGTTAAGGATCCGGCGTTGCTGTGAGCTGGGGTGTAGGTTGCAGATGTGGCTTGGATCTGGCGTTGCTGTGGTTGTGACAAAGGCTGGTGGCTATAGCTCCAATTAGACCCCTAGCCTGGAAGCCTCCATATGCTGTGGGAGCGGCCCTAGAAAAGGGAAAAAGACAAAAAAAAAAAAAAAAAAAAAAAAAAGAAAAGAAAAGCCCTAATTTGTAGCATTTGCCAATTTCCATGGTGGGAGTTCTCAGGAGTGCTCCTGTGATGGCCAATTTAAAACAACCGGCTCATAAAATTCCTGAAAATTTAACAAAAGCTCTCAGGAACCAAAAGGACTGGCTTCACTTGAATTCACAAAGCAGAATGTTGTCTTGAAGGAAGGCAGGCAAGGTCAGGAGGGGGTGGGTAGGGGGAGGTTTGGCTTAAAGGAGCAAAGGAGGCCCAGCCCCCAGGGAATCCACCCTCCAACAGAGGAGCCCAAAGGCTCGGGCCACCCAGGCCCTGTCCTAGGCTTTCTTCTGTGCAGACTCCACCCTCAGGCCCCAGACATTTTCAGCTAGTTATGGCTTCTTTTGCTGCCCATAGGCTGATGACTCCAACATCTTGATGTTCAGCCCAGGACCCTCCTGCATTCTTTCCAGTGCTAGGTAGCCAGTAGCCTGTGTGCCGTATGGCAGGCACATCCAGCTTGGCTTGTCTAAACCACAGTCCATTATCCACCCCCAAATCCTGGTTCTCCGTCAGGTCCCCGTCTCAGCTTCTGGTGCCTCTACCAGCTGCAAAAGGCAGGAATCCAGGAAGCGTCCTGGTTGCCGCACTCTTCCTTGCTTTCCAGTCTAGTATGTCACACATCTGATCAGTGCACTCCTCAAAGGAGAACAGGCAGACCCACCCACTTCCCCATCTCCGCTATCCTTCTATTCCAAAGCACCAGCATTGCTCTCCAGGTTATCGTAGTAGCCTCCCAGCTCAGCGTCTCACTGCTGCCCCAGGGTCCCCATTCTTTGCAACAGAAAAATCCTTTAAAACTGCCAATCTTATCAAGTCATATGCCTGATTAAAGGCTACTGGTGGTTTACCACTGCTCTTGGGTAAACCCAACATCCTTAGCTGGTGCTCTGGGGGATCAGGTTCCTGCCTACCTCTCCTGTGACTTTCTGGGCTACCTGCTCCCTCACTCTCTAAGTTACCCAGGCTGCTCTCAGCTCCCCCCGAGCTCCTGTCTCCCTCCCACTCTCCCAGCGCTTCCTCAGCTGTCAGCTCTTAGCCTTCATGCCCCCTGCTCGGTGAAGCCTCCCTAATGCCCAGACTAGGTCAGGTGCCTACGGTCCCCTGCCCTTCTCCTTCTTTGCTCTTAGCATGGTTGTAATCAAATGATGATTGGAGCAATTATTTGTTTAATGCCTCTCCCCTCTTGGATGAGCACTCAGTGAGGGCTGGTCCCTGCGGGCTCTCTCATCACCATGCCACAGTGACCTCCTGGTGGAGAGATACAGAATATGTATTTATTTATTTTTTTCATTTGCCATTTTCTTCATTTTATTTTTTAATAGTTTTATTGACTATAGTTGATTCACAAGGTTGTGATTAAGAATATGTATTTTTAATAGCAATAAATGAAAACTACAGTGTTCAATGAAAAGAATCAGGTTACAGAGTAGCTTGTACACAAAGATCCCAATTTTGTGGAATCAACAGAAATGTGTTAAAAGAGAATAGGCTGGACATGAATCGGAATGATAACAGAGACCATCTCTGGGTGGTGAGATTACAAGTAATTTCTGTCTCCCTTTCTACGGATATATTCTTTTTTTTTTTTTTTTTAACAGAGGACATGTTCTGGTTTTATAATGAGAAAAAGAAACTATGAAGGGTATTGTTTTTAAACATAAGAACATTGCAGGAGGAGGGGCATCGTGTCTGAGGTTAAAGATCAAAGGAGGGTCCTGCCCTGCTGCTCCATCTTTGGTCCCCAGTAGGTCTCTGAACCAATGAGCATCCGCACAGGATCCCTTGGCTGTAGCCGGCTCTCACAGGCTCTGTGTACTAGAAGGTCCCTGCCCCATTGAGAACCTAAGACAAGATTTTCTTCCTGAAGTCTGACTAGTTCAGAAGATCGGCGGAGAAGAAATGCCCATGTTTGCAGTTCTTCATTTTTTTTTTTTTCTTTTTATGGCCACACCCATAGCATACGGAAGTGCCCAGGCCAGGACTGAATACAAGTCACAGCTGCAGCAACGCAGGATCCTTTAACCCAATGCACCAGGCTGGGGATCAAACCTGCAACTCCTCAGCAACCTGAGCCGCTCCAAATGGATTCTTGACGCACCGAGCCACAATGGCAACTCCCACAGTTCCTTTTTAATCAAAGCCCAGGGGAGATTCCTGGCCATTAAGCAGAATTTTTATTTCCATTGGGAGGAAGATATTTTAGAATAAATTCTCTGTTATTCCTTAGAACCATTTTTTAAAAGAGGGGATGTATTCCCTATAGCTGCTGATTTTTTTCTCCTTGTTCCTGGATGAGAAACTGCAACTCTAACATATACGTGATAAATTAAGGTTCCTACTAGCAGACGAAGCAATGGAAGGTTGTTTATAAAGTTAATATTCCCGAGGCCTGAAATCACAGCATCAGGGCTGCATATCAACGTCTGGCAGAAACAAATCAGTTGCAAGATAAAATCCAATAAACTACCTCTCTTCTCCACCCCCATCAAAAAATACCCATCCCACTTGCCCAGGAATGTATTCTTCAAGTAGGGTTATTTCAGGTAGGACAACTGCAAAATCCCAGAGAGGGAGCAAGGGGCTACCTGCCAGTCCCAACAAAGTGGCAGGTGGAGCGGGGAGGGCGGGGGGGAGGTCTCCTCAGAGCTGGGGAAGGACCTTTAACTTCGGGGAGTCCCCATTCATCAGTATCATCAGAGCTGTCACCCAAACCCAGCTCTTAGAGAATAGGCTGCCAATTATGTGATGAAAAATAAAGGCTCTGATATGTGATATCATATGCTATATGTTTTTCTCTTTTTGACTTATTTCACTCAGTATGAGAGTCTCTGGTTGCATCCATGTTGCTGCAAATGGCATTATTTTGTTCTTTTTATGGCTGAGTAGTATTCCAATGTGTATGAATCTAATACATGGCACAAATGAACCTTTCCACAGAAAAGAAAATCAAGGATGTGGAGAATAGACTTGTGGTTACCAAGGGGGAGGGGGAGGGAGTGCGATGGATTGGGAGCTTGGGGTTAAAAGATGCAGACTATTGCCTTTGGAATGGATAAGCACCGAGATCCTGCTGTGTAGTGCTGGGAACTATGTCTAGTCACTTATGATGGAGCATGATAATGTGAGAAAAAGGAATGTATACATGTATGCGTAATTGGGTCACCTTGCTGTACAGTAGAAAAAAAAATAATGTATTGGGGAAATGAAAATAAATAAATAATAAAATAAAATTGCTTCCTACCCATTAGCACAGAGGCGCTGATTTCCATCAACTTGTCACCCTGCAAAGTCAATAGCTCAACCCTGAAGGAAGGAAGGATGGGACAGTTAAGAGCTGATGAACAGGGAGGGAGAGAGGAAAGATCGGAACTTCATCTGGGCAGAATGAAAACTCTGGCTTCTGATTCAGCACTGACTTGGGCAGTTCATACAACCACCAATCATGCTCAGTCTGTTTTCTCACCTGTGTGGCAGAGGTATCATCCACCTGGCATGGTTGAGAGAGCCGATGTGACGGAAATATTCACAAACCTGAGAGCCGAGGCAGGGCACAAAGGTGAGAATCAGGTTGAAAGCAGAGTTGTGCCACGGCCCAGAACAGTGCCTGGCATAAAGGGGGGTCATTCAATAAACATTTGTTGGAGGAATGAACAGCTGAATCAACAAAAAATAGCAAGTACTTCTGCAAGATTCATCTGAAATAAATTAGATTGGACCTTAAGAAAGTAGGTAATAACAAAAAGAAATTTAATACCCATGAACAAAGCAGCATGCTGTCCTGGTTCTTTATAGCTTCCCTGAGCTGGCTGGAAAGAGCTTGGGCCCATTGGGTCATTGCTGCAGGCCGCTCAGAAGGCTGCTCTGGAACTAGCTCAGACACTGCCTTTACCATCTCAATGATTTAATGCTCCTTTTTGAAAGTAACTACAATGTACAGAAACAAAAAAATCTGGCAAATATTTTCAACGTGCAGGCCCTTTCCTGCCACCCTATCACATGGAGAAGCCTCCTTCAGACCACGGGAGACCTGCCCCCTGCAATGGCGGGCAGGCCCTTCTCCCATGCATATGCCAGAGCCACAGGGCTGCTGCCTGCCCCCCTGCTGCCCTAACCCCTGCCACCTCTCCTCTGGGCTTCGACTCTTCACACACAGCGAAGACCTGACCAACCTTCGCCATTCCTCATTTCTATGTTCTGTTTAGATTTTTCTTTTCCTCTCCTCTGATTCTTTATCAAAGAGCAGTCTTGGTGTCTGACACCTGCCTTCTCCCCGTTCCTTACTGCCAGCAGTCTGGATACCCGCACTGAGATGCCTATCACTCAGCAGGCCTCGGTTTATCCCGAGAAAATCTTTTAAGGGGCTGGACCACTGAGTCCTCTCTCTCATGATGCAAACAGTTATTGCTCTCAGCCCAGGAATATGACCATGGGAACTTTCACTTGTTTTCTTCTGGAAAGGAGTCCTTTCATAACAACAGAGTCCTTTGGTGCTGGACTGCACCAGCATCTGGGTGGCTAAACATCTGGGTTGTTTCATTATGGATAATAGGCCTAATATTATAATGTATGTTAGCAACCAGGAAAAGAGAAGACATCAAGCCAGCTTGAAGCTGTGTGGTGTGCCAGCCCTGGCTCTCCTGCTGCCCCGGGGGTGGTGCCCACTGGTCAAGGGCCTTGAGCTTGCAGCATCTGATCTGAACCTGGGCAAGGACCTCTGAGGTCACATACATGTCAAAGGTCTACGAGGCTCTGGGGACCAATGTTTGGCACAAGACCTGGAGTTCATAGATGGAGAGCAAGCAAAAGATCTGGTCCACTCACTCACACGGAATAATCACAGCTAAGCTTTGTGGGCCCACTGGATGCCAGGCCCTGTGCCAAGGTATATATATATATATATATATATATATATGTGTGTGTGTATATATATATAGTCTTCTTTAATCCTGACATTAGCCCTATGAGGCAGGCACGGATATTAGTCCCATTTTACAGTAGTGGGAACTGAGCTCAGTGTGGTTAACCAACTAGCCTAAGGCTACAAGTTAAATGGCACAGCTGGATCATGCACCCCAGATTGCCAGACCCCCTGCCAGCTGAACTCCTCCCAACAGGCTATGGCCTATATTGACACCCCTACACAATGGTTCTTTACAAAACAGCTTGTTGGGATCATACAGCAATAAAAGCCACTGACCCCAAAACACCAAATGGTAAGTCAAATGAGATTCTACTGATTTCTTTAGAAAATATTACCTTTCAAACCCCAAGGACTGTGCATGGACATCCCCAGGTTGGGCTGCAATCTCACATTGACCAGATGGTACCTTCCGATCAGCTCCCATGATGAATTTGGGACTCTGGAGTTTATTATGGTCCCTGTCTAGTGATGTCCTTGGCCCTACCCAAGAACAGGCCACACAAGCTTGCTGAAAGATCCATTTTTTCCCAGCAGAAGGAAAAACCACAGACTCTGCTCCCTACCCAGATTTTATCTCCTGCTCCAAGAGAATTGGGAGAAAACAAAACATTTTCAAGGCAAATGGGAACAAAATTGAATGTGCGTGTTACCAAGGGTGCAGCCTTTAAGCAGCCCTGGGAGGACCTTTCTGGAAGGCAGGAAGCTCTACGTTCCTGTCCTCCTGCCCCTGTCAGAGTCACACTGGTTCTAAAATCAGGAACAGAGCAGAAGATGGAATCCAGCTGCGAGAGGGGGATGTGAAAGCCAGCAACTCACCCAAGGCTTCCACACAGTCCTGGGGGTGGCAGCATTTTAGAAACCCCTCCTACAATGCCTCTGTAGCAACTGGTGCTTCTGTTGCTTGGTCATCTCTCAGGTCCACCTCCTAGAAGGTTTGTGCTTCCATTACTGGGCCTGAGACTTATCTCCTAATTTCCATCAAGGTCAGAGACTGCACTTTCAAGGACATCTTAAGCACAGCCAAGAAACAGTGGGCCAAGATCCTCTGAACCCTCATAAGCTAGGCTGGCATCTCTGTGGAGCATGGGTGGTCTACCAGGGGCCTGTGGCCCTGGCACAAGACATGATTGGAAGCCTGACCTGCCTGGTTGTTGGAGTTGCGTGTGATCTTCTTTCTAACCAGGTCCTTGAGGACAAGAACCTGGACTCACACATTTGTGCCCCAGCCCCCTCCCTCCCAGTGGCTAGCCCAATGACATCTGTCCTGTCACTTACTGTTCTTACCACACCCAAAGCCCCTCCCAAGGAAAACTGTCTCAACCACAGACCCAGTTAAAAGGATAGCACTAGGCAGCCATACTCTGTTCCCTGTGCCTTCTCATGACCACAGTGAATTGGATCAGGGAGCGCACATGACTCAAAGGCAACAAATTCAAAGGCTCTCCAGTGACATGTCCTAAGAGATGAGCTCAGTCAACTGGAATCTCTGTTTTACAAATTTAAACTACAAAAAAAAAAGCTGCCAAGTGCACGAACCTGTTTGTCCCAGATCTGAGACTCAGAGGAAGCATTAATATAAGACTCCAGAGAGCTCAAGACCCAGAAGACTCAGAGAAGACCTCACTTATGAGGAAGCAGAAGCCATGAAACAGAGAAACTTTCAGGGTTGAGGGGACACAGCCAACTGGCAGTGACAGTGGTGGGTGAACCAAGACGACGTGGGGGAGAATTGAAGATGGAACTGAGTGTCGCTCAAGGTGGAGGGATAGTGAAGAGGAGGAACCAGAGCTGGAGCAGGAACAGGGTTGCCTGGAGCCAGGTGCTGTGGATGCAATGCCAGCTTCTGGGTTCCTACCACGTCTGTCGTTCTCTGCATTCTGCCAGATCTCTGCCATCCCCCTTTCCCCTCAAGCGACCTCATCCGTCAAGCTTGACTGATAAAGACTGACCTTAGAGCCAAGGATACCCGTGAGAACAGCTGCGGGGGCCTGCACTGGGGGGCAGTTACTTCGGCCTCCAAAGCCTCAGACCCACAGCACTTGTGCTCTCTGCCTGGCTATGCTCTCTCCCAGTGTTCCAGTGCTCCCAGGCCCTGTCATCGCTCTCTCTGCCACACACAGTCGAGCACAGGCTGAGACTCAATTCTGATGACACAGGTGTCCCCCCAGCTCATAGGCTTCTCTCCTGGGAACTCAACAAGTCCAGCCGATTGGCAAGTGATGCTGGTAATGAACAGACATGCAGGAAGAGTGATCAATGGCCTTACGAAGAGGGCTTGCATCCCAACCAGACTGGATATGTGGAGATTAAAATTGGCTATTGTCCAATACTTTTTTTTCCAATTTATTTTTTAATACAGAGATACGACACAGAATAATGTGCTGCTTCTCCCCAGAATTTGATACAGTAGATTTTTACCATATATATCACTCAATTATATTGTTATAGATCCTCAACAGCACTTCCGGCAGGCAGCATGCCTGTGTTTTATAGTCCTTTTTCACCCTGTATCATAAATTATGCATTGTGTACTGCAAAAAGATAAATATGCGCATATATGTATGTATAAACACACACACACACACACACACACACTTAGATACCTATATACTCAGGAAGAAGAGCAATGGCTCTGGCACACGATGCTGACAAGAGCCTTAGTTGCCAACACAGAGACAGGATTAAACAGGTAATGCCAAGAAAATGGATATGGTTTCCCACAATCTCACAGACCTCCTTCAGAAAGCTGCACCTCTGATAGCCAATGTGGAATGGGCATTTTGCTTTGATGATGCTGAATCCTAAAATTTAAGTGTGCCATGTATTTGTGTGTGTGTTCATACACATACATATAGACAAACATAAATACATATATATACATTTATATACACATTTATATATATATATATATATATATACACACACACATTTTCACATCACATATAGTCTAACAAGGCAGAACTGCTTTTTTCCATAAATAAAAATGATTTATTAATTCCTGTAGGGGACAAAAGGTAAATTGTGTCCTTTGGCTACAGAGAAGAAGTCTTGCTGCTAAAGCAAGCAGTGATACATTGAATTCATTTTGACACAGCGCATGAGAGCAGAGAGCCTAGCAGCAGTAAACTCTGAATGCAGTTGGTCCTGCATCCATCTATATGTTCAGCGCTTGTTGGAGGAGCTGCTAGTACTTGCTTTAACATTTATGGTGAGCTGAATTCTTCCTATAACTTGTAGGTGGAACTGGGTTCTAGCAAACCTGTGTCCAGCCACTCATGTCTGCAGACAACAAGGACATGAGCTTCCAAACACCCTGTCTATTGGCAAACAAAAAGTAGGAATGGATTGTTCCACTTTTAGTGATGAGTAAAGGATTTAAACCCAGCAGGAAGCTTGGGGCCAGGGAGAAAGGATGAGTGTAGGGCTGGTATTTGCACATAAAGAGAATATCATATCAGAAAACAGCCCATTTTAGGATTGAGAAGAAAATTTATGAAAAACTCTTCACCTCGGGGGCATTCAAAAAGTCATGGTTTCTGAGAAAGAAGCAGAAATTCACAGCGGAGGAATAGGTAAAGAGACAAGAGAGTAAATCAAAAACTCAATAGAAAGGGATGGAGGGCAAAGTGAAGTCTACTATGAGGTAGGTTAAAAAAAGGGAGATTTCGGGAGTTCCCGTCGTGGCGCAGTGGTTAACGAATCCGACTAGGAACCATGAGGTTGCGGGTTCGGTCCCTGCCCTTGCTCAGTGGGTTAACGATCCGGCGTTGCCATGAGCTGTGGTGTAGGTTGCAGACGCGGCTCAGATCCCGCGTTGCTGTGGCTCTGGCGTAGGCCGGTGGCTGCAGCTCCGATTCGACCCCTAGCCTGGGAACCTCCATATGCCGCGGGAGCGGCCCAAGAAATAGCAACAACAACAACAACAAAAGGGAGATTTCAAGAAGCAAAAAGTGAATGTGTATAATTAACACCCACATAGGAGCCAGTAAAGAGCAGAACTGAAATGATACAAAACTAAATCAGCAACGCAGAAGATGAAGAAGCTTTCTAAGAGCACAGAGAAGAGAGAGAACAGAGGAGAAGGACAGGCAGTAGAGATCCATGTACACAGGTAATTCAGAAAGACAAACCAGAATGAATAATTAAGACATAGTTGATGAAATTTTTTCTAAAGATAAAAGCCCAAATAAAAATGCTCACTATGTTCCAGAAGAAAAAAAAATGATAAGAAATATATACCTATACTTTCTATAAAACATGTGAGGGACAAAAATAAAGTACAAGTGGTTCCGGGATTATAATAAGAAAATAAAGAACAAGGAACAGATTTTTTTGCAAGGAAACAAAATCAGGGCTCCCTTAGATTTTTTATTCTAAAACACAAAATACTGGAAAATGATGGAGCAATGTCTATATAGTTGTAAGGGTAAATAATTTTATTTAAGATGTTTTCTTTCATGTATAAAGTTTTATTTTCTTGGATATGCAGCATTTCAGATCATAGAATATTCATGCACTCTTCATTCAAAAGCATTGCTTGAAAATATAGTATTAAGACAATTAACCTAGAAGAAAAAGTTAGTATCTCTTGAAACCATAAAAGAATCCTCATTAAGTCATGTGACTAAATAAACAACAGATAAATCTAAATATATGCTGTTACATTGGTTGATGAAAAAACGGTCAACATATTTTTTTAACTGAATATTGACTTACAATATTATATTGGCTTCAGGTGTACAACACAGTGATTTGATATTTTTGTGAATTTTACTTGTTTAAACTTATTATAAAATATTGGCTATATTCCCTGTGCTGCACATTACATCTGTATCTTTATTATTTTATACCTAGAAGTTTGTAACTCTTAATTCCCTTCCCCTTTCTTGCCCTTCCTCTGACCCCTCTCCACATTGTTAACCATTAATTTGTCCTCTGTATCTGTGAGTCTATTTCAGTTTTGTTCCAATCATTTGTTTGATTTTTTAGATTCCACATATAAGTGAAAACATACAGTATTTATCTTTATCTGTCTGACTTATTTCACTCAATATAATACCCTCCAAGTTCATCCATGTTGTTGCAAATGGCAACATTTCAATACATGTACTCCAATGTTCACTGCAGCACTCTATACCATAGCCAAGACATGGAAAAAATCTAAATGTGCATTGACAGAGAAGTGGATAAAGAAGACATGGTACATATACATAATAGAATATTATTCAGCCATCAAAAGGAAAGAAATACAGGCATTTGCAGCACCATGGATGGACCTAGAAATTATCATGCTAAGTGAAGGCAGTCAGGCAGTGAGACACCAACATCATATGTTATCACCTACATGTGGAATCTAAAAAAAAAGGACACAATGAACTTCTTTGAAGAACATATACTGACTCACAGACTTTGTAAAACTTATGCTTTCCAAGTGAGACAGGTTGGGGGGGGATGGTCTGGGGATTTGGGTTGAAAATGCTATAAAATTTGGTTGCGATGATCATTGTACAACTATAAATGTAATAAAATTCACTGAGTAATTAAAAAATAAATAAAGGCAACATTTCATTCTTTTTGATGGATGAGTAATATTTCATTATATATATAATATATATACACCATATCTTCTTTATCCATTCATTTATTGGTAGACATTTAAGTTGCTTCCTACCTTGGTTTTTGTAAATAATCTTGCTATGAACATTGCAGTACAAATCAGTAGTTTCATTTTCTTTGGATATATACCCAGGAATGGAATTGCTGGATCATATGATAGTTCTATTTTTAATTAGTTTTTGGCCATGCTTGAGGTATACATAAGTTCCTAGGTTAGGGATAAAATCCATGCAGCAGCAGTGACCTGAGCCACAGTAATGACAATGCTGGATCCTGAACTGCTAGTCCACCAGGGAACTCCTACTTTTAATTTTTTGAGGAGCCTGCACACTGCTTTCCACAGTGGCTGTACCAATTTACACTCCCACCAATAGTATACTAGGGCTTTCTGTTATCCATATCCATGCCAACATGTATTATTTGTTGTCTTTTTGACAATAGCCATTTTGATGTGTATAAGGTAAGATCTGACTATGGTTTTGATATCATTTCCCTGGTGATAAAGATGTTGAGCATCTTCATGTATGAAAAAAAATGCCTAATCAGGTCTTCTGCCCAATTTTATCTATTTATTTACTTATTTTTGCTTTTTTTTTTTAAGGGCCACACCTGTGGCATATGGAATTTCCCAGGCTAGGAGTTGAATCAGAGATGCAGCTGCTGGCTTATGCCACAGCCACAGCAACACTAGATCCTTACCCACTGAGTAAGGTCAGAGATTGAACCTACATCATCATGGATGCTTATTGGGTTCATTACCACTGAGCGAACTCCTTTTGCCCAATATTAAATCACGTCATTTGTGTTTTCGATATGAGCTGTATGAGGTCTTTCTACATTTCAGATATTAATCCCTTATCTGACATACCATTGGTAAATATCTTCTCCCATTCGGTAGGTTGTCTTTTTGTTTATTAGTACTTTACTTTCTGTGCAAAAGACTTTAATTTTGATTAGGGACGTTTCATTTATTTTTGCCTTTGTTTCCCTTGCCTGAGGAGACACAACCCCCAAGATATTACTAAGACCCATGCCAAAGAGTGCACTGCCTATTTTTTCTTCTAGGAGTTTTATGATTTCTGGTCTTACATTTACGTTTAGATCTTTAATCCATTTTGAGTTTATTTTTGTATATAGTATGAGGAAATGTTCTAGTTTCATTCCTTTACATGCAGCTGTCCAGTTTTATCAAGAGCACTTATTAAAGAAACAGTCTTTGTTCTACTGTATACATTTTTCTCTTTTGACATAGATTAACCATATGTGTGTGGGGTCTATTTCTGGACTCTTCATTCTCTGTATCTGTTTTAGTGTCAGTACCGTACTGTTTTGATTACTGTAGCTTTGTGATATAGTTGTAAGCCAGGCAGCATGGTATTTCTGACTTTGTTATTTTTTTTCAAGATTGCTTTGGTGAAGAGTTCCCACTGTGGTGCAACAGGATCAGTGGCATCTCTGTGGCACCAGGACATAGGTTTTATCTCTGGTATGGAAAAGTGGGTCAAAGCATCTAACATTTCTGCAGCTGTGGTATAGGTCACAACTGCAGCTCATACCTGATGTCTGGCCTGGGAACTACATATACCAGAGGGTGGCCAAGAAAAAAAAAAAGATTGCTTTTGTGGTTCCAGACAAATTTTAAGATTACTTGTTTTACTTCTGCAAAAAATGTCATAGATATTTTGATAGGGATTGCATTAAATGTGAATATTGCTTCGGTCAGTACAAACATTTTAACAATATTAATTCTTCCAATCCATAAACATGGGATGGTTCTCCATTTATTTGTCTTGTCCTCAATTTCCTTCATAAATGCCAACTTTTTTTGAAAGGAAAGACTCCGGAATTTTAACAAATTGATTTGGCTCCAAATCCCTAATAATACTAGAAACTAAAAAGCAGAAGAGAGATAGGGAAAGAAACCAGAAACAGAAAGGAGTTTAAAAATTTATTTAAATTAATTAATATTTAAATTCAAAAGACATTATTTGAATGGATTACAGAAAGATGAATTTAAAATGCTTCAAAAACTTAAGTGTACCCTGTGTGAAATTTAAGAACAGGAAACATACTGGTGACAGTGTAGAGCAAAGCGAACCCTCCTATACTGCAAATATGCATTGGTGCAGTTGCTATGGAAAATAATATGTACTGCCACAAAAAACTAAAATTAGAAGTAACTTACAATCTACCAACCCCACTTCTAAGTATATACTCAAAGGAATAGAAGACAGAATCTCAAAGAGGTATCTACACTCTCACGTTCATTGCAGCATTAGTCACAATAGTCAAGATGCGGAAATAATCTATGTGTCCATCAGTGGATGAATGAATGAAGAAGATGTGGTGTATATACACAATGGAATAATATTCATCCATGAGAAAGAAAAAAAATCATGCTGTGTTCAACAACTTGGATGAATCTTGAAGACATTATGCTAAGTGAAAAAAAGTCAGACAAAGAAAGACAAATGCTGCAGGATATCACTTACATGTGAAATCTAAAAAAGCTAAACTTAGAGAAACAGAGAGTATAGTGGTGGTGGTGGTTACCAGGGATTGGGGGAGGGGGGGGGCGACCGAAGGAGAAATGGGGAGATACTGGTCAAAAAGCACAAATTTCTAGTGAATAAGGTCTCTAAGTTCTGGGGACCCAATACACGGCATGGTGATTATAGCTAATAATACTGTATTACATACTTGAAAATTGCAGAAGAATTGATCTTCAATGTTCTCACCACAAAAAAAGAAATGCTAATTATGTGATGGGATGGGGGTATTGGCTAATATTATGTTGGTAATCATTTTGCAATATATAAATGTACCAAAATCAATCCAGGGTACACTTTGAACTTACTAGTATTATACATCAATTACATCACAATAAAACTGGGGGGAATTACATTGTAGAAGAGTAAAGAAAGACATTCAAGCTTTACTGGTAAACAGGAATAAAAATTGCTGGGAGTTCCCATCATAGCAGTGGTTAACGAATCCGACTAGGAATCATGAGGTTGCAGATTCAATCCCTGGCCTTGCTCAGTGGGTTAAGGATCCGGCATTGCTGTGAGCTGTGGTATAGGCCGGTGGCTGTAGCTCCGATTTGACCCCTAGCCTGGGAACCTCCATATGCCACGGGTGCGACCTTGAAAAGAGAAAAGATAAATAAATAAATAAATAATAAATAATAAAAAAACTACAAAAAGAAGAACATATGAAATAAAACACAAAAATAAAATAATGATTGTCCAATGAGTAAAATATAAAAAACAAAGACAAAAGAAGCATAAATACAGAAAACAAAATAAACTGAAAGAAGTAATTCCAATCACAACATATATAATAAACATAAATAAATTAAATACCCTTGCTATAAAATAAAAGCCTTAGATTGGCTCAACAAATAATATCTTGTATTTTTAAAAAATAATCAAAGCATATAAAACAGAAAGATTACAAGATGGACAAATAAAAATCAGTGCTTAAACATAGTATGCACTCCATAAATATTTGCTGGATAAATAAGTATCAGAAAAACCATTTTACAAAAAAGCAGGGCTGTTAATAACAACATCAGACAGAGAGTAGATATGCTGGCAAATAGTATTTAAATAGTTCAGTATATTGGGAAAAAAAAAGGAGTTTCCTAGCTCTTTACAAAGTAAGTGATCACTGATACAAACATGAGAAGTAAAACACAAAAACTGAACACTATAGCTTCATTTCACGAATATTTATGCAAAGAAAAAACCCTACGGAACATATCATGACCAAGGAGCACCAATACTAGGAATCTGGTGATTATTTGGGGGGAATGGACATCATATTCCTGGTAATAATAGCAGTAACAGCTCACGGCCAATACTGACTGAGAATTATTATTATCCCAATTTAAAAGTGAGGAAACTAGGACACACAAAGATTAAGAATTTTGTCCAAAACCCCACGTCTAGTAATTGAGGATGCCAGAATCTTTACCGAGGAATTTAGATCTAGAACCACATTCTTAATGTCTTTGCTAACATACTGACAGTCCAAAGGTGAGAAAATACTTCATAGATGTAGAAGAGGCACATGACAAAGTTCCCAAATCATTCCTACTGTAAAGCTCCTACTGAAAGGTATGAATATGATGCCTGCTCTACATGATAAATACTACTGTCCTCAAAATACCAACCAACATTTTCAATGATGAATTACTTAGGGGCATTGCCTTTGCTTTTAGAATTAAGACACTTGCATAGTATATGTTATGATTTTGTTTCCAGCAAAGTCTAGTCATTGCAATTAGACAAGAAAATAAAATAGCAGTTAAAAAAAACTTAGGAAAGCAAACTAATCCTCTTTTCCGGAAAAAATCTGCAATTCACAAAATTACTATTAGAAATTATTAAGAAGTAATAAAGTAAAAGTAGTAAAATGAAAATATTAAGTAGTAAGGCAACTGTTTATGATATAGATTAACAGATAAACAGACATAATGGCCAAAAAATATAGTTTACAACAGCAATCAGAAATATAAAATGACTATGGAACGTGCAAAACCCATACAAAGAAAAGGACAAGAGTTTATTGAGAGAAATAAGAGACAATGAAATGGAATTTTGTAAAAATTTTAATTATCTCTACATTAACCTATATTAACACAATTCCAATAAATCTCCAACAGGGGAACATAAAAAAGATTATTCAAATGCATGTGGAAAACATTCACGAAAAATATTTTGAAAAGGCAGTATGGAGTGTACTGATCCAACATTGAACTGCATTGTAAAACTAGGGAAACTGAAACAGTAGAGCAGGGAAGTAGCAACAGACAGATCAAAATAAGAGACTAAGACATCCAGGAAGAAAAACTTCTACATGATAAGGGTGCCATTTCCAAGCAAAAAGAAAGGCTTATTCCATTCAATTTACAGAGTTGGTTGGGACAACTAGTTAACCACATGGGAGGTAATTAGATCTCTGCCTCACAGCAAACATTAAATTCAAGGTAAATACTAAAAAACAAGGTAAAAACTGGCATCATAATAATGTTAGAAGAAAGTACAACTTAACATTTATGTCATCCGTGGTTTGGGAAGGACTTCCTAGCATATAAGCAAATGCAGATACTATTTTTAAAAAATGAAAAATTTGACTAAATAAACATTTAAAAAACCCTTTTTTTCTGTCAAACCTATCATAAACGAAATTAAAAGGCAAATGGCAAATTGGAAAAACACTTGAAAATATATGCTGAAAAGTCAATGTCTTGAATACATTAAAATATTATTTTACAAATCAGTAAGAAGAAGATAAAAATATGTAAGTAGAAGAAAGGCAAAGGAACAGTCAAGCTGATGGGAAATCCATACAAGGGCCTGATAACTAGACGAAGACAAGGTTCACTGTCACCAGCAATCAAAGACAGGCACATTAAACCAGGAAACCATTTTTATCCTATCAAATTAGGAAAGATTTTTTTAAAAATATTAACACTTAGCAAAGGACAGATAAGAGGAAAATGGCATTATGTTTAATTTCTGATGGAGATGTGAATTAAAATAACCTTTCAAAATGGCAATTTGACATTATGTTTCTAAAGCTCTCCAGCTCTACATGCCTAATGCTCCAAGTCTAACAATTTCCCTACTAAAACTCTACCTTAAGGATAAAATTGGCAACACACAGACGAGGATGTGAGGACAAAGACACAAAACACTTGTTGCTCTAACCCGTGCATAGGAAAGAAGCCTGATGGGATGTACATGCAAACGGCAGTGGTGTTTCATGTCCAGATGGTAGTTTAAAAATGTTTTTATGTGCTTTGTTGTATTTTCCAAGATGACTACAATGCAGATATATCACTTTGGAAAACAAACAAAAAGCTCTCTCAAAGCTCAATTATAAGGATTGTTATGCCCTGACCACCAAAGGAGGCAACACAATTACTAATAATCTTTGTATGTGGTTAGTCCTTTTTTGAGTCTTTCATCAAACCAGAGAGAGAAGAAAGACTGTTATTAGCACACTTTACAAATAAAAGTACTGGGACCTAGAGAAAATACAGCATTTTTACAAAATCAAGCTCTAGGTTCTAAGGCTCACTTAGCAGGTAGGGACCAAGGCGCCCCAAGCAAGGATGGGGTCCTCATTTCACCTCTGTCCCTAACATTCCGTTGCTTGTCTATACTGTTTAACGCTGTTTATGGCACCGTCGAAAGGCTACCATTTGTTTGCATTGTTGTAAAAACCCACAATGCAGCTCTGTTCCAGAACTTGCCTTCTCTGAACCAGAATATGCCACTGCTCCCTGGACACATAGTGACGAAGTGGGCACCAACAGTCTCCCTATGGCTGGCTCCCTCCCACACATGCACCCCTGCAGACGGGGAACCAGGCCCTGCTGGCTGCTACCCCAGCACCCGGGACCTGTGAGGAGGTTAGCTGACCTCAGGAAGCCTGTGCGGGGTAGCGCCTTGGGGCTCTTGTGTCGCCAGTCCCCAAGGGCCATGTTTCCTGCAGGCGGCTTTCCCCAAAGGAGCAAAGGACAGCCCAATGGCCATGGCCATTTCCAGGTGCTGGGCGGCCACATGCCTTTCAGTGCAGGGCAATGGCAGTAATAACGCTGCATGCGCCCCTCTGCTGTGTTTCATGCAATAACTAGCTATGCTTTTCAACCAGATATTATCCTTCCTTCCCCAGCAAGCTGCCTTTTATAGAGAATGTTGTTGTTTAGCAAGAATCATTTCTGCTCTAAGAGGCGCAGTCAGGAACAAGAATTCAAAAATAAGTCATCTCTAAGATCTTCTAATCAGAGGGAGAGGGCGCAGGGCCAGCGACCCCACAAGTCACATACATTCATTCTGGGTCTAATTACGACACTTAGGCAGGAGAAGTGGGTGTTAGCCCCGCCAAGGGGAGCTACAGAAGATTGAGAGTAAATTTTCTATAGAAAAAAATTACATAAAATGACTTGGGGTAAACAAGCAGCTAAATTAGACTGTGGGCACCACTTCATTAAAAAAAAAAAAAGTAACAATATAAACCAGATGTACATGAAAAGACCCTGGAAGGAAATAAACCAAAGAGGCGATAGGAAGAGGTTTTCCATATTTCTTCTCTCAATTTTCCTTTTCCTCTCTTTCACTCTTCTCTCTTCTCCTCTGCTTTTCTCTCCTCTTTTCTCCCTCCCTCCATCCGTCCCCATTTCCTGCTTGCAGTGTGAATGTATTACACATGTACTGAAAAATACATACAGGCTTGGAGTTCCTGTTGTGGCGCAGAGGAAACGAACCCGACTAGGAACATGAGGTTGTGGGTTTGATCCCTGGCCTCGCTCAGTGAGTTAAGGAGCCAGTGTTGCCGTGAGCTGTGGTGTCGGTTGCAGATGCAGCTTGGATCTGGCGTTGCTGTGGCTCTGGCGTAGGCCTGCAGCAACAGCTCCAATTCGACCCCTAGCCTGGGAACCTCCATATGCCGTGGATGCAGCCCTAAAAGGACAAAAGACAAAACAAAACAAAAAAAACATACAGGCTTTGAGGGGAAGACAGCGTCAAGGCTGATGGGCAGGAGCTACTCAGACCCTAGACCTCAAAGCAGAGTCCCGGGCAACAGAGCAGGTGCTGTGCCTGCATCTCTCCCCGCAGCCCTGCAGACCTTTGCATGGCCTCAAGGAAGCCATTCCAGTCGACTAGCCCACATTGGGTGCAGACTCCATGTGCTGGGGCAGCACCAGGAAGAGAAGCCCAGGGCTGCCCCTTGGGGTGCCCGGTGGCAGGGGACAGGAGTCGGGGCTAGCAGACGCTGAGGCAGCAGGTAATAGGCAGAGCTCTCATAGGACACTAATAAGCTGTGAGGGGAGCACCATATTCTGGGAGGAGAAAACAGCCCCTTCAGCAGGCAGCAAACATTCTCGGGCATCTAGCGCATGTCCAGCGTGGTATTCACGTGATAAGACCAGGGAGCTGCTTGGTTCCTGCTGTTAGAGGAGTAATGCTGAGCTCAGGTGCTGGTCAGAAGGAGGGGAAGGTGGAAAGTGTTCAGTGAAGGGATTTTAAAAGACAGGGTTGCTTTTATGAGTTCTGTGTGCATGTGTATTATATATGTATATTTTTTATTATATAATTAGTAGCTTAGAATCATGCAGCGTTTTGGAAGACAAAGAGCTAGGTGCTGGAGAACGAGACACGGGTGAGATCAGTTCTGATGGGTGGAAGGGCAGGGGTGTGTGAACCATCTGAGGGTGCTGTTACGGAGGAAGACTGTTCTTGCAGAGAGGACTGGGGAAATACTGCTGGCTACATCCTAAAGGAGCACAGTGCAGGAAACACTCTGGATTCAGCGTCCAGCTCGGCTCCTTCCTGGGACCATTCATGGATCATTTAACCTTGCTGTGGTTTATTTCCTCCTCTGCTGTAGTGAGAAGTAACTGGTTCTTTCGCCCCCGCTCCTGCCCCGTCATCAAGCACCCACTGTTCCTCCTTAGGGTGAGGGAATTTTTTCTTTTTTTTTTGGTCTTTTTGCTATTTCTTTGGGCCGCTCCCACGGCATATGGAGGTTCCCAGGCTAGGGGTCGAGTCGGAGCTGTAGCTTCCAGCCTATGCCAGAGCCACAGCGACGCGGGATCCGAGCCACATCTGCAAACTACACCACAGCTCACGGCAACGCCGGATCGTTAACCCACTGAGCAAGGGCAGGGACCGAACCCGCAACCTCATGGTTCCTAGTCGGATTCGTCAACCACTGCGCCACGACGGGAACACCCAGGGTGAGGGAACTTTGAAGCAGCTGTAGAGTAACCACCCCAGCCCCACTCTGGCTCACACTGACCTCATCCCCGGCGCGGCACAGGGGGCAGGGGGGCGTGGCTGGTCTCCAGCTGCTCTGAGGTGCAGTCTTTCCTCCTCTATAATGGGTGTTGGAGGATGGGCCCAAGACGCAAGGTGGCCCAGTGAGAGGAGACCTCAGGATTTTGGTTTAAGCAGCTGGAGAGGGGTCATCTCTTGCTTCCCTACTGAGCTCTGAATCCAGTCTTGTCTGGAGCCAGTTATCATTGGCTTCTGTGGCTACATATCCCTTTCTTCTTGGTAAAGACAGTTCTGGTTGGATTTCTGTCACTTGCGATTATAAATCCTAATTGAGGAGGAACGGCAAGCTCCCTAATGACAGGATCTCTGCCCTTTTCCCACCCTCTCTTCAGCACCTCTGAGTGTCCTGCATCTAGCTGGCTCCCCAAAGCCTTGTGGAGTCACTGACAAGATGATACAAGCAGGGACACTATATTTGAAAAGAAAAATGATGCTCAATAAACATTATTTCCTTTTCCATTTTGCTTCCCATTATCCTATAAACTCTTCCTAAATGAACTCCCCAAGAGGGACCCTATTAACTCTGTATGGCCATTAATGTCTTAGCAAGAATTTTTAGTAAATTCCCTTTCATGGTGAGGCAGTGTGGCCAACCGTGATATCATTCCCATTGTTGAGTTAGATGTTCTGGCCACACAGAGATTTCACAGGTCATCTGGCTTAATCTCCTGCCTTCAGACAGCTGGGTTTATAAACTGCAGGGGTGGCCCATGAGCACAGTGAGGCAGGGGAGGAGGGATGCCAAGAGGCAGAGTGAGATGATGTAAAGCTCCCTTTATGACAAAGATGCAGACATTTCAGAAGATACTGTACAGAGCAAGAGAAGGTTATGGGTCCCCAGGCCCCCAGAGTCCCCACAGGTACATACAACTGTGGGGGAAATTGTTAGTGGGTAGTGAGCATTCCACCAGGAGAGAGAGCCTTGAGTTTTTACTTGCACAGTAACCATTCAAGACATAGAGTCACCGGGACGGGACCACCGGTTGTGCACTTCTCTTGCCTGTTTAATTTAGCATTTAATCACCTTTCTTTGGCTGGACTTGAGCCCATAACTCCTATTAAATCTTCCAAGAAAATGTTAAACAGCTGGTCAGCAGTCTTCTTTTAACCACCCTAGAAGACAGTAAATTACCTACTGGCCATAATCTCCTGGGCACTGGGGTTGTAAAAATTTTAAAAACACAGCTCTTATCGCTTTCCCTCACAGCATCATTTTCTGTCCCTCGATTCACCTCTGTTGTTCATTCTTGGACCCCTTCCAGCTTTTTCACATTCTGCCTAATTTTTGGAGGCCAAAGCCGATGGCATAATGCTGATGCAGACAGCTCTCTGATGTGACTTGCAGCCTAAACAATTTTCAGTCGCATCTTTCACATTTAATATTTCAGTGGCTGCCACTTTCTAAATTACGGTAATCAATTATCCACTTGACATGTTCTCAGTATGTATCTGCCCTGTGACCTCTCAGAGCCCAAGGGCTTCACCAGGGGTGTCTAGAATTCATTCTAAAGGCCCATTATCATTACCAGAGCATGCCATTCAGTGATTTGATCATCTGAAACTCTAAGTTCCTTGAGGGCAGGGAACATATTTCAGTATTTTGTTTTGAGGCAACCACTGGGAATTTGGGAATTTGTGTATTCTAATCAGCTGGGTAGAGCGAAGGAGTTGCAAAAATGTTTTCCCTGGAAAGCGTTATAAACTGAATTGCATCTCCCCAAAATCCCTGTGTTAAAGTCTTAACCCTTCATGTGACTTTATCTGGAGATAGGACCTTAAGGAGTTGAGTCCAGGTCAGCTAAGAGTGCCAGGGTCTGGACAGTGGACAACGGACTAAATTACTACTTGTTCTTTACAGATAGTGCTTCCAGGCCAGACAGATATGGGTTTGAATCGTGGTGATGCTGTTTCCTATAGACGTGACAATGGACTTACGCTCTATGAATCTTGATTTTTTTCGTATGTAAGATGAAGGTAACAGCACTGGCCAATTGCAGTCGGTATAATGATTAAGTGGGTTACTGTATGCAGCCTAACACATAAGAGATGCTCAATAAATAGTCGCTGCTACCATCATTTCTGTCATTTGTTGACTCATTCACTCATTCAACAATACTCTAGGCACCTCAGCGACAATGGCAGGATGTTTTCCCCTTGGACCTTACATTCTAGCACATGGACAGACAGTAAACTGAATAAGATGGCTTTGGATAATCATAACTGCTGTTACGAAACTAAACGTAATGGACAGCGGAGGGAAACGGGGGCTCCGTGAGATGATCGGGTCAGCGGCGGCCTTTCCAGGGAGTTATCCTCTGAGGGGACACTGCCTGGGGAGGGGGCAGCAGCTGTGAAAGATGTGAGGAAGACTCTCCAGGTGGAGGTAACAGCAAATGCAAAGGCCCAGGGAGGAGTCAAGGTTGTTCTCCGTGAGGGGCAGGCAGAGAGAGAGCAAATCACTGTGTCTAGAGCGTGGGGCGCGGGAGGGAGACAGGGAGGTGATGAGGAGGAGAGGCAGGCAGGGCTGAGGTCATACAGGGCCTTGTCGGCTCTGGGAAGAAATTGGATTTTAGCCTAAGCATAATGGAAGGCCATTGGAAGGTTTAAGAAGATAAATCATTATTACCCTGGGTTTTCCAAAGTCTGACAATGTAAAGGGAAAAGGCTTTCCGATGACGAAAGGGCAAAAAACCAGAGTCACAGCCTCTGGCAGCAGAAGCGGGAAGGGTCAGAGCGGTGTCAGCCCCAAGGAGTTTATGAGGAACACACACCGTTTGTCACCTCGCCTTGTCACAGATGGCTGTAACTCGGAGAATAAAGGTCGAGAGGCACCTGGCATAGATGAGCCTGCTGCAGACAGAGCACCAGAGAAAATGTGCTTGCTCCCACCTGCGATGCTCTGTACTAGCGCTGCCATGGTCCTGGCACACAGAGGCCGCTGCAGAAGTGCTCCCTAAGAGGGCTCACGTGATCCTGAGCTCGAGTGCAGAGTGGGACTCAGGATGATCACGCCAACACATCGCCTCTGCACACAAGGATTCATCTGTCCCACCTAAGACACCCCCTTTCATGAAGGACGCCACCCCCCTGAGCACTGGCTCAGACCATTAGATTTCGGGACTGACCTCACTGTACCCAGTCCCTTTAGAGCCATCTAGAACACCTAATCTTTCTATTTTGGCATGTATAAGTTTTAGATAAGGAACCCTTGAACAAAACCCTCCAGGATCAAACTGGTCTCTGAGGCTCCACCTTTTAAAGCTGCCTTTCTGGCACAACGGCCCCAGGGACAGCAAGTCCAAGTCCACCCAAAGGACTGGAGGACTTCCGTTAATTATGAATCCCTTTGATTAAAAATGCAAATGATCCGTGGCAGCCATTTAGATCTCCATGTGAATATCATGCACATTCCAACCCCAAGCCAAGCTGGATTCCTTCTCCTGGCACCACCCGTGTCCATATCTGCTTAGCTGGTCCCTGCTTCCTCGTGAGGAAACGCGGAGCTCCCACTCAAAGGCAGCTCTGTATTTCACAAGGTGAATGAAGAGATGCTTTGGGGAGGATTAGAGCTAAATTAGGAGGATTAACACATCCTGCCCACTAAGGTTTCCCAGCTCTGGAGCCATAGCTTTCTCATTGGATGTTGGATGGGGGAGAATTTGTATTCATCGTAAGCCATCCCCTCCCAGTCTCTGCTCTCCTGAGACTGGCGCATGGTCATCAGTAACCACACCGGCCTTGGCAGTGATGCGTCTTTGCTAACAAGCTATGTCTCAGCTGTGTAATTGCCAGTTAAAGAGCACTGCAGCCCAATTAACCTCTTTAGGGAATGAAAATAAAAACATTAAGAATTTCATCGTTTACAGGACCTGAGCACAGACCCTTATCATACAGATAAGGAAATTATGCCTGAGGCTGTCATCTCTAGACTGACAGCTGAAGCACTGGGTCACTCCACCAACCGGCATGAGCTGGCCGTAGTTCCTTCCTTTTTGCCCTTTCAAACATGATATATTGGTTGAGCATGTATTATGTGCTCCATACTATGCCAGGCTCTAGGGTCTGGGGAAGACATCACTCGTTCTTTTTATTTATTTTTCTTTTTATAGTCATGGACACCTATGGCATATGGAAGTTCCTGGGCTACGGGTCGAATCAGAGCTGCAGCTGCAGCCTATACCACAGTCACAGCAATGCCATATCCGAGCCACATCTCTGACCTACATACACTGCATCTTGTGGTGATGCTGGACTCTTAATCCACTGAGCAAGGACAGGAATCAAATCTGCATCCTTACAGAGACAATGTTGGGTCCTTAACTCACTGAGTCACAACAGCGAACATGGCTCATTCATTCTTTTAATAACTTATCTACTGAGCACCTACTATGTGCCACACACAGTGAGGCATTGCTTTTACAAGTAAAGGCTTTGATTCTTGGCAGTGGGGTTTCCTAACTAAAATGAGACCCTGATGCTAACCACACAGAGCTATTGAGCATATTAAGTGCAGTGACAGTTAAGAGGGGCTTGGCCCCATCTTTGGCCCAGAATAAGTGATCAATACGCTGTAGCTCTCTTCATTCTCTGCCACACACTGGGGAGATGAGGTGATCCATAAGCCCAGGGTAGTAGCCTCTATCAATCAGGGAACAATGAGGGGTGGGTTTTGGGTAATAAGGACAAAGTAAATGAACAGAGAGGAATTGAGATGGAATCTTAGCTGGATCTCGCAGGAAATAGAAAATGTATTCACAGGTAGAAGAAGTCCAAGGGTATAGTCAGAAAAAGGAAGCGTGCTACAGCTGGGAGTGGACTGGGAGTGGGACTCGTCACTGGAGATGTAGGTGAGGACAGACCAAGATGCCCATGGAATTTGGTCAGAGGGGCAGGGATGATTCCCAGCCATCTCCAAGTCAGCCATGTATCCCTCCATGAGAATGCGCTTATGTCACACACTCCACCCCCAAACCAAGCGGGCCAAGTGTGAGGAGATAACATGGACCAGTACTGGATTTGTGCTGGGTGGACCGGGCAGACTGGACTGGGACCATGCAGGGAACCAGAGATGATGATAGAAGGGCCAAGGAAGACTGGACCTGGAAGAGGAGGACAAGGAGCTGAACTGGTGGCCAACCTAGATGTTGCCGATGTGGGAGCAAGGGGACTTGTGAGCAGGCTGAGGTTGTGCACTCAGGTGGCTGGAGATGCCATTGGTCTCCCTTCATCTTTAAAGGGCCCCGAGAAGCAGGTGTCCCAGCCCTCCTCCTTCCCAGCCAGCACACTGCCCTGTGAGTGCCCACATAAGCACAGTGGCGTCCAGAGAGCCTCAGCACCCATGGCACTGTCCCCGTAGGACAGCTAACACACCACTTCTCAGTCACCGCATGCTCCCTCTGCAGCCTGTTGTGTTTCTATGCTGCTGGGAAACCAGAGGTTTCAATGGAAGATGAAAAATTATCCTTTATTTTTATTCTGTGTCTCAGCACCTTCCACTTTTCTGTAAATGGAAGGGTATGTTTTGGTACTTGGTCTAATGCTAGGCTAAGAGAACCAGAGAATCAAGAATTAGTTAAGGTTCTGGGAGGACTGATGCAGCTCGATGCCCCAGAGAGAAACATCACTCTCACCAAAAGCTGCTCCTGATGCCTCATGAAAACTGGGCTTCAACCCCATATAGGGCAGGGGGGAGCAGGGAGCTGTGCACACTCTCTCCCCCTCTCCATTGTAACCCTCCTGGTTTCCCCCAGCGCACACACACACACACACATACACATACGTGTGTGTCCATGGGTGTGTTCACTGCAATACTGACCAGTGTTTTAAGCATTCCAGGCACATAATGCTTTTAAACAACCAGGAATCATCTCTGAAAACACAGGCCAGAACTGATCCTGTAAGAGCCCTAGACTGAATAGCTGCGGGAACTCAGGGTACCAAGAGTAATTCACATTGTATTGATTTCCTCCTTACTTCTTCTCCTTATTGGGAAAACTCAAGGTGCAAAATAAAACACAAGTGTGCACAGACTGAGTGGACTGTGGGCTAATGACCAGCAGGGCTCGAGGCCCAGCCAGGTATGTGTGGCTCTGGCCCAGGTGGGAGGGTCCCAGTGACATTCCCCCCCACCGGTGGCCTGGGGTCAGCTACATAGCAGTGCGGCCTTGGCCTTGCTTGGCCTGCATCTCCTGGCCCCAAGGAGCACTGGTGCTCACCTACAAGTCTATAAAGACAAAAATCTCATTAACTCAGCTCCCCAGCCCAGACAGTCTGTGCTGGGAAGAAGGCTGACCCCTGCCCATTAAGCTTAGTTCAGGCCCCAGAGCATAACCTTGGTAAGGGCCAAACTTCAGCTCAAGGGTGTGGTTGGATGTGTCCATCATGGACAGGGGGAAGGTGGTCCTGGAGCCATGGAGGCAGGTAAAATACCACATGCTTTCAAGCTGTTCTAGTAGTAATTCCTGACACGCATCACTGTAGCTCCAGAAAATAAGTCACCTTTCATGAAGGGGCATTTCCCAGAGAAAGATGAGCTACTCATTAGGCTTGACCGTGACCCTCAGAGCTCTGCACTGCCACCAACCCCTTGGCCTTGGCTTCCCCTCCCCGACCCAAGATCCGGCCCTGCTGTGTTGCCATTCCTCACCCAAGCTGTCCTCCTGCTCCCCCAGGATTTTGCTCCTGCGATTCTCTCTGCTCTAGACACACATCCTCAACCTGGCCTTATCAGGGCAACTGCTTCTGCACTTTGGCAGACGTCCCATTCTGGGGAAAGATGCCATGGCCACCTTGTCCAGATCAGACACTCCATGTGTGCTCTCACAGTGGGTGTCACCCTGTACTATGGCTCTATCACACATTTGCCCTTGACATGTGGCCACTGTGTCCCCAGTGCCCAGGGCACGGCCTGGCACGCATGACTTTTGTGAACATTTCTGGAATTGATTTGGGCAGGGATAGCACAAGAGTTGTGAGGAAATGCTGGCTAAACAGCCACCTTGCTAGGTGAGCCTAGGCCTCTGTGCCTGGGTCCAGCTGGTTCATTTCAGCTCAGGTGACTCGACACCCAACATGAGTCAGCATGGCAGGGGACATCACCCTCTGCTTTAGAAAGGAGCAAACTGAGATGTCTATTAAAATCTATTCTTCTATGGACACAGACTGAGTGATTTCTCCCGGCCATTCTTGCTATTAGACTTGACAGTGAGATGGATGAGCCCTCCTGTCAGAATGCACGGGGCAGTGACAGTGTCCTCCAGGTCCCAACGTGAGACCTTCCACAGGTGGGCCTCCACCTCTTCACAGGCTGGCTTGAATACTGATGCCCGGGGCAACCATCAGCCTGGGTCCCTGAATGACCATGTGGAGGGCAGCTGACAATCTAAACATCTGCCCAGAGCTGTTCCTGGAGCAAGAAGTAAAGGTCTATTGCATTAAAGCACTGAAACCGCGGGGCCTGCTTGTTACTGTAGCACAGCATACTGTAACACATACCCAGAGGCTCAGAAAAGACCAACGATTTCCACAAAACACTAACAACAAATGCCTGCACCAGAATCCAGGATTTAATGAAAGATCTTCCCACAATTCTGAGCTAAACTACATTCATCACAGGGTATTTTGTTTCAGCTGTCTCCTTTTCTGTCTCCTCCACTGTATTTCAGTTACTAGGCACCAACTTAGCACCAAACCTGGTACAGAGGAGGCTCTCAATATTTTATTTTGCACTCACGTACATACTATTTCCTAGGTGCCAAGCTCCTTTCAAATGTCTTCACAAACCCTTATTTCATCTCTTAACTTCATGAGGTACCTATTCTGGGCATCTCCACTAGGAAGGAGGACACTGAGGTACCACTGCTTCCCTAGTGATGAATCAAGTAGCTAGAAACCCCTCACACCAGTCAGAGAATGTCTAGTCCTGAGCTCATTCCTGAGCCCATGAGGCACAGCAAATAGTGATGTTATGTTTCACCAAAGAAGTGCTGCTTCAGAGTTGCTGGTTCAGATCTCTGTTGAATGGCTTTCTGTATAACACTATTCATCTATAATAATATTTACTTTCTATAGAAAAGGAAGATCAAGCAGTCTTTTTTTTTTTTTTTTTTTTTTTACAAATCCTGTACAGCAGCATTTGTGCAGCAGCCCCCAAACGTGGATCCAAAGCACCAGGAGAAGACTCCAGCTTCGTGTATCCATTTCTCTTTTCTCAGGTAGCAAAATCCAACCTTTTGGAGTATGAAACCCAAATTGCTTATTTGGATTTTATGGGACATTTCTTCCTCCCCCTCCTCCAAAATCAGCTGAAACTGCTATGTTCTGCATATTTGTTTTTCTTTTGAAGCAAATGGCTTTGAGAATCCCATGCCAGCCCTTGAGACAACAGGAGACACCCTGGGGTGCTGTAAAACTGAGGGTGGGAAGCACTGCTCTGACAGAGAAAAAAGGGTGCAGGAAATACTAGTGCATCAGCATCTTCCAAAGCTGCAGCACGATCCAGAGAGTGCGGCAGCTGCTGCTCACACTCAATTTCAAGGTTAGAGCAGGTGAAAATCACCTTGCAGGTCTCCCAGCTGCTGCCTCCACCCCCCACCCTTTGCTGGCTCTTCGAGGACAGCTCACACAGCAGTTCTCAGGGGCACCTGCGATCCCGGGTCACACGACATGGTTTTTTTTTTTTTGTCTTTTTGCCATTTCTTGGGCCACTCTTGTGGCACATGGAGGTTCCCAGGCTAGGGGTTGAATCAGAGCCATTAGCCGCTGGCCTATGCCAGAGCCACAGCAACGGAGGATCCGAGCCACGTCTGCAACCTACACCACAGCTCACGGCAATGCTGGATCCTTAACCCACTGAGAAAGGACAGGGATCGAACCTGCAACCTCATGGTTCCTAGTCGGATTTGTTAACCACTGCACCACGATGGGAACTCCGACATGGGGTTTTGTACTCAGTACTAGTCTAGGCACCTTACCTTTTTTTTTTTTTTTTTTTTTGCTTTTCATGGTCACGCCTGCAACACATGGAAGTTCCCAGGCTAGGGGTCAAATTGGACCTATAATTGCTGGCCACAGCCACAGCAACATGGGATCCGAGCTGCATCTGTGACCTACACCACAGCTCATGGCAGCACTGGATCCTTAACCCACTGAATGAGGTCAGGGAGGATCGAACCCACATCCTCACGGTTACTCGTCAGATTCGTTTCCACTGCGCCACAACAGGAACTCCCTGCACCTTCTTCTAAGCACAAGTTAAGCAAAAACATCATCCCTGCCTTCAAGGACATGGCAGTCTAGACAGGAAGGTGAGACACATGCATAATACGCTCTCCTGTGTCACAGAGGAGATTGAGTGTACACAGAAACAGAATTCCACCCCATCCCTTAGAAATTGCTGTGTATCTGGGCTGCTGTTAGAGGGACCTAGAGTCAGGTACCCCACCCTGACCCCAGTGCTCCATCCCTGAAAAGTCTCCAAATACAGAAGACACTTTGGCAGAAGACAGCCAAGGACCCCTTGCTAACAGCTGCACGCAGGCCCCACACCCCACTGCAGAGACCTGGCAAGCGGAGCTGGGCCAGAGATTCAGACTGAGGCAGGTCCCAGGTGAAACCTGGGTCTGGATCTTGCTACACTTACTTGATCTGCAAGAGCAAAGATACAACAAAAGGATGTGCCCCGAGGCCCACTGTGTGGACCACAGCAGGCAGTGCCTAGACCGACAATGGGCCAGACCCCAACACCTGGGCGATGAGCCTGGTGATGAAGCTGGGCCCTTGGTGGAGCCAATGGTCTTTGCCAGGAGAACTCATGCAAAAGAGGACGGGCCCCAGCCATTGTGACTTCTCCTAGTGTCTCTCTGGGGACCACTGATGTGACTTGGTCTTCATACTGTTATTTTTTCAACATCTCTCCATCAAAAATCTCCCCAACCTCTTCAGTGATGTATTCCCCTACGTAATTGTTACAAGATACCACTTTTGGAGAAAGGGCTGCCCTCTAGAGTGAGAGGCATGCAAGGTGAGAGGAATGAAGTGGCTGGAATGTGGACCCTGGTGGTCCCCTTGCCAGAGAGAGATCCACATGGCGTGTTTCCGAATTATTCTTCCTAGGGGCTCAGGAGGGCTTGAGCATCCTGCTTCTGTTATTAAAGATCAGCCGGGAAGAGCTAGGGCTTGAGCTGGTCGGGGGCGTGGCTCTCCCTGCAGACAGACCTCAAACCCCTCCAGGCTGAACTGGTTACCTAAAGGATTATTGTTTCAAGGAGGTCTCGCAACTCAGAGGAATGTACAGTGATAGAGTAAACAGCAAGTCATTTTGTTTGCTAAGACTAGGAGCTACGACCTGAAATAAATCAGTGTGAAATGAGAAAAGGAAAGATGATCCTTTCCAAATGGCCAGGCAAGTTTCAGTTTACAAAATCACAGGTTAGTGATGGGAATGGCAGTCATCAGCTGCCTCGTCGCAGTCCTCTTCGCAGACGACTGATAGTAGAAAGGAGTCTAGTGAGCTCATTCCCGGCATCCATCACCGCGGTATGTAACACTTCAATAATCCGTGTCCTTTTGGCAAGGGAAGAGAAAGGAAGGACGTCCCAGGGCAGGGAGCTGAACGAGGGGTGGTCCCTAAGCCAGCACTGTGGGAGGCTGAATCTGCTCCTAGAGATGCCCCATCCCTGGACCCTGTGAACTGCCCCCTGCATGGCAAAGGGACTCTGAAGATATGATTCAATTAAAAGTATGGGGGCGCGGTTGTGATCGTCCTGCACCATCCTGGTGACGCCAATATAACCACAGTGGCACAGGCAGGAGGCTCAGAGAAGGAGATGTGACAAGAGAAGCAGAAGTCAGAGAGAGGTGGGCCCTGCGTCCAGAAGGTAAGTAACCTCAAGAAGCTGAAAATACAAGGAAACAGATTCTCCCCTAGAGTCTCTAGAAGGAAGCATCACCACGTGTTTGTTGGAGGCCACGCGGACCAAGCAACCTTTAACCTTCTAGCAATCTACAACCACGGCAAACTGCCCCTCACCTATCCCCTCCAGGCTGCGTGTTTTATAAATTCTTAGTAAGATAATTTTATTCAATATACTCTCCAGGTCTGAGCTTGAGCAGGTGTATAGTCAAGTAACAAAGCCTCCAATACAACACGGCCAGGGAGGGGGGTGTCCTGCTTCGGAAAGAGCCCCCAAGGGACACTTACTAGGGAGAACCGAGACCCCTCCCACCAGCCACTCAGAAGCAGGACTCTGGCTCCACCGTCAGGCCTTATCCACCCCAGGGGGACTTCTGATTCTCCAAACACAAGAGGGCAAAAATCCTCAGGGCACGCAAAACACAGCTGGGCTTGCTCTGAAGACCCTGGTCAGAGCTTTCACTAATATCCACAGCAGCGCTGTCGCCCGCAGTTGTCCTGGCTCCAAGAGGCTGGTCCCATGTGGGCTGGCCCACCAGCCTCCTAGATACCAAGCCTGATTCTGCCCTTTGCTCCAAGGCCCTGGAGCTCCTGGAGAGAAGCAGCCATCAAAAGCTCAAAGCACACCTGGACCAGTGGACCCCTCAACCCCACCAGGGACAAACCCTGCAGACCTCATCTCTGTTGTGACATTTCCAGGCCCTGGTTCCAGGGACTTCCTGCCCAGCAACAAGCAACACCTCGTGAACCAAAGAGTTAGTGCAGGACATGAAAGTGGGCCTGGGGAAGGGAGGTTAGCATGGACTTGGCGCTCTCCCAAACACCCCCTGTGGTCATGATGTGGCTTGACTCTTTCATTTTAGCCCACTGAAACCGATTTTGAATTTGTGACTTGCAGAACTACAAGAGAAAAAATGTGTCCTGTTCTAAGCCACCTAGTAGGTGGCAATTTGTCACAGCAGGGACAGGAAATGCAGGAGCTCTCCAGGAACACAATCACTGCCACCCCACTTTGGGCAGGACTGACTTCCAGCAAAGCCAGCTAGGAGAACTGAGCCTCATCATCGACTTCAGCTCACATTAGAGATGTCACCCTGCGCGTGTGCATACACCTCAGCGCTTCCCCACTGAGGAAGAGGGCAGCCATTCTGCCCCTGTGGAACCTCCAGCCACCCCCACCCCCACTGAGGCTCCCCAGTCCTTTCCTCCCTCAGCAGGGAGGGCGTCCAGGGCAGCAGCGCTGTGGCCCCCTCACCCACACCTCCGCAGCCGACCCTCAGGCCAGAGCAAGCCACTTTGGAGAATAAATGGGTTTGTAGACTAAGAACAAAAAAAGAAATAAAAAAATTTTTCCTAAATTAAAACCTCCAATGAAATAAGAGTCTGCATGTTCAAGTTAACAAATCATTCTCAACTATGAGATGCAAATTATTTCTTTTTCTCTTACTATGTTTTTATTAAAGCATAGCTG